>NC_092338.1:392520000-393222500 GCF_046630445.1 Rutidosis leptorrhynchoides
TTTATAATACTTCACCACTTGACATTGCCACATCATCAAAAAGTACACTACTTGCCTTTGACATCATAGTCTGGGTTGGAAATAGTCTAACATCAAATCTTGCTTGCCAACCTGTACTTTGACGCTGATTTGAAGCCCCGTACTGTATGGTCCTTTAAAATTAGGTATTTTTGGTCATTTATTCAAATTAATGTATATGTTATGATAATTAAAATAATAATGCATATATGGATAGTCAAATTTGTACAAACTTTTAGTCAATTTTGTACCACTTGCATAGTATTTCTTAGTAGTATAAATACACCATGATGGTATGCTTGTAAACTTGCACCATTTCATAGAATTATATGAAATACACACTTATTATCTCTTTACTAATATTTCATAAACAAATATAATTGTATTTGGTAGTTATAAGTTGAAAATTATAACACGTTATCAGTATGAAGTGCTCCGTATAATCAAGGTTTATCTAAGCAAGCACACGTCACTAATCAAGGTAAGAAATTCTTTAACATTTATTAACTTCACTAACATTTATATGTTATTTAAGTTATATATGGTCGGTTATACTGCCTGAATTATATTTCTGTAATCTAACTTTTATTAACTTCACTAACATCTATATTTATGTTATTTAAGTTATATATGGTCGGTTATACCGCCTGAATTATATTTCTGTAATCTAACTTTTATTAACTTCACTAACATTTATATTTATGTTATTTAAGTTATTTATGGTCGGTTATACCACCTGAATTATATTTATGTAATCTAACTTTTATTAACTTCACTAACATTTATATTTATGTTATTTAAGTTATATATGGTCGGTTATACCACCTGAATTATATTTCTGTAATCTAACTCTTATTAACTTCACTAACATTTATATTTATGTTATCTAACATTTATGATTACTTATGCAATTAATCATTATTTATTTCATGCATACTAATGTTTATTCTTAAAATTTATTATTTATGCATAATATGTTTATTCTCTTAATCTTCGTATTTATACTAAACGTATTTATACTAAATGTATCTATAGTAATCGTAGTATTTGTACTAATAAAATTCTTTTATTAAAATTATTATTAATACAACGAGTACATAACAGTCGTTAACGTCAACTAACGACGTTACAACGGTCATATATACATAACGGTTGTTAACATCAACTGACGACGTTACAACGACTATATTTTTCAAATATAAAATAAACATCTCCGTTTTCACATTTTCACAAATCAATCTTCATTTTCTCATATTACCACCCTCAAAATGTTTTTTGTAAAGATGATTCACACAAGGATAATTTTTCCTATTGTATTGGTCATACTAACTATCATCATTGTTGCTAATATACTACCGGGTGAACCTATATTCTATCCTGCTCTTGTGGTTTTATCATTTGTAATCATGCCATTATTATGTTGTTTGCTACTTATAAATTTAAAATGATTCTAATTTCATTTTATTATTTGTCTATGATTAGAAATTGATTATGATTATAATTTATGTTGTTCATCTTTCTGAAAATAGAAAATGTCAAACTTATCAAAGCTTGAGTTTGATGCCCTAGACGTATCGGGAACAAACTACACATCATGGGTCATGGATGTAGAAATAAATCTTGGATCATTGGGTATTCTAGAAACTTTAAAAGAAAACAATACTTGTTCTGATCAAGATAAATTAAAATCAATTGCTTTTATTCGCAAACATATTGATATCACCTTAAAACATATGTATCTCACTATCAAAGATCCACATGTTTTATGGGAAAGTATCAAGAGTAGATTCGATAATCAAAAGGAAATATTACTCCTAGCTGCGAGGGAAGAATGGAGAAATCTAAGGTTCCAAGACTTTAAAAAGGTAGGTGAATACAGCTCGGCCATGTTCAAGATCCGTTCAAAGCTTCAATTCTGTGGTCAAGAAATAAGTGATGCTGATATGATGGAGAAAACTTTCTCCACAATGCATTCTGCAAACATTACTATACAAGAAAATTTAAGATTGCAGAATTACAAAACTTTTTCCAAACTTCAAACTTATCTCTTAGTTGTAGAAGTGAATAAAGAATTACTGATGAAGAATCAAGAGTCTCGTCCTACGGGTGCACTAGCATTCCCTGAAGCTAATGCTATTAACAATAATAATAAAAAAGAAATGCACCTGGACTAGGACGTGGGCGAGGTCGTGGTCATATTGGCCAAAACCATCATCATGGAAATTACCATAACAATAATAAAAATCATAACTATGTTCGAAATCACCCTTATGGTAATGGTCGTAGTGGTGGTCATGGTCGTAATGGTTACGGTGGTCGTGGACAAAGAAATAATAATCCACAAAATTATAAATTTCAACCACCATACAATCCCACAAATCATAATGTTGAAGGAAGCTCTTCAAAGAATATTGAAGATTCTTGTTATCGATGTGGTAAAATTGGACATTGGTCTAAAAATTGTCGAACAAATCAATATTCTGTTAATCAATATCAGGAATCCCTAAAAGGAAAAGGAAAAGAGGCAAACCTTGTGGATGACCTTGATACAAAAATCACTGAGCCAATAAGTGACTACTTTAATGAATAAATTTCCTATTATATGTCCATATCAAATAAATGGATGTAGATTTACGATCTATACCATATCTACTTTACTATATATTTCCTTATTATGTACTTTCGTTTATAACATATTTTTGAATGTAATATATTGATGAATTATGTACTCATTATTTGTTTCTCATATTTTGAAGTTCATGATGTACACTACTGGAGTGCAAAATCAGTCAAATGGTGGGGATTTTTGTATTGCAGACAGTGGTACCACACACACGATACTCAAATCTAAAAAATATTTCACTGATTTTAAAGCAACAGAAGGAACGGTATATACTATATCAGGTCCTGCGAATTTAATAAAAGGAATGAGAAAGGCAAAATTCATGTTACCAAATGGTACAAATTTTCTAATAAAAAATGCTTTATTTTCTTCCATGTCAAAGAGAAATTTGTTAAGCTTCTCTGACATATACCAAAATGGATATGATTATCAGTCAGTGACTACAGAAAATGATAAATATTTAAGTATCACTGACAAGAAGCATGTGATTGAAAAACTACCAAGACTTAGTTCTGGTTTACATTATACATATATAAATGTACCAGAAACACACATGGTAGTTAATGAAAAGGCATGTGATCCTGTAATGATCAATCTGTGGCATGAAAGATTAGGCCACCCAGGATCAACAATAATGAAAAGAATAATTCAAAATACATATGGACATCCATTGATGGATCAAAAGATCCCTCATGATGCAATTATTCCATGTACATCAAGCTCACTTGGAAAATTAATAATAAGACCATCACCTCTTAAGGTTGAAAAAGAATCACCAATGTTTCTTGAAAGAATTCAAGGTGATATATGTGGACCAATTCATCCACCATGTGGACCATTTAGATATTTCATGGTCCTAATAGACGCATCTAGTAGACGGTCTCATATTTGTCTATTATCAAGTCGAAACATGGCATCTGCAAAATTTCTTGCTCAAATTATTAAATTGAGAGCACATTTCCCTGATTATACTATTAAAAGGGTGAGATTGGATAATGCTGGTGAGTTTACATATCAAGCATTTAATGATTTTTGCATGTCTATTGGGATTGTTGTTGAACATCATGTTGCTCATGTGCATACACAAAATGGTTTAGCTGAATCCTTAATTAAACGATTGTAGTTAATAGCTAGACCATTGATAATGAGAACAAAACTCACAGTATCTGTATGGGGTCATGCAATTTTACATGCTGCATCATTAATTCGCATTAGACCAAGTGCAAGTCATACATATTCTCCCTTGCAACTTGCTTTTGGCCATCAACCAAATATTTCTCACCTTAGAACATTTGGTTGTGCGGTTTATGTTCCTACCGCACCACCATAACGTACTAAAATGTGTCCTCAAAGAAGGATGGGAATATATGTTGGATATGAAACATCTTCAATCATAAGATATATTGAACCCATGACGGGTGATGTTTTTACAGCACGTTTTGCTGATTGTCACTTTAATGAAACATTGTTTACCTAGATTATGGGGACTAAATTGCCTGATGTCAACACGGATTAGGGGGACTAAATTAACTGCGAGACCGAAGTTCAAAAAATAATGCATATGCAAGAACTTGCGAATAAATTGCCTGATGCATTTACAGATACAAAAAGAGTGACTAAATCATATATACCAGCAGCAAATGCTCCAGCTTGAATTAAAATTTCAAAAGCTGGCAATAATGTCACTCTTGAGTCTTTGTCACGCCAGAAACGTGGGAGACCAATTGGTTCCAAAGATAAAAATTCTCGAAAAAGAAAATCAGCTGATAATGAGGTAAAAGAAAGTGTTCAAGAAGAATCACAAATCAATACTCCTTCTGCAGAGGAGATTGATGATGTCAACACGGAATTTTCAATTAATTATGCACATTCAAAAATATTATGGAACCGAAATGAAATGAAAAATCTTGATGAGATATTTTCATATAATGTTGCATATGACATCATGAATGATGATGATGATCCAGAACCAAAATCTGTCTTGGAATATCAAAATAGACATGATTGGGATCATTGGAAAGGAGCAATACGAGCCGAATTTGAATCGCTCAATAAAAGAAAAGTTTTCGGATCTATCATTCTCACACCTAAAGATGTGAAACCTGTGAGATATAGATGGGTTTTTGTGCAAAAAAGAAATGAGAAAAATGGAGTTACAAGGTATAAAGCTAGACTTGTAGCTCAAAGTTTTCTTCAAAGACCAGGAATTGGTTATGAGGAAACTTATTCTCCTGTTATGGATGCAATTACTTTTAGATACTTAATCAGCCTAGCAGTTTCTAAAAATTTAGAAATGCATCTCATGGATGTTGTGACTGCTTATCTATATGGATCACTTGATAGTGATATATATATGAAGATACCTGAAGGATTTAAGGTATCAGAAGCAACCAATACAAAACACAAAGAAATGTACTCAATCAAGTTACAAAGGTCTTTATATGGGTTGAAACAATCGGGTCGCATGTGGTATAAACGATTAAGTGATTACTTGATAAGCAAAGGTATACCAATAATCTTATTTTCCCATGTGTATTCATTAAAAAAACAACATCCGGATATGTGATCATAGCCGTTTATGTCGATGATCTTAACATCATAGGTACATATAAAGAGATCCATGAAGCCATTCAACTTCTAAAGAAAGAATTTGAAATGAAAGATCTCGGAAAAACCAAGTATTGCCTTGGTTTGCAGATTGAGCATATGCCTAATGGTTTACTTGCACATCAAACAACTTATACGGAAAATTTTTTAAAGCGTTTCAATATGGACAAAGCAAAACCATTAAGTACTTATATGGTTTTTAGATTACTTAATGTTGATACTGATCCATTTCGTCCCTGTGAAGATTATGAAGATATCCTGGGACCAGAGGTACCATATCTTAGTGCAATTGGAGCTCTTATGTATCTTACAAATTGTACAAGACCTGACATTTCTTTTGCAGTTAATTTGTTGGCAAGGTTCAGCTCAGCTCCTACCAAAAGACACCGGAATGGGATCAAACACATATTTCGATACCTTCGAGGAACTACTGATTTAGGATTATTTTATTTTAACGAATCAAAACAAGATTTTGGTTGGTTATGCAGATGCAGATTATTTATCTGATCCACATAAAGCTAAATCTCAAAATGGATATGTATTCCTAAATGGAGGTACCGCAATATCATGGCGTTCTCAAAAATAAACACTTGTTGCAACATTATCAAATCATGCCGAAGTGATTGTATTACATGAAGCTACTCGGGAATTTTTTTGGTTGAGATCAATGACACAACTCATTACTGATTCTTGTGGACTAGAACGCGATAAAAGTCCAATAACTATCTATGAAGATAATGCAGCTTGCATAGCACAGATGAAAGAAGGGTATATCAAAAGTGACCGAACAAAACAAATACCTCCTAGATTCTTTTCATATACTCAATATCTCATTAAGAATAACCAAATTGAAATGAGATATGTTCAATCCAGCAAAAACTCTGCTGATATTTTCACCAAAGCACTCCCAACTGCTATTTTCAGAACACACGTTCACAATATTGGAATGAGACATGTTCAAAAGATGTAAAAGATCAACGATGTCTACTTGAGGGGGAGACAACTCTATGCTGCACTCTTTTTCCCTTAGCTAAAGTTTTTTCCCACTGTGTTTTCTTTAGCAAAGGTTTTTAACGAGGCAGTAACTTATAGTTGATCTTCAAAGAAAAATTTCTATCCAAGGGGGAGTGTTATGATAATTAAAATAATAATGCATATATGGATAGTCAAATTTGTACAAACTTTTAGTCAATTTTGTACCACTTGCATAGTATTTCTTAGTAGTATAAATACACCATGATGGTATGCTTGTAAACTTGCACCATTTCATAGAATTATATAAAATACATACTTATTCTCTCTTTACTAATATTTTATAAACAAATATAATTGTATTTAGTAGTTATAAGTTGAAAATTATAACAGTATAGTTTTTTTTCTTTTTTTACTAATTGAACTTTATTTGCAAATTGTGAATATATTGAATTGAGGAGTTAGTGTGATAAAATAAAGTATCTCTTTATCCTTGAGTTGTGAATAAACTATCTTTGAGTTGTGAATAAACTATTATCAACATTTTATCTCCTTACATCTCACACATGTAGAATTATATATCGTTGTTTACAATAGTAGAATATTTAAATGTTTACAATAGTAGAACATTAAATCTTGAAAAGGCAAACACAAAATTACATGTCTATTAGATAGACGCGTATTGTGAATGTATGTCTTAAGTAATTAATGTTCGTATATGTAATTTAAGATAAAATGATTTTCTTGTTTTCATACGTCAAAAATGAAATTTATTAGGGATATTTGAAACTGAAATTTTCAAAATTTATTCAATATTAATTTATAGTCCGTATTACATACATTCTATTGATATATAACTTAACTATATACTCCTTAAAATTTACAATAAAATTTACAATAGATTACGCAACATGAAATTGAAAGAAACGGTTGAATATTTTGACTCTTATATGAGTTCTTGCCGTCTTATAATCAAATCAAATTGATTGACGTAGACTATAAGTTATTCATGTACAGTAAGATACTAGTGAAATGACCCGTGAAAACACGGGTTTATTTAAACGAAACAGTTTAATTATATGTTTTAGGTATTAAGTGAATGTAAATGTCAAAGTCATTTAGTTTAATGCCCCGTGGAGCCACGGATTCCGACTAAAAAACTTGTCGTTGATTTTACAAACATAAAGTTCGCTCAAAGTTATATATATATATATATATATATATATATATATATATATATATATATATATATATATATATATATATATATATATATATATTATTAATAATAAATGCCTTTTCAAATTTTTAGAAAAATAAAATTACAATTTAGGAGAGATTAATATTTTCTTTTATAAAAGATTTTATATTATTTTTTTAATTAAATTAATATATAATCATGACATCATCATTATAAAAAGTAAAGGGTAATTTAGCTTAATGATAATGTCATCATTTTAGAAGTTTATTAGATTATATAGATAGCAAAGTCAAAGATTTACTTATTTTAAAATGTATTAATATTAATATTAATATTAATATTAATATTTAATATTAGTATTATACTCCATTAGAGATCGATCACCGGAGCTTGATGTTAATTATTGCAAACTTGATATCACTAGAAGTAGACTAAAGAGTTGACATTTTGGTAGGTTATTAGAAAAGATATTTGGCATTTGTAGATTAGGTAATGATTTAATGATTCGTAAGTTGACATATACTTACCAAGTTAGGGAGTCGTTTTATTTCTTTTAATTTTTTAAACTTTTGACTTCTTGATGAACAATAAAAATATAAATATATTGGAATTGAACTTATAGCTAATAACGAGTGAAGAAACGGCCCGTACCCTGCTGCGGAAAATGATTCACTAACTAACTTTAACATTGTCTCAGTAACAGAGATGACACACACATTTGCAGGAAATTGGGTGCAACAATACATGATTTCACTAGATACATTAAACACGTTTTCGAAAATTTATAATTACAATACAGAAAATGAAAAATTAGTACAACTAAAGTCTAAAATGTTGCAAATAAAAAAGCAATTTGTTTAAAAAGAAAGTTAAAAAATAAAATAAGTAATTTTTTTTCTTTTAAAAAAGGGACAACCAAATGTTGCCGTGTAGGCTAAAGCGACATCTTATACCACCTAATACAACCAAAAGTTGCGCACTTATGGCACAACTTATATAATATGTGTATTTATTTAGACCTGCAGGTTATGAGTATCTTTGAGTCGCGGGCACAAGCGAAAGCATTTAATTTACTCGTTGACGGGTAGATGGGGTCTGGCTGAATAAATATTCCTTTTACGGGCGAGTAAGTATTAATGATCCGTGGACATTATCTGCGGGTGTCATCTCTAATAATAATAAATTTACATCCGTTTAACATTAAAAATATAATAAATAAACTATAATTTCACTCAATATTATTCATTGCTTTTGTTAATATATACGGATTGATACTCGCTGTAACGACCCGTCAAAATCGCTATTGACGCAGCACGTTAATCATTGATTCCACAGTGAGGTTTTGACCTCTATATGATACGTTTTGATAAAATATTGCATTCATTAAAATAAGTGACTTTCTAAACATAGAAAGTTATAAACATGTGGGCGAGTGCTTAGGTATAAGCAAAACCCCAAAATACATAAGTCTTTAATTTACAGGTTGACTTCACAGTCCAATTATTTATTACACAACGCAGTTTTATTTTGAATGCAATAAACTTTGTACAAAGCATGAGAGACTCCATGCAAGCAACAAGCACATCACAGCGGAAGCATTCTAAGGACCTGAGAATAAAACATGCTAAAAAGTCAACACGAATGTTGGTGAGTTATAGGTTTAATTGCTCGAGTCATAAACATATATAAAGATAGACCACAAGATTTCATCAAAAGTTTATCAATAGATTCTACGTAACAGAGCACCCTGGTAACTAAACTTAACGCTATAGTGATAATTACCCCATTCGTTTTAACACACGCAAACCAACGTGTCTTAAACTCAAATAACATACGTCCGTTAAAAGGCTAGCGCTCTAGCTCGGACGGGGATGTCAAGCCCTATGGATCCATATACAATTATTCGCGCCCACCAGTCCATATCCTATGTACTGGCAGCTACTAGTTACCAAAGCTAAGGGATTTTCGGTTTAACTCAGTGTAGAATTTTGTATGTACTTGTGTCTTATTGCGTTTAAAATAAATTGCATGTATTCTCAGCCCAAAAATATTTAGAGTATTTAAAAAGGGAGACTATAACTCACGGTTCAATATTGAGACTCAATATTGTAGGCAAATTGCGTAGACGTAATGATGGTAGACGACTGTATAGTTGGCCTTGGATTCATAAACAATACCCCGAACAATACCCAATATTTCCTTAGCTTAAAGCGGTTTGAAACCCGAATTAAAAATACCCTCGAATATACTTTATTATTATTAAACTTAAAATTAAAATTATAATTATAATTATAAATTTAATTACAGAAGAGATAAATGATGTGTGATACATCGTCGAGAAAACTGGCATATTTATATTACTTTTCGATTTACTGTAGCTCATGCGATCGCATGAGTTTTCAGTGTTTTTGCCATGCGATCGCATGGCCGCCTTTCCCGTTTTGTTTGCTAGTTCGTCGACATCAAATAGTGTTTTACTGTAGCAAATAGTGTTTACTGTAGCAAATAGTGTTTACTGTACCAAATAGTGTTTTACTGTAGCAAATCACTGTATCAAAGTCGTTTTACTGTAGCACTGTAGCAAAATACGGTTTTACTGTAGCAAATAGTGTTTTACTGTAGGAAAGTCGTTTTTACTTGTACATATATATATATATACATACATATAATTGTTCATGAATCGTCGAGAGTAGTCAAAGGTAATTGTATATATGAAACAGTTCTAAAATTTTTGAGACTCAATCTAACAGACTTTGTTTAACGTGTCAAAATAATAAATCGTATAGAGAATTGGTTTAAATAAGTCAAAATTTTCCGGGTCATCACAGCACCTCCCCGTTAAAGAAAATTTCGTCCTGAAATTTTGAGTAGTACCTGTTTTATGAGCGATATTAGTGAACAAATGTGGATACTTTTGCTTCATTTGATCTTCACGTTCCCAAGTAAACTCGGGTCCTCGTCTAGCGTTCCAACGAACTCTAACTATCGGTATTTTGCTTTGTTTTAATTGTTTGACCTCACGGTCCATGATTTCAACAGGTTCTTCGACAAAATGGAGTTTATCATTGATTCGTATTTCGTCAAGAGGAATTACGACATCCTCTTCAGCTAAACATTTCTTCAAATTTGACACGTGAAATGTGTCGTGAACACTACTAAGTTCTTGCGGTAGCTTTAATCGATAAGCAACTGCTCCAATTCTTTCGGTGATTTCAAAGGGTCCTACGTACCTAGGACTTAACTTTCCTCGTTTACCGAATAGTACTACGCCTTTCCAGGGTGACACTTTCAACATGACTTTGTCGCCCACTTGAAATTCTAGCGGTTTTTTTCTTACATCAGCATAACTCTTTTGGCGACACATGGCCGTTTTCAATCGCTGTTGTATTTGAATGATCTTTTCGGTGGTTTCATGAATAATTTTTGGTCCAGTAAGTTGTCTTTCTCCTACTTCACTCCAACAGATAGGAGATCTGCACTTTCTACCGTAAAGTGCTTCAAATGGCGCTGCGTTGATGCTCGTATGATAGCTGTTATTGTATGAAAATTCTGCCAACGGTAAGTGTCGATCCCAACTGGTTCCAAAGTCAATCACGCATGCCCGTAACATGTCTTCCAATGTTTGTATTGTTCTTTCACTTTGACCATCTGTCTGTGGGTGATAAGCGGTGCTCATATCTAATCGAGTTCCCAATGCTTTTTGTAATGACTGCCAGAAACGTGATGTGAATCGGGTGTCGCGATCAGATATGATAGAGATGGGTACACCATGCCTGGAAACTACTTCCTTCAAATATAGGCGTGCTAATTTCTCCATACTGTCTGTCTCCTTTATTGGTAGAAAGTGAGCTGATTTAGTTAGACGATCAACTATCACCCAAATAGTATCATGACTACTTGCAGTCCTTGGCAATTTCGTAATGAAATCCATGGTTATTCTTTCCCATTTCCACTACGGAATTTCTGGTTGTTGCAGTAATCCTGACGGCTTTTGGTGCTCAGCTTTCACCTTTGCACACGTTAAACATTTGCTTACATAAGTAGCAATTTCTGTTTTCATATTAGGCCACCAATAAAACTTCTTGAGATCGTGGTACATTTTTCCGTTTCCTGAGTGAATTGAGTACCTCGTTTTGTGTGCTTTATCCAGTACTAGTTGCCTTAGGTTACCATGTTTTGGTACCCATATCCTACCAGCAAAATACAGGGTTCCATCGGCTTTTTCTTCAAGTTGTTTTTCTAACCCTTTGCTTATTTCGCCTTTTTCGTTTTCTTCTTTTAAAGCTTCTAACTGTGCTGCTTGAATTTGCTTTGTGAGATCAGTACGAATTGTAATATTCAATGCTCGGACCCTAAGAGGTTTTACTCTTTCTTTTCGACTTAGGGCATCAGCTACAACATTAGCCTTTCCGGGGTGGTAACGGATTTCATAATCGTAATCGTTTAACAACTCTACCCAGCGACGTTGCCTCATATTGAGTTGTTTTTGATCAAAAATATGCTGAAGACTCTTATGGTCGGTGTACACTGTACACTTGGTGCCATATAGATAGTGTCTCCATATTTTGAGTGCAAAAACTACTGCTCCAAGTTCTAAATCGTGCGTCGTATAGTTCTTTTCATGAATTTTTAGTTGTCGTGAGGCATATGCGATAACTTTTGTGCGTTGCATTAATACACATCCTAAACCTTGGCGTGAAGCGTCACAATAGATCACAAAATCATCATTTCCTTCTGGTAATGACAAAATGGGTGCATACGTTAACTTCTTCTTTAATAACTGGAATGAGGATTCCTGTTCCGTGGACCAATCATACTTCTTTCCCTTTTGAGTCAATGCAGTTAAGGGTTTGGCGATTCTAGAGAAATCTTGAATGAATCTTCGGTAGTAACCAGCAAGACCTAAGAATTGGCGGATTTGTGTTGGAGTTTTCGGTGTTTCCCATTTAATAATGGCTTCGATCTTGGCGGGGTCAACTTTAATTCCATGTTTACTGACAACATGGCCCAAAAATTGTACTTTTTGTAACCAGAAATCACACTTCGAAAATTTTGCGTACAATTCTTCTTTCTTGAGTATCTCTTGTAGTGACCCGAACTTTTCCATGTTTATATATATTAATTGAGATTGATATTTACATGATTAAATGTTTCCAACATGTTAAGCAATCAAACTTGTTAAGACTTGATTAATTGAAATATGTTTCATATAGACAATTGACCACCCAAGTTGACCGGTGATTCACGAACGTTAAAACTTGTAAAAACTATACGATGACATATATATGGTTATATATATAGTTAACATGATTTTATTATAAGTATGTATCTCATTAGGTATTTTAACAATGAGTTATATACATAAAAATGAGACTATTAATTTAAGAAACTCGAAAACGATATATATAACGATTATCGTTATAACAACGTCTTACTAGGTACATATGAATCATATTAAGATATTGATACACTTGGTTAATTATGTTAAATGATAAGTAAATATATTATTAAGTGTATTAACAATGAAATACATATGTAAAAATAAGACTACTAACTTAATGATTTCAAAACGAGACATATATGTAACGATTATCGTTGTAACGACATTTAACTGTATGTATATCATACTAAGATATATTATATATCATAATATCATGATAATATAACAATTTAACATCTCATTTGTTATAATAAATAATGGGTTAACAACATTCAACAAGATCGTTAACCTAAAGGTTTCAAAACAACACTTACATGTAACGACTAACGATGACTTAACGACTCAATTAAAATGTATATACATGTAGTATTTTAATATGTATTCATACACTTTTGAAAGACTTCAAGACACTTATCAAAATACTTCTACTTAACAAAAATGCTTACAATTACATCCTCGTTCAGTTTCATCAACAATTCTACTCGTATGCACCCGTATTCGTACTCGTACAATACACAGCTTTTAGATGTAAGTACTATTGGTATATACACTCCAATGATCAGCTCTTAGCAGCCCATGTGAGTCACCTAACACATGTGGGAACCATCATTTGGCAACTAGCATGAAATATCTCATAAAATTACAAAAATATGAGTAATCATTCATGACTTATTTACATGAAAACAAAATTACATATCCTTTATATCTAATCCTTACACCAACGACCAAAAACACCTACAAACACTTTCATTCTTCAATTTTCTTCATCTAATTGATCTCTCTCAAGTTCTATCTTCAAGTTCTAAGTGTTCTTCATAAATTCTACAAGTTCTAGTTACATAAAATCAAGAATACTTTCAAGTTTGCTAGCTCACTTCCAATCTTGTAAGGTGATCATCCAACCTCAAGAAATCTTTGTTTCTTACAGTAGGTTATCATTCTAATACAAGGTAATAATCATATTCAAACTTTGGTTCAATTTCTATAACTATAACAATCTTATTTCAAGTGATGATCTTACTTGAACTTGTTTTCGTGTCATGATTCTGCTTCAAGAACTTCGAGCCATCCAAGGATCCGTTGAAGCTAGATCCATTTTTCTCTTTTCCAGTAGGTTTATCCAAGGAACTTAAGGTAGTAATGATGTTCATAACATCATTCGATTCATACATATAAAGCTATCTTATTCGAAGGTTTAAACTTGTAATCACTAGAACATAGTTTAGTTAATTCTAAACTTGTTCGCAAATAAAAGTTAATCCTTCTAACTTGACTTTTAAAATCAACTAAACACATGTTCTATATCTATATGATATGCTAACTTAATGATTTAAAACCTGGAAACACGAAAAACACCGTAAAACCGGATTTACGCCGTCGTAGTAACACCGCGGGCTGTTTTGGGTTAGTTAATTAAAAACTATGATAAACTTTGATTTAAAAGTTGTTATTCTGAGAAAATGATTTTTATTATGAACATGAAACTATATCCAAAAATTATGGTTAAACTCAAAGTGGAAGTATGTTTTCTAAAATGGTCATCTAGACGTCGTTCTTTCGACTGAAATGACTACCTTTACAAAAACGACTTGTAACTTATTTTTCCGACTATAAACCTATACGTTTTCTGTTTGGATTCATAAAATAGAGTTCAATATGAAACCATAGCAATTTGATTCACTCAAAACGGATTTAAAATGAAGAAGTTATGGGTAAAACAAGATTGGATAATTTTTCTCATTTTAGCTACGTGAAAATTGGTAACAAATCTATTCCAACCATAACTTAATCAACTTGTATTGTATATTATGTAATCTTGAGATACCATAGACACGTATACAATGTTTCAACCTATCATGTCGACACATCTATATATATTTCGGAACAACCATAGACACTCTATATGTGAATGTTGGAGTTAGCTATACAGGGTTGAGGTTGATTCCAAAATATATATAGTTTGAGTTGTGATCAATACTGAGATACGTATACACTGGGTCGTGGATTGATTCAAGATAATATTTATCGATTTATTTCTGTACATCTAACTGTGGACAATTAGTTGTAGGTTACTAACGAGGACAGCTGACTTAATAAACCTAAAACATCAAAATATATTAAAAGTGTTGTAAATATATTTTGAACATACTTTGATATATATGTATATATTGTTATAGGTTCGTGAATCAACAGTGGCCAAGTCTTACTTCTCGACGAAGTAAAAAATCTGTGAAAGTGAGTTATAGTCCCACTTTTAAAATCTAATATTTTTGGGATGAGAATACATGCAGGTTTTATAAATGATTTACAAAATAGACACAAGTACATGAAACTACATTCTATGGTTGAATTATCGAAATCGAATATGCCCCTTTTTATTAAGTCTGGTAATCTAAGAATTAGGGAACAGACACCTTAATTGACGCGAATCCTAAAGATAGATCTATTGGGCCTAACAAACCCCATCCAAAGTACCGGATGCTTTAGTACTTCGAAATTTATATCATATCCGAAGGGTGTCCCGGAATGATGGGGATATTCTTATATATGCATCTTGTTAATGTCGGTTACCAGGTGTTCACCATATGAATGATTTTTATCTCTATGTATGGGATGTGTATTGAAATATGAAATCTTGTGGTCTATTATTATGATTTGATATATATAGGTTAAACCTATAACTCACCAACATTTTTGTTGACGTTTAAAGCATGTTTATTCTCAGGTGAATACTAAGAGCTTCCGCTGTTGCATACTAAAATAAGGACAAGATTTGGAGTCCATGTTTGTATGATATTGTGTAAAAACTGCATTTAAGAAACTGATTTCGATGTAACATATTTGTATTGTAAACCATTATGTAATGGTCGTGTGTAAACAGGATATTTTAGATTATCATTATTTGATAATCTACGTAAAGCTTTTTAAACCTTTATTTATGAAATAAAGGTTATGGTTTGTTTTAAAAATGAATGCAGTCTTTGAAAAACGTCTCATATAGAGGTCAAAACCTCGCAACGAAATCAATTAATATGGAACGTTTTTAATCAATAAGAACGGGACATTTCAGTTGGTATCCGAGCGTTGGTCTTAGAGAACCAGAATTTTGCATTAGTGTGTCTTATCGAGTTTGTTAGGATGCATTAGTGAGTCTGGACTTCGACCGTGTTTACTTGAAAAATGATTGCTTAACAAATTTTGTTGGAAACTATATATTTTTAACATGTGAATATTATGTGATATATTAATCTCTTAACGCGTTTGATATTATGTGATATATGTCTATCTCTAGAACAAGTCCCATTGACTCACCTAATAATAATGAAGAGTCAAATGTAAATTGGAATGATTCGTGGACTGATTCACAAGTTCCCGATGAGGAACCGGAAGAAGAATCGGAACCGGAAGAAGAATCGGAACCGGATGAAGAATCGGAACCGGTGGGGGAAATAATAAAACGGTTAAGTAAAAGAAAATCCTCAACCAACCGACCAAGGTTAATTATGGTTAATGGTGTTTCCGCCAAGGAAGCAAAATATTGGGAGGATTACCAATTCTCCGATGAATCGGATTCCGACGAGAATTCCGATGATGTTATAGAAATTACCCCAACTGAATTTAAAAAGGCAAAAGAAAATAATAAGGGAAAGGGCATAAAAATAGAGAAATCTAATTCCAACCCCGATGAACTTTATATGTATCGTCAACCCCCGAAGTCCTTAAGTTGTAACAATGACCCGGGAACCTCTAAACCACCAGGTTTTCTAAACCAATGTGGAAAACGACGACTCGTATTAGGGGAACATCATATATACCTAGAAACTTGGCAAAACGAACCAAAACCGAAGAAGAAGAAACAAGCGAGTCGGAATAAGATAGTTGTATTCGTGTGGTGTAATATATGTAATATAGTGTGCTTATGCTTTATGATATATGTAAAAATTGCTTGTATTAATAAGTATTTTTTTTTATGAATCTAACTCTTGTCTATTTTACAGTATAAAAACACAAAATGGATAGACAACCCAATATTTTAAGAGACCTATCCGGAGACATGATTGATGAAATCTTGTCTAGAGTCGGTCAGAATTCTTCGGCACAACTATTTAAGGCGAGATCAGTTTGTAATACATTCGAAGAACGTTCCAAGAATGCCTTGGTTTATAAAAGGCTTTCGTTCGAAAGATGGGGGATATCACATTGGGAAATCCATAAGTTACGATGTGTTTACTTTGACGCATATATTGCGGGGAACCCAAATGCTATTTTACGCAATGGGTTAAGAAATTATTTTGACTCAATATATCTGAATATTGGACTTCGTGATTTAGAAAAAGTGGCTAACATGCAACATAAAGAAGCATGTTATGCTTACGGATTAGTAATGTTCGCTTCTCACCAAAGTGAGAACAAGAACATCGGGCTACAACTATTAAACAAAACGTTCCCACAAGTGACGGAGTCGGTAATTGGGGTAAGAAATGAGGTTTTTAGATTGTTACGGGACTGTTGGACATTACGTAACCCTCGTCCCTTTGACGACGTTACAACACGCTGTCTTATCAACGGCCATAACGGTTATGTTCCACAAGACCAAGGATGGGAAGTAATCCTAGTAAAACCAGAATGCATGACTTGTTTCTGGACGTATGAATTACGTGTCTTTATTGCCTTTGCTGAACGACTTGTGTACTAGCTAGAATTATCTTCACAACCATCTTGTATCAAATTTATTGTGTGCTATATTTCATGCTATATGTAAAATAAGCGGTATTGTAAGTTTGTATAATATTGTGTAAAAGTTTGAACGCGAAATATTATTATAATCAGTTTTTCATATAGAATTGTAGTAGTTGAATTGTATATTAGCTACTAAGTATGAACTTAACGGGTAGGTACTACCCGAATTTAAACTTATAAAACGCTAATATGAAGAAAAAGCTTTTATAAATGAGTTCATATTATGCTACGAAATACTATTAACTACTCTTAATATTCTGTATGATTAACTTGTTCCATTTGACTATTTTGAAGGAAATGGCACCGACTACTCGACACACCGTGAATATGAATGAAGAGGAATTCCGTACTTTTCTAGCTTCAAACATAGCCGCAGTACAGGCTGCGCTACATACCAACAATAACCTTGGATCTAGCAGTACAGGAAATCGTGTAGGATGCACCTACAAAGAATTCACTGCCTGCAAACCTTTGGAATTTGATGGAACCGAAGGACCGATCGGATTGAAACGGTGGACCGAGAAGGTCGAATCGGTGTTTGCCATAAGTAAGTGTACTAAAGAGGACAAAGTGAAGTACGCTACGCATACCTTCACAGGTTCTGCGTTAACATGGTGGAATACTTATCTAGAGCAAGTGGGACAAGACGATGCGTACGCACTACCGTGGTCAGCATTCAAGCACTTGATGAATGAGAAGTACCGTCCCAGAACCGAGGTCAATAAGCTCAAGACAGAACTTAGAGGGTTACGAACCCAAGGATTTGATATTACCACGTACGAAAGACGATTCACAGAATTGTGCCTATTGTGTCCGGGAGCATTTGAAGATGAGGAAGAGAATTACCGGAAAGAATCCAAGAAGATATAAGTTCACACGAGCCCGCCTCCATACAACAGGCATGTAGAATGGCTCACAAACTAGTGAACCAGATTGAAGAAAGAATTAAAGAACAGACTGCTGAAGAGGCCAATGTGAAGCAAGTCAAAAGAAAGTGGGAGGAAAACGGTGATAAGAATCACCAATACAACAACAACAGCAATTACAACAATAATCGCAACAACTATCCCAACAATCGCAACATCAATCGCAACTACAACAAACGGCCCAACAACAACAACAACAACAACAACAACAACAACAACAACAACAGCAACTACAACAATCATCCCAACAACAATAATAACCGCAACAACAACAACAATCAGAAGCAGCTATGCCAAAGGTGTGAAAAGTATCACTCGGGGTTCTGCACCAAATTTTGCAACAAGTGTAAAAGAAATGATCATAGCGCGGCGAAGTGTGAGGTCTACGGACCAGGGGTTAATAGAACGAAAGGAACGAATGGTGTCGGAATGAGTAATGGCGGAGCAAGTAGTGTCGGAGCAAGTTATGCCAATGTAGTTTGTTATAAATGTGGAAAACCGGGCCACATTATTAGAAATTGCCCGAACCAGGAGAACACGAATGGACAAGGCCGCGGAAGAGTTTTCAATATTAATGCGGCAGAGGCACAGGAAGACCCGGAGCTTGTTACGGGTACCTTTCTTATTGACAATAAATCTGCTTACGTTTTATTTGATTCGGGTGTGGATAGAAGCTATATGAGTAGAGATTTTTGTGCTAAATTAAGTTCTCCATTGACGCCTTTGGATAGTAAATTTTTACTCGAATTAGCAAATGGTAAATTAATTTCAGCAGATAATATATGTCGAAATCGAGAAATTAAACTGGTTAGCGAAACATTTAAGATTGATTTGATACCAGTAGAGTTAGGGAGTTTTGATGTGATAATCGGTATGGACTGGTTGAAAGAAGTGAAAGCAGAGATCGTTTGTTACAAAAATGCAATTCGCATTATACGAGAAAAAGGAAAACCCTTAATGGTGTACGGAGAAAAGGGCAACACGAAGCTACATCTTATTAGTAATTTGAAGGCACAAAAACTACTAAGAAAAGGTTACTATGCTGTTCTAGCACACGTCGAGAAAGTACAAACTGAAGAAAAGAGCATCAATGATGTTCCCATTGCAAAAGAATTTCCCGATGTATTTCCGAAAGAATTACCGGGATTACCCCCACATCGATCCGTTGAATTTCAAATAGATCTTGTACCAGGAGCTACACCAATAGCTCGTGCTCCTTACAGACTCGCACCCAGCGAGATGAAAGAACTGCAAAGCCAATTACAAGAACTTTTAGAGCGTGGTTTCATTCGACCAAGCACATCACCTTGGGGAGCTCCTGTTTTGTTTGTCAAGAAGAAAGATGGTACATTCAGGCTGTGTATCGACTACCGAGAGTTGAACAAACTTACCATCAAGAACCGCTACCCACTACCGAGAATCGACCACTTATTTGATCAACTACAAGGCTCGTCTGTTTATTCAAAGATTGACTTGCGTTCCGGGTATCATCAAATGCGGGTGAAAGAAGATGATATTCCAAAGACTGCTTTCAGAACACGTTACGGTCATTACGAGTTTATGGTCATGCCGTTTGGTTTAACTAACGCACCAGCTGTGTTTATGGACCTTATGAACCGAGTGTGTGGACCATACCTTGACAAGTTTGTCATTGTTTTCATTGATGACATACTTATTTACTCAAAGAATGACCAAGAACACGGTGAACATTTGAGAAAGGTGTTAGATGTATTGAGGAAGGAAGAATTGTACGCTAAGTTTTCAAAGTGTGCATTTTTGTTGGAAGAAGTTCAATTCCTCGGTCACATAGTGAACAAAGAAGGTATTAAGGTGGATCCGGCAAAGATAGAAACTGTTGAAAAGTGGGAAACCCCAAAAACTCCAAAACACATACGCCAGTTTTTAGGACTAGCTGGTTACTACAGAACGTTCATCCAAGACTTTTCCAGAATAGCAAAACCCTTGACTGCATTAACGTATAAAGGGAAGAAATTTGAATGGAATGATGGACAAGAGAAAGCGTTTCAGTTATTGAAGAAAAAGCTAACTACGGCACCTATATTGTCATTGCCTGAAGGGAATGATGATTTTGTGATTTATTGTGACGCATCAAAGCAAGGTCTCGGTTGTGTATTAATGCAACGAACGAAGATGATTGCTTATGCGTCTAGACAATTGAAGATTCACGAACAAAATTATACGACGCATGATTTGGAATTAGGCACGGTTGTTTTTGCATTAAAGAGTTGGAGGCACTACTTATATGGGGTCAAAAGTATTATATATACCGACCACAAAAGTCTTCAACACATATTTAATCAGAAACAACTGAATATGAGGCAGCGTAGGTGGATTGAATTGTTGAATGATTACGACTTTGAGATTCGTTACCACCCGGGGAAGGCAAATGTGGTAGCCGACGCCTTGAGCAGGAAGGACAGAGAACCCATTCGAGTAAAATCTATGAATATAATGATTCATAATAACCTTACTACTCAAATAAAGGAGGCGCAACAAGGAGTTTTAAAAGAGGGAAATATAAAGGATGAAATACCCAAAGGATCGGAGAAGCATCTTAATATTCAGGAAGACGGAACCCGGTATAGGGCTGAAAGGATTTGGGTACCAAAATTTGGAGATATGAGAGAAATGGTACTTAGAGAAGCTCATAAAACCAGATACTCAATACATCCTGGAACGGGGAAGATGTACAAGGATCTCAAGAAACATTTTTGGTGGCCGGGTATGAAAGCCGATGTTGCTAAATACGTAGGAGAATGTTTGACGTGTTCTAAGGTCAAAGCTGAGCATCAGAAACCATCAGGTCTACTTCAACAACCCGAAATCCTGGAATGGAAATGGGAAAACATTACCATGGATTTCATCACTAAATTGCCAAGGACTGCAAGTGGTTTTGATACTATTTGGGTAATAGTTGATCGTCTCACCAAATCAGCACACTTCCTGCCAATAAGAGAAGATGACAAGATGGAGAAGTTAGCACGACTGTATTTGAAGGAAGTCGTCTCCAGACATGGAATACCAATCTCTATTATCTCTGATAGGGATGGCAGATTTATTTCAAGATTCTGGCAGACATTACAGCAAGCATTAGGAACTCGTCTAGACATGAGTACTGCCTATCATCCACAAACTGATGGGCAGAGCGAAAGGACGATACAAACGCTTGAAGACATGCTACGAGCATGTGTTATTGATTTCGGAAACAGTTGGGATCAACATCTACCGTTAGCAGAATTTTCCTACAACAACAGCTACCATTCAAGCATTGAGATGGCGCCGTTTGAAGCACTTTATGGTAGAAAGTGCAGGTCTCCGATTTGTTGGAGTGAAGTAGGGGATAGACAGATTACGGGTCCGGAGATTATACAAGAAACTACCGAGAAGATCATCCAAATTCAACAACGGTTGAAAACCGCCCAAAGTCGACAAAAGAGCTACGCTGACATTAAAAGAAAAGATATAGAATTTGAAATTGGAGAGATGGTCATGCTTAAAGTTGCACCTTGGAAAGGCGTTGTTCGATTTGGCAAACGAGGGAAATTAAATCCAAGGTTTATTGGACCATTCAAGATTATTGATCGTGTCGGACCAGTAGCTTACCGACTTGAGTTACCTCAACAACTCGCAGCTGTACATAACACTTTCCACGTCTCGAATTTGAAGAAATGTTTTGCTAAAGAAGATTTCACTATTCCGTTAGATGAAATCCAAATCAACGAAAAACTTCAATTCATCGAACAACCCGTCGAAATAATGGATCGTGAGGTTAAAAGACTTAAGCAAAACAAGATACCAATTGTTAAGGTTCGATGGAATGCTGGTAGAGGACCCGAGTTCACCTGGGAGTGTAAAGATCAGATGAAGAAGAAATACCCGCATCTATTTCCAGAAGATTCGTCAACACCTTCAATAGCTTAAAATTTCGGGACGAAATTTATTTAACGGGTAGGTACTGTAGTGACCCGAACTTTTCCATGTTTATATATATTAATTGAGATTGATATTTACATGATTAAATGTTTCCAACATGTTAAGCAATCAAACTTGTTAAGACTTGATTAATTGAAATATGTTTCATATAGACAATTGACCACCCAAGTTGACCGGTGATTCACGAACGTTAAAACTTGTAAAAACTATACGATGACATATATATGGTTATATATATAGTTAACATGATTTTATTATAAGTATTTATCTCATTAGGTATTTTAACAATGAGTTATATACATAAAAATGAGACTATTAATTTAAGAAACTCGAAAACGATATATATAACGATTATCGTTATAACAACGTCTTACTAGGTACATATGAATCATATTAAGATATTGATACACTTGGTTAATTATGTTAAATGATAAGTAAATATATTATTAAGTGTATTAACAATGAAATACATATGTAAAAATAAGACTACTAACTTAATGATTTCAAAACGAGACATATATGTAACGATTATCGTTGTAACGACATTTAACTGTATATATATCATACTAAGATATATTATATATCATAATATCATGATAATATAACAATTTAACATCTCATTTTTTATAATAAATAATGGGTTAACAACATTCAACAAGATCGTTAACCTAAAGGTTTCAAAACAACACTTACATGTAACGACTAACGATGACTTAACGACTCAGTTAAAATGTATATACATGTAGTGTTTTAATATGTATTCATACACTTTTGAAAGACTTCAAGACACTTATCAAAATACTTCTAATTAACAAAAATGCTTACAATTACATCCTCGTTCAGTTTCATCAACAATTCTACTCGTATGCACCCGTATTCGTACTCGTACAATACACAGCTTTTAGATGTATGTACTATTGGTATATACACTCCAATGATCAGCTCTTAGCAGCCCATGTGAGTCACCTAACACATGTGGGAACCATCATTTGGCAACTAGCATGAAATATCTCATAAAATTACAAAAATATGAGTAATCATTCATGACTTATTTACATGAAAACAAAATTACATATCCTTTATATCTAATCCTTACACCAACGACCAAAAACACCTACAAACACTTTCATTCTTCAATTTTCTTCATCTAATTGATCTCTCTCAAGTTCTATCTTCAAGTTCTAAGTGTTCTTCATAAATTCTACAAGTTCTAGTTACATAAAATCAAGAATACTTTCAAGGTTGCTAGCTCACTTCCAATCTTGTAAGGTGATCATCCAACCTCAAGAAATCTTTGTTTCTTACAGTAGGTTATCATTCTAATACAAGGTAATAATCATATTCAAACTTTGGTTCAATTTCTATAACTATAACAATCTTATTTCAAGTGATGATCTTACTTGAACTTATTTTCGTGTCATGATTCTGCTTCAAGAACTTCGAGCCATCCAAGGATCCGTTGAAGCTAGATCCATTTTTCTCTTTTCCAGTAGGTTTATCCAAGGAACTTAAGGTAGTAATGATGTTCATAACATCATTTGATTCATACATATAAAGCTATCTTATTCGAAGGTTTAAACTTGTAATCACTAGAACATAGTTTAGTTAATTCTAAACTTGTTCGCAAACAAAAGTTAATCCTTCTAACTTGACTTTTAAAATCAACTAAACACATGTTCTATATCTATATGATATGCTAACTTAATGATTTAAAACCTGGAAACACGAAAAACACCGTAAAACCGGATTTACGCCGTCGTAGTAACACCGCGGGCTGTTTTGGGTTAGTTAATTAAAAACTATGATAAACTTTGATTTAAAAGTTGTTATTCTGAGAAAATGATTTTTATTATGAACATGAAACTATATCCAAAAATTATGGTTAAACTCAAAGTGGAAGTATGTTTTCTAAAATGGTCATCTAGACGTCGTTCTTTCGACTGAAATGACTACCTTTACAAAAACGACTTGTAACTTATTTTTCCGACTATAAACCTATACTTTTTCTGTTTAGATTCATAAAATAGAGTTCAATATGAAACCATAGCAATTTGATTCACTCAAAACGGATTTAAAATGAAGAAGTTATGGGTAAAAAAAGATTGGATAATTTTTCTCATTTTAGCTACGTGAAAATTGGTAACAAATCTATTCCAACCATAACTTAATCAACTTGTATTGTATATTATGTAATCTTGAGATACTATAGACACGTATACAATGTTTCGACCTATCATGTCGACACATCTATATATATTTCGAAACAACCATAGACACTCTATATGTGAATGTTGGAGTTAGCTATACAGGGTTGAGGTTGATTCCAAAATATATATAGTTTGAGTTGTGATCAATACTGAGATACGTATACACTGGATCGTGGATTGATTCAAGATAATATTTATCGATTTATTTCTGTACATCTAACTGTGGACAACTAGTTATAGGTTACTAACGAGGACAGCTGACTTAATAAACTTAAAACATCAAAATATATTAAAAGTGTTGTAAATATATTTTGAACATACTTTGATATATATGTATATATTGTTATAGGTTCGTGAATCAACAGTGGCCAAGTCTTACTTCTCGACGAAGTAAAAAATCTGTGAAAGTGAGTTATAGCCCCACTTTTAAAATCTAATATTTTTGGGATGAGAATACATGCAGGTTTTATAAATGATTTACAAAATAGACACAAGTACGTGAAACTACATTCTATGGTTGAATTATCGAAATCGAATATGCCCCTTTTTATTAAGTCTGGTAATCTAAGAATTAGGGAACAGACACCCTAATTGACGCGAATCCTAAAGATAGATCTATTGGGCCTAACAAACCCCATCCAAAGTACCGGATGCTTTAGTACTTCGAAATTTATATCATATCCGAAGGGTGTCCCGGAATGATGGGGATATTCTTATATATGCATCTTGTTAATGTCGGTTACCAGGTGTTCACCATATGAATGATTTTTATCTCTATGTATGGGATGTGTATTGAAATATGAAATCTTGTGGTCTATTATTATGATTTGATATATATAGGTTAAACCTATAACTCACCAACATTTTTGTTGATGTTTAAAGCATGTTTATTCTCAGGTGAATACTAAGAGCTTCCGCTGTTGCATACTAAAATAAGGACAAGATTTGGAGTCCATGTTTGTATGATATTGTGTAAAAACTGCATTAAAGAAACTGATTTCGATGTAACATATTTGTATTGTAAACCATTATGTAATGGTCGTGTGTAAACAGGATATTTTAGATTATCATTATTTGATAATCTACGTAAAGGTTTTTAAACCTTTATTTATGAAATAAAGGTTATGGTTTGTTTTAAAAATGAATGCAGTCTTTGAAAAACGTCTCATATAGAGGTCAAAACCTCGCAACGAAATCAATTAATATGGAACGTTTTTAATCAATAAGAACGGGACATTTCATCTCTAGTACCAGTCTTAAGTGTTGCTCATGTTCTTCCTTGTTCTTCGAGTAAATCAATATGTCGTCGATAAAAACAATGACAAATTTGTCTAAATACGGTCTACAGATGCGATTCATTAGATCCATGAATACTGCTGGAGCATTAGTTAATCCAAAAGGCATGACTAGAAACTCATAGTGACCGTAACGGGTTCTGAACGCGGTTTTAGGAACATCTTCTTCCTTCACTCTCAGCTGATGATATCCGGAGCGTAGATCAATCTTAGAATAAACACTTGATCCTTGCAATTTATCAAACAAATCATCAATCCTCGGTAATGGGTACCGATTCTTGATCGTTAATTTGTTTAATTCTCGGTAATCTATACACATTCTCATAGATCCATCCTTCTTCTTGACGAACAGAATAGGAGCACCCCAAGGTGAAAAACTGGGACGAATAAATCCACGGTCCGATAATTCTTGCAACTGGTCTTGTAATTCTTGCATTTCTGAAGGTGCTAGTCTATATGGAGATCGGGCTACAGGTGCAGCTCCTGGTATGAGATCAATCTGGAATTCTACACATCTGTGTGGAGGTAGCCCCGATAATTCTTCTGGAAATACTCCGGGATATTCTCTTACAACTGGCATGTCATCAATGCTTCTTTCTTCAGTATTGATCTTCTTTACGTGTGCCAGAATAGTATAACAACCTTTTCTTATAAGTTTCTGGGCCTTCATACAGCTGATAAAGTTCAGCTTTGAGTTGCTCTTCTCCCCATAAATCATTAATGACGTTTCATCCTTACGAGGGATGCGGATTGCTTTCTCAGCGCAAACAAATTCCGCTCTTGTTTTGGACATCCAGTCCATGCCAACGATTACGTCAAAACTTCCTAATTCTACGGGTAACAAATCGATTTTGAAGGTTTCACCAGCGAGATTCATTTCGCAACCATGGCAAATTTTATCGGCTTTTATCAGTTTACCATTAGCTAATTCAATAGTATATTTATCGTCTAGAGGTAATGATGCACATTTTAGTTTAGAACTAAAGTCTTTACACATATAACTTCTATCAGCACCCGTATCAAACATAATAGAAGCTAGTTGATTATTAACGGTAAACGTACCCGTGACAAGATTAGGATCCTCACGTGCTTTACTGGCACTAACATTAAATGCCCTCCCACGTGCGGGTTCTTTGTTCTTCTCCTTATCAGGGCATTGATTTATAAAGTGACCAGACTTCCCGCATCCAAAACATTTCTTGACATCGGTCGGTTTTGTCTTTACTTCAGAAACGGTGGCATAACAATCTTTCACCACATGTCCTTTCTTGTTGCACTTATCACAGACCACTTGACAATAACCTACATGATGTGTGTAACATCTTTTGCAGAACGGATGGGGTCCCTTATAGTTTGGACTTGCAGTTGCCCCATCTTGTTTACCTTTAAAAGTTTCTTGTTTCTTCAGGTGAGTACTTTTGCCCTTATAGTCTTCCCATTTCCTCTTTCCTTCAGTTGTCTTGACTTCGGTAATTGGTGCCTTAACAGAACTCTCTGTGATCTGGTCCATGAGTTGGTGTGCCATTGTCATGGCTTCCTGCATCGTATTCGGTTTGGACGATGTAACATTTCCTTTGATATTGATCGATAAACCGTCAATATACATTTCTATCTTTCGTTTCTCATTTGGCACCAATTCGGGACACAACAAGGCTAGTTCCATGAAACGCTTTTCATAGTTATTGAGATTCGCGCCGATAACCTTCAGATTACGTAACTCAGATTCCATTTTTCTGATCTCGTTTCGAGGACAGTACTCCTCGATTAGCATCTTTTTCAGTTCTTCCCAAGAGATATCATATGCCGTATCTATTCCTTCTGCTTTAGCATAATTGTTCCACCAAGTAAGTGCACCATCTTGCAACGTGCACGAAGCATACTTTGACTTGTCTCCGTTTGCACAATTACTGATTTTGAAAACGGACTCCATCTTTTCAAACCATCGGGTTAGACCGACTGGTCCCTCAGTTCCACTAAACGTCTGTGGTTTGCATCCTTGAAAAGTTTTGTATGAGCATCCGTTTCATGAATTTGTGTTTACGGCTGCTGCTTTGGCTGCTGCTTCGGCTGTTGCTTTTGCTGCCTCGGTTGCAGCAATTCTTTCATTCACACGTTTCTCGACTAGTTGCTCAAACTCAGCATCCGACATTTGAGACATGTTTCTTCAATAAACACAACAGATATAATTTAATCATATAGAATATTATAGGTAAAATGAGTTGTCAATAGTTAATCGTAGCATATTAATAATATGAACCAATTATTATAAAAGCCTTTTCTTCTTATTAGCATTTTATAATTATTTCTAGGGTATTACCTACCCGTTAAGTTCATACATAATAGCTAGTACAAGGAATTAACTACTAAAATCCTAATAATATTCCACTATGAAAAATTATAGCGAGTTACTACATTATTATGTAATAATAATAATAAGAAGTAGTAATAATACAAATAATCATTCCATGCATTTATTATTAATAAACCAAAATAATACAATACCATACAATACTGATATTTTACATATGCTTATTTTACATAACAAGATAGAGTAGCACACATAAGCAATAAAATAGCGCATGAAAGATTTATGGTTGCGAGGTCGTTTATTCAGAACTATCAGAAACTTCTTCCCATTTGGTTCTCTCTGCCAATTGTTTGTGTGCACATGGTCCAACAGACATTCTGGCAGTGTATTTTATTTTTGATTGGGGTTTTGAGGTACCCGTTGCCTCAGTGGGTTTAATACAATAAGGGTGGTTACGGATCGAATGGTCATGTTCCTTTTTAATAATTAAGGACTTTTTATTATTGTGGTTGTTTTTATTATCTATAGCAAGTTGGAATTTCTCCTTAGTGATATCTTTTATTTCATTAGCGAAATCCTCCTCCTTACTGATCTCGTCTGATGACGAACTGTCTTAGTCATGTGTAGGAGAATATGATGACGAACTGCGAGAATATGTACCGGTGGTCATGAACCGAAATCTGCCAGGCGTAATCGGCACAACCCGCCCGTCGGCGGTATATCTGGACCAATGTCCATATTTGTTTAGAAATGGACGATCCTCGTTTACTCCAGGGATCATGGGTCCATGCCAACGATACTGTGGCTCCGAAAAACTAAAGCTGGGTGGAGCTGGAACCTCCTCTGGGTTTACCGGGAGTTGAGATTCTCCGGCTAACACAATTTCTTCTTTAATAGGTATTGGAATGCCCTTTTCAGTTGTGGATAGAATAGATTCAGTGTCCGATTCCGAGTCATACAAAATGATAGGATTAGAGGAAGTCATCTATCACATAATTGAAACAACAATTACGTTAGCATATAAATATATCACATATAATGTTTTTCACCAAATAATAAGCAAAAATTAGTAAAAACAGATATGGTCATAGTCCAGACTCACTAATGCATCCTAACAATTACCAGTTAAACACACTAATGTAATTTCTGGTTCCCTATGACCTCAAGCTCTGATACCAACTGTAACGACCCGTCAAAATCGCTATTGACGCAGCACGTTAATCATTGATTCCACAGTGAGGTTTTGACCTCTATATGATACGTTTTGATAAAATATTGCATTCATTAAAATAAGTGACTTTCTAAACATAGAAAGTTATAAACATGTGGGCGAGTGCTTAGGTATTGTAACATCCCGCGTTTTTCCGTTAAATTTATTTTTAACACCGTCTTTTTTTTTAAAATAATATCTTTCGTATTTAAATTAATAGTTTCCGTGAGTAACGTTCATTATATTCCCGCTATTTAATTTTGACATCACCCGTTTACTCGAGCGTTTTAAAAATATTCGATCGGTTAAATCCCGCACCCGCTTTGAAACTCGAGGGACCGGAGTTGCCAAATGGGCAAACTAGTTGACTAGGTCAACTAGTCAACCCATTTTTCCACCATTTCCATCATCTCCCTCTCTCTCTCTTTCTTTCTTTTTTTCTCTCAAGAACACAAACATAATTCATCATCTAAATTCGGATCGGGAAGCAAACTTCAAAACAAATTACATATTCGTGATCCTCTCATCATCCTCTTCGATTTGGTACCAATTTCATCCATTTTGAGTAACATTTCTAAAACACTAAATTTCTCTAAATTCGTTTTATATACTTGAAATTGTGTTAGTTAGTGTCTATGGCTCGTGTGTAACATGAATATATGTTTTGTTTGCTCGATTTGTGGTTTGGAATAACTAGTTTGAGTTTTTGAAATGGGTTTGCTTAATCCTTGATTTTGGATGAGTTAATGTTGTTAGATTGTTAAAGTGCATGTTATAATTGTGTTACTAGTATCATTAGCCACATTTGGATGTGTAGGTTGATTAAGAAAACTTCAAAAACCCGATTAATGATTTTGTGATGTTTGACTAGGGTTTGATAGTTCTTGACATGAACTTTTGGATGCTTAAATGCCATGGAATGTTAATTGTTAGTGTTTAGTTGTAATGTATGCCTCATTACCTTCAAAACGGCATATCATATGTGAGAATTGGATTCCCGAAACTCAAAATGCAATTGATGAACTTGAAACTTTGAAAATGGACTTTTAAACGATCACTTGACGAGAAATCGGTTATGGAAAATGTTGTTTTTGTTTGATGAAACATGTTTAGTTGTGTTCCTTGTCAAAAGAGCTTTCCAACGGTATAAGATACGCTTTCTAATTGTTTACGGTTTGAGTTTTGCGTTTGTTTGAAATTTTACCAAGCCTTGAACAAGTGAAACAGGCCAGGGACCAGGCCACGGCCATTGTCGCGCCGCGGAGCAATTTGTCGCGCCGTGGCCCAAAGGGTGATTTTAGAACATGTTTTTCAAGCTTTCTGACCTTCAACATAGGCATTTGTCGCGCCGCGGAGCAATTTGTCGCGCCGTGACAATTGCCTGTTTCATCCGAACTTCAGCAAACTTGTTTTGGCCATAACTTTTTGACCGTAACTCCGTTTTCGATGAATCAAATATCGTTGGAAACGTAATAAGATTTCCTTTCTAATGGTAAGGTTTTGAAATGTCAACTCAAACTTTATTACAATCGTTCTAACATGTTTTTATACTTGATTCTTGCATGAAACTTGACAACGTGATTCACATGCTATACTATTCGAGTCGTAACGAGCCATAGGACTAATTGAACACATTTCACCCGACCTTGTGTCGTAACCGGTTAATTGATATAACTTACTTGTTTAGGTCAAGGCTAAGCAACTTTCATGCACACGTTTACTTGTTGAAGTACCTTTATACTCGTGCACTCGAGGTGAGATCATAGTCCCACTTTTTCGACAACTTTTTATACTTTTAAATTGTGGGCTGAGAAACATATACTTTGTTACATTTTGTACTACTTGCTTTTATACTTTGAACACAAGTACAAGGAAAACAAACATTCTACAGCGAGTTTAGAACAAAAATCCTCAATTCGATTATCATTAGTTACACTTGCCGGGTGTAAGCGAGAACTTATGTTATATGGCCATATGGGTTGACAACCCTCATCTTTGACGGTTCGCTACCGTCTACGGATGAAATATATTTTCGAGAATCAGTGTTTGTTCTAGCACTAAGTGATGGGGTATACAATGGAAGGAATGTTAAGCTTTGATAATTGGGTGCTCGCGAACCAACTTTTGGAATGCAACTTTTGGATGATCAATTTATGGAAATACTAAATCTTGTGGTTCAAAATATAACATTTACTAATACACCTATGATTTCACCAACGTTTTTCGTTGACAGTTTTCTATATGTTTCTCAGGTTCATACATGGCTATTTGATACATGCTTCCGCGTACATTCATACTTGCTTGGGGTCAAGCATACATGCATACACTCTGATTTCTTGCTTGGAGTCAAGCATACATACATGCATACGCTAGTGATAGCACTTTTGGATTCAAACATATTGTTTACATACTTACGCTATTTATAGCAACTGTGATTTTAAACTAATTATGTCGCAAGATATTTCATTTGTACTTTACTACTTTTGTAAACTTAAACTTGTTGTCGATCCGTTTGGTGAACTAAACTTTGCAAGTCATGCACGTTTCAAATGAATGCGACATAATTTTGGTCAAACGCGTCTCATATAGGGACTATGACCACGCAACGGGACCTAAGTAGTGGCGCCGTCAATGACGATTTGGTCGGGTCGCTACAGATGGTATCAGAGCGTTGGTTGTAGGGAACTAGGATGTGCATTAGTGTGTCTGACAGAGTCGTTAGGACGCATTAGTGAATCTAGACTACAACCGGATAGTTAGCCATTGCATTCTGACATACATTTGCTATAGATAGCACTTACTTGACTACTTGTGCATTATACTTGAATCATTCTTAATCAAACTTTTTAATGGTACCCAACCTTCATCATACGAACTCGTATTCCGCCACTTTTTGGTAACACACGTGAATTCAAGGTTCATACGCGTACGGATGACCACGACTTCGTTAGTCACTCTAGTTCGGGAATTCTGACTCCTTGGTTGTTATCCACCCCGTCTCAGCTTACTATCCACAAGTGTTGTAAAGTTACCACCACCACTCTAGATGAGTATCGTCATCACTGTTTATCACTACGGTTGCGTACTACTTGTTATCATGACTCGTTACTCTTTTCATATCTAAATACATTATTGTCTGACTCGAACCGCATTGACGTGAACAATCATTTATACACTTCCCTCGGGGAACGCTTCCTTAGAGTTGCAGAAATTCTTTCGATTTAATACTAGTCACGTTTGAGACGTCGTTACATTTTGTTCATTTTAGATTTTCGCGATGACACGAACTTGAATCTATGGAGTGATGTGGGAATGGAGGTATGAGTTAGCATAATATAACTACACTCGATCAACGTAGTTATATTACGGTAAGACATACCAAAGTTCTAGTGACGCGTGATGGTGGTTAGACTCGATCAACCTAAACACCACCATGTGCCATGTACATGACTTCATCCTTTCATGTTTGGACATCCGAAAACTCCGAGAATATTGATAACAGCCATACCGGGGACACCCCTTCGACTTTTGTCGAACTATACTTATGCTTCCAAATGAATTACCGATTCCTCTCGACTTCAACCGTATGTTACACGTGTATACTATCTCGTCCTCGCACAGTCTTATTGATTAACTACAATTTACTCGTTATGCTTACATCGGGGCGGAAACTTCTCTTGCATCACCCTCGTACTTCCGGTTCAGGAGGTCCTTATTCTAAATTCGCAATGGAGAGCGACTCTTCACGTCGTACAAATATTCGCCGCGAGGGTGGATAGTCCTAACAATCGTTTTCAAAACCCGATAAGAACTTGCCCCGACGAACATTTTTGGAAAACGATAAATCTTCCGCGACGCGAATTTTCTTGAGAAACTTGTCCTAACAAACTTGTTCAAATATACCTTGCGGAATGTACTTTGTTTCGAATCGAGATCCTCGTTTCACTTCTAGATTTTGGAGTACCTTACAAAAAGCCTCGGGACCGCGTTTAGACATGAGTACCGCGTACCATCCACAACCCGACGGACCGAACAAACATGCGATTTAAACCTTGGAAACCATAATACAAGTTTGTATTACCAACTTCAAATTTACTTGAGAAAAGTATTTTCCTTAAACCGAATCCTCGTACTACAATGATTTTCATTCGAGTTTTAACGTCACTCCTTTTGAAACCACATGTGACCGGAAACGTCGTTCTCCTTTGTCGAACCAAGTAAGCGATGATCAATTCACCGGGGCCGAGGTTATTCATGAGCAACCGAGAAAATTTATTCATATTCGGGTAAAACCCTACGCGACTCGTAATCACCAAGAGCTACGCCGATGTTAGACGTAAACATTTCAAATTCCACGTGGGAAACCGCGTCACGTTAAGAGTCGCACCTTGGAAAGGTGCAATCCGTTTCGGGAAACGTAGGAAGCTAAATCCACTATATTTCGATCCTTTAAATTCTTGGGGTGTTTTGGACCCGTCGCTAGCCGTTTAGACTTTTCCGACTCATTTTGAGTCTCCGTTTATCCTACATTCGATGTATCAACTCAAAGACGTGTTTTGCGAAACGAGAACTTGTTATCTCCTTTGATGAACTCACTATCGACGATAAACCTCACTTCCTAGGAGGACCGATTGAAACCATGAATCATGGAAGCCAAACCTTAAAACAACATATGATCCCGACCGTCAAAATTCGTGGAAATACTCAAGGACGTACCTTCACTTATTCGTAGAAATTACAACGCAAGATCTCGAGTAAGATTCAACAACTACTACTTCCAACTAAATTTCGGGACGAAATTTCTTTTGAGGTGTGGATAATGTAACATCCCGCATTTTTCCGTTAAATTTATTTTTAACACCGTCTTTTTTTTAAAATAATATCTTTCGTATTTAAATTAATAGTTTCCGTGAGTAACGTTCATTATATTCCCGCTATTTAATTTTGACATCACCCGTTTACTCGAGCGTTTTAAAAATATTCGATCGGTTAAATCCCGCACCCGCTTTGAAACTCGAGGGACCGGAGTTGCCAAATGGGCAAACTAGTTGACTAGGTCAACTAGTCAACCCATTTTTCCACCATTTCCATCATCTCCCTCTCTCTCTCTTTCTTTCTTTTTTTCTCTCAAGAACACAAACATAATTCATCATCTAAATTCGGATCGGGAAGCAAACTTCAAAACAAATTACATATTCGTGATCCTCTCATCATCCTCTTCGATTTGGTACCAATTTCATCCATTTTGGGTAACATTTCTAAAACACTAAATTTCTCTAAATTCGTTTTATATACTTGAAATTGTGTTAGTTAGTGTCTATGGCTCGTGTGTAACATGAATATATGTTTTGTTTGCTCGATTTGTGGTTTGGAATAACTAGTTTGAGTTTTTGAAATGGGTTTGCTTAATCCTTGATTTTGGATGAGTTAATGTTGTTAGATTGTTAAAGTGCATGTTATAATTGTGTTACTAGTATCATTAGCCACATTTGGATGTGTAGGTTGATTAAGAAAACTTCAAAAACCCGATTAATGATTTTGTGATGTTTGACTAGGGTTTGATAGTTCTTGACATGAACTTTTGGATGCTTAAATGCCATGGAATGTTAATTGTTAGTATTTAGTTGTAATGTATGCCTCATTACCTTCAAAACGGCATATCATATGTGAGAATTGGATTCCCGAAACTCAAAATGCAATTGATGAACTTGAAACTTTGAAAATGGACTTTTAAACGATCACTTGACGAGAAATCGGTTATGGAAAATGTTGTTTTTGTTTGATGAAACATGTTTAGTTGTGTTCCTTGTCAAAAGAGCTTTCCAACGGTATAAGATACGCTTTCTAATTGTTTACGGTTTGAGTTTTGCGTTTGTTTGAAATTTTACCAAGCCTTGAACAAGTGAAACAGGCCAGGGACCAGGCCACGGCCATTGTCGCGCCGCGGAGCAATTTGTCGTGCCGTGGCCCAAAGGGTGATTTTAGAACATGTTTTTCAAGCTTTCTGACCTTCAACATAGGCATTTGTCGCGCCGCGGAGCAATTTGTCGCGCCGTGACAATTGCCTGTTTCATCCGAACTTCAGCAAACTTGTTTTGGCCATAACTTTTTGACCGTAACTCCGTTTTCGATGAATCAAATATCGTTGGAAACGTAATAAGATTTCCTTTCTAATGGTAAGGTTTTGAAATGTCAACTCAAACTTTATTACAATCGTTCTAACATGTTTTTATACTTGATTCTTGCATGAAACTTGACAACGTGATTCACATGCTATACTATTCGAGTCGTAACGAGCCATAGGACTAATTGAACACATTTCACCCGACCTTGTGTCGTAACCGGTTAATTGATATAACTTACTTGTTTAGGTCAAGGCTAAGCAACTTTCATGCACACGTTTACTTGTTGAAGTACCTTTATACTCGTGCACTCGAGGTGAGATCATAGTCCCACTTTTTCGACAACTTTTTATACTTTTAAATTGTGGGCTGAGAAACATATACTTTGTTACATTTTGTACTACTTGCTTTTATACTTTGAACACAAGTACAAGGAAAACAAACATTCTACATCGAGTTTAGAACAAAAATCCTCAATTCGATTATCATTAGTTACACTTGCCGGGTGTAAGCGAGAACTTATGTTATATGGCCATATGGGTTGACAACCCTCATCTTTGACGGTTCGCTACCGTCTACGGATGAAATATATTTTCGAGAATCAGTGTTTGTTCTAGCACTAAGTGATGGGGTATACAATGGAAGGAATGTTAAGCTTTGATAATTGGGTGCTCGCGAACCAACTTTTGGAATGCAACTTTTGGATGATCAATTTATGGAAATACTAAATCTTGTGGTTCAAAATATAACATTTACTAATACACCTATGATTTCACCAACGTTTTTCGTTGACAGTTTTCTATATGTTTCTCAGGTTCATACATGGCTATTTGATACATGCTTCCGCGTACATTCATACTTGCTTGGGGTCAAGCATACATGCATACACTCTGATTTTTTGCTTGGAGTCAAGCATACATACATGCATACGCTAGTGATAGCACTTTTGGATTCAAACATATTGTTTACATACTTACGCTATTTATAGCAACTGTGATTTTAAACTAATTATGTCGCAAGATATTTCATTTGTACTTTACTACTTTTGTAAACTTAAACTTGTTGTCGATCCGTTTGGTGAACTAAAATTTGCAAGTCATGCACGTTTCAAATGAATGCGACATAATTTTGGTCAAACGCGTCTCATATAGGGACTATGACCACGCAACGGGACCTAAGTAGTGGCGCCGTCAATGACGATTTGGTCGGGTCGCTACAGGTATAAGCAAAACCCCAAAATACATAAGTCTTTAATTTACAGGTTGACTTCACAGTCCAATTATTTATTACACAACGCAGTTTTATTTTGAATGCAATAAACTTTGTACAAAGCATGAGAGACTCCATGCAGGCAACAAGCACATCACAGCGGAAGCATTCTAAGGACCTGAGAATAAAACATGCTAAAAAGTCAACACGAATGTTGGTGAGTTATAGGTTTAATTGCTCGAGTCATAAACATATATAAAGATAGACCACAAGATTTCATCAAAAGTTTATCAATAGATTCTACGTAACAGAGCACCCTGGTAACTAAACTTAACGCTATAGTGATAATTACCCCATTCGTTTTAACACACGCAAACCAACGTGTCTTAAACTCAAATAACATACGTCCGTTAAAAGGCTAGCGCTCTAGCTCGGACGGGGATGTCAAGCCCTATGGATCCATATACAATTATTCGCGCCCACCAGTCCATATCCTATGTACTGGCAGCTACTAGTTACCAAAGCTAAGGGATTTTCGGTTTAACTCAGTGTAGAATTTTGTATGTACTTGTGTCTTATTGCGTTTAAAATAAATTGCATGTATTCTCAGCCCAAAAATATTTAGAGTATTTAAAAAGGGAGACTATAACTCACGGTTCAATATTGAGACTCAATATTGTAGGCAAATTGCGTAGACGTAATGATGGTAGACGACTGTATAGTTGGCCTTGGATTCAAGAACAATACCCCGAACAATACCCAATATTTCCTTAGCTTAAAGCGGTTTGAAACCCGAATTAAAAATACCCTCGAATATACTTTATTATTATTAAACTTAAAATTATAATTATAATTATAATTATAAATTTAATTACAGAAGAGATAAATGATGTGTGATACATCGTCGAGAAAACTGGCATATTTATATTACTTTTCGATTTACTGTAGCTCATGCGATCGTATGAGTTTTCTGTGTTTTTGCCATGCGGTCGCATGGCCGCCTTTCCCGTTTTGTTTGCTAGTTCGTCGACATCAAATAGTATTTACTGTAGCAAATAGTGTTTACTGTAGCAAATAGTGTGTTACTGTAGCAAATAGTGTTTACTGTACCAAAAAGTGTTTTACTGTAGCAAATCACTGTATCAAAGTCGTTTTACTGTAGCACTGTAGCAAAATACGGTTTCACTGTAGCAAATAGTGTTTTACTATAGCAAATAGTGTTTTACTGTAGGAAAGTCGTTTTTACTTGTACATATATATATACATACATATAATTGTTCATGAATCGTCGAGAGTAGTCAAAGGTAATTGTATATATGAAACAGTTCTAAAATTTTTGAGACTCAATCTAACAGACTTTGTTTAACGTGTCAAAATAATAAATCGTATAGAGAATTGGTTTAAATAAGTCGAAATTTTCCGGGTCATCACACTCGCTAATAGTAATTAAGAAGAGTACCTGCTCGCGAAAAATTAACCTTCGAGTCTCAGTCATTCAATACTTGTATAGCCTCTGTTTCGAGTTCCTATTTTAGCAGTTTGTCGAGTTATTGTATAGCTTCTATTATAGTTCTTGGTTAGGATTACATATCGAGTCATTTGTATCAGACAATCTTTTTATTGTTCCTTTTTTAATTTAATAAAGTTATTGGCTTTTTAAAAAAAGAAACCATAGAGAGTCGATATAGCACCCACTATTTTAGAATTTAACTAGTTTTCAAACCCTCGCTTCGCGCCGGAGGTTCGGTTTTCAATGTATTTTATTGCGTTTAGTTTGTAAAATTATTTCGTGGCTAACGATGATGTCGTTCAAGCGCAAGTCGAGACGAACTAAAAGGTATAACCCGTGAAAGATTTAAATGTTATTTTAATTTAACAATATATGTGTGCATCTCCGCGTTTCGCTATGAAATTGTCGAATTTTAAAAATTTAAAGCAAAATCAACGTGTATGAAAAGTACCACAATAATTTAGTGTTTTTAAAAAGTTTCCGTTTTGCGTATAGTTAGTGACATTGAGTTCCTAAAATTATTTCGAGTTTAACGATGGTGTCGGAAAAATTTAATTCGTTGCGAGCGAGAAGATATGACTCGTTGAATATTTGAGTGGAGTTATTTAAGATTTTTTATGAAAATGGTTATTTGACACTTTACTCCCCTGTTTGGGAGGTCGATTTGAATTTGTGAAAAAAGTGTGGGGGCTTTGTTAGTGTAATGAAATTTAGTTAAGGGTAAAAATAAACCGTGAAAAGACGAAAACGCCTCTAATTACTATTTATAACTTTTGTCTATTAAATACTCCTATATCTATAATATAATTTAGCCAGTTGACATGCATAGTTTTGACTTTAATTGCTACTCGTACAAGTAAAACCTTTGTGTTAATAGAAAAAGAAAACTAACGACACTGTATGGCATAACACGACAATTATTACACTAAATAAATGACTAAAATTTAAGCTTCAATTGGTATATAAGAACAATTAATCTTGAAATATTTAATTATATTAAATTTGTAAAATTTTGTTAATATTTAATTATATTTTATTCTTTTGAAAACCTATAATATCCATATATTTTTATATTGAATTAAGTTTACAAAAGACTAAACAACATGAAAATGAAAAAAAAAAAAAAAAAACTTTTGTATATCTATCTTGTAAATAATTTTTGTGCCTTAAGTTTAATGAAGTAATAGTTGGATATGTCATGTAATGTTGTTAAAGCTTATTGTTTAATTCGTCGAAGTGAAATTTTTTATGGTTTCAATTTGATAATGATTTTTATAAAATTTATTTATATTCATTGTATTTAATATTTATATTTATATTTATATTTATATTATGCATATTTCACGTAATATAGTATATATAGTAGAGTTTATGAAATACTAAACAAAAAACATGAAGATGAAAGAAAGTTTTAAATATTTTATCTTTTCCGTGATTGTTATGGTGTTTTATAATTAACTAGTGGAGGAGCCCTCGCTCCGCGTCGGGACTACGTTTCGGTTATAATTTGTTGTGTTTGGTTCGTAAAATTATTTCGTGTTTAATGGTTATGTCGGTTAAACCTATCTCAAGTCGTACGAAAATTTAAAGGCGGTTAAAAATTTAGGTGGATTTGTTGGGGAGTTTTATGAAAAATAAAGAAGTTACGATTTGACCCTTGAACTTTAACTTTAGACCCCTACGGAGTTTACATTTTTTACCCTAGGAATTTATATTTGGCGCCCTAAAGTTTATAATGGTTCTCAATGTTTAGTTTTGTGTCATTGTGGGTACAACCTTTTTGCACGACGTATAAACGATTAAAGCATGTGGAAGAACTATTCATAAAGCCTTTGTCTTTTAGAGATGTAGAGAATAATATATATATATATATATATATATATATATATATATATATATATATATATATATATATATATATATATATATATATATATATATATATAATGAGCTACGTAGTTAATTTATAATAAGAAAAAAAGTTAAACAATAATAAAGTGAAAAATTATGTGGTTGATTTAATAATAATAATAATAATAATAATAATAATAATAATAATAATAATAATAATAATAATAATAATAATAATGAATAGTTGTTAGTTAGTAAAAATTATGAGATCGATTTATGATCAATGAGAAGTGTAATGGTTAAAGTATAAAATTTGAAAACTATGTGGTAAGTTTGTAAAAGCTATAAAGTTAAGTGTTATAAAGGGCGGAATTGAATTGTGAAAATATAAAAAGTTTGAGGGGTGTTTGTGAAACTATAGAGTGATACTATTCATTTGCTCTATATCATTTAGATATATAGAGTAATAATAATAATACTAATAATAATAATAATAATAATGAATAGTTGTTAGTTAGTAAAAATTATGAGATCGATTTATGATCAATGAGAAGTGTAATGGTTAAAGTATAAAATTTGAAAACTATGTGGTAAGTTTGTAAAAGCTATAAAGTTAAGTGTTATAAAGGGCGGAATTGAATTGTGAAAATATAAAAAGTTCGAGGGGTGTTTGTGAAACTATAGAGTGATACTATTCATTTGCTCTATATCATTTAGATATATAGAGTAATAATTACTTCTAAGATTTGAGACATGTACGCCAAAAACTTAACTTTACTCCTTTAAATCTTCTAATCTTAAATTTTTCTTATATTAATATTAATATTAATTAATTTAATTATTAATTTAATATAATATTATATATTAAAAGAAAATTTTAACATATTAATATTATATATTATTATTACACATGTGGAATTAAATATTATTGTTGTTGTATTAAAAGAAAATTTTAATAGAACAACAATTTAATTTATAATTAATTACTCTGTAGATTAATCAAATTATAATCAATATTCCTATAATCCAATCATCCATTTAATAGAACTAATAGCCCGTGACGAATTTATGATGAAAATTCAATGGAGTCTTAAAATCTTTTTAAAGCTAATTATATTTGAAGGGTATATTACTGGTTGATTACCTCTAAAAATTCATAAATAAATATTAAAAATATATGAGGTCCTATAATTAAATTTAGTGTATCTACACAATTTAAAGAATACATAATGTAAAAAGTACCAAACATGTCTCCATTCCCCTTCCCCTCATCTCCATTCACTCCAGTCAAAAACAGCCACCGTTATCCACCACCTCCCCGCCCTACCACAAGCAATCACCGTCACACTTCAGCCTCACTCCACAACAACAACAACATCGATGTCGAAGAAGGTAAGTGGATACACGTTGAGAGAAAATAGAAATCGCCATCATCGGCCAACAGATTCCGGCAAATGATAAAAAAGTATGGCAACCACCCAAAAAAACATTACCCATCCTCCAACGCCCACCGCTCTCATGCTACCTCCCAGACAATATTCCTTTAAAATGTCAACAACAAGCAAATAACGCAACAGTAACATCAATCATGTTCTTCAATAACCCGATCGAATGGACAGAAATTGATCTACGAACGTTTTTTAAAAGGTATGGTGCGGTAAAAGATGTATACCTACCTCGAAACAAACTCTTGAAAAATGGAAAAACCTTTGGATTTATACGTTTCGAAGGTATAAAGGATTTAAGATCTTCTTGGCAGATTAAACACAATCTTTGTTAAAGGAAATTGGCTAAGAGCGTATCAAGCATTTGAAAGAATACCTATTGCTCCACCCCAACAACCTGCACCTGCAAATGTCCGACAACCTCAAACCAAAACCCCCACAACCCCACAATCTTACAAAGAAAAAGACACCACAGAGCTTCCCAGAAACGCCACAAACAATTCAAACCACCTACCTCGCACAAATGCCTATCGTGATAATCGTAATTTTAAAGAAGCTCTAAAGGAAAACCATTCAACTGAAAATGCAAAAAACAAACCACGAGTGATAACCATACATGAAGATGAAGCAAACAAGAAAGCACTAATGCACGCGATAGTTGGCGAAATCATAGACATCGATTTAATTGAGCAATTTCCTACTTTGTGCTCAGTCGAAGGCCTAACTGAATTCAACATTAAATATCTAGGAGGCTTAGACCATTGCCTCACCTTTGACAACGAAGATACGGTCAGTAATGTCCTAAACTCACCGGATCATGTCATAAGAAATTTGCTCCAAAACATAAGGAAACTTGAAAAATGCTTCTAAACCTCAAGACTCACCTGATTGAGCATCAAGGGTGTCCCCGTTTCATGTTGCACCGAGGAAATTTTCAAGAATATTGCAGGTTGGTATGGAAAGGTCTACGATTGCTATAATTCTAACCTTGAAGGGAACCAAAACCTAGTAGTTGGAAAAGTACTGGTAAAATATGGGGTCATGAATTACAAAGCACTACGGTTGAAGTAATGGTTGGTAAGAAACTATTTTACATCCAAATAATGGAAGATGTTAAAAGTTTAGTCAAAATTGAATTAGAAGAATCAGAAAAAACAGTATCAGCTGATGAACACTTTGAAAATAAGAGCAATTATGATAGTAAATCAGAAGCTAATCCTTCAGATTCCGAATTTGAAGATGAAGATACCTTTACCCTACCGAAAAATTGACCGAAAAAGAAACCGGTGTGGAAAGTCATGACACGTCAGCACCAACAAACCCCATAAATGATGACGTTGGAAAGAGCCCCAATTCCAATGGTACACTCACCCCAATCGATGACACTCATGAACCCTCACCTGGGAATTGTGAAAATTTGAAAGCTCAAAAAATAATTGAACATCTCAACCCCAAATGATGACTACATTAATGATATAGAAAATAGAGACACGAGTTACCCTTTTCCCTCTAAAACAAACCACGGTCAACTCCACCCTAACTACTCCCCAATCATCATCTAACCAAACCCCAGCTAGCCTAATACCGAAAACCAACCCAGAACATTTCACTACAAGCCTAATAGCACCCACCAACCCATTAGTCGAAACCATTCCCAAGGCAATCCATCCAAACAAACCTAAATGCTAACCCAACCCCCACAAACCTAATAAACAAATTCGATCCAATTGAAGTAAACAGCTCTTCAAATGACGATGTCCTAGGTCTGGCAAACAAATGTTTTTCAATGGATCCTTCCAGTCCAACTGTGAAAAAAATTAACACCAAAAATTTTATCTTCCAAACCAAACGATCGAAGCATACTGTTAAATCTAAAAAACCTAAAAACCACTCGACTATCCAACCCTGTATTCTCTTTCGCCCCTTTTCATAACCCGTCCTAATCCATCTGGACGAAGTCCATATAGATTATAAACGATTCACAATAGTTGATTACATCGCGAGGTTCATGACCTCTATATGATACATTTTACAAACATTCCATTCATTTTTCGAAAGTCAAACTTTCTTTACATCGAAAGTTGACGACATGCATGCCATTTCATAATACATCCAACTATAATTGACTTAGTAATAATCTTGAAGAACTCAACGACTCGAATGCAACGTCGTTTGAAATATGTCATGAATGACTCCAAGTAATATCTCTAATATGAGCAAATGCACAGCGGAAGATTTCTTTCATACCTGAGAATAAACATGCTTTCAAGTGTCAACCAAAAGGTTGGTGAGTTCATTAGTTTATCATAAACGATCATCTTCATAATTTTAATAGACCACAAGATTTTCATTTTATAAATATATGTACACTCGCAAGTGTATAAACCGTTCTGCTTATGTTGAGGCCTCAGTAACCAACCTTAACAATAATATAATAAGTCATCTTCGCAAAGATGGATATGTACACTCGCAAGTGTATAAATAATCCTCGAAGTACTAAACATCCGCCCACTAGCTCTTATGTCTAGTGCAGCCTACAGGATGGGGGTGTTAAGCCCGATAGATCTATCTTTAGGATTCGCGCTCACATGCTCTTATAACATGTAACTAAATTACCTAGCACATCAATTCGCAGAATATCATTTTTAATCACTTGTCTATATTTCGTAAAGCATTTATAAAAGCAGCGCATGTATTCTCAGCCCAAAAATATATATTGCAAAAGCAATTAAAAAGGGGAGCAAATGAAACTCACTATAATGTATTTTGTAGTAAAAATACATATGACGTTATTGAACAATGCATGGTTGGCCTTGGATTCACGAACCTAGATCATTCAAATATATATATATATATATATATATATATATATATATATATATATATATATATATATATATATATATATATATATATATATATATTAAAATATATAGTTGTAATCAAACAAGTTTATATATTTATTTATTAATATACTTATTATTTTTAATTATTTATTAACTATATTCATTTGTATATTTTATACACTTAATATATATATATATATATATATATATATATATATATATATATATATATATATATATATATATATATATATATATATACATATATATCAATTTAAAGTATATGTTAAGTTATTTACTTTAAATATTCTATTTTGATGTTTTGAAATATTATTTCATATATTAAAACTTAATATATATTTATCTTCAATCTTTGAAATACGTTCTTAATTTAATTTAAAAAAATATTATCAATGTTTCTATTTTAAATTAAAATATTTTTGTGTTAGTATTAATAATCATAAAATAATGATATTAGTATTAATATTAATAGTTGTAATATTAATTATAGTGATAATATAAAAATTCTAATATTAATATTGATAGTTTTTAATGACAACAAAATACAAAGTTTAAGGATGATAATAATCATATTTATAAAAAAATATGATAATATTAGTAATAATACTTATGTTATTAATGATAATAATAATAATAATAAATAATAATACTAATACTTGTAAAATGATACTAATACTAAATGATAAGATTACTGATTATAATAATATTAGTAGTACTTAAAATAATAATAATGATAATGATTATAATACTTATACATGTGATAATAACAATAATTATAACACTAATAATAACAATAATGATAATGATAATGATAATAATAATAATAATAATAATAATAATAATAATAATAATAATAATAAAAAATAGAAATGGCTACCTTAAAGAATAGGTTTCAGAAAAAGAATACCCCTGCCGGGGCTCGAACCCGTGACCTCCCGCTAAACTGTTAACACTCATAACCATCTGAACCATCAAGTTTTTCTGTTTTATATTTCGTTTTATTTTGTTTTAACACGTACGTTCCTGTTTCCACTTATCTTCTTCTTCATTATATATTTCAATCGACTAAACTCAAAATCAACATGATTAATACAAACAAGGATGTAAATCCTTCAACAGAATCATAAAGTGTTTGTATTAATCATTGAACGAAAGAAAAAAAATATAAAAAGAAATGATGCTGCTGCTGTATACACGTTTTTAAAAAAAAATAAACCAAACATCAAACTCAGATTATTGGAAGTTTTAGCCAACGATTCCGAAATAAGTTAAGTTCTAAATCGATCTTAGAAACTTTCCCAACCCTCAATTTAATCTGAAACTTTGTATTAAACTCGAATTTGATTAAAGTTCATACGTTTGACTTTTGTTTTACAAAACTTTGACTCGTAAATTACAACTTGATAAGAAGAATTGGATCTTGAAACTTTACAGAAAGATTTCCTAGACGATTCCTAAGAAAACTGCATTTTTACATTTTGAGATTTCAATCAAATTCGAGCTTTTGATATTAAAAGTGAATACAGAAGTATACGACTGGTTCAGCATCCCTTTTCTGTTTATTTCAATCAAATTAAAAGTTGTAAAGGGTACTATAATTTATAATTGATAAAGAGATTGAAAGAGTTAAATGATTTTCTATCACAAAAGCAATATATAGACAGCCATCAATATCGAACAGGAGTTTAGAGGAGTAAATAATTACAATCTGATAAAGACTCAAAACAGACTTTGTAAGTTACCCTTTGGATCGAATTTCACAGCTGGACAGATTACAGTTTGACAATGATTTTAAACAGAATTTGTTTTCTAATGGCTGATAAGAATCGATATATAACAGAGGTAGTACAAATCAGGAGAAGGAAAACTAAATTAGTCGTGATGGAAAAAAGGTTTTGCTTTTAACAGTATTATACATATACATATCTGTATTATATTTATTTATTTGTTATATATATAAATTATCTGTTATATATATATTATCTGTTATATATGTATCTATTACGCATATGTTATTTGTTATACATGTATTATAACTGTAATTTCGCATATGTATATGTGTTTATATATATCTTTATTTGTATAACCATATATATATATATATATATATATATATATATATATATATATATATATATATATATATATATATATTGTGTATTAAATATATCAAGAAACATAATAACAATAATATTATCTATTCAATTATTAATATTAACTATTAGTTTTATTAATAAATGAAATTTTAAAAAAAATGAAAAGAATCATAATTTACTAAGTATGATAATACTTATATTAATAATAGTAACACTAATATTAGTAACAATTATATATATATATATATATATATATATATATATATATATATATATATATATATATATATATATACATATATATATATATACATATATATATATATATATATACATATATATATATATACATACATATATATATATATATATACATATATATATACACATTTATAAATATTCACATATTTACAAGCAATGGTTCGTGAATCATCGGGGATAGTCAAAGGCTTAAGCGTATACATATGAACAGTTCAATTTTTTTTTGAGATTTAATAATACAGACTTTTGCTTATCGTGTCGGAATCATAATAACATTAAGTTTAAATTTGATCGGAAATTTCCGGGACATCACACCCCTGACCAAAAACAAAATAAAAAGAGAAAGATTTCAGACGACAACACCCCTTCTCTCGATTCCACTGATACCACATGATCAACCTTAAGAAAATGGAATGCTTCTTCAAAGTTTTTGAATGTTAAAGCCAAAGCCAGACTATTCCCCAGGAGACAAGCAAATAATAAGGCTTCCAGTTCGACAAGCACAAAATTAAAAGGTTCCAAATCCCTCTTAGACATGTCACTAAATTGCGAGGAGGTAGACACAATTCTTGCTCTACGCAGGAAATGTGAGTTAAATTAATCAGGTTCCTTCCCTTTCGAGTTTCAATTTTAATATTATTTTAAATGAAGATAATGTCTCTAAATATTAGAGGTCTAAGGATTGATGATAAAAACAAAACAAAGTGGTTTAAAAAAGTTTGTAATCGTGAAAACCCAAACATTATTGGCCTACAAAAATCCAAATGTAGGAAATTCCCCAAAAATTGGATTGAAAAAATATGGGAAAATAAAGGTTATAAATTCGCAGCTAAAAACTCAAAAGGGCAATTCGGGGGGTATACTAACAGTTTGGGACCCAAATGTTTTTTTCGCTAACCATATCATTGAACGTGAATCCTTTATTGCGATAAAAGGAATTTGGAAAAGTGAAGGTACCGATTTAGTTCCCATCAGTATTTACGAGCCACACCGATGAAGGAAAAAAGAGAATGTGGGATGAACTAAATGAAATTATAGATTGCGACAAGTCAATGTGGATTTTGTTTGGTGATTTCAACGAGGTAAGATTCAACAACGAAAGAAAGAACACTTAATTTATTGAAAGTAGAGCTTCTATGTTCAACGACTTCATCAAAGAAAATGACTTAATCAATGTTCCTCTTGGTGGAAGACTTTACAATTTAGCAATATTGAGAGATTTTTTATTTCCGAGAATTGTTTGCAACAATAGCCAAACATCACTGCCATGATTCTTGATAAGAAGCATATGGATCATTACCTGATCATCCTAAAAGATGGCGATGTGGATTCCGGCCCAAACCGTGAAAGTTTTCGATGAATGGTTCAAAAATAAAGAAGCACATGATATAATTAAGAAGGCTTGGGAGTTTAAAGTTAATATTATAAGCCAGATTATATTTTTCGTGATAAACTGAAAAATGTCAAACAAGAACTTCGAAACCACTTCTCCACCTCCCAATGCAAGCTAAATATTCAAATCGAAGAATTGACAAAGGCCATAACCGAATGGGAGAAAAAAGCTTAGACATCAAACCCGGGTGAAACCTCAAGTCAAAATGGATAAAAGATCGGGAAAATTTAATTCAGAAAGAAAAGACACAAAATGATATGTTAAAGCAAAAGTCAAGGTTTATATGGGCACTAGAGGGAGATGAAAATAGCCGATACATCCACTCCGTTATCCGTAGAAGGAAAGTCAAAAACAATATTCACGGTGTAAATATTGCCGAAATCTGGTCTACTTCCCCTGCCGACATCAAAATAGAAGCTAGATCCCACTTCATCAATGATGGATCTTTGGGAGGGCGTGGGTGGGCCATGGCCCTCCCAAAAACGCTGGTTAATAGTACTCCTTTGTATAGTATTATACATATATTAAATTAGTTCAATGGCTTTAGCAACAATGGCCAAACATCACCGCAATGATTCTTGATAAGAAGCATATGGATCATTGCCTGATCATCCTAAAAGATGGCGATGTGGATTCTGGCCCAAAACCGTGAAATTTTTCAATGAATGGCTCAAAAATAAAGAAGCACACTATATAATCAAGAAGGCATGAGACTTTAAAGTTAATAGTTATAAGCCGGATTGTATTTTTCGTGATAAACTGAAAAATGTCAAACAAGAACTTCGAAACCACTTCTCCACCTCCCAATGCAAACTAAATATTGAAATCGAAGAATTGACAAAGGCCATAACCGAATGGGAGAAAAAAGCTTAGACATCAAACCCGGATGAAACCTCAAGGCAAAATGGATAAAAGATCGAGAAAATTTAATTCAAAAAGAAAAGACACAAAATGATATGTTAAAGCAAAAGTCAAGGTTTATATGGGCAAGATAGGGAGATGAAAATAGCCGATACTTCCACTCCGTTATCCGTAGAAGGAAACACAAAAAAATATCTACGGTGTAAATATTGCGGGAATCTGGTCTACTTCCCCTGCCGACATCAAAATATAAGCTAGATCCCACTTCATCAGTGGCGGATCTTTGGGAGAGCGTGGGTGGCCCATGGCCCTCCCAAAAACGCTGGTTAATAGTACTCCTTTGTATAGTATTATACACATATTAAATTAGATCAATGGCTTTAGCAACTTTCACTTTCATAGTATGGATTTTGCGCCTGTTTAAATCATACAACCACCATTTTTCAAATTTTGGTTGTCATTTTTTTTACAATACTATACTACTATTTAAACTATGATTATTTAACTATAAATCTATAATACATGCTAACTATATTAAGATTATTTAACTATCATATATACATGGAAACTAAAAATACATTCAAAATTAAATATAAATGATATGGAATAACCTATTTTATTTATAAAAATATTCATCGTATATTATGCTCATGATAACCTTCCGAAAATTATGTTCATGGTTGGCCACTTGGCCCCCTCAAAACTTGTAATCAAGATCTGCCACTGCACTTCATGAAACTGTTTGAAAAAGTTGGTTCGGTTAAATTCAATCTTTCTGACTAGGAAGGACCAAAGTTAGAAACTCTCATGGCCGAAAACTTGGAAGCAAATTTCACAAACTTTAGAAGCAATAAAAAGCTGTGGAAACAACAAGGCACCAGGACCGGATGGTTTCAATGTTTTATTCTACACGAAATTTTGGGACATCATAAAAGTAGACTTTCTCAACGCCTTGAATTGGTTTTGGAAAATAGGAAACATCTCAAACGGTTGCAACTTGTCTTTCTTCACCCTCATCCCAAAGGGAAACGACCCTCTTATTTTTTCGCACTATCGCCCAATTAGCCTTATCGGGAGTTATTACAAAATCCTTGCAAATAGATATTGAAAAATAATCCCTAGGCTAATCGGGCAAGAACAAAGTGCATTCATTCATGACAGAAACATCCTAGATGGAGTTCTTGTTGCACTTGAAACGCTAGATGACCTTAAGCGAAAAAAACAAAAAAGTTTTATTTTTAAAGTTGATTTTGAAAAGGCATTTGACTGTATTGATTGGGATTTCCTTATCGACATTATGCGTTTCATGGGGTTCGGGCACAAATGGGTTAAATGGGTACTTGTATGCCTCAACTCAACCTCGATATCAGTCCCTGTAAATGGATCCTTAACCGAACATTTTTTTCCAAAAAGGGGCGTCAGGCAAGGTGACCCTTTATCACCCTTCCTTTTCATCATTGCGAGTGAAGTACTTAACTACCTTTTAAATGTGGCAATCAAAGAAAATTTAATAAAAGGGGTAGAGGTGGGAAATGATAAAGTGATCGTATCTCATCTACAATATGCGGATGACACGATCATTTTTGGAAAATGAAATAAAATGGAAGTCAGGAATGTTTTAGAAATTCTCAAATGTTTTGAAGATCTTTCGGGTCTCAAAATAAATCTAAACAAAAGTAGTGTCTATGGAAATTGGAACGACAAAATGCGAATTGAGCCTACTTGCATCATGGTTCGGTTGTAAAGAGGGAACTTTTTCGTTTAATTATCTTGGATTACTCATTTGAGCAAGCCTAAAATTGCACCATAATTGGCAACCTATTTATGAAAAATTCAAAAAAAAAAAACGTTTAGCAAATTGGAGAGCGAAGTCAATTTCATTCGGATTAAGACACGCGCTAATCAAATCGGTATTAAATAGTCTGCCCTTATATTACTTCTCTCTTTTCAAATCACCGGTACGTCTAATTAATGAACTTGAAAGTTTGCGTCGTGATTTTTTTTTGGGGCGGGTCTTCGATAACCTTTATTTTATCGACAAGGTTAAAAGGACACCACCTAGATTATCAGAAATGATAATCTAAAAATATCACACTTACACACTACCAATACATATTGGTTTACAATATTAATATGTTACAACAAAGTAAATCTCGAATATAGTTTTAAACAATATAATACAAGCATGCTGACACTAAGTCTTGTCCATATATTAGCATGCAACAGCGGAAGCTCTTAATAATCACCTGAGAATAAACATGCTTTAAACGTCAACAAAAATGTTGGTGAGTTATAGGTTTAACCTATATATTATCAAATTAATATAATAGACCACAAGATTTCATTTATTCAATAATCCTACACTCGCAAGTGTATAAAAATCATTCTATGATGAACACCTGTTAACCGACATTAACATAATGCATATAGAATATTCCCCGCATACTCGCAAGTATGTCATAAATTGGCAATCGCAATCACCATTTAAATCGAAGTATTAAAGCATTCTAAATTCCAGAATGGAGTTTGTTAGGCCCATAGATCTATCTTTAGGATTCGCGTCAATTATGGGTCATTTCCCTAATTCTTAGGCTACCAGACTTGAATGGGCAATATTCGGTTTAATAATCCAACCATAGAATGTAGTTTCGCGTACTTGTGTTTATTTTGTAAAACATTTAGAAAGCTGCATGTATTCTCATCCCAAAAATATTAGATTTTAAAAGTGGGACTATAACTCACTTTCACAGATTTTTACTTCGTCGGAAAGTAAGACTTGGCCACTGGTCGATTCACTAACCTATAACAAATATGTACATATATATCAAAGTATGTTCAAAATATATTTACAACATTTTTAATACGTTTTACTGTTTTAAGTTTATTAAGTCAGATGTCCTCGTTAGTAACCTACAACTAGTTGTCCACAGTTAGATGTACAGAAATAAATCGATATATATTATCTTGAATCAATCCATGACCCAGTGTATACACGTCTCAGGCTAGATTACAACTCAAAGTATATATATTTTTGGAATCAACCTCAACCCTGTATAGCTAACTCCAACATTACTGCAAATAAAGTGTCTATGGTTGTTCCAAATAATATATATACATGGGTCGATATGATATGTCAAAATATTTGCATACGTGTCTATGGTATCCCAAGATTACATAATATATTAGAATACATGTATAATAAAATATGAGTTAGCTAGGATATGATTAATATAGATTTGTTACCAATTTTCACGTAGGTACAACAAGCAAAAATATCTAATCTTGTTTTACCCATAACTTCTTCGTTTTAAATCCGTTTTGAGTGATTCAAGTTGCTATGATTTCATATTGAACTTAAGTTTATGAATATAAATATAAAAAGTATAAGTTTATGGTCAGAAATACAGGTTACAAGTCATTTTTGCAAAGGTAGTCATTTCAGTCGAAAGAACGACGTCTAGATGATCATTTTGGAAAACATACTTCCACTTTGAGTTTAACCATGATTTTTGGATATAGTTTCATGTTCATAAGAAAAATCATTTTACAAGAAGAACAATTTTTAAATAAAAGTTTATCATAGTTTTTAATTAACTAACCCAAAACAGCCCGCAGTGTTACTACGACGGCGTATATCCAGTTTTACGGTGTTTTTTGTGGTTTCAGGTTTTAAATCATTAAGTTAGCATATCATATAGATATATAACATGTGTTTAGTTGATTTTAAAAGTCAAGTTAGAAGGATTAACTTTTTTTGCGAACAAGTTTAGAATTAACTAAACTATGTTCTAGTGATTACATGTTCAAATCTTCGAATAAGATAGTTATACATATATGAATCGAATGATGTTATGAAAATCATTACTACCTCAAGTTTAGTAGGTAAACCTACTGGAAATGATGAAAAATAACTTGAGCTTCAAAGGATCTTTGATGGCTTGGAAGTTCTTGAAATAGAATCATGACACAAAAACAAGTTCAAGTAAGATTATTACTCGAATTAAGATAGTTATAGTTATAGAAATTGAATCAAAGCTTGAATATGAATATTACCTTGATTTAGAAAGATAACCTACAGTAAATAACAAAGGTTTCTTGATCTTAGATGATTGCTTGGAATGGATTAGGAAACTTGGAAGTAAACTTGTAAACTTGGAAGTGTTCTTGATGCGTTCTTGAGTAATTGTTTTTATGATGATTATAGGTAATAACCAAAGCTTGTATTTAATGATTTTTGCTGGAAAAATAGTAACTTAGAAATTCATGGAAGAGTGTGTGTTTTTTGAGAGAGAATTGGGAAGAAAATTGGAATTGAAATGGAGTAGGTGGTGAGTGGTGAAGGTGAGTGGGGTTAAAAGGAGTTCTTGTTTTTGTTTCCTTGCTCATAAGTCATGCTAGATGTTAAATGATAGTTCCCACATTGTTAGGTGACTCACATGGGCTGCTAAAAGCTGATCATTGGAGTGTATATACCAATATTAAATACATTTAGAAGCTGTGTATTGTACAAGTACAAATACGAGTGCAAACGAGTAGAATTGTTGATGAAAATGAATGAGGATGTAATCGTAAGCATTTTTGTTAAGTAGAAGTACTTGGATAAGTTTCATGAAGTCTTTAAAAAGTGTATGAATACATATTAAAACACTACGTGTATATACATTTTAACTGAGTCGTTAAGTCATCGTTAGTCGTTACATGTAAATGTTGTTTTGAAACCTTTAAGTTAACGATCTTGTTAAATGTTGTTAACACATTGTTTATTATATCTAATGAGATGTTAAATTATTACATTATCATGATATAATGATGTATTAATATATCTTAATATGATATATATACAGTTAAATGTCGTTACAACGATAATCGTTACATATATGTCTCGTTTCGAAATCCTTAAGTTAGTAGTCTTGTTTTTACATATGTAGTTCATTGTTATTATACTTAATGATATGTTTACTTATCATTTAACATGTTTATATATAGTGTATCAATATCTTAAAATGATTCATATGTAATTAGTAAGACGTTGTTATATCGATAATCGTTATATATATAGTTTTCTAGTTTCTTAATTCAATAGTCTCATTTTTATGTATATAACTCATTGTTAAAATACTTAATGAGGTACATACTTATCATAATATCATGATAACTATATATATATATCCATATGTATGTCATCATATAGTTTTTACAAGTTTTAACGTTCGTGATTCGCCGGTCAACTTGGGTGGTCAATTGTCTATATAAAACCCATTTCAATTAATCAAGTCTTAACAAGTTTGATTTCTTAACATTTTGGAAACAATTAATCATGTAAATATCAATTTCATTTAATATATATAAACATGGAAAAGTTCGGGTCACTACAGTACCTACCCGTTAAATAAATTTCGTCCCGAAATTTTAAGCCGTTGGAGGTGTTGATGTATCTTCCGGAAATAGGTGCGGGTATTTCTTCTTCATCTGATCTTCTCATTCCCAGGTGAACTCGGGTCCTCTAAGAGCATTCCATTAAACCTTAACAATTGGTATCTTGTTTTGCTTAAGTCTTTTAACCTCACGATCCATTATTTCGACGGGTTCTTCGATGAATTGAAGTTTTTGGTTGATTTGGATTTCGTCTAACGGAATAGTGAGATCTTCTTTAGCAAAACATGTCTTCAAATTCGAGACATGGAAAGTGTTATGTACAGTCGCGAGTTGTTGATGTAACTCAAGTAAGTAAGCTACTGGTCCGACACGATCAATAATCTTGAATGGTCCAATATACCTTGGATTTTATTTCCCTCATTTACCAAATCAAACAACGCCTTTCCAAGGTGCAACTTTAAGCATGACCATCTCACCAATTTCAAATTCTATATATTTTCTTTTAATGTCAGCGTAGCTCTTTTGTCGACTTTGGGCGGTTTTCAACCGTTGTTGAATTTGGATGATCTTCTCGGTGGTTTCTTGTATTATCTCCAGACCCGTAATCTGTCTATCCCCCACTTCACTCCAACAAATTGGAGATCTGCACTTTCTACCATAAAGTGCTTCAAACGGCACCATCTCAATGCTTGAATGGTAGCTGTTGTTGTAGGAAAATTCTGCTAACGATAGATGTCGATCCCAACTGTTTTCGAAATCAATAACACATGCTCGTAGCATGTCTTCAAGCGTTTGTATCGTCCTTTCACTCTGCCCATCAGTTTGTGGATGATAGGCAGTACTCATGTCTAGACGAGTTCCTAATGCTTGCTGTAATGTCTGCCAGAATCTTGAAATAAATCTGCCATCCCTATCAGAGATAATAGAGATTGGTATTCCATGTCTGGAGATGACTTCCTTCAAATACAGTCGTGTTAACTTCTCCATCTTGTCATCTTCTCTTATTGGCAGGAAGTGTGCTGATTTGGTGAGATGATCAACTATTACTCAAATAGTATCAAAACCACTTGCAGTCCTTGGCAATTTAGTGATGAAATCCATGGTAATGTTTTCCCATTTCCATTCCGGGATTTCGGGTTGTTAAAGTAGACCTGATGGTTTCTGATGCTCAGCTTTGACCTTAGAACACGTCAAACATTCTCCTACGTATTTAGCAACATCGACTTTCATACCCGGCCACCAAAAATGTTTCTTGAGATCCTTGTACATCTTCCCCGTTCCAGGATGTATTGAGTATCTGGTTTTATGAGCTTCTCTAAGTACCATTTCTCTCATATCTCCAAATTTTGGTACCCAAATTCTTTCAGCCCTATACCGGGTTCCGCCTTCCCGTATATTAAGATGCTTCTCTGATCCTTTGGGTATTTCATCCTTTAAATTTCCTTCTTTTAAAACTTCTTGTTATGCCTCCTTTATTTGAGTAGTAAGGTTATTGTGAATCACTATATTCATAGCTTTTACTCGAATGGGTTCTCTGTCCTTTCTGCTCAAGGCGTCAGCTACCACATTTGCCTTCCTCGGGTGGTAACGAATCTCGAAATCGTAATCTTTTAATAACTCAATCCACCTACGCTGTCTCATGTTTAGTTGTTTCTGATTAAATATGTGTTGGAGACTTTTGTGATCGGTATATATAATACTTTTGACCCCATATAAGTAGTGCCTCCAAGTCTTTAATACAAAAACAACCACGCCTAATTCCAAATCATGCGTCGTATAATTCTGCTCCTGAATCTTCAATTGTCTAGAAGCATAAGCAATTACCTTCGCTCGTTGCATTAATACACAACCGAGACCTTGCTTTGAGGCGTCACAATATATCACAAAATCATCATTCCCTTCAGGTAATGACAATATAGGTGCCGTAGTTAACTTTTTCTTCAACAATTGAAACGCTTTCTCCTGCTCATCCTTCCATTCAAATTTCTTCCCTTTATGCATTAATGCAGTCAAGGGTTTTGCTATTTTGGAAAAATCTTGGATGAATCTTCTGTAGTAACCAGCCAATCCTAAAAATTGCTGGAAAATAGTAACTTAGACATTCATGGATGAGTGTATGTGTTTTGAGAGAGAATTGGGAAGAAAATTGGAAGTGAAATGGAGTAGGTGGGGAGTGGTGAAGGTGAGTGGGGTTAAAAGGAGTTCTTGTTTTTGTTTCCTTGCTCATAAGTCATGCTAGATGTTAAATGATGGTTCCCACATGGTTAGGTGACTCACATGGGCTGCTAAGAGCTGATCATTGGAGTGTATATACTAATAGTAAATACATTTAGAAGCTGTGTATTGTACTAGTACAAATACGAGTGCATACGAGTAGAATTCTTGATGAAAATGAATGAGGATGTAATCGTAAGAATTTTTGTTAAGTAGAAGTACTTGGATAATTGTCTTCAAGTCTTTCAAAAGTGTATGAATACATATTAAAATACTACATGTATATACATTTTAACTGAGTCGTTAAGTCATCATTAGTCGTTACATGTAAATGTTGTTTTGAAACCTTTAAGTTAACGATCTTGTTAAATGTTGTTAACACATTGTTTATTATATCTAATGAGATGTTAGATTATTACATTATCATGATATAATGATGTATTAATATATCTTAATATGATATATATACAGTTAAATGTCGTTACAACGATAATCGTTACATATATGTCTCGTTTCGAAATCCTTAAGTTAGTAGTCTTATTTTTACATATGTAGTTCATTGTTATTATACTTAATGATATGTTTACTTATCATTTAACATGTTTATATATAGTGTATCAATATCTTAAAATGATTCATATGTAATTAGTAAGACGTTGTTATATCGATAATCGTTATATATACCGTTTTCAAGTTTCTTAATTCAATAGTCTCATTTTTATGTATATAACTCATTGTTAAAATACTTAATGAGGTACATACTTATCATAATATCATGATAACTATATATATATATATATATATATATATATATATATATATATATATATATATATATATATATATATATATATATATATATATATATATATATCCATATGTATGTCATCATATAGTTTTTACAAGTTTTAACGTTCGTGAATCGCCGGTCAACTTGGGTGGTCAATTGTCTATATAAAACCCATTTCAATTAATCAAGTCTTAACAAGTTTGATTGCTTAACATGTTGGAAACAATTAATCACGTAAATATCAATTTCATTTAATATATATAAACATGGAAAAGTTCGGGTTACTACACCCGAGATCTCGTTTTTAGAAGGAAACCGAGACGAGATGTTCATCTCCCGATATTTCTCGGTCAACGGGTTCAAACTTAGTTAAAGCCACGATTTCTCGGATTTTCTTGCTAATTTGTAAGATTTTCTTGTAAAATTCGTAATTTCTAAGATTTTCTCGCTTATTTCTCAGATATTTTTGTAAAATCTCTTAAAAACGTATATAAATATACATATATTTATGTTTTCATGTACATTTTTATTATAAAAACTATAAAGTCAACGTAAGTCAAAGTCCAAGATCTCCCCGTGAGTATTCCGAGATGCTGAGATCTCCTTAAAAAAGTCCAAATGAACATTTCAAACCTCTCAGAAATTCCAAAAGCTCAAAACCCTTGTTTCAACACCCACACCGGCGCTAGTATTTGGAAAGCAATCATTTGGTCCTCGTGCTATTATATTTGGAAGAATAGAAACAACTTCAAATTTGGAAAAAATCATTCGAGTTGCCCGAATACTTTTTCTAGAGTTACAACTAAAGAGTTTTAAGTGGCTAAGTAGTCGAGGGAAAAAGCTTAACATAGATTGGTAAAACTGAATGACAAACTCATATCGCTCCATTTATATATATTTTATTTCGCGATATCTACCTTGCTTTGCTCGGTTTATGATTATCTAGGAGCCTATTTAGTGTGTTATTGAGTTAATTGGTAAATTAAGGGCTAAGGAGTTGATTTGGTGTAAAATTGACCAAATCATGGGCAAAATTGGCTAAGAAAATGACAAGTGCAGGAAACAGCTCCAAAAGCGCCGCTCCTGAAGGCCCAAAAGCGCCGCTACAGAAGGAAAAGCGAAGCTATTATGAACGATTTATCTGCATTTATCATCTGTGAGCAGAAGCGCCGTTCTAATGTCAAAAGCGTCGCTCCTCAACAAAAGCGTCGCCCCTGTTCAGAGCCAAAATCGGCGTTCCAAGTCAAAAGCGCCGCTCCTCACCAAGCCAAAAGCGCCGCTCCTGAAGTAAAAGCGGTGCTCCTGACACTGTTTCAGCCCAGATTTTCAGCACTATTAAAGGAAGGAGATTAGGTCATTTTTCAGATGCATCTTTGGGAGCACCTGCTTAAGGTCCGAATTTTACATACAAAACCCTAATTTAATCATCCATTGGTGTTTAAGGGTGGATTCAAGGAAGCTAGCTCAAGATTCATCAATGTTTAGCTTAGATCTTCATCTTCTTTACATTTTGGGTTGTAATCTTCTCTTTACTTTTCATATTTTGCATTGATTACTTGTAGTAACTTGAAGATGATGATGATTTACATTTCTATACTTATTATTAGTTTAATTTTAGCTATGATTGACTAAATCTCCTGTGTTTTCTTATCTATGAATCTCTAATGCTAATGTTTGCCCCATATCAATTGATTATTGTTGTTTGAATGAATTACATGATTTTGTGTTGTTGAGTTAGCTAAAGATCCATTACTATGAGTTTGTTTTAGGCTTGACTTTGATTACATATGTTGTGTAGCTCTCTTAGAGATTTGAGAAGTGAATCAATATGTGCTTCAACACCTTAGGTGATCTAGACAACTAGCTTAGGAATGGCAAGTGATTGTGTTATTGATCTAGGTTGGTTTACAATTGGCCTCTAGTCAACATACTATTGTCGATTATTTTAAGTGATTTCGATAGTTAGGGGTTTTAAGTGATTTCAACCTAAGCTCAATCTCAATGACCAAATCATGCTTAACTCGATCTTAAGATATAAAGCTTATGTAAATTCGCAAAGTATCATTTGATTTGAGGTTTAGTAGTCATGCTAAATATTTAATAGTTCAACAACTAATGAGATAGCAATATAGGCAAAATGGGGCAAGCCAAGCATAGAGAGGATTAGATAAGTGAACACGTCTTAGTTAATTTGTTTTAAGTCTTAATACTTCACTACTTGTCTCTTGTTACTAGTTTAATTGATAATTTAGGTTTATTTAATTGTGCAAGTTTTAGTTGTTAGTTGATATCAATCGAAACCCCTCAATCAAACAAACCCTATGACAATTGATAGTTTCAAATATCTGACTTACACCGTGTCTCTTGGGATGAACTTGATAAGAATACTTACATTAAAGTGCTATAATAACTGGGTTCTAAGTGCTCGTTAGTTGTGTGTGCTTGATTGTAGTGCTTGAATCAAATATTAGTTTAGAGGGTAAAAGATGTATATCGCACGAACGCATCACACTTTCTTGGCGCCGCTGCCGGGGATGCGGTTAGCTTAGTTGGTTATTTGGTTTAAACTTTTAATTATTCGATCCTTTCGTAGGGGTTCACCCTTACGGAAGTTACTTTTCGCATTTTATATTATTATTTTCTCTTGGAAAACCGCTTGTGTTTGTGTTGTGATTGAAGGATAGGTACCTTTGGTGTATGAAAACAAGGTCTCACAAGGATCAAGAATTCACACATCCATTTTTTGATCTGGAAAGACACGTGTACGGGGTTTATAATCGTAGAGAAGAAAGGGTATTAAGAAAGAATTTCGAAGCTTTGCCATTTTGTTTAGAAGAGATGGATCCAAACGGTAATCCGATTCACGATGACGAGGGCAATCCTAATGGTCCTTCGGTTAATCAAGAATTATTGAATGATCCAAATGACACACCAATGTGGAACGCTAGATTGGTTGCACTAACAATGATAGCACCGGCTATTATAAAACCACTAATTGAAGCCGATAATTGGAAGATTGAGGGTAATTTTTCACGTTGATCAAGGATACATACTTTCATGGGTTGATAGATAAAAATCCGTTCGAACATATTCAACACTTTAATGATCTTTGTGATATTTACAAAACCAAAAACGTCACCGATGACGCTTTTAAGCTAAGGGCATTCCCCTTCACACTTCAAGGAGATGCAAGAGCTTGGATGCGAAGTTTACCATCTGATTCCATAAGGTCTTTTCAAGAATTAACAAACGAGTTTATCAATCATTTCTTTCCACCATCAAAAGTAGAGTGGATTAGAATGGAGATTAATGGGTTTACACAACAGGGTGATGAGAGTTTGTATGATGCATGTGTTCGATTCAAGAAGCTACTAAGAGCTTGCCCACCACATGGTTTGGCGAAGAAGGAGTATATCAACACATTCTATCGGGGTTGTAATACTTTTACGAAGCAATATCTTGATTCTTCATCCGGTGGGGTATTTATGTACAAATTACCAAATGCGGCCGAAATTATGTTAGAGGACATCTCGGTCAACACGTATGAATGGGCACCTTCACCGCAGGATTTGACAAGGAAAAGTGTAGCACAAGTCGAGAGTGAAAATGGGCAAGTGACGCTTGCAAACTTGAACAATCAATTTCAAACATTTGGGAAAGAATTGAAGAAGATTCAATAAACGGTAGTTGCAATGCAAGTAGGTTGTCAACATTGCGAGGGTCCACATCTCACAAAGAATTGTCCTCAAATTACTCAATGCAATCATGTTGATCTAGATGATATTCCCATGAATTCGAATGCTCATGTGAACTACGTGAGTAATCAAAACTACCAATGGGGAGGAACATCTAACCAAAGCTACTACAATCCTAATCAAAAACAAGTATCATTCACCAACCAAACCAATGCACCACCCGGATTCACAAACCAAAACCGAAATCAAGGTTACAACAACTATAACCAAAACCGAAACAACAACTTCCAATACCAAAACTAAAAACCTTACAACAATCAAGCAAATTCAAATTATCAAAACAACCAAGGTTATAGTCAATCACAAAATAACCAAGGTTACAATCAACAACCTCAACAAAACAATCAACAATCCCAACCTTCAAAGAGCTTAGAAGAAATCATGCACAACTACATCAAGAAGGTAGAATCAACCGAAACTTTTCTAATGAAAGAGAATGAATTCTTAAAGCAACAAATCCGAAACCAACAAGCCTCATTCCAAAACCTTGAGAGTACCGTTGGACGACTTTCAACGCAAGTTGCCGAAAGACCACAAGGAACTTTACCTTCAAACACTCAAGTCAACCCAATTAACAATTACAACAATAACCGTCAACACAATCAAAACCAACAACACAACAACTCAAGAGTGATTCCTATCGAAAGCACCAACCAAAACCCTAATAACCCAAACCAAAATGAAAATGTCAACGCCATAACCACTCGAAGCGGTTTAACGACTAAAGGGGTCGAAGATCCTCAACCACAACCCTTTATAACCCATGAACCACTACCAAATTTTATTGAAGAGGATACCGTGGTTAGTAAGGAGAAGGGTAAAGAAAAGGTCAACTCAACTGAGGGTACGGGTAATGATGAATCGGGTAAGAAAAAGGGTGATGAGTCTTCAAATGTTACGAGACCGGTGCCATATCCAAAAGCTTTAAAGAAGGACAAGTTGGCGTCTCAATACAAAAAGTTTCAAGAAATGATGAAAAACATCTCATTTAACCTACCTATCACCTCTGTGCTTAAAGGAGTGCCAAATTACGGTCGGTTCATCAAGGAGCTAATATCTCAAAGGGGTAAATATCATGACGAAACATCTTTCTTCATCGAAGAGGAGTGCAACAAGATTCTTGCATCAAGGCCAAGGATTCCTAAGAATTTAGGAGATCCGGGAAAATTTGTTTTCCCTTGTAAGTTCAGTGAATTGGAAGTGTTTAATGCACTAGCCGACTTGGGTGCAAGCATTAACCTAATGCCCCATTCACTTTACGAGAGGCTTGGTCTTGGACCTCTTAAACCAACTAGAATTAGGATAAGATTGGCCAACCATTCGTTTGATACCGCTATTGGCATCGCCGAGGACATCTTGGTTAGCATTGACACCTTGGTGTTCCCGGTCGATTTTGTTATCATAGTGATGAAGGAGGACCTTCAAGTCCCCCTCATCTTAGGTAAACCATTTTTGGCGACCACCGACACCATCATCTTAGTACAACACAACCAACTTAACATTGGAGTTGACGAAGAGCGTGTGACCATCAATATCCGGGAAGCTATGAAGCAACCGAGTAACACTGATGATGATGAGTGCTATGCCTTTGACCATATTGACCTTTATGTGCATGATGAACTTGAAAAACTTTTAAAGGTTGATACTTAGGAGTTCGACCAAACTTGTGATAATGAGATTGTGGATTTAGAGGCCTATTTTAAGGAATTAATGAATGTTAATGTTGATGATTTTGAAAGTAAAGATGAGACCATTCGGGAAGAGTCATTTGAATCCATCCCTCATGAAGATAGATTCCGAATCAAGTCTTCATGGGAGGAGCCTCCAACTCTTGAGCTTAAAGAACTCCCCGAACATCTTGAATATGCATATCTTAAGGAAGAAAACCAACTTCTGGTGATTATTTCTTCAAAACTCACCCAAAACCAAAAGACCCGACTTGTCTCATTACTTAAGTCCCACCATAAGGCCATAGCATGGAAGACCACGAACATCCCGGGGATCAATCCATCATATTGCACGCACAAAATCCTCATAGAGGAGAACTACAAACCGGTTGTCCAATGACAATGAAGACTTAACCCAAACATGAAAGAGGTTATCAAGAAGGAAGTGATTAAACTTTTGGACGCGGGGCTTATTTATTCAATATCCGACTCGCCATGGGTGAGTCCCGTCCAAGTGGTGCCCAAAAAGGGTGGGACCACGACGATCTTAAACGACCAAAATGAGCTTGTCCCAACCTGCACCGTCACGGGATGGCGCGTATGCATTGACTATAGACGTCTAAATGACGCAACATGAAAAGACCATTTCCCACTCCTCTACATTGATTAAATGATTGAACGTTTGAGCGGGATAGAATTCTATTGCTTTCTTGACAGGTTTTTGGGATACTTCCAAATCCCGATAGACCCCGAGGATCAAGAAAAGATGGCCTTTACATGTCCCTATGGTATATTTGCGTATCGGAGGATGCCTTTTGGGCTATGCAATGCCCCGGGGACATTCCAACGATGTATGCTTGCTATTTTTTCGGATATGATTGAGGATACTATGGAGGGTTTCATGGATGATTTTTCGGTATTCGGAGATTCATTCGACCATTGTCTTAAAAATCATGATAAAATGTTAGCACGTTGTGAAAATACAAATTTGATTCTTAATTGGGAAAAATGTCACTTTATGGTTAACGAGGGGATAGTTTTGGGACATAAAATTTTGAAGGCGGGAATTGAGGTTGACAAGGCTAAAATTAGTGTGATAAAGGACTTACCTAGACCATCGGATGTAAAAGCCATCCGAAGTTTTCTTGGGCATGCGGGGTTTTATAGACGATTCATAAAAGATTTTTCAAAAATCGCCCGCCCTATGACCTAATTGTTAGAAAAGGACCAACCTTTCTTGTTTGATGATGAATGCATCAAGGCATTCAATTTGTTGAAGGAAAAGTTAGTTAACACACCTATCCTTATCCTTCCCATTGGGACAAAGACTTTTAATTGATGTGCGATGCAAGCGATTATGCTCTAGGTGCGGTTCTTGGTGAAAGAGTTGACCAACACTTTAGGCCGATTTACTATGCAAGCAAAACCCTAAACGGGGCCCAATTGAACTACACCACTACCGAGAAGGAGCTTCTTAAGGTAGTATTCGCTTTTGATAAGTTTCGATCTTATCTTGTACTTTCAAAGACAACCGTCTACACGGATCACTCCGCGCTAAAGTACCTTTTTTCAAAAACAAGATGCAAAGCATCATTTGATTCGTTGGGTGCTACTTTTGAAAGAGTTTGATATAGAAATTAGGGATAAAAAGGGAGCCGAAAATGTGGCAGCCGATCATTTGTCAAGGTTAGACAATTCGGGACTCCAACCTTTAGATGAGACCAAAATTCGGGACACATTCCCGGATGAACACTTAATGAGAATTGACCTAGTTGATGAAGTCCCATGGTTTGCCAAATATGAAAACTACTTGGCGTCAAATGTTTTACGAAAAGGTTTGTCCTACAAACAAAAGAAAAAGTTTTTCAACAATTTATGATATTATTTTTGGGATGACCCACACTTGTTTCGTGTTGGGGCAGATCATGTAATTAGGAGATGCGTTTATGGGCAAGAGGCCCGGGATATTTTAAGAAGTTTTCATAATGGGCCAACGGGAGGCCACTTTGGTCCGAATCACACCGCGAAAAAGGTGTTCGATTCGGGATTTTATTGGCCCACTATCTTCAAGGATGCACACTATTTAGTTAAGCGATGTAATTCATGCCAAAGGTCAGGATCCATCTCCAAAAGGGATGAGATGCCCTAAACCGACATTCAAATATGCGAGGTGTTTGACGTATGGGGTTTAGATTTCATGGGACCATTCCCGAACTCGAATAAGTGTGTTTATATTTTGGTGGCAGTAGATTATGTCTCGAAATGGGCTGAGGCTAAAGCCTTGCCAACAAATGATGCAAGAGTAGTTGTTAAGTTTTTAAAAGGGTTGTTTGCTAGGTTTGGTGTGCCAAAAGTATTGATCTCGGATCGAGGGACACATTTGCTAATAGTCTTATGGAGAGAGTCATGGAAAAATATGGTGTAAACCATCGTTTTTCGACCCCATACCATCCTCAAACTAGCGGTCAAGTTGAGAATATTAATCGGGCCTTAAAAAGGATTTTGGAGAAGACGGTTAGTAATAACCCTAAGATTTGATCAACCAAACTAGATGAAGCATTGTGGGCATTTAGAACTGCTTACAAGACACCCATAGGAACTACACCTTTTCGCCTAGTGTATGGGAATGCATGTCATATTCCGATTGAAGTTTAACACAAGGCATTTTGGGCAATTAAGGAGATAAACCTAGACCTAGAAAGAGCTAAGGAAAAACGGGTGACACAATTGCATGAATTAGAGGAGCTTAGGTCAGAGGAATATGACAACTCTTTAGTATACAAAGAGAAAACTAAGCGTTGGCACAATGCTCGACTCAAAGGTCCCAAAGAATTTAATCCCAACGATAAGGTCTTAGTTTACAACTCCCGCTTTAAGTTCTCACTAGGTAAGTTGAATTCTAGATGGACGGGTCCGTACATTGTTAAGAAAACTTATCCTACATTGTTGAATTCTAGATGGACGGGTCCGTACATTGTTAAGAAAGCTTATCCTACGGGTTTTGTGGAGTTAAATGGGAATGGGAACACTTTCAAGGTTAATGGTCATAGATTGAAGGTTTATAGAGATGACATAAATGCTATTGAGCTTGATGACATCAAGCTCTACCCAAAATGACACCTTGGTGATAAAACGGGTCAAGTGATAGACCCGTGAACAAAACAATCACGTTTTTATATATTTGTGCATTTAGGATTGCATTTCATTTAGACTTGTATGATATTATATTTTTATTGGTTGCATTTGCATATAGTTGCATTTCATGCATTTGGGTAAATCCAAAAAACGTCAAAAATAGCTTTTGAATGAGTTGAAGTGAATTTTGAAACTACAAAACCGCTTCAGGTACAAAAGCGGCGCTTTTATCCAAGGAGCGGCGCTTTTGGTCTTCTAAGAGCGACGCTTCTACTTTAATAGCGGCGCTTTAACCTGTGATTTTGGACCAAAAATAGACGGTAGCCAAGAACAGCGCTTTTCTTATGAAAAGCGGCGCTTTTGTTTTCTCAAGAGCGATGTTCTACTTTGAAAAGCAGCGCTTTTGGTACTGCAGGAATGGCGCTTCTACTTCAGGTGCGGCGCTCCTGTACCTGGGCTATCAACTTTTAAATACGACTCAAACGCTTCATTTTCTCCACCCACTTCATTTATTCTCTCATATTGCGACCAAATCTCAGCTACTTTGGCCCCCTGCATCAAATTAACATCTTTTGTGGAGATTTCTTGCAATTTTTATCATCAACTAACATGAGTAAAGTAAGATTCATGCTTCATTATCACTTTTCTTCAATTAATTGCATGTTTCTTGCTATGTTCTTGTTTCTTCTCATTTAGATCTATAAGAAATTGATGATGTTTATGCTAAATTGGTGATGAATCCTTGTTATTATCATGATTCCTAACATGATTTGCATGCTCGATTTTGAAAATTTACACTTTAAATTTTTAGGGTTCTTCCCAATTTAGGGGTTCTTCAAAGATGCTATTTAATTAAGAATGTAATGATGCAATTGGTCATTTTATGCTTCTATGTTATGTCTAGATCAAAAAGAAACCAACTTTCATGCTTGTATGCGGTTAACTTGAATTTAGGATTCTTGATTCTTTGACTTTTGACTAAGTTTGGCCAATTGGGGTGTGATTGAAATTGAACCTTACTTGTTAATTATTATACTTGTTGATTTGGCTAATTGCTACACTAAAATGCATGCTCCTATTTTTAAGCTTGATTTGACTTTTGATTTTGAATAGAGTTAACTTTTTGCAATTAGACCATGTTACATATGATTGAATGTTGTGAAGCCTTATCTTGAGTATAAATGTAGGGGGCACATTCCCCCACCATTGTTTGTATGCGATATATTTGATGGTTTCTAATGTTATGAAAACTTTTTTGACACGTATTGTTTGTTGAATCTATTGCAGGGAACTACTTCTAAAGGAGAGGTTAGTTTTACATCAACCAATGTTCATAAGTGGTTGCAAGTGATTTTAATGGATGAAATAACTCAAGACCAAGTGATTAGTAGGATTCACACGCCAGTGTGCCCTGTAAGGTACATCTATTGGACTGAGATCAAATTAGCGGGGTTAGGTCATCAAATTCGGGAAACATTCACGGTTGACCAGGATAATAAAGTTATGCCCCCATAGGAGATGCTCCTTTACATGAAGGAGAGTGTTTATCCATTGCTAACCCGTAAGTTCTTAGCAACTCTTAGGGTTGATTTCAAGGTCGCCTCTCCATGGATCCGCAACTACCTCAGGTTCAGGCTAGGGGGTGAAGAATGGCAAATGAGCATGACCCAATTCATAGCATTCCTAGGTCTCTACACAGATTCTGATCCAGATTCAACCTTTGCATACTTGACAAAATGTGAGACCTACAACCTGAATGAGTTTGATCCCAAGAAAGCATGGAGCAAAATTAGTCATGTCAAGCCAACTCCCGATAATCTAATCTCAAGTGCGCTCAAAAGCCCCATACTTAGATGCATCCAAAGGTTCATCGCTCACTTGGTCTTCCACCGAATGGTGGACGTTGATAAGATGACAATGTTTGATATTTGGTTGATTCATGCTATCCACAAGAAGAAGCACATTCACATTCCCAACCTTATCGCAAGTTATCTATTCGACGCAAGTGGTGAGAAGTCGGGATTCCCAAGTGTTGGTGGTCATTACGTGACCTGCATCGCAAAGTTCTTAAAGGTGAATTTCAATGAATCGGAGGAGGTACCCATGGAGCGTTTAGGCTATCAAAAATGCATTCGGAGGGCGTGTAGATGCCAAGCCAATACTCAAGGGAATTTGGTAATAAATTTTCATCATGGTTTGTGAACAATCTATCTTTTGAATTGGCATGTAACTTAACTAAATTTGATGCTTGTGTGTGTGAAACTTTGAATGGTCGATTCGGTGTGAGATAGTAGACTCATATTGCTACTCTCACACATGAACATCTTTATGATTGTAATAATTTGACATGGGCGTGTGTTGGATATTCTTGCGGTTGTTTGTATGTTCTTGCTTGTTGTGGTTCTTAGTGGTAGGATACACCTTATTGATGATTGATCCAAGCCTGGCATTAAGTTTAGGCGTCATGCTCATCGACTTGCATTCCTTTGGTGACTAAGTAATACTCGAATGGTTACAACAAAGATCGTTTGATCTTCGCCGGTTTTTACTTTCTTCCCTCTCATCTTTTCTATTTCAAAATGTCCCTCATTTTCACTTATTCTACCGCTTTAATGCAATAAGGGCATTGCATAAGCTAAATGTAGGGGGAGAGTTAAAATTTCGGGCCATTTTTAAACTTTTTCAGGTTTACTAGTCACATATACTCTCTAAAGATTAAAACTTGCATTGTCGAACAATTTTTGGAACAAGTTTTTAACCATTACACTAATTCATATCATAAACACTAAAATGGTTGAAACTTGTAAAATTTTCAAACTTTTTAGGAAAAGTAAAGTCTTTCCTTGATTTTCAAAACTTAAGTAAGTAAAGTCTTCCTTTTGCTTCATTCTTGTGATTCACCAAGTGAAAGTAAAGTCGTCCACTTTTCTTATGATTTTGCTCGGAAATGATAAAATTTTGAGAAAAATCATATTTATGCTTGAAAGTTAAAGTCTTTCATGCATGTGCACCAAAACCAAGTGTTTAAAGCTTTATGCTTTAACACTTCCAGATGAATCGCCATCCATTGTAGGGAGTCAAGTCTCTCGAATTTCGTTCTACTTGGTGTGGGAGACTTCCTAATCCACGCCATTTCATATTGACATTGGTTGTCTCATCATTTCACGATGTTTCAACCGATGTATCATATCGTGGGAAGAGGAGCCTTGAGCTTCACAAAGTGCTATACTTTTTAGGAGCAATGGATTCATGCTAGTGTTGCTAGACAACACAACCCATAGCCAAAAGCTATGGCACCCTTGCACTTGCAATTAACGGAAAGGTAGTAACTACTTCCTACCTTTTCTTAAAATAAGCGTAAAAGCTTGTTATGTGGGAAGTAGATAAGCATCATCTCATTTTGGAAGTAAAGTCTTCCAAACTTAGAAGTAAAGTCTTCCAAGTTATGTTTGTTCCAAGCTTGGGAGTAAAGTCTCCCAAGCCAAGCTCGATTATTTGAAAGGAAGTTAAAGTCTTCCTATTGCTTCAAAAATTTGGAATTGGCGAACTCTCTTAATTAGCCACGTGGGGCCCTAATTCCATGAACCTCCGTCAATGCTTTCGCCCTACTATGAGAAAAACCATAGAGTTGTGATAGAAAGTTTAATGAGTGCCGATTACCCCGTGCCCGGGTAACCAAATAAAGGTGGGGTACCCAGTCCCTTAATTTTGGCACACCCACCTTAACCTTATTCTTGGAATTGACGATTATCAATTGGAATTGACGACATATATTTGGAATTGACGAAAATAGTTATTTTGGGGGCATGGAGGTAGAAGAGGTATAGCCATTGCGGGTTGATGAGGTGAGTGTTCTTTTTGGAAGCATATTCTTCAAACGATGCATTTCATGATTAGTGTTGATGTGTACGATTTTCATGGCCCTTATTTATTTCGGGGTGCATTTTACATACTTTGGGTACACTTTGAGTTTTGTTTGAGTAGACTTGTATTTGATATGATCGATTTGTGATGAGTTTATGGCTATCCCGTGAATCCTACATATTTGGTCAAGGTCAAGGAGGTCAAGCTCGAGTTTGTAATGATTTGATACTATTGTGATTGGTGTTTGATGACCTTCTCGTAGATGAAGTTGACTTTGATCGGGGTCATGATTGGTTCGGGTAGACTTAGGCTTGAATTATGTTTATGTTAGTGTTTGAGGATTGAAGATTTGAAGATATTATTTGGAGCTTGAGTTAAGCTTGCATCAGTAGAAAGAAGAGGATGATTGTGCTTGGTCCTTGCAAGTGCAAGTTTTTGGAGAACGCTATTACCGCCTAGTGCATATTTATGAAAGGTATCAATTTGAGTTTAACCTTCTTGCACTTTGGCATTGTTCACTTATTTGTTCTCTATCTCCAAAGCTTGTTTTTGTCGATTGTTTTCTTAAGGACAATCAAAGATTCAAATGTAGGGGGTTTGATATCACTCCATTTATATATATTTTATTTCGCGATATCTACCTCGCTTTGCTCCGTTTATGACTATCTCGGAGCCCATTTAGTGTGTTATTGAGCTAATTGGTAAATTAAGGGCTAAGGAGTTGATTTGGTGTAAAATTGACCAAATCATGGGCAAAATTGGCTAAGAAAATGACAAGTGCAGGAAACAGCTCCAAAAGCGCCGCTCCTGTAAAGTAGCACCACTCCTGAAAGAGCCGCTCCAGAAGGAAAAGCGGTGCTATTATGCACGATTTGTCTCCATTTTTCATCAGTGAGCAGAAGCGCCGTTCTACATGTCAAAAGCGTCGCTCCTGATAAGCCAAAAGCGTCGCTCCTCAACAAAAGCGTCTTTGGGAGCAGCTCCTCAAAAGCGGCATTCCAAGTCAAAAGCGCCGCTCCTCACCAAGCCAAAAGTGCCGCTCCTGAAGTAAAGGCGGCGCTCCTGACACTGTTTCAGCCCAGATTTTCAGCACTATAAAAGGAACGAGATTAGGTCATTTTTCAGATGCATCTTTGGGAGCAGCTGCTTAAGGTCCGAATTTCACATAAAAAACCCTAATTTCATCATCCATTGGTGTTTAAGGGTGGATTCAAGGAAGATAGCTCAAGATTCATCATTGTTTAGCTTAGATCTTCATCTTCTTTACATTTTGGGTTGTAATCTTCACTTTATTTTTAATATTTTGCATTGATTACTTGTAATAACTTGAAGATGATGATGATTTACATTTCTATGCTTATTATTAGTTTAATTTTAGCTATGATTGGCTAAATCTCTTGTGTTTGCTTATCTATGAATCTCTAATGTTAGTGTAACGACCCAACCTCGGTTTACCTAAAACGCGTCTTAATTTTTTTTTTTTTAAAAAACATACAATCTTGACGGCGTCCAGCAGTGAAGACCAGGACGGCGTCCAAGACTCTTGGACGGCATCCAAATGAACTAAAAGGTTCTGCTCTGCTTTTCAAATTCACGCGGGCGGAAAACCCGCTTTCCAACACTTTTAAACGAAACGGTTTTCACAACACATTAGTATAATTATAATTAAGAGATTTCCACAATAAAGTCGAGTTTTACAACACCGGGCCCACATCGACCCAAATTACGAACAAGTGACCATTTCGACCAATTTATATATATTGACGGATTAAGACTCTACAACCCAACCCGATACCATGAGCATAATCGCGGGGACTACCAAATCCCCAAACCGCGTCCATTTCTCCAAAAGCTACCCCATCGAGCCCCAACGCTCCTATGCATCTAGCCTAACGACTAGCTAGCTTCATAATACAATACCTGTAAAAAGGTAAACAACGAGAGGGGTAAGCCTAGGCTTAGTGAATGCAATAATTATACATATACATATATAATATGCCTACTTGCAGACACTTACACAAATACCTCATACACGCTGGCAAATTATAAGCATACCATCGCAAAGTATAACGCTAGTTCTTCAAGACCACGAGCTAGCACAACAATAGCATATATAACTCGAATAATATAATATGCTACACTACAACACATAACCATGGTTAACCCATAATACAAGGGAATGGTACTTCGAATTTCCCACCGGTGTTCATAACAACCAATAGTGTACAACGAAATATATCACTAACACCTCGGCGATACGGACAACGAAATATCCGTTCAAAGCAATCGTTAGTGTACAACGAAATATATCACTAACTCTTGGTCGGTTTGGACAATGAAATATCCATTCAAGGCAATCGTTAGTGTACAACGAAATATATCACTAACTCTTGGCGGTTTGGACAACGAAATGTCCATCGTTAGTGTACAACAAAATATATCACTAACTCTTGGTGGTATAGACCACATACCCGGCCCCTCCCCCGCCCTACAAATACATACATTATATACATACACATATAATTATTCCACTCACCTAGAAATGCCCGCACAAGTCATATATGTAAATCGCCTCCAAATGCAACCGAGCAAACCTCTTACCTATAATACGCATATAGATATACACACAATCAACACACATTCTCTACAAGAGAATTCGACGCCAACACCCTTAACCAAGGGTTTATACCTACTTCCACAATCCGCCCATTTAGACACCTAAAGTGGACTTCACCAATTACCACTACGGGTGGTAATTTCGACCCATTCAAACAAGTACAATTTAACTTAAATTATACTTGACGCCATTTAAACCAACCTAGGTCTTAACACCAATTTACTACTTAGGTAGTAATCATTTCAAACGCCTTTTAACACTTAACAAAAGTGCTTATCTTCTAATTAATCCAAAATTAGGTTTAACTCGCTTGACTTGTCAAATTTACACCCAAAGTACCTACAATCACTAACAACTAGTGATTGTGTCTAAAAATCATCATTTGACACCAAAAATCAAGAACACTTAACCCATTTCAACATAAAACCCATTTTGACCCATATTAGGGTTTACACCCCAAAATCAAGTCAACACAACACCAAAATCAGTAGTACACAAGTGTTATAAGGTTTAACCAACACATGCAAGCCCCAAACTTACAATTTCAACAATCAAAACTCTAAGTCACCCATTTAGGCTTACTTACATGAACCTTACCCAAAACCCCCAAATTTCACAATAAAAAGGGTTTATAACTCTAACTAACACAAACCTTAACTCAAACAAGAAATCAAACACTACAGTTCGGATTAGGGTTTACCTCAAGCACCAAAACGAGCTCTAGTAGCTAGAATCACGAACAAGCACCAAGAACCACTCCAATTTGGGCAAAAATCACCACCTTCATCACTAATCCAAGCTTCCTCTCTCTAGAAACTCCTCTTTCTCTCTCTAGGGTTTGGTTGGGAGTGTTTGTGGGTGAAAATGAGGATAAGGGTGAGTTTAGATCAGTTTTGATGGCCCAAACGACCCGCAAGTGAAAAGACCCAAATACCCTCTTTTAAAAGCTTCAAAATGTCACAGCTGGCCCATCAGGCCTTTTGGAAAGCGTCCAAAAAGCTTGGACGGCGTCCAGATTATCTGACTCAGTTTTCTGAACTTGTTTTGGTCGTAACTTTCAAACCGTAACTCCGTTTTCGATGAATCAAATATCGTTGGAAACGTAATGAGATTTCCTTTCTAATGGTAAGGTTTTAGAACATCAAATCTAACTTTATTTGGGATCCAAATATACGCTTACATGCCTCGTATTTCGAATGACGTTCGAAATAACACGGAATTGAAAAACGGGTGTTACAACTCTCCCCCACTTACATTGGATCACGTCCTCGTGATCCGAACCTACGCTAGAAGCCAAGAACTTCTCACTCGAACATTTCCACTTCCAATGCGGAGTCACACATGTAGTAGTCACGCATCCGAATCCTCGCTTCGTGCACTAACGCATCATATTACAACGATATCGGGTAATCAACCCTCGAGACAAAACAACCGCAAACGTTTGCTCCTACACCGAGTATCCAAACTCGTACTATACACTTCACAATCGTCTCAAAAGTAGAACAGTACACCGACAACCATCGTCGTCAAGCCCTTCTATCATGGAACATTCGGGAATCATCCCGACGCTTTCTGAAAATCTCACCACACGCTAATAATTGCTAGCGTGCACTACCGCAACCAGCGATATTCCATACACTCAACGTCCAGAATTCCCATTAGGAAAATACGATAAACACCACATTTTCCTTCAAGTTCCCTCGGCTACAACCTGCAACAAGCTACATCCGTAACTATAACACCCAATGCAATCTACTAAAACCACTACGTCATGAACCATGTCTTGCATTAATTCAAATTGAGAAGGATTCATGGTTCCTTAAAACTCCGTACTCTAACGGTTTATAAACGTACTACCCAATCGGTCATTCCTTTAATGAAGAAATTTTAATCCCCCAAATAATCACTTTAGGAGTACCACATCCCAATCAATCGATCCGCACACGACCATCCATCACTGGATTAATCCAGGACGACAATAATACACCACGTGCTGAGCAAAACATCAACACTCAACGCAGGGTTCCTCCTCTAAACCCTACCACACATCCACACAACCCCACAAGATGGCTTTCTAGTACTAGCATGGAGACTAATCGTATACTAGAATCCCGTCAATGGCGAATTATCATAACGGATTTCCGCAATTCGCCACACGACTCACAGAATATTTACCAACGCCGGGTGAACCTTCCTACCCAGACCGTCCGTTAAGGATGGCCTCGACATTTTAATGCAACCTACGGGTCACATCACTAGGGTACACACTCTCGCAAACAAACAACACCCGCGTGTCTCTACGGGAGACAGTCAGAACCGACACTCTCCGCCTCACAATCGTCCATAAAGTGGAATAATCCACTACAATTTCTAAGATCACATTTCCCGACAGGGAAAATACAGCATTCGCCACGATATCGAACTCGTTCCCATCCACTATTCCTATCCGGGATTCATGACAACCCAGATTTTTCACTATGAAAGCACCCGCAATGACAACTTCCTTTTTCTCACTTCCGTGGTCTCCAACTGCATACTTGGTCTCATACCACCCTTTGGTACCACACGACCACCTTACGTAAGAAATCTTACACCACGCTCGATTCTAACATCCCAATCTCCACACATATCATTCTGGAATCGTAACTCACAATCGTAAATGCACGATCTCGAGTCGACATTACCAACCCGTCACTCTTCCTCGTTAGGAAATCCGAATTCTTGCAGAGGCCTAGCAAGGTACACCCCGACATTTCACTATACAAACACCACCGAAGCTTCCTCGAGCGGCAGTAAAAACTCCCCCACTAAGGATTCAGCTCCATATTCTCACCGCCAAGATGATAACATCCCGCGAATTTGTCATTCCACGGAACACATGACCATTCTCATCGTTGGTCACATACTCCACATTACTCCAAATTCACTTCAGGCTCTCAGAGCCGACATCCACATTCACTTAGAATGTCGTACACGTGATGACATCACACCTTCACACCGCAATTCACAGTCAACTACCTTAATCGTTCGCAAAGCGAACTCCACCAAAGTCCCACATACGCCTCTAAGCCTAGGCATATGCCACTCTACTTAATCAGTCGTGCATCTCAGTCGAGATCACCCGACCTTCCACTCAACGAACCTTTAACAATAATGGCTCACTCTCATAATGAAGAGTGACCAATCCGACACAATAATTGCGTCGACCGCAGTATCAACAACTCAATCGTCAATCTTCAGCCTAACCGAAGATTAAGTACATCACCGGCTCACCGGTCGTCTTTACCCATCCATCACTTAAGAGCAACAAGATTCACTCATCCGTCACTTCATAAGAAGTATTCATCACAATGCTCTTAACTTCGACTTTTGCAACCGTCGAATTACTATCACACGTCGATCACTATTATAATCTCCGATGCTTCCAAGGGTATTTCACGGGCACCCTAAGCACAAAGTGATCACATCACTACCGGAGTTGAACATTACACTAGCAGGTATAAAAAGGCACCTGACGCAGTGTCACGCAGACTCCCACCACAATCAATCGAATTTTAGAAAATCGATCTTTAGGTTCCATATACCCATCTCTCTATAATAATGACCCGAAGTCATACTTACCCGACAACTTTACGGTTTATTGTCTTATCAAAAAAAATTCCTAGCGATCACACGCTACCCGCAATTCCTACAAGGCCAAACAATATAGCCTAACGAGACCCTTCATCTACCACTAAAGAGATGCTTGAAAACACCAAGTCTTACACCCTTCTGCACATCGACACATCCACCACTACCAGGGATATTCCGTTAGGAATGTTTCCCTATAATCCACAACACACTAACACAATCATCGTTATACGGGTCCCACTCCCGTGAGTTTAATGACCCGAAGACTCCTCGATTTGCCAATTCCAAGGCAACTCACAACTAGAATCCTAACACGATTCCCTAACCACACACTCTACCGAGTGTAACTCAAAACTACAATCGTTAGACTTGTCGCATTCCATTACGGAATTCAAGTCCTCGTCACACACACGCAAGCGTAAATCGGTCATCCTAGTTACGATGGGTAACTAAAACCAATAACAATCTCAACAGTGCACCCACTACTTGGGGTGACTAAGCACGCACCAAACTCGTAAGTTGGCTCGCTCACTTAACTAACCAAATCCATTGTACACTTTCTGACTCACAAAGAACCTGATGTGACAACAAGCACATCACTCGAGACTACTATATCCTAGGAACCAATAAAAGATTCCTAATTCGTCCCGTTCTACCCCAACCATGCTACGTTTCCTCCGTTCGGTACTTGTCATGTCATGCTTAGTGTCAAGATACACTTTCGTAATAATGGTGATCGGTCATTATTACAAATGCGTACCTTACCATTTCCACATGGTCATGCAAAGTACTTTACCCGGACTGACGCAACATTCACACAATATAACACGCGATAACTCCTAGTACACGAATGACCAAAGTCCTTACCGTGAACTTGATCACTCAACACCGCCAAACATACGAATCTCTCCAATAGATTCATCCCTAGGATACCGCACAAAAGATACATGTATATATACACCTATATACAATATAATAATAAATGCACACAAGTACACTGCAAAAACAAGTCAACCTGCATCCTAGGTGACTATCACTAAAACAACGTCCAAGTTCGCCTACTTACATTAGGCACTAGCTATCTAAGGCACTAATTTACACACGAAATAAGGCCCCACATAATCATAATTTGGACAAACACAAGTCCTAGTTAGCCACCTACTCTAAGGCACTGACAAATCTCAGTCCGACCCGTATTCCTACAAGTCCCGCAAATAACGCACAACCGCCAATAAGTCTAAGACTAGGCATCTATCCCAAGGTCACCTAAATTCCTTAGACTATGCTCTGATACCACTTGTAACGACCCAACCTCGGTTTACCTAAAACGCGTCTTAATTTTTTTTTTTTTTTTAAACAGACAATCTGGACGGCGTCCAGTTATCTGGACGGCGTCCAGCAGTGAAGACCAGGATGGCGTCCAAGACTCTTGGATGGCGTCCAAATGAACTAAAAGGTTCTGCTCAGCTTTTCAAATTCACACGGGCGGAAAACCCGCTTTCCAACACTTTTAAACGAAACGGTTTTCACAACACATTAGTATAATTATAATTAAGAGATTTCCACAATAAAGTTGAGTTTTACAACACCGAGCCCACATCGACCCAAATTACGAACAAGTGACCATTTCGACCAATTTACATATATTGACGGATTAGGACTCTACAACCCAACCCGATACTATGAGCATAATCCCGGGGACTACCAAATCCCCAAACCGCATCCATATCTCTAAAAGCTACCCCATCGAGCCCCAGCGCTCCTATGCATCTAGCCTAATGACTAGCTAGCTTCATAATACAATACCTGTAAAAAGGTAAACAACGAGAGGGGTAAGCCTAGGCTTAGTGAATGCAATAATTATACATATACATATATAATATGCCTACTTGCAGACACTTACACAAATACCTCATACATGCTAGCAAATTATAAGCATACCATCGCAAAGTATAACGCTAGTTCTTCAAGACCACGAGCTAGCACAACAATAGCATATATAACTCGAATAATATAATATGCTACACTACAACACATAACCATGGTTAACCCATGATACAAGGGAATGGTACTTCGAATTTACCAACGCTATTCATAACAACCATTAGTGTACAACGAAATATATCACTAACCCCTGGGCGATACGGACAACGAAATATCCGTTCAAAGCAATTGTTAGTGTACAACAAAATATATCACTAACTCTTGGTCGGTTTGGACAACGAAATATCCATTCAAGGCAATCGTTAGTGTACAACGAAATATATCACTAACTCTTGGCGGTTTGGACAACGAAATTTCCATCGTTAGCGTACAACGAAATATATCACTAACTCTTGGTGGTATAGACCACATACCCGGCCCCTCCCCCGCCCTACAAATAGATACATTATATACATACACATATAATTATTCCACTCACCTAGAAATGCCCGCACAAGTCATATATGTAAATCGCCTCTAAATACAACCGAGCAAACCTCTTACCTATAATACGCATGTAGATATACACACAATCAACACATATTCTCTACAAGAGAATTCGACGCCAACACCCTTAACCAAGGGTTTATACCTACTTCCACAATCCGCCCATTTAGACACCTAAAGTGGACTTCACCAATTTCCACTACGGGTGGTAATTCCGACCTATTCAAACAAGTACAATTTAACCTAAATTATACTTGACGCCATTTAAACCAACCTAGGTCTTAACACCAATTTACTACTTAGGTAGTAATCATTTCAAACACCTTTTAATACTTAACAAAAGTGCTTATCATCTAATTAATCCAAAATTAGGTTTAACTCGCTTGACTTGTCAAATTTACACCCAAAGTACCTACAATCACTAACAACTAGTGATTGTGTCTCAAAATCATCATTTGACACCAAAAATCAAGAACACTTAACCCATTTCAACATAAAACCCATTTTGACCCATATTAGGGTTTACACTCTAAAATCAAGTCAACAAAACACCAAAATTACTAGTACACAAGTGTTCTAAGGTTTAACCAACACATGCAAGCCCCAAACTTACAATTTCAACAATCAAAACCCTAAGTCACCCATTTAGGCTTACTTACATGAACCTTACCCAAAACCCTCAAATTTCACAATAAAAAGGGTTTATAACTCTAACTAACACAAACCTTAACTCAAACAAGAAATCAAACACTACAATTCAGATTAGGGTTTACCTCAAGCACCAAAACGAGCTCTAGTAGCTAGAATCACCAACAAGCACCAAGAACCACTCCAATTTGGGCAAAAATCACCACCTTCATCACTAATCCAAGCTTCCCCTCTCTAGAAACTCCTCTCTCTCTCTCTCTCTCTCTCTCTAGGGTTTGGTTGGGAGTGTTTGTGGGTGAAAATGAGGATAAGGTTGAGTTTAGATCAGTTTTGATGGCCCAAACGAACCCCAAGTGAAAAGACCCAAATACCCTCTTTTAAAAGCTTTAAAATGTCACAGCTGGCCCGTCAGGCCTTTTGGACGGCGTCCTAAAAGCTTGGACGGCGTCCAAATTAACTGACTCAGTTTTCTGAACTTGTTTTGGTCGTAACTTTCAAACCGTAACTCCGTTTTCGATGAATCAAATATCGTTCGAAGCGTAATGAGATTTCCTTTCTAATGATAAGGTTTTAGAACATCAAATCCAACTTTATTTGGAATCCAAATATAAGCTTACATGCCTCGTATTTTGAATGACGTTCGAAATAACATGTAACTGAAAAACGGGTGTTACAGTTAGTGTTTGCCCCAAATCAACTGATTATTGTTGTTTAAATGAATTACATGATTTTATGTAGTTGAGTTAGCTAAAGATCCATTACTATGAGTTTATTTTAGGCTTGACTTTGATTACATATGTTGTGTAGCTCTCTTAGTGATTTGAGAAGTGAATCAATATGTGCTTCAACACCTTAGGTGATCTAGACAACTAGCTTAGGAATTGTAAGTGATTGTGTTCTTGATCTAGGTTGGTTTTCAATTGGCCTCTAGTCAACATAGTAATGCCGATCATCTTAAGTGATTTCGATAGTTGGGGGTTTTAAGTGATTTCAACCTAAGCTCAATCTCAATGACCAAATCATGCTTAACTCGATCTTAAGATATAAATCTTATGTGAATTCGCGGAGTATCATTTGATTTGAGGTTTAATAGTAATGCTAAATATTTAATAGTTCAACAACTAATGAGATGGCAATATAGGCAAAATGGGGCAAGCCAAGCATAGAGAGGATTAGATAAGTGAACATGTCTTAGTTAATTTATTTTAAGTCTTAATACTTCACTACTTGTCTCTTGTTACTAGTTTAATTGATAATTTAGGTTTGTTTAATTGTGCAAGTTTTAGTTGTTAGTTGATATCAATCGAAACCCCCCAATTAAACAAACCCTAGGACAATTGATAATTTCAAATATTCGACTTACACCGTGTCTCTTGGGACGAACTTGATAAGAATACTTATATTAAAGTGCTATAATAATCGGGTTCGAAGTGCTCGTTAGTTGTGTGTACTTGATTGTAGTGTTTGAATCAAATATAAATTTAGAGGGTAAAAGATGTATATCGCACGAACGCATCACAAACCCAATGATCTATGATGAAAATCCAACCGACAAGGAGGGAATTGGCTAAAAAATCTCAGGTTTTTGACTTCATCCCTTGTCCATGTTCCTATTTAGAGTCATAAGTCAGGTGTCTCGAGTTTACTTTGTCGCTGGATTGTCAGCACTGTATATCGGCGCATCTCAGCTTATTGTTACAAGTCATGCTTCTAGATAAGAAATCGACAATTGGGATAAGTATTTTCCTGAAATCAGTGTAATAGCTTTAGTCTCTCGAGGCCAATTTTCGATGTATAGTTTATTATTGTACATTGTCGAGTCATTGTAAATTAGGCTTGGCCTACTCCTTGTAATATTGGATAGTTTTAATAAAAGTTGATCTTTCAAAAAAAAAAAGAACACATAATATAAAAAAATTTCAAAATAGTGACCCCACACCATTATACCTAAAGTCACTAGTGCTAATAGCACAATAACAAAAAGGTTACACATGATATCTCGAATATACCCCTTACTATAAATAATAATACTTTTACATTTATAATTTCCATTATAAACACGTTAAAGAACATTTAATTTTAGCGATAAAGCTGTTTTTAATTCAACTTCATTTTACAAATTACTTAATATTATAATAATTAATAATTAATAATTAATAATTAATAATATGCACACCCGATTAGCTCGTGTATCACATCACATGTGTTCCTCACATGCCGCATAAATAGAGCGCCACAATGCTCAGCTCGCGAAACAGGGCGTAGCGCGCAATGACAAAAAGCTTGCAAAAGAACCATACTGGACTGATGTACAATCTGTCAGAAAGCATTGTAGCTTGTAGGATATATGTGGCAGACAAGAATCGATGTCCAACATGTTACTTTTTACTTTTGTCGACCACTCTAGAGAAGAAGTACTATTAGGACAGACCACGATCCCTTAGCATTATTACGTGGCACTAGCGGATAAAGGAAGACTACACTATAAATAGAAGGTCCAAGTCACGATATCAAAGGAGAGAAGAATTCATCTGGACTTGTACATATACTATTCTTAGTAAAAGGCATACCGGGCATACTTGCGCCATTCCCATAGGGCAACCTTTACTCACGCTACCGGACTCATAGCATATCACTAGACTCACTCACGGTCAACAGGTAACGTTCCATGAACACAAACCCTTGGACCCGTCCCGAGCCATCAAAAACCGGCTATCCCGTCGATGGTGGGTCGACGTTTAACCACCCCTGTTGAGATCCTCATCTCACAAGGGGTTATTCATGGTACATCGGACCGAAGAGTTAAGCTCAAATGACCCTTGGTCATGACCCGCCAAAATCACTATTGACGCGGTACGTAAACCTTCGGTCCCATAGCGAGATTATGTCCTCTATATGATACATATTATCAAACATTACATTCATTAATCAAAGTTCTCCAAAAACAACAAGTTTCCATAAATAGTACATTTCCAAAAGTAGACAATTGCTAAAAATAACAGGTTACTAATTATAGTAAGTTTCCCAAAAAGAAAAGTTTCAAAAATAGAAAGTTGACTTAGAATTCAATCATCCACAAACCAACATAATATAGTTTTTAAAATGAATGCAATAGTCTTTGAAAGCAACATGAATGACTCTATGCAGCACTTTAGCAAATAACCAGTGAAAGCACCTTAAGAACCTTAGAATAAACATGCTTAAAAAGTCAACACGGATGTTGGTGAGTTATAGGTTTATTACAGATAATAAAATAAATAATAGACCACAATATTTCATGCTTAGAAACAATAGTAAAAATATTCTATCTGTTGAGCACCTAGTAACCAAGCTTAATGAAAATAAATGAATACCCTTTGAAATAACGTCACCATATCAAGTATACAAACTCGAAGTACTAAACACCCGTTGGCTTCTAGCGTGACTAGCCCGGGTGAAGTTGTCAAACTCTATATATGTATAATTAGGATTCGCATCCACTAGTTCAGAAATAGCAGCTAAAAGTTACCAAGCTAAGGGATATTTTTGATACAACTCAACATAGAATTTAGTAAGTACTTGTGTCTGTTTTGTAAAACAAAAAGCGTATGTATTCTTATCCCAAAAATATTTAAACAAATTGAAAACTGGGACTATAAACTCAAATGAGAGCGTGTGCGACGAATCAACGATTTTGGTTACGCGAGCAAACGACAGTATCCCGGGAATTGGTACCTAAGGTATTAAGGATGATCAAGGATAAATATTACTAACAACCAAGCTAAGTTAGGTCACCATTAAGTATGTTTATGAGTTTGGTTTATAAATTAGATTTTATATGATAACGAAAATAGAGTTTAAGTGTTTTAAAGAATATTGTCCGGAACGTGTCATTTTGATGGGTCATAACTCAATCAATACATGTCCAAAATAGGCGAATTTACTGTAAAAAGTTAGGCCTTTGAGTCACCTTTAAAATAGTTATAGTTTTATAATCTATTTCAAGGCCTAAGTCCATCAAAACTCCATTATGATCTGTTGTGAACAGCATCTATCTGTTTGTACATTTCGGTTTAAGTTGATTAATTAAGGTAGTTACGCACCTCTAAAAGTGTTGAATCTTATGTCAAAAGTTTTCCAATACATAAGAGTATCTTGTATAAGCTTTAAGTACATAGAAAATGTCATTAAGGTGTTCATTTAGTAGTGGAAAGTAGGGTGACATTTTGTTAGATAAAAAATCACTAGTCTTACTTTGAAAGGTCATAACTCACTCATTACATAACAAGTAGTTATGATCTTTACATAAAAATCTTTCTTATGTCATATACTAAGTATTATTAAGAATATAAGTTCATGAAAGGTTCTTTAAACAAGTTTTTAGGTCATTTCCTTAAAAGTGAAATTTTAGATACTAAAAGTGTTTTAAAACAAAGGTTGTGTTTTAACATGTTTTTCATGGATTCTTCAAGGGATGGCACCCACGGGTCGTTGGCACGGATCCACTACATCCATCACCTGCACCCGCGGATTTTTTAATGATCCATTAACCCGTGGATCTTTGTTAACGAATTTATTTTTAGATCCATGCCCGTACCCACTATATTCGCGGGTCGCGGGTTTACCCGCGAATCTTATTCATGAAATATATGTAAATTAAATTATTTCAAAATCAAATATATATATATCATTACATGTGATGACCCGGAAAATTTCGACTTATTTAAACCAATTCTCTATACGATTTATTATTTTGACACGTTAAACAAAGTCTGTTAGATTGAGTCTCAAAAATTTTAGAACTGTTTCATGTATACAATTACCTTTGACTACTCTCGACGATTCATGAACAATTATATGTATGTATATATATATGTACAAGTAAAAACGACTTTCCTACAGTAAAACACTATTTGCTACAGTAAAACACTATTTGCTACAGTGAAACCGTATTTTGCTACAGTGCTACAGTAAACTGACTTTGATACAGTGATTTGCTACAGTAAAACACTATTTGGTACAGTAAACACTATTGCTACAGTAAAACACTATTTGCTACAGTAACACTATTTGCTACAGTAAATACTATTTGATGTCGACACACTAGCAAACAAAACGGGAAAGGCGGCCATGCGATCGCATGGCAAAAACACTGAAAACTCATGCGATCGCATGAGCTACAGTAAATCGAAAAGTAATATAAATATGCCAGTTTTCTCGACGATGTATCACACATCATTTATCTCTTCTGTAATTAAATTTATAATTATAATTATAATTTTAATTTTAAGTTTAATAATAATAAAGTATATTCGAGGGTATTTTTAATTCGGGTTTCAAACCGCTTTAAGATAAGGAAATATTGGGTATTGTTCGGGGTATTGTTCTTGAATCCAAGGCCAACTATATAGTCGTCTACCATCATTACGTCTACACAATTTGCCTACAATATTGAGTCTCAATATTGAACCGTGAGTTATAGTCTCCCTTTTTAAATACTTTAAATATTTTTTGGCTGAGAATACATGCAATTTATTTTAAACGCAATAAGACACAAGTACATACAAAATTCTACACTGAGTTAAACCGAAAATCCCTTAGCTTTGGTAACTAGTAGCTGCCAGTACATAGGATATGGACTGGTGGGTGCGAATAATTGTATATGGATCCATAGGCCTTGACATCCCCGTCCGAGCTAGAGCGCTAGCCTTTTAACGGACGTATGTTATTTGAGTTTAAGACACGTTGGTTTGCGTGTATTAAAACGAATGGGGTAATTATCACTATAGCGTTAAGTTTAGTTACCAGGGTGCTCTGTTACGTAGAATCTATTGATAAACTTTTGATGAAATCTTGTGGTCTATCTTTATATATGTTTATGACTCGAGCAATTAAACCTATAACTCACCAACATTCGTGTTGACTTTTTAGCATGTTTTATTCTCAGGTCCTTAGAATGCTTCCGCTGTGATGTGCTTGTTGCCTGCATGGAGTCTCTCATGCTTTGTACAAAGTTTATTGCATTCAAAATAAAACTGCGTTGTGTAATAAATAATTGGACTGTGAAGTCAACCTGTAAATTAAAGACTTATGTATTTTGGGGTTTTGCTTATACCTAAGCACTCGCCCACATGTTTATAACTTTCTATGTTTAGAAAGTCACTTATTTTAATGAATGCAATATTTTATCAAAACGTATCATATAGAGGTCAAAACCTCACTGTGGAATCAATGATTAACGTGCTGCGTCAATAGCGATTTTGACGGGTCGTTACAGTTGGTATCCGAGCTTGAGGTCATAGGGAACCAGAAATTACATTAGTGTGTTTAACTGGTAATTGTTAGGATGCATTAGTGAGTCTGGACTATGACCATATCTGTTTTTACTGATTTTTGCTTATTATTTGGTCAAAAACATTATATGTGATATATTTATATGCTAACGTAATTGTTGTTTCAATTATGTGATAGATGACTTCCTCTAATCCTATCATTTTGTACGACTCGGAATCGGACACTGAATCTATTCTATCCACAACTGAAAAGGGCGTTCCAATACCTATTAAAGAAGAAATTGTGTTAGCCGGAGAATCTCAACTCCCGGTAAACCCAGAGGAGGTTCCAGCTCCACCCAGCTTTAGTTTTCCGGAGCCACAGTATCGTTGGCATTGACCCATGATCCCTGGAGTAAACGAGGATCGTCCATTTCTAAACAAATATGGACATTGGTCCAGATATACCGCCGACGGGCGGGTTGTGCCGATTACGCCTGGCAGATTTCGGTTCATGACCACCGGTACATATTCTCGCAGTTCGTCATCATATTCTCCTACACATAACTCAGACAGTTCGTCATCAGACGAGATCAGTAAGGAGGAGGATTTCGCTAATGAAATAAAAGAGATCACTAAGGAGAAATTTCAACTTGCTATAGATAATAAAAACAACCACAATAATAAAAAGTCCTTAATTATTAAAAAGGAACATGACCATTCGATCCGTAACCACCCTTATTGTATTAAACCCACTGAGGCAACGAGTACCTCAAAACCCCAACCAAAAATAAAATACACTGCCAGAATGTCTGTTGGACCATGTGCACACAAACAATTGGCAGAGAGAACCAAATGGGAAGAAGTTTCTGATAGTTCTGAATAAACGACCTCGCAACCATAAATCTTTCATGCGCTATTTTATTGCTTATGTGTGCTACTCTATCTTGTTATGTAAAATAAGCATATGTAAAATATCAGTATTGTATGGTATTGTATTATTTTGGTTTATTAATAATAAATGCATGGAATGATTATTTGTATTATTACTACTTCTTATTATTATTATTACATAATAATGTAGTAACTCGCTATAATTTTTCATAGTGGAATATTATTAGGATTTTAGTAGTTAATTCCTTGTACTAGCTATTATGTATGAACTTAACGGGTAGGTAATACCCTAGAAATAATTATAAAATGCTAATAAGAAGAAAAGGCTTTTATAATAATTGGTTCATATTATTAATATGCTACGATTAACTATTGACAACTCATTTTACCTATAATATTCTATATGATTAAATTATATCTGCTGTGTTTATTGAAGAAACATGTCTCAAATGTCGGATGCTGAGTTTGAGCAACTAGTCGAGAAACGTGTGAATGAAAGAATTGCTGCAACCGAGGCAGCAAAAGCAACAGCCGAAGCAGCAGCCAAAGCAGCAGCCGTAAACACAAATTCATGAAACGGATGCTCATACAAAACTTTTCAAGGATGCAAACCACATACGTTTAGTGGAACTGAGGGACCAATCAGTCTAACCCGATGGTTTGAAAAGATGGAGTCCGTTTTCAAAATCAGTAATTGTGCAAACGGAGACAAGTCAAAGTATGCTTCATGCACGTTGAAAGATGGTGCACTTACTTGGTGGAACAATTATGCTAAAGCAGAAGGAATAGATACGGCATATGATATCTCTTGGGAAGAACTGAAAAAGATGCTAATCGAGGAGTACTGTCCTCGAAACGAGATCAGAAAAATGGAATCTGAGTTACGTAATCTGAAGGTTATCGGTGCGAATCTCAATAACTATGAAAAGCGTTTCATGGAACTAGCCTTGTTGTGTCCTGAATTGGTGCCAAATGAGAATCGAAAGATAGAAATGTATATTGACGGTTTATCAATCAATATCAAAGGAAATGTTACATCGTCCAAACCGAATATGATGCAGGAAGCCATGACAATGACACACCAACTCATGGACCAGATCACAGAGAGTTCTGTTAAGGTACCAATTACCGAAGTCAAGACAACTGAAGGAAAGAGGAAATGGGAAGACTATAAGGGCAAAAGTACTCACCTGAAGAAACAAGAAACTTTTAAAGGTAAACAAGATGGGGCAACTGCAAGTCCAAACTATAAGGGACCCCATCCATTCTGCAAAAGATGTTACACACATCATGCAGGTTATTGTCAAGTGGTCTGTGATAAGTACAACAAGAAAGGACATGTGGCGAAAGATTGTTATGCCACCGTTTCTGAAGTAAAGACAAAACCGACCGATGTCAAGAAATGTTTTGGATGCGGGAAGTCTGGTCACTTTATAAATCAATGCCCTGATAAGGAGAAGAACAAAGAACCCGCACATGGGAGGGCATTTAATGTTAGTGGCAGTAAAGCACGTGAGGATCCTAATCTTGTCACGGGTACGTTTACCGTTAATAATCAACTAGCTTCTATTATGTTTGATACGGGTGCTGATAGAAGTTATATGTGTAAAGACTTTAGTTCTAAACTAAAATGTGCATCATTACCTCTAGACGATAAATATACTATTGAATTAGCTAATGGTAAACTGATAAAAGCCGATAAAATTTGCCATGGTTGCGAAATGAATCTCGCTGGTGAAACCTTCAAAATCGATTTGATACCCGTAGAATTAGGAAGTTTTGATGTAATCGTTGGCATGAACTGGATGTCTAAAACAAGAGCGGAAGTTGTTTGCGCTGAGAAAGCAATCCACATCCCTCGTAAGGATGAAACGTCATTAATGATTTATGGGGAGAAGAGCAACTCAAAGCTGAACTTTATCAGCTGTATGAAGGCCCAGAAACTTATAAGAAAAGGTTGTTATGCTATTCTGGCACACGTAAAGAAGATCAATACTGAAGAAAGAAGCATTGATGACATGCCGGTTGTAAGAGAATATCCCGGAGTATTTCCAGAAGAATTACCGGGGCTACCTCCACACAGATGTGTAGAATTCTAGATTGATCTCATACCAGGAGCTGCACCTGTAGCCCGATCTCCATATAGACTTGCACCTTCAGAAATGCAAGAATTACAAGACCAGTTGCAAGAATTATCGGACCGTGGATTTATTCGTCCCAGTTTTTCACCTTGGAGTGCTCCTATTCTATTCGTCAAGAAGAAGGATGGATCTATGAGAATGTGCATAGATTACCGAGAATTAAACAAATTAACGATCAAAAATCGGTACCCATTACCGAGGATTGATGATTTGTTTGATCAATTGCAAGGATCAAGTGTTTATTCTAAGATTGATCTACGCTCCGGATATCATCAGCTGAGAGTGAAGGAAGAAGATGTTCCTAAAACCGCGTTCAGAACCCGTTACGGTCACTATGAGTTTCTAGTCATGCCTTTTGGATTAACTAATGCTCCAGCAGTATTCATGGATCTAATGAATCGCATCTGTAGATCGTATTTAGACAAATTTGTCATTGTTTTTATCGACGACATATTGATTTACTCGAAGAACAAGGAAGAACATGAGCAACACTTAAGACTGGTACCAGAGATACTCAAGAAAGAAGAATTGTACGCAAAATTTTCGAAGTGTGATTTCTGGTTACAAGAAGTACAATTTTTGGGCCATGTTGTTAGTAAACATGGAATTAAAGTTGACCCCGCAAAGATCGAAGCCATTAGTAAATGGGAAACACCGAAAACTCCAACACAAATCCGCCAATTCTTAGGTCTTGCTGGTTACTACCGAAGATTCATTCAAGATTTCTCTAGAATCGCCAAACCCTTAACTGCATTGACTCAAAAGGGAAAGAAGTATGATTGGTCCACGGAACAGGAATCCTCATTCCAGTTATTAAAGAAGAAGTTAACGTCTGCACCCATTTTGTCATTACCAGAAGGAAATGATGATTTCGTGATCTATTGTGACGCTTTGCGCCAAGGTTTAGGATGTGTATTAATGCAACGCACAAAAGTTATCGCATATGCCTCACGACAACTAAAAATTCATGAAAAGAACTATACGACGCACGATTTAGAACTTGGAGCAGTAGTTTTTGCACTCAAAATATGGAGACACTATCTATATGGCACCAAGTGTACAGTGTACACCGACCATAAGAGTCTTCAGCATATTTTTAATCAAAAACAACTCAATATGAGGCAACGTCGCTGGGTAGAGTTGTTAAACGATTACGATTGTGAAATCCGTTACCACCCCGGAAAGGCTAATGTTGTAGCTGATGCCCTAAGTTGAAAAGAAAGAGTAAAACCTCTTAGGGTCCGAGCATTGAATATTACAATTCGTACTGATCTTACAAAGCAAATTCAAGCAGCACAGTTAGAAGCTTTAAAAGAAGAAAACGAAAAAGGCGAAATAAGCAAAGGGTTAGAAAAACAACTTAAAGAAAAAGCCGATGGAACCCTGTATTTTGCTGGTAGGATATGGGTACCAAAACATGGTAACCTAAGGCAACTAGTACTGGATGAAGCACACAAAACGAGGTACTCAATTCACCCAGGAAACGGAAAAATGTACCACGATCTCAAGAAGTTTTATTGGTGGCCTAATATGAAAACAGAAATTGCTACTTATGTAAGCAAATGTTTAACGTGTGCAAAGGTCAAAGCTGAGCACCAAAAGCCGTCAGGATTACTGCAACAACCAGAAATTCCGCAGTGGAAATGGGAAAGAATAACCATGGATTTCATTACGAAATTGCCAAGGAGTGCAAGTAGTCATGATACTATTTGGGTGATAGTTGATCGTCTAACTAAATCAGCTCACTTTCTACCAATAAAGGAGACAGACAGTATGGAGAAATTAGCACGCCTATATTTGAAGGAAGTAGTTTCCAGGCATGGTGTACCCATCTCTATCATATCTGATCACGACACCCGATTCACATTACGTTTCTGGCAGTCATTACAAAAAGCATTGGGAACTCGATTAGATATGAGCACCGCTGATCACCCACAGACAGATGGTCAAAGTGAAAGAACAATACAAACATTGGAAGACATGTTACGGGCATGCGTGATTGACTTTGGAACCAGTTGGGATCGACACTTACCGTTGGCAGAATTTTCATACAATAACAGCTATCATACGAGCATCAACGCAGCGCCATTTGAAGCACTTTACGGTAGAAAGTGCAGATCTCCTATCTGTTGGAGTGAAGTAGGAGAAAGACAACTTACTGGACCAGAAATTATTCATGAAACCACCGAAAAGATCATTCAAATACAATAGCGATTGAAAACGGCCATGAGTCGCCAAAAGAGTTATGCTGATGTAAGAAGAAAACCGCTAGAATTTCAAGTGGGCGACAAAGTCATGTTGAAAGTGTCACCCTGGAAAGGCGTAGTACGATTCGGTAAACGAGGAAAGTTAAGTCCTAGGTACGTAGGACCCTTTGAAATCACCAAAAGAATTGGAGCAGTTGCTTATCGATTAAAGCTACCGCAAGAACTTAGTAGTGTTCACGACACATTTCACGTGTCAAATTTGAAGAAATGTTTAGCTGAAGAGGATGTCGTAATTCCTCTTGACGAAATACGAATCAATGATAAACTCCATTTTGTCGAAGAACCTGTTGAAATCATGGACCGTGAGGTCAAACAATTAAAACAAAGCAAAATACCGATAGTTAGAGTTCGTTGGAACGCTAGACGAGGACCCGAGTTTACTTGGGAATGTGAAGATCAAATGAAGCAAAAGTATCCACATTTGTTCACTAATATCGCTCATAAAACAGGTACTACTCAAAATTTCGGGACGAAATTTTCTTTAACGGGGAGGTGCTGTGATGACCCAGAAAATTTCGACTTATTTAAACCAATTCTCTATACGATTTATTATTTTGACACGTTAAACAAAGTCTGTTAGATTGAGTCTCAAAAATTTTAGAACTGTTTCATATATACAATTACCTTTGACTACTCTCGACGATTCATGAAGAATTATATGTATGTATATATATATGTACAAGTAAAAACGACTTTCCTACAGTAAAACACTATTTGCTACAGTAAAACACTATTTGCTACAGTGAAACCGTGTTTTGCTACAATGCTACAGTAAAACGACTTTGATACAGTGATTTGCTACAGTAAAACACTATTTGGTAAAGTAAACACTATTTGCTACAGTAACACTATTTGCTAGAGTAAACACTATTTGCTACAGTAAATAATATTTGATGTCGACGAACTAGCAAACAAAACGGGAAAGGCGGCCATGCGATCGCATGGCAAAAACACTGAAAACTCATGCGATCGCATGAGCTACAGTAAATCGAAAAGTAATATAAATATGCCAGTTTTCTCGACGATGTATCACACATCATTTATCTCTTCTGTAATTAAATTTATAATTATAATTATAATTTTAATTTTAAATTTAATAATAATAAAGTATATTCGAGGGTATTTTTAATTCGGGTTTCAAACCGCTTTAAGCTAAGGAAATATTGGGTATTGTTCGGGGTATTGTTCTTGATTCCAAGGCCAACTATACAGTCGTCTACCATCATTACGTCTACGCAATTTGCCTACAATATTGAGTCTCAATATTGAACCGTGAGTCATAGTCTCCCTTTTTAAATACTTTAAATATTTTTGGGCTGAGAATACATGCAATTTATTTTAAACGCAATAAGACACAAGTACATACAAAATTCTACACTGAGTTAAATCGAAAATTCCTTAGCTTTGGTAACTAGTAGCTGCCAGTACATAGGATATGGACTGGTAGGCGCGAATAATTGTATATGGATCCATAGGGCTTGACATCCCCGTCCGAGCTAGAGCGCTAGCCTTTTAACGGACGTATGTTATTTGAGTTTAAGACACGTTGGTTTGCGTGTATTAAAACGAATGGGGTAATTATCACTATAGCGTTAAGTTTAGTTACCAGGGTGCTCTGTTACGTAGAATCTATTGATAAACTTTTGATGAAATCTTGTGGTCTATCTTTATATATGTTTATGACTCGAGCAATTAAACCTATAACTCACCAACATTCGTGTTGACTTTTTAGCATGTTTTATTCTCAGGTCCTTAGAATGCTTCCGCTGTGATGTGCTTGTTGCCTGCATGGAGTCTCTCATGCTTTGTACAAAGTTTATTGCATTCAAAATAAAACTGCGTTGTGTAATAAATAATTGGACTGTGAAGTCAACCTGTAAATTAAAGACTTATGTATTTTGGGGTTTTGCTTATACCTAAGCACTCGCCCACATGTTTATAACTTTCTATGTTTAGAAAGTCACTTATTTTAATGAATGCAATATTTTATCAAAACGTATCATATATAGGTCAAAACCTCACTGTGGAATCAATGATTAACGTGCTGCGTCAATAGCGATTTTGACGGGTCGTTACATTACATAATTCAAAGTGACATGAAAATATCATGCAATCATATACACATGTTTATGATATAATAAAATAATAAAACATATATCAATTATACTTTTTTGCTAATATATGTGAAGCTACAATGTTTAAAATTAACAATCAAAATTTAGCTGCTAAAACTAATCATACAGTAGGTTGACGAATTATATAGTGAAAGGTAAAAATTAGATTTATTAAGATAGTCTAATAAGCGTAACAAACAACAACATGCTTTGATTATATAATACATGTAATATATAGTTGTGGGATTCTCTAGTTACTAAAAAATTCAATACCAAAATGATATGAGGAATGTAGAAACTTATACTGAGTAAAATATTTCCTATTGGCCATTTATTCAAGGTGGCGATTTTCACCCATTTAGAGCTGAAATATCAGTGGATTATTCAAATGGGTATTATGGATTTTCGAATCGGATTTTACCCGTAACGGATCTATTACATCCATCACCCACCCGCGACCCGTCAGCGGGTACAAGATTAGATCCATCGCCCAACCGCGGGTAAAGATTTTTTATTTACACGTGTGAATCTGAGTACAGCATATCATCCACAGACAGACGGTGATATCGCATATTTTATACACGTTTTCCTTAGCGATATCGATCACATTTTAGTCCATTCGAATACGATTTGGCGGTATTTTAATGATATTGAGAACGTTCGAGTTTAAAGAGTTTATTGTAAAAGAGTGGCATTTTATGGAGTTTTTGAGGCATGTTGTTAATCAATTATTATTATTGGTTCCCTGAGGTTGGAAATGTGAAGTACATATCGGGTATTGAGGTTTTGAGTTAATTTAAGTGATGAAAAAGTGCAGAAGAAACGTGAATGCCAGAACACGTTTAATGTCTCAGCGCGGAGGGTTAGGTCGCAGCGCAGTAATCAAAAGGATTTGATATCAGGAAAGGGGCTAAAGAAGGGTTCAGAACTAGTGTTGGGTCGCAGCGCGACAATCTCAGCCACGGCGCGGTATTCGCCTAGTTTCAAGCTCAGGAGGGGATTTAAGAATGTCCCAGTTTACGTTAAATGTCGCGGCGCGACAATTGAGGGTCGCGGCGCGGCAGTAGGTCGGCCCAGACGATTTTGTGGGGGTTTTTAAGCCCGAAAAATACCCTAATTATCCATTATTCCATCCAGACGAATTCCAACAGCTTTTGGGCGAATTTTGGGGATTATTGGGGTACCCCAATATCATTCGATCAACCAAATCATTCCGGAAACGCGTCTCGATCCGTTCATCATTCAAGAACACAATTTTCATTAGGTTTAATTCTTATCATCATAATGAATACACTTAATTGTTTATTTGTGATTTTATTTTTAGCCATGATTGTTGGCTAAGTCTTTAATGTTTGTCTAGATTGAATATTCGTATGTGTTTGGATGATACTTAGACGTTTAATTTGATTAATACATGATAATTATGAGTTTTGATTAAGAACCATTCTTATGGGATTTCATATTTGTTATTTGGATTGATTAGTTATCTTGTTTGAACAAAGGGAACTCTGTTTCAATTTAGTGAACTGATTTTCAATTGATTTGTCTTAATCAATTGGGTGCTTACTGGACCAAGGGGGTAAATCGGGTAACATAGATCGAACAAAATAGGGGTGAATTGTGTGGAGCGAACGCGTAACCAATTGAATTTTAATCTTATAATTAGTTAATTACTAAGTCACAAACGAAAGAGGTCTTTGGTGAAAGGGAACCCTAAGCCAATAAATTCTAGTTTGACGTGTTTGCTAAAAGAGAACTCTGGTTAAACCGACTCTGTAATTGCATGTATTGAGAAATAGAACTAGTGCTTAATAACAAATCATCCGACACTGCGAATAGGAGATCTAGGCGAACATTCTTTTATCTATTGAATTCAATTATCTTTATTTTTCATTGAGTCTGCAATTTAATTTATTTAAACTTAAAAACTAAAAATATTGTCTTTTACTTTTGATCTATCCTTGATTTGGCTAATCGTTAAATAGCCACAAAAACCAATTATCTCGTACTTTAAATTTTCATAGATTAACTTAGTTTATTTCCATTAGTTGCAATCTTAATTCTCACATTTTAACGGTCCTTGGAACGATTTTGGAATTACCAACTTTATACTATTGCACGATCGGGTACACTGCCCGTTAGTGTGTAGTAATCTTTAAACTGGCATTTTCCAGAGATAAATTATATACTAGATTTTACACATCATGTTTTTGGCGCCGCTGCCGGGAACAGTTGTGTCGAAAATTAAGATTGTTATCTAATTATTCTTATTTTAGTTTTAATTATAGTTTATTATTACTTTTCGTTTACTCTCAGTTGAATCGGTGCGTTTAATCAGTTATTAGTTGTGATTTCGCAGATAACAGGTAGTGCATGCCACATACGCGTTCTTCTAATTCTCATATTCTTCAACCATTTGACGAACCCGAAAGAGAGTTATTTAGAGCGTTAAGTAAAGGGAAACAGTCTACAGTGGATTCATCAGCTTCTTCAAGTGATAATATAATTCATTTGGGTAGTAGTTCTGAGACTGTGTGCCCGATACACCACCTAAAATCAATGAAGCAGAAGACTCTTACGTTTCATTAGATATTTTCGAAACTGGAGAGATGGCTGATCAACCACCTCGTCCTCAGACTATGGCAGAAAAGTTGAAGGCCACCCGAGCTGGCCAAGGAAATTCGATTACTCAACCAAACATCACTCAGCCTTTCCAAATCACAGGTCCAATTCTGAGTTTGATTTCTTCTGATTACCAATTTCATGGCAAGGATAGTGAGGATGCTAACGAGCATTTCCGTGTTTTCAATGATTTTTGCAACTTATTCAAACTGAATGAGGTTGCCGATACTTCGATCAAGACAAGGCTTTTTCCCTGTACTCTTAAGGGAGAAGCTAAGAGATGGTTATATAAGCAACCCGAGGGTAAGTTTACTTCTTGGGATGGTTTGGTAGATAAGTTTTTATCAAAGTTTTTCCCTGCGTCTCGAGCTGCTAGGCTTCAAGCAGAAATTTCCCAATTCAGGCAAAAGAACAGTGAGACATTATTTGTTGCTTGGGACCGTTATGCTAATATGTTATGCTCGTGTCCGCAACACGGGTTGAATGATTTACAAAAGGTTCAGATTTTCTACAAAGGTTGTGACATACCAATCGTCAGAGTATTGATCAAGCAGCAGGAGGTACTTTGATGGATAAGACAGAAGAAGAAGCGTTAGATATCATTGAAAAGCAAGCTGCCTACACTCACGAGTTACATCAAGATCATGAGTTACCCCGTTCAGCTTCCGTAAAGAGGACCGAAACCACTGGTGCGTATGATGATAATGGGTCTATAAATGCTAAGTTAGACAAATTTGGTAGGTATTTAGAGAAGTTGGATAAGGATATTCAGAAACCCCAAGCCGAAGAGAAAAAGTCCAACCTTGAAGCGATGATCGAAAAGCTTGTGATGTCTCAAACTCAGCTTGTTACCACACTGACCCAAAACAATGAGAAGAATGATCAAATGTTTCGAAATCAACAAGCGGCTATTCAGAATCTGGAGAAACAAATTGGTCAACTTGCTAATCAGAGTAATGAGAGGAAACTGGGAGAATTGCCAAATAAAACGGATACTAACCCGAAGAATGGGCACGTTAATGCTATCACCACCCGAAGTGGTTTAGCATATGATCCACCGAGGAAGCCCGATGAGTATGATTTGCGAGTGCCGTTAGCTAAGGATAGTGAACCGGTTGCTGTTAGTGAACCGGAGGGGGGAAAGGAGCCGGAACAGGTGATTGAGAAAGTTGTAACGGTACCGGAAACTGTTGCTGCTAAACCGGTAGTTAAAGAGTATCAACCACCGCTCTCATTCCTGAGGAAGCAGAGATTGGAGAAGCTAGAGGCAGAAAAGTCCAATTTCATGGACTTGATTAAAAAAGTTAACATAAATATGCATTTTATTGATGTGATTTCAGGTATGCCAAATATGCAAGTTTTCTTAAGGATTTACTAACTAATAGGAAGAAGCTGGAGAACGTGTCTTCAGTCAGGTTGAATGCTGAATGCTCAGCGGTAGTTGCAAACAAGCTTCCCGAGAAGCTTGAGGATCCGGGGAGTTTTACCATTCCTTGTTTACTTGGTAATTTAGACTGTGTGATGGCGTTGGTGGATTTGGGGGCTAGCATAAATTTGATGCCTTATTCTATTTATTTATAGCTAGACCCCGGGGAGTTAAAACCCACACGTATGGCTATCCAGCTAGCTGACCTCTCTATTAAATTCCCTCGTGGAATTATAGAGAATATGCTAGTTAAGACCGGGTCGTTGGTTTTCCCGGCTGATTTCGTAGTTTTGGATATGGAAGTGGGTGAAAGGATTCCACTTATTTTGGGTCGGCCATTTTTAAATACTGCTAGGTGTATCATTGATGTTTATGGCCAAAAGTTGATCCTTAGGATAGATGACTTTAGGGCAACATTCTCAATCGACCATGCTTTAAAATACCCTGCCTACACTGATGATACATGTTATTTTCTTAACACTGTGGATGTCCAGTCTGAGTTTTTGCAGGAATTCCCAGAGTTACAGGGTTCGGGAGAATGCTCATTGGTTGAATTTGATGAAGAGTTGCAGGTTGAGGAGTGATAATGCTAAAAACGAACATATATTTCATAGCATTATTCCTCAAGAAAGACAAGCTTTTAGTTGCAATTGTTCTATTTACAAGTGATATTCGTTTAAAAAATAAAAGGTGAAGACAGAAGACAGATTCGACGAATTGAAGACGCAAACGACCAAAAAGCTCAAAAGAACAAAAAACAATCAAAAAGGTTCCAATTATTGATAAGAAACGTCTCGAAATTACAAGAGTACAAGATTCAAAACGCAAAGTACAAGATATTAAATTGTACGCGAGGACGTTCGAAAATCCGGAACCGGGACCAGAGTCAACTCTTAACGCTCGACGCAACGGACTAAAAATTACAAGTTAACTATGTATATAAATATAATATAATATATAATTAATTATATTAATTATATATATATTATATATATATATTAAAAACCGTCGGCAGAGAAAACTCCAAGGACTGAGCTGTAAAATTAACCTACGCGACTCGCGGAGTTTGAAGGGGATTTTGCCGCGAGTCGCGGAGCCCCAAAATTCAACTCTGCCTATAAAGCCAACCGAATTCTGATCAAAATCATCATCTTTTTTTCTTCTTATCATACGTAAAACTTATATATATATATATAATTTATATTTTAATTTTAATTTTAATTCTAATAATAAGGGTATGTTAGCGAATGTTGTAAGGGTGTAAGTCGAAATTCTGTCCGTGTAACGCTACGCTATTTTTAATCATTGTAAGTTATGTTCAACCTTTTTACATTAATGTCTCGTAGCTAAGTTATTATTATGCTTATTTAAAACGAAGTAATCATGATGTTGGGCTAATTACTAAAATTGGGTAATTGGGCTTTGTACCATAATTGGGGTTTGGACAAAAGAACGACACTTGTGGAAATTAGACTATGGGCTATTAATGGGCTTTATATTTGTTTAACTAAATGAAAGTTTGTTAATGTTAATATAAAGATTTACAATTGGGCGTCCCTATAAATTACCATATACACTCAATCGGACACGATGGGCGGGGTATTTATATGTACGAATAATCGTTCATTTAACCGGACACGGGAATGGATTAATAGCCACTAGAATAATCAAAACAGGGGTGAAATTACATTCAAGGGTAATTGGTGTAATTGTTAACAAAGTAGTAAAACCTTGGTTTACAAGCAGTCGATAACCTGGTGTATTCATTAAACAAAGTATTAAAACCTTGTTACAATTTGAATCCCCAATTAGTTGGAATATTTAACTTCGGGTATAATAATAATTTGACAAGGACACTTGCAATTTATATTTATGACTGATGGACTGTTATGGACAAAAACCAGACGGACATATTAAATAATCCAGGACAAAGGACAATTAACCCATGGGCATAAAACTAAAATCAACACGTCAAACATCATGATTACGGAAGTTTAAATAAGCATAATTCTTTTATTTCATATTTAATTTCCTTTATTTTATATTTAATTGCACTTCTAATTATCGCACTTTTATTTATTGTTATTTAATCGCACTTTTAATTATCGTACTTTTTATTATCGTTATTTACTTTACGCTTTAATTTAAGTCTTGTATTTATTTTATATTTTACATTAGGTTTTAACTGCGACTAAAGTCTTAAAATCGACAAACCGGTCATTAAACGGTAAAAACCCCCCTTTATAATAATAATATTACTTAAATATATATTTGTATTTTTATAAAAGTAAACTAATATAGCGTTGAGCTTTGTTTAAAGATTTCCCTGTGGAACGAACCGGACTTACTAAAAACTACACTACTTTACGATTAGGTACACTGCCTATAAGTGTTGTAGCAAGGTTTAAGTATATCCATTCTATAAATAAATAAATATCTTGTGTAAAATTGTATCGTATTTAATAGTTTTTCCTAGTAAAATATAAGCTATTTTATATACACCTCGTACGACATCAAGTAATTTTTGGCGCCGCTGCCGGGGACACTCTTAAAAGCCGGAAGCGCAACGCTAATATAAAAAAAAAAAAGATTTTTAGCTTACTTCTATTAAAAATTCGTTTTTGTAAAAATACGTTTTAAATATTCGAAAATATAAAAAGAAAAACAAAAATATAAGTATTTTTAAGAATATTTGAAGTTTTATAAGTTTCTTTATTTCTATTTTAGTTTATAAAAATATAAGTTTAATTTTAATATCTTTTATTTATATAAAAATTAAAAACAGAAAAAAAAAATAAATAAAGAAAAACGCGTTGAAGATAAATCTGTCAGCTGAAATTCTGAACCCCGCGACTCGCGGGGTTTTCTTTATAAAATACCGCAACTCGCGGAGCCTTTCTGACAGGCGACAAAGAACCCTAAATCTGCATTAATTACGGGTTATTATTAATTATAATTATTATTTAAACCTAATTATTATTATTATTATTATTAGTTTTAGTTTTATTTTTACTTTTTATTTAATTTATGTATTTTGTTTAATTAGTTTTATTAAAATTGTAAAATTAATAGTTTAATAAAATAAATAATATTTTTATAAAAAATTGTACTTTTTACAACTTTTTGTATATTTTTATATTTTGTCCCTTTTTAATCGTTGTAGCGTAATATTTGTATTTTTTAGCTCATATTTAATTTTAAACTTAGTTTTTGCTATAGTTATTTTTACTCCTAGATTTTTAGGCTTTGCCGTAGAATTCCTTAAGTGCTTTTTCTTTAGACTAAGATTTAGGTGCTTTAGAATTTTGCGACGCCTTTTTAAGTTTTAGTTTCTTTTTAAGTTATTTCCATTTGGGATTTAGCTTTTCCTGTAAGCTTTAATATTTTTAGACACCTTTTACTATGTACCAATTATCATTCCAATTTGTAATATCAATTTGCGATTATAATTTTAAGTTAGTTGTAGTATTAAGGTTAGGTTAGTCAACTATTTTTAAGTTTTTATAAGTTTCTTTTAATTTTCCGTCACCTTTTATTTTTCAACCATTTTTTTTCTTTTTCGACCTTTTGCGACGAACTCTTTTTCTCTCTTATTTCTCGCCATTCTAGTTTTTAGGACTTAAAATTTTTTCTACTTCTTATCTAAATTTCTTAAAATTACGAAAATTTATTTTAAGTGGTTAAATTAATAGACATCAAAATTTTCTGGTTCGTAGTAATAGTTGGATTTGTACGTGGACCGGGTTATTGGAGCCAAACAGTCCTCAATTATATTGAGACCAAACGAATCCTGCCCCTCTGCTGCATCTTTTGGCTATTCGAAACGTGGGCAAAATCAGAAAAGTCTATTAATTGGATAACTTATTATAATTTTTCTTTCCTTTTTAAAACTAATAGGATATTCAGTGAATGCATCGAGCAAGACGTTCATCACCTTTTGTACGTTCACCACCTGTAACTAGATCAAGACATTTAGCAAATATAACCGCCGTTGATTTTTCTTTAGAATCGTCATCCAGTCAACCAAGTACTTCAGTTCAAATTTCCGATAATCCATTTTTTGAACCCAACCTCACAATTGAGAATCCAGAGAATATTCAGGAACGGTTCATAGATCCTGAACCATTAAACTTTCCTCCGGAACCACCAATCATTCAAACAGAGATTGTTGAGGAACGAACCATTAAATCAGAATCATCTATTGATACCGATTCAACAAATTCAATTATGGAGAATCTGGAACCTTTAAGTATGGAAGACCGAATGAGAGCTAAACGCACTGGCCAAGGTCACGCAATTACTCATCCAGACATTAATGCGCCAGATTATGAAATCAAAGGACAAATTCTACACATGGTGACTAATCAATGCCAATTTAGTGGTGCGCCGAAGGAAGATCCTAATGAACATCTACGTACCTTTAATAGGATCTGCACACTATTTAAAATACGAGAAGTGGAGGATGAACAGATATATCTCATGTTATTTCCCTGGACTTTAAAGGGAGAAGCCAAAGATTGGTTGGAATCGTTACCTGAAGGGGCGATTGATACATGGGATGTTTTAATTGACAAATTTCTTAAACAATTCTTTCCTGCATCTAAAGCCGTAAGACTTCAAGCAGAAATTGTTACGTTCACACAGAAACCAAATGAAACTCTATATGAGGCATGGACAAGATATGGAAAGTTATTAAGAGGATGTCCGCAACATGGTTTAGACACCTGTCAAATAGTACAAATATTTTACCAAGGATGCGACATCACTACAAGGAAAGACATAGATATAGCAGCTGGTGGTTCTATTATGAAGAAAACCGAAACTGATGCTTACAAAATTATTGATAACACTGCTTCCCACTCACATGAGTGGCACCAAGAAAAAGACATCATTAGATCATCTAAAGCAGCTAGAGCCGATTCTAGCCATGACTTAGATTCCATTTCCGCAAAGATAGATGCTGTGGAGAGACGAATGGAAAAGGTGACTAAAGATATTCACTCAATACGAATTAGTTGTGAGCAGTGTGGAGGACCACATTTGACAAAAGATTGTCTCAGTATTGAATTAACAATGGAACAAAGAGAGAATATTTCATACATAAACCAAAGGCCTGGAAATAATTATCAGAATAATTATCAACCGCCAAGACCGATTTACAATCAAAACCAGAATTATAACCGAAATATTCCATACAACAACCAACAAGGTCCTAGCAATCAACAAGTATCCAATAATACTTATAATCAGCAAAGACCTAATTTTCAAAACAAACCACCACAACAAACCGATGATAAAAAGCCGAATTTAGAAGATATGATGACGAAGCTAGTTGAAACTCAAACACAGTTTTTCACATCTCAAAAACAAACCAATGAACAAAATGCTCAAGCATTTAGAAATCAACAAGCTTCTATTCAAAATCTGGAACAAGAAGTAAGTAACCTAGCAAGGTTAATAGGTGAAAGAAAACCGGGAAGTCTACCTAGTGATACAAACGCTAACCCCCGGAATGAAACAGCTAAAGCCATTACCACAAGAAGTGGTACAACACTTAAACCACCTGAAATACCTGTAACTTCTGATGAAACTATTCCTACTCCACAAGAACCACAACCTGATCAAGATAAGGAAAAAGAACCGGTAGTTGAAAAGGTTAATGAAGATAACACAGTTAAGGAAAAACCTTATGTTAAACCATACCAACCACCACTTCCTTATCCGAGTAAAATGAAGAAAGAAAAACTTGAAGCCGAGCAATCCAAATTCTTGGATATGTTTAAACAGATAAATGTAAATCTTCCTTTCATTGATGTGATTTCAGGAATGCCAAGATATGCTAAATTCTTGAAAGATCTAATCTCAAATAGAAAGAAAATGGAAGAACTCTCGGCTGTTACTATGAATGCTAATTGTTCAGCAGTGCTGTTGAATAAGATACCAGAAAAACTATCTGATCCAGGAAGTTTCACAATTCCATGTTTTCTGGGTAGTCTTAGTTCAATAGAAGCATTGGCAGACTTAGGTGCTAGTATAAATCTAATGCCGTATTCACTATACGCTAAACTAGACCTTGGAGAATTAAAACCAACCAGAATAAGCATACAACTAGCCGATAGATCAATAAAATATCCTAGAGGGATAATGGAGAACATGCTAGTTAAAGTTGGTACTTTAGTATTTCCAGTAGATTTTGTTGTTTTAGACATGGAAGAAGATTCTCAAGTTCCTCTCATATTAGGAAGACCATTCTTAAACACGGCTAAAGCAATGATAGACGTGTTCGGTAAGAAACTGACCCTAAGTATAGAGGATGAGAGTGTTACCTTTTCAGTTGATAGAGCAATGCAACAACCACAATCTGCAGATGATACATGTTATTATATTCAAACTATAGATGCACATGCAGAATTATTAGAAGAATTTCCAGAATTACAAGGAACAGGAGAATGTTCTTTAGGAGAAGGTAATGAACCAATTGATGAAGCTGAAATGTTAGCTACACTTATAGCTAATGGATATGAACCAACAACAGAAGAAATTCAAATGCTAAAAGAAGAAGACAGATATCGATATAAATCATCGATAGAAGAACCTCCGAAATTAGAGTTAAAGCCACTTCCAAACCATTTGGAATATGCTTATTTACATGGTGAATCTGAATTACCTGTAATAATATCGTCTTCTCTTACTGCAAATGAGAAATCACAACTCATTTCTGTGTTGAAAGCTCATAAACCAGCCATTGCATGGAAGATTCATGATATTAAAGGAATAAGTCCTTCGTATTGCACACATAAAATCCTTATGGAAGAAGGTCATAAAACGTATGTGCAACGCCAACGAAGACTAAATCCTAATATGCAAGATGTAGTTAAGAAAGAGATTATTAAACTGCTAGATGCAGGTTTGATATATCCAATTTCTGATAGTCCATGGGTAAGCCCAGTTCAATGCGTGCCTAAGAAGGGTGGCATGACTGTCATTACAAATGAGAAAAATGAGCTTATTCCTACTAGGACTGTAACAGGATGGCGTGTATGTATTGATTATAGAAAATTAAATGACGCCACCAGAAAAGATCACTTTCCCTTACCTTTCATAGATCAAATGTTGGAAAGATTAGCCGGAAATAGTTACTATTGTTTTCTAGATGGATTTTCCGGATATTTTCAAATTCCAATAGCACCCGAAGATCAAGAGAAAACCACATTCACGTGCCCTTATGGTACTTTTGCTTACAAACGCATGCCATTTGGACTTTGTAACGCCCCTGCAACCTTTCAAAGGTGTATGATGGCGATTTTTCACGACATGATAGAAGAATGCATGGAAGTATTCATGGATGACTTTTCAGTCTTCGGTGATACATTTGAATCATGTCTAGTTAATCTGGAACGAATGCTAATTAGATGCGAAAAATCAAATCTAGTACTTAATTGGGAGAAATGCCATTTCATGGTTAAAGAAGGCATCGTTCTTGGACATAAAATTTCAAAAGAAGGAATTGAAGTGGATAGAGCTAAAGTAGATGTAATTGCTAAACTTCCACATCCCACCAATGTTAGAGGAGTTAGGAGTTTTCTAGGGCATGCCGGTTTTTACCGACGTTTCATAAAAGATTTTTCTAAAATTGCCACTCCTATGAATAAACTCCTAGAAAAGGATGCGCCATTCATCTTTTCAGATGAATGTATCAAATCTTTTAATATTCTTAAAGAAAAACTCACTAATGCGCCGATCATGATAACACCAAATTGGAATCTACCATTTGAACTAATGTGCGATGCAAGTGATTTTGCAATGGGAGCCGTTTTAGGACAAAGGATTGAAAAACGATTTCAACCTATATATTATGCTAGTAAGACATTACAAGGAGCACAAACGAACTATACAACTACTGAAAAAGAACTCCTTGCTATTGTCTTTGCTTTTGACAAATTTCGATCATATCTCGTTCTAGCAAAAACGGTGGTCTATACCGACCATTCTGCTCTTAGATACCTATTTTCAAAACAAGATGCTAAACCAAGATTAATCCGTTGGATCTTACTCTTACAAGAGTTTGATATTGAAATCCGAGATAAAAGAGGAGCAGAAAATCTCGCCGCTGATCATCTTTCTCGTCTTGAAAATCCTGAATTAGAAGTTCTGAATGAATCGGCCATACAAGACAACTTTCCTGATGAATATCTATTGAAGATAGATTATAAAGAAATCTCATGGTTTGCAGACTATGCAAACTACTTAGTTTGTGGATTCCTTGAAAAAGGATTATCGTACCAAAGACGAAAGAAATTCTTCAGTGATATAAAACACTATTTTTGGGAAGATCCACATCTGTTTAAAAGTTGTCCCGATGGAATAATACGCCGATGTGTATTTGGAGATGAAGCTAGTAAAATTTTAAACCATTGTCACACAGGACCAACAGGAGGGCATTATGGGCCTCAACTAACAGCAAGAAAAGTTTATGAAGCTGGATTCTATTGGCCTACAATTTACAAAGACGCACACCTTCTTTGCAAATCCTGTGATGCATGTCAAAGGGCCGGAAAAATAAGTCAACGTGATGAAATGCCACAAAATGTCATCCAAGTATGTGAAGTATTTGACATTTGGGGTATTGACTTTATGGGTCCATTTCCAAAATCTAATAATAATCTATATATACTCGTAGCCATTGATTATGTATCTAAATGGGCGGAAGCACAAGCTCTCCCAACTAACGATGCACGAGTTGTAGTCAACTTTTTAAAACGTCTTTTTGCAAGGTTTGGAACACCGAAAGCTTTAATAAGTGATCGGGGTACTCATTTCTGTAATAATCAACTTGAGAAAGTTCTTAAAAGATATGGAGTAACTCATAAAATCTCCACCGCATATCATCCACAAACAAGTGGACAAGTTGAAAATACCAACCGAGCTTTAAAACGTATTCTAGAGAAAACCGTAGGATCAAATCCGAAGGAATGGTCCATTAAATTGGAGGATGCACTCTGGGCTTTTAGAACAGCCTACAAAACTCCAATTGGAACCACACCTTTTAGACTTGTTTATGGAAAAGCATGTCATCTTCCAGTAGAAATTGAACACAAAGCATTTTGGGCTTTGAAGACATGTAATCTTAATTTACATGAAGCCGGACGTCTACGATTAAGTCAACTAAATGAATTAGAAGAATTAAGACATGAAGCATACGAAAATTCGTTAATCTATAAAGAAAGAACGAAGAAATGGCATGATAAAAGAATCAGAAGTTCAAAAGAATTTAAAGAAGGAGACAGAGTTCTTCTTTTCAATTCACGATTCAAGCTATTTCCTGGAAAATTGAAATCAAGATGGTCTGGACCATTCATAGTCAAAAGAGTTTTCCCATACGGAACGATAGAATTAATAAATTCAAATGGGATAGAATTTAAAGTTAATGGTCACAGAGTTAAACATTACATACATGGTCCGATGGAAGTCGACAACGAAGTTAATCACAATTTCGACACCACAACTAACTAAGTGTGGGGAGAATCAAGTATTTAAAGGATAATATGTATTTCTGTTAGAGTTAGATTGTCTGTTTTCGTGTAGTTCTCGAAAATAGAACCCGAATGGTCTTTCCCTAGCAGACCCTAAAGAACTAGTCTTCTCCCCCCATTCTGAATTTTTATTTTTTTTAGGTTTTTACAAAATGAAGACTGCCTGTGAACTAAACCATGGTCTAATGCTACACGCTTTGATCACTAAAAGAAATAATGACATACTACCGAGTGAATTAGTATCAGTAATCAGAGAAAGAATGGACGGAGTTAGAAAAGAATCCAGATGCGAAGATAATAAGTTACAATTTGGTAAAGGAAAATCAAAATCCGCAGCGAAAAGAAGAGCACGACACCTAGAACGATGTCACAAATGCGGAAAATGGTCACATGGAGGTAAATGTTCCAATAATCAAACCTATTCAAATACCGAATTTGTTACTTTATGCAGAGACGGACCGTTCATATGTTTAGAAGAAAAGATACTGAATGCTCGAGGTTACGCCTATGTAGCCATGGAAAATCAATTAAACCGACTATCGTATGAATGGAATAGATCATATAACTAAGAAATCTATTTCACAGGTATGTCTGTACAGTTTTTATTTTTATTTTTATTTTTAACCTTTTGATAATAAACGCTAATTTGTTCGCTAAAAAGTATTAAATTGGTATTAAATAAAATTAGGTTTGGCGACCGAAATTATTGATATCATTCAAAAATTTATTACATCACTGCGAAATTTAACGTTTATTCTTAAGGTATAAATATCTTTAATCAATCAACCCAAAATATTTCAAAAATTCGTCATGAGTCAAATTAGGTCTTGGAACCGAAATTACTTTACCGAAAAGAGGGGCGCATATTTTTGATAATATTTGATTGATTAAAGTGGGATAAAAAGACAAAAAGATTTTTAATTTTATTTTTACCATGTTTTTAATCTTAATATTTAAATCTTAAATTAATATTGTAAACTTTGTAAAAACAATATATTTAAAATATTTGAAAAATTAATATAAGTTTGATATGAATTTATAAATTTTTAAAATCAAGTTTGGTGTGAATTTTTAATTTTTAAAATATTAATTTTTAATTTTATGCATTTCAAATTTTAAGTTTGGTGTGAATTTTTAATATTAATTTTGAATTTTATATTTAAGTTGTGTGAATTTAAAAACAAAAATTTACTTTATCTCATTAAGTTAAGAATATGATTTTTAAAATTCGTCGTAAGTTGAAGACTAGGTCTTTGAACCGAAATTGCTTTACCCGAGGGAGGGACGAGAACTTTTATTATCATTATTTTTAATCTTATTGATTTAAAGTATGCCAAAAAAAAAAAAATTAAAAAACCCAAAAATCTTAGCTTTTAAAACAATCGCTACAAAAAGACAAATTTTAAAATTTTGTCGAGGGACGGACTAGGACATCGATCCGAAACGACCTCGTCCTAAATAACAAGGGAAACAAAATTTTAAAATTAATTACTTAATTGTTTTAATAAGTTAAAGATTATATATAAAAAAAAAAAAAAAAGCAAACTCCGCGACTCGCGGAGTTTGAAAGGGAAATCTCCGCGACTCGCGGAGGGACCAAAACCCAGAAAAAAAATAAAAAGAGCTGAACGATCAGTACACTCCACAACTCAAAAACACAGCAAAAATACTGCGAAAACAGACCCGAAAAAACCCGAAAAACACCCCCAAAAATCCCAATTTTTAACCGTTAATCACCAAATTTTTTGCTAAAATCATGTTGAGAAGGATGCTATCTAAGAATTACTCAAGAAAAACGGTAAATTTCTACACCTAAACACCATTTAATTCAAAATTTGGTGTTCTTGAGCTATTTTTTCCCCAATTTGATTTTGATGCTTTTTAGTGTAATTAAGCTTAAATTGTTTATGTATTATGCTTGTATAACCTAGATTGATGCTGTTTAACATGATTAGAAGCCTTAAACTTCAAATTTTGAGTAATCTAGGGTTTGTGTTCTTGAGCAATTTGGGGCTTTTTGATATAAACAGGTTATGGCCGATTTTTGTCATGAATTGTTGCTAAATTGAGTAGTGTAACATGTCTAGGTAGTTAAATGATCCAAACTTTGAGCCTAAACATGATTTTGAGAATTAAAGTGGACTTTTTCAAGTCTAAAATTCATGAACTTGATTTTTGAAAGATAATGCCATTTGAGACTTGTTTAATTGCTAGTAATGATTATTTTGACATGTTATTTGAGTTGAATGCTTATGAACTTGGCGAAAATTTTCGTATATGATTATTTGAAAAAGTGTAGATTTGATAAAAATGGGAAAATAAGCTTAAGTTTGATATAAATTGATAATGTCATTGTAATTATTTTGATTGATGATTTTGCTGACACTAATGCATATTTGGATGCACAAAATTTGTGTTTGATGTGTTTTGCAGAATGAAAGGGGTGAATCTTCATCCCAAGCCCGCAATGCTCCTGCTGAGAATTTGGAACAACAGGAGGTGGATAACTACTACAAGCAGGATGTACCTCATCCAGTCATGACCTTTTCGGATATGCACTTGGAAGAATTGCACCCGAACCTGAGATTTGACAGACTTTGGATAGATTATCCAAAATATCAACGGGGTTTGCATACTCTTCACTCTAAGGTTGTTGAGGTACCGAGGGTCATAGAATGGGGACCCTTAGAAGCTGTAGAATTGGCCGGGCCAATTAGGGAATTACTTGTACAGAGGTATGGTAATTCTTCTTTTAATGACTGGATATGTTTATTCACCATACACAGACCTGTATATAAAGTATGGTGTGAAGAATTGTTATGTAGTATAGAGTTGAATGATCGGGTAGCTAGTTTAACCGATCGTTCTTTTATTAGATTTTTGTTAGGCGGTTCGATGCGCCACATGTCTTTACTGGACATGGCTCAGGCTTTACGTATATATACGCCTGAGGAGTTAGCGTCTGCCGATTGTAGAGGATTGATACTAAACGGTAGAAAGATAGATGAGAATTTTGATACACACGGTGTGTGGAGTCAAATGACAAGCCATCACCGTTTCAAAGGGGGAAACTACTCTTATTTGGATATAGATAGAGCCGAATTAAGAGTGATACATAGGTTTTTAGCTAATTCGATTACACAAAGGGGTAAGAACAAAGAAAAAGTAAATGAACAAGATTTGTTTTACCATATGTGTATTCGAGACCCACAAAGCGCTGTAAGTATACCATATTGTGTGGGTTATTATTTATCAGCTATGGTTCGGGGGATGCGACCACATAGCATAATAGGAGGTGGTATTTTTATTACTTTGATTGGTGAATATCTCGGTGTGGATATAAGTCGGGGGGGATTATTACTAGAAGAGCCGGAACCCCGCGATACTATAGGTTTAAATGTATACCATGGTGCGAAAGTTTTAAAGAGGCGAAATAACGCCGCAGTACGATACCATGGTAGACATCCACAGGTGGAGAGAAACCAGCAACAAGGTAATGTAGGAGGGGGGAATGAGATGCAAGAAATGCATAGGTTTATAGCTTCTCAGGAATACGAAAATGCTAGACAGAGAGCATTTGAAGATTGGCAAGTTCATCAGAACCAGATCATAGCTCATTGCCAACATATAGGTAGAAACTATATTCCTACACCGAAACCCGTCTTCCCTCCTTGGTCGATAGAGATGCAGCCACCATATCCTACGTATGACCCTGCCGAAGCATTCTATAGCACTTATGGTTATGCCTGGAACCCCTATTGGTACCAATATCATCCTTAGTTTACTTATTATTTTTTTTTATTTTGTAATTTGTAATTATTGATACATTTAATATTTTTGTTAATATTGTAATCATTTTTATAATTATCTAACTTTTATTCTTAGATTTTAATAATTTTTGAATGTGGGGTAATATACCAAACTTCAAAAATATGTATATATGTTTGCAGTTTATCTTATGTACACAACAGGGTAAAACAACGCATTTTCAAAGACTGGTATTAAGTTCAGCAAAAGCAACTAATTTTGACGACAAGATGCAAAATATATGTGAAATAACAACAAGACGGAATGAACAAATGATGTGCACCATTTATCATTCAGCGAACAAACGCCAATATATTTGGAAACTTTGGTAAAATTTAATCATTTTCACACAAATCACCCTCAATAATTTAAATTGTTACTGATTTCTTGCAAATGAGGGCATTGCAAGATCTTAAGTGTGGGAAGGGGTTAAATTCTTTCGGATTTTAAAATTTTTATATTAAACACTTGGTTACCATTAAAAATACTAGTAAAGCAGTAGTTGTATTAGAATCTAGTGCTCTCTGATAAAAAAGAACAGCCCTAGTCTTATATACTGACTACCCAATTCTAGTAAAAATTTTCAAAATTTTCAATTAAATGAATTCAAAATCATGTTTATACATATTTATGAACGATAAAACTAGGTTTTAACACCGAAATTATTGTTACCTCGGAAAGGACATAAATTGAGAAACAAACTAAAATGTTAAAATTCATTTAAAATGGAATAGAGGACGATAAAAAGGAAAATAAAAGCCAAGTGTGGGAAAATTTACCAAGTTATTTTAAACATATGCCACATATATCTGTAACAAATAACTGAAAATACTTTTGCTTTGAACTAAACTAAACTGTTTTACCCAATGAAAGAAAAGAAGAGATGGATCTACACGATGAATCAATTCCATCATTAAAAGGAAGTAAAGTCTTCCGAAAAAGAAACGCGCTTCTTGATTTAGGTCATGAAGTTGTCGTCCAGACCAGCTGTAGGTTGACGAAAAATCTAGAAAAGTCATCACTAAAATCAGCAGGAAATCCACGGACCTCAGCATTAAACAGGGTCGCCATGTGGTCAGATTTATCCTAACCATGAGAAGGATTTATCTCGTACAATGGGGGGGCACCGTGCAAATTAGCTTGATAAGACTAATGAATCAGATCCCCAGAAAGGATAATCTCCTTAAAGATTAAAAATCAGCTTTTAAGACTGATATTACTCAATCCTAGAGATTGACCTTAAAGATTGAGAATTCAAACTCATGGAATTCAATGATATCTAAACTCGAGCTTAAACGAGAAAATATTTTGATCAAAATTACAAACCGATTTGTTTTCTGAAAACCCTATTTTCAATGCGTTCATTACCATTGAACGTAAAATCCTAGGAATTCACCTGGAATTCATTAGGTCACCTGAACTAAATCGGGTGTCAACCGTAAGAACGGTGGTTGCATAGCATGGTCAAAGACAGGACCTTGTGTCAAACCGAAAAATTATAAGGGTGAGCTTTACTATTGCTCCTACCAAGGATAGTAATTGCGTTCGACACGTTATAGACCATAATCAAAAGCATGTCACGGGACATTGCCTTAAACAGTTGCTTGTTCAACGCTTTCCTTTACAACCGGACGGTAGTTTACCGAAAGGTAATATACGGGACAAGTAAACTGGACGTGTTGCTTTCCAAATACAAGGTTAGCAAGTGGGTGACACAAAACCGCAAGTTTTGAGCTAAAATTTTCAAATCTGAAACCCACCAAACCCACAAAAATATTTTGCAAACACCGGTAAAGGGTTATTCCGGAAAACTTATCTAGGATAAAAACTAGATTTCAAAAGATCAAATGTTTTCATAAAGATCCAATTTCCTTAATGGATCTAAATTTTTATAGTCATGTGGGACCGTAAACCATATCGTTACTACCATTGTTTATACCACCGTATAGAAATCACTGATGTACAAAGTGTGAAGAATAAAGAAGTGATTCTAGTATTTCAAGACAATATTGCTTGAGGACAAGCAACGCTCAAGTGTGGGAATATTTGATAATGCTAAAAACGAACATATATTTCATAGCATTATTCCTCAAGAAAGACAAGCTTTTAGTTGCAATTGTTCTATTTACAAGTGATATTCGTTTAAAAAATAAAAGGTGAAGACAGAAGACAGATTCGACGAATTGAAGACGCAAACGACCAAAAAGCTCAAAAGAACAAAAGACAATCAAAAAGGTTCCAATTATTGATAAGAAACGTCTCGAAATTACAAGAGTACAAGATTCAAAACGCAAAGTACAAGATATTAAATTGTACGCGAGGACGTTCGAAAATCCGGAACCGGGACCAGAGTCAACTCTTAACGCTCGACGCAACGGACTAAAAATTACAAGTTAACTATGTATATAAATATAATATAATATATAATTAATTATATTAATTATATATATATTATATATATATATATATTAAAAACCGTCGGCAGAGAAAACTCCAAGGACTGAGCTGTAAAATTAACCTCCGCGACTCGCGGAGTTTGAAGGGGATTTTGCCGCGAGTCGCGGAGCCCCAAAATTCAACTCTGCCTATAAAGCCAACCGAATTCTGATCAAAATCATCATCTTTTTTTCTTCTTATCATACGTAAAACTTATATATATATATAATTTATATTTTAATTTTAATTTTAATTCTAATAATAAGGGTATGTTAGCGAATGTTGTAAGGGTGTAAGTCGAAATTCTGTCCGTGTAACGCTACGCTATTTTTAATCATTGTAAGTTATGTTCAACCTTTTTACATTAATGTCTCGTAGCTAAGTTATTATTATGCTTATTTAAAACGAAGTAATCATGATGTTGGGCTAATTACTAAAATTGGGTAATTGGGCTTTGTACCATAATTGGGGTTTGGACAAAAGAACGACACTTGTGGAAATTAGACTATGGGCTATTAATGGGCTTTATATTTGTTTAACTAAATGAAAGTTTGTTAATGTTAATATAAAGATTTACAATTGGGCGTCCCTATAAATTACCATATACACTCAATCGGACACGATGGGCGGGGTATTTATATGTACGAATAATCGTTCATTTAACCGGACACGGGAATGGATTAATAGCCACTAGAATAATCAAAACAGGGGTGAAATTACATTCAAGGGTAATTGATGTAATTGTTAACAAAGTAGTAAAACCTTGGTTTACACGCAGTCGATAACCTGGTGTATTCATTAAACAAAGTATTAAAACCTTGTTACAATTTGAATCCCCAATTAGTTGGAATATTTAACTTCGGGTATAATAATAATTTGACAAGGACACTTGCAATTTATATTTATGACTGATGGACTGTTATGGACAAAAACCAGACGGACATATTAAATAATCCAGGACAAAGGACAATTAACCCATGGGCATAAAACTAAAATCAACACGTCAAACATCATGATTACGGAAGTTTAAATAAGCATAATTCTTTTATTTCATATTTAATTTCCTTTATTTTATATTTAATTGCACTTCTAATTATCGCACTTTTATTTATTGTTATTTAATCGCACTTTTAATTATCGTACTTTTTATTATCGTTATTTACTTTACGCTTTAATTTAAGTCTTGTATTTATTTTATATTTTACATTAGGTTTTAACTGCGACTAAAGTCTTAAAATCGACAAACCGGTCATTAAACGGTAAAAACCCCCCTTTATAATAATAATATTACTTAAATATATATTTGTATTTTTATAAAAGTAAACTAATATAGCGTTGAGCTTTGTTTAAAGATTTCCCTGTGGAACGAACCGGACTTACTAAAAACTACACTACTTTACTATTAGGTACACAGCCTATAAGTGTTGTAGCAAGGTTTAAGTATATCCATTCTATAAATAAATAAATATCTTGTGTAAAATTGTATCGTATTTAATAGTTTTTCCTAGTAAAATATAAGCTATTTTATATACACCTCGTACGACATCAGAAAATATGACACAAGTTTTATTAATTTACGGATGGGATATACCTAAACCTTGCTACAACACTATAGGCAGTGTACCTAATCGTAGAGTAGTGTAGTTTTTAGTAAGTCCGGTTCGTTCCACAGGGAGCTGGTGATACTTACTATATTTTTAACTATATTTATACAAAATATATATAATTATATAAGTAGTAATATTATTATAAAAGGGGGGTTTTACCGTTTAATGATCGGTTTGTCGATTCTATATTTTAAGCGTAAAGATAAATGACGATAATTTAAGTGCGTAAAATAATGACAATAAATAAAATGACAGTAAATAAAATTGAGAGTAATAAAATGACAGTAAATAAAGATACAATGAGAAATATAATAAAAGAATTATGCTTATTTAAACTTCCGTAATCATGATGTTTGACGTGTTGATTTTAATTTATTACCATGGGTTAATTGTCCTTTGTCCTGGTTTATTTGATACGTCTATCTGGTTTTTGTCCATAATAGTCCATCGGTCATAAATATAAAGTGCGAGTATCCTCGTCAAATTACCCTTATACCCGAAGTCAAATATTCCAACTGATTAAGGATTTAAACTGTGACGCAGTTATCACTTCTGTCAACAATTACACCAGTTATCACTGTATGTAATCCACCCCTGTTTTAATTAGTTTATGAATATTAATTCATCCACTTGATCAGAATGAATAATCAATTACCCAACCCAATTGATTAATTAAATGATTATAACAGATTCCATATGAACATCACTAAATAGGACAACCATAATCATTATTAATTATTAGGTTAATTAATTTGAAGATAGGTTCGACAGACTCCAATGAGTTGTCACTCAATTAGACAATACCCCCCATCTATTAATAGTCAATAGTTCAATTTCCACAAGTGTCGGTCTTTTGCCCAAACCTTAATTATGGTACAAAGCCCAATTACCCAATTTTAGTAATTAGCCCATCATCATGATTACTTCGTTTTAAATAAGCATAATAATAACTTAGCTACGAGACATTAATGTAAAAAGGTTGAACATAACTTACAATGATTAAAAATAGCGTAGCGGTACACGGACAGAATTTCGACTTACACACTCAAATGATCTCTATCATAAATCTTATTATTATCATAATTTAAAATTAAAATTAAGATTATTGTTATATCTTATTAAGTTAACATTATGATAGAGATATAGAATATAGATATTGATAATTGATATAGATATTTGATCGGATAAAAAAAAAGATAGAAAAGTTCTTCCTCGTTCATCGTTACATAGATCCCTTTTATAGGCGAAATTAGAAATTGAATTTTCATTTACGACCCCTGAACTATGCTCAATTAACAACTTTTTATTATTTAATATTATTCTTATTATGAATTATTTAAATATTATATTTTATTCTTGTGCATAGTTGACTTGTAATTTTTACACCATTGCGTCGAGCGTTGAGAGTTGGTTCATGTCCCGGTTCCGGATTTTCGAACGTCCTTTCGTACAATTTTATATCGTGTACTTTGCGTTTTGTAACTTGTACTCTTGTCATTTTTAGATGTTCTTCATCAATAATTTGAACCTTTTTAATTGTATCTTGAACATTTGAGCTTTTTGGACCTTTTCGTCTTCGAATCTTCGTTTTCGCCTTTTGTCTTCGCACTTATTTAATATAACCGATTATTACTTGAAAATGGAACAATTGCAACTAAAATCTTGTCTTTCTTGGGCGATTTTGCTATGAAATATATGTTCCTTTTTAGCCTTATCAATATCCCCACACTTGAGCGTTGCTTGTCCTCAAGCAATACAGTCTTGAAATAATATAATACATCACACGAATCACTTCTTTATTCTTCACACTTTGTACATCAGTGATTTTGATAGAGCGGTATAAACAATGATATTAACAATAGAACCATGGTTAAAGGTGGGTGTGTCATCCACAGTTGCCTTGGGTTTAGGTCAACGACACTTGCAATCAAATAGCCGATTTACTTTCGGTTTCCAAAGCAAAGTGCACATTTGAAAGGCGGTTTACAGTCCCACATGACTATAAAAATGTAGATCCTTAAAGGAAATTAGATCTTTATGAAAACATTTGATCTTTTGAAAATTCAAGCTAGATTTTACCCTAGACAAGTTTTCTGATTTGATCCACCATTGGTGTTGCAAAATATATTTGTGGATCAATATTTTGGCTAAAAACATTTAGGTTCGTGTAATCCACTGCTATCCCGGTATCGGAAAGCACACATCCAGTTTACTTGTTCCGTATATTACCTTTCGGCAAACTACCGTCCGGTTGTAAAGGAAAGTGAGAACAAGAAACTGTTAAGGCAATGTCTAATGATATGCTTTTGGTTATGGTCTTTTAACGTGTCGGATGCTAGTACTATCCTTGGTAGGAGCAATAGTAAAGATCATCCTATGATTTTTCGGTCTGGCACAAGGTCCTGTCTCCGACCATGCTATGCAACCACCGTTCTTACGGTTGACACCCGATTTGGTTCAGGTGACCTAATGAATTCCAGGTGAATTTCTAGGATTTTACGTTCAATGGTAATGAACGCATTGAAAATGGTTTTCAGAAAACAAATCGGTTTGTATTTTTGATCAAAATATTTTCTCGTTCATGCTCGAGTTTAGATATCATCGAATTCCATGAGTTTGAATTCTCAATCTTTAAGGTCAATCTCTAGGATTGAGTATTATCAGTCTTAAAAGCTGATTTTTAATCTTTAAGGAGATTATCCTTTTCTGTGGATCTGATTCATTAGTCTTATCAAGCTAATTTGCACGGTGCCTCCCCATTTTACAAGACAGATCCTCTCATGGTTAGGATAAGTCTGACCACTTGGCGACCCTGTTTGATGCTGAGGTCCGTGGATTTCCTGCTGATTTTAGAGATGACTTTTCTAGATTTTTCGTCAACCTACAGCTGGTCTGAACGACAACTTCTTGACCTAAACCAAGAAGTGCGTGTCTTTTTCTGAAGACTTTACTTCCTTCAAATGATGGAATTGATTCATCGTGTAGATCCATCTTTCTTTCAAAAGTATTATAGTAAATCGGGTAAAACTGATTAGTATTATCCAAAACAAAAGTACCTGCAATAATCTTGTACAAAAATATGTGATAGATAGTTTTTAATTGAATAACTTGGTACATTCTCCCCACACTTAGTTTCTTTCTTTGCCTTTTTATTCTCCTTTATTCCATTTTAAATGAATTCAAGCGTTTTAAGTTGTTTCTCAATTTATGTCCTTTTCGAGGTAACGATAATTTCGGTATTATCACCTAGTTTTCATCGTTCATAAATATGTATAAACATGATTTTGAGTTCATTTAATTGAAAATTTTTCAAATTTTCACAAAATTTGGCAAATAAACTAAGTGTAAACCCGAGAGAATTTATAACCCTTCCCCACACTTGAGATCATGCAATGCCCTCATTTGCATGAAATCAGACTATAATTATAAATTCATGAGGGTGATTAGTGTAGAAAAGTGATTAAAAATACCCAGTTTGTAAGCATATTATTTTACATCACATTTGATATTTTGCGCCTTGTCATCAAAATTAGTAGCTTTTTGTTGAACTTAATGACAGTCTTTGAAAGTGCGTTGTTTTACCCTGTTGTGTACATAACATAAAATACAAACATATATACATATTTTTGAAGTTTGGTATATAACCCCTACGTTCAAAAATTAATATAATATTTTTTTTTTTTTTTTTTTTTTTTTGCATACTTTAGATCAATACAATTAAATGATAACAAAATTTGTCGCCCCGCCCTCGGGTAAAGCAATTTCGGCTCAACGACCTAGTCTTTAACTCACGACGAATTTTAGAAATCATTTTTTTAAACTTAATGAATTAAAGTAAATTTTGTTTTTAAATATCACACAAAACTTAAAAGCATATTAATTTCATATAAAACCTAAAAAAAACAAAAATTCAGAATGGGGGGAGAAAACTAGTTCTTTAGTGTCTGCTAGCGGAAAAGACCAATCGGATTCCATTCTCGGAACTACACGAGAACAGAACAACTAACTCTAGATAGCATTTTCTTTTTATAACATTCGAATCTCCCCACACTTAGGTAGCTGTGGTGTCGAAATTGTGATTAACTTTATCGTCAATTTCTCTTGGTCCATAATCAACTTGCATATCCGTGACTTTTTCTTTAAGCCATTGGTCGGATTCCTGTGTAATATCCATAATTTCAACTAGTTTCGCCTTTTCTTTAGGTGATAGATTGGATACTAACCGGTTACATAACTTAAAGTTCCCCTTGGTTCTAGCATCGCGAATTCGTTTAATAAGTTTCTTCATTGAACTATTAATAACGGGATCATTTAATTTCGTATCAACAACGGGGTTCTTTGTTATCATGTCATCATTAGGTGTTACTTCATTTTCCCCACACTTAGGCGTTTCATTATTGCTAAGTATTACCGTTGGAGTTGGTAAAACCACATGGTTCTTACCAATTGTTTTTACTGGTTCAACGGTTTTGGCTGGTGGAGATTTAGACTTTCGAATCATAAAGGTGATCGATTTGTCACCACTTTTAAGTGTCATTCTTCCATTTCCTACATCAAATAACGCCTTGGTGGACGCTAAGAATGGCCGACCTAAAATTAGAGGAATGTTTGGGTCCTCTTCTATGTCAATGACAATAAATTCGACTAGAAAGGTTAAATTGCCTACTTGAACGGGTAGGTTGTCAGCAATTCCAACTGGGTGCTTAATGGTTTGATCAAAGAGTCGAACACTCATATCCGTTGGACTTAACTTACCTACACCTAATCTCTTATATAAGGAAAGAGGCATAACACTTACACTTGCACCTAAATCTGCTAGTGCATCATACATGACACAATCACTAAGTAGACAAGGAACAATAAATTCACCCGGATCACCTACCCTAGGTGGAGGTTTTGGTGGAACTGTCTTCACCGGGTTTATATTTACGGCTTTTGTTTCTTGCACTTTCTTATTCTTTTTCTTCTTCTTCTTCTTTCCAGAGGTATCACAATCTTTATTACCTATCACTTGCTCATACTCAACTCCTTTTCTTGGAAACGGGATGGGTGGTTTGTATGGTGCCACTACTGGCTTTACATACTCGGGTGGTGGTGGTGTAACTTCTTCATTGTTACTCTCATCTAAAACATTCCCATCTTCTGGTGCTGGTTTTTCAGAATTCGTTGAAACCATATTAACATTCTCATTCCGAGTATTTACTTCAGTATTACTCGGTAGCTTTCCTTGTTCCCTCTCACTCATCATGCTAGCAAGAGTACCTACGTGTTTTTCTAGATTCAAAATGGAAGCTTGTTGAGTTCTTAATGACTGATCAAATCTCTCGTTCGTTTGGGTTTGAGTTTCAATAAATTGTGTTTGAGATTCAACTAGCTTGAATACCACTTCTTCCATATTTGACTTTTTCTCTTCGGTTTGTTGTTGTGGTTTATATAAGCCAGGTCTTTGTTGATTGAAAGTGTTGTTTTGAGTTGGTTGGTTATTCGGACCTTGTTGGTTATACCAGTTATTTTCGGGTCCTTTTGGATTGTAAAGAATGTTTTGATTTCGATTGAAGTTTAGCTTTGGCGGTTGATAATTATTTTGATAATTATTTCCAGGCCTTTGGTTCATATAGGAAACATTCTCTCGTTGTTCCAATGTTGGTTCAATGTGACAATCTTTCAATAAGTGTGGTCCACCGCATAGCTCACAACTGATTCGTATTGCGTGAATATCTTTATTCATCTTTTCCATTCGTCTTTCGAAATCATCTATTTTTGCGGAAACGGAATCAAAGTCATGGCTAGAATCGGCTCTAGCCGCTTTAGATGATCGAAAGATATCTTTTTCTTGGTGCCACTCATGCGAGTGGGAGGCTGTGTTATCAATAATTTTGTAAGCTTCAGTTGCGGTTTTCTTCATAATGGAACCACCAGCTGTTATGTCGATGTCTTTTCGTGTAGCAACGTTGACACCTTGGTAGAATATTTGTACTATTTGGTAAGTGTCTAAACCGTGTTGAGGACATCCTCTCAACATCCTTCCGAATCTTGTCCACGCCTCATATAATGTTTCATTTGGCTTTTGCGCGAACGTAACAATTTCTCCTTGAAGTCTCACGGCTTTAGATGCCGGAAAGAATTGTTTAAGAAATTTTTCAACTAAAACATCCCATGTGTCAATCGCCCCTTCAGGTAACGATTCTAACCAATCTTTGGCTTCTCCCTTTAAACTCCAGGGAAACAACATGAGATAGATCTGCTCATCTTCCACTTCTCGGATTTTGAATAGTGTACAAATTCTTTTAAACGTACGAAGGTGTTCGTTAGGATCTTCATTCGGTGCACCACTGAATTGGCATTGGTTAGTTACCATGTGTAGGATTTGTCCTTTAATTTCATAATCTGGAGCATTAACTTTTGGTTTAATAATGGCATGACCTTGGCCCGTGCGTGTAGCTCTCATTCGGTCTTCCATACTTAGAGGTTCTAGATTTTCCATGATTGGAAGTGTTGTATCTGAATCACTAGAGGTTTCTGATTTAATGGTTTCTTCCTCAACAATCTCTGTTTGAATGATTGGTGGTTCCGGAGGAATAATTAATGGATCAGGGTCTCGGAATTGTCCCTGAGTATTCTCCGGATTCTCAATTGTGATATTGGTTTCAAAAATTGGATTATCGGAAATTTGAGTTGAAGTACTCGGTCGACTTGATGACGAGTCTAAAGAAAAATCAACGGCAGCTGTATTTGTTAAACGATGTCTTGATCGAGTTACAGGTGGTGAACGTACAAAAGGTGGTGAACGTCTTGCTCGGTGCATTCACTGAATATCCTATTAGTTTTAAAAAGGAAAGAAAAATTATAATAAGTTATCCAACCAATAGACTTTTCTGATTTTGCCCACGTTTCGAATAGCCAAAAGATGCAGCAGAGGGGCAGGATTCGTTTGGTCTCAATATAATTGAGGACTGTTTGGCTCCAATAACCCGGTCCACGTACAAATCCAACTATTACTACGAACCAGAAAATTTTGATGTCTATCAATTTAACCACTTAAAATAAATTTTCGTAATTTTAAGAAATTTAGAGAAGAAGTAGAAAAAATTCTAAGTCCTAAAAACTAGAATGGCGAGAAATAAGAGAGAAATAGATTGCGCGTCGAAAAGTGTCGAAAAACGAAAAAGGCGAAGAGTGGCTTATAAGACTTTAAAAACACGCGATTAATCCAACCTTATAACTATCACTATCTTAAAATTAAAACTACAAATTGAAATAACTAATTGGAATTGTAATTGATACATAGGTAAAAGGCGTCGAAAAAAAAAATAAAAAATAAAAAAAATAAGAAAGTAGCGCGAAAAATGGCGTCGCAAAATTTCTAAAGCACCTAAAACTTAGTCTAAGGAATAAGCACTTAAGGAATTTTACGGCAAAGCCTAAAAATTCTAGAAGTAAAAAAAAAAAAAAAAAAAAAAAAAAAAAAAAAAACTAGACTTAAAACTAAAAGTTGTGACTGAGTCCAAAAAATCTAAAGGTAAAAAAAAAAAACTTTGAACAAAACCCGAACAAAGGTGATATCATTGTTTCAAAACCCATCTTATCAAGAATCGGCCCAAGTGTTTCATGTTCATTTAAGGGTTTAGTGGAATTGTCTATGGCCCAATTCAAGTTGTATATAATTCGATCTAAATAAGAGTACGTAGGATTTTTGGATCCAAGAAAAATCGTCCCCACTTTCAATATATATTCGGTTATTTTAGATGTATTAGCCAGCTACTTGATTTAATTTCAATTGTGGACAGCTGTGGGTGTAATCCTCAACAACCATGTTGTCCCACCCTTTACCAATCAATAATAAAAAAAAGAAACGTTGGATCCTTTTCCATCCATTCCCATCACCTTTTTAATATCACACTTGTATTATTGATATTGATAGCATAAAAAGGAACGACTAATGTTTTTTTTTTTTTTTTAACTAGTGGGCAGTGGCGGAGCCACGTTGTCATCTCTGGGTCCAAATGACACCATCGAAATCTTGAACATTATATCAAAAAGTTGTGGTTTTTAAATAAGTTTGAAATGATGCAGTCCACTTGCGTAGTATATCAAAATAACTTGTGTAATATGCTCTCAATAAAGTACACATAAAAGAATAAGCACTTTTGAAAGTTATCTTTCGTACCACTTATTGGTCATCAAAGATAAATTAGGGATAGAAAGTTATCTTGTATTTAAAGCTTATTTTATATGTCAAATAATTGCACTTATCAAATATCAAATATATGGCTATAAACCATGAAGTTTTTAAGTTTTCAAACCTATCTAGATATAATACTTGGCGATATTTTACACGACCTTTCAAAGTGCGAATATAATTTTTTTTTTTTTTAATTTTATAAATTAAAAATATAGTGTTTTAGCCTTCCCCGGCAGCGGCGCCAAAAACTTGATGTGGTAGTGGAGGGGTATAAAATACTATTAAATTTTTAATACAAAATACTACAAAATATGACACAAGTTTTATTAATTTACGGATGGGATATACCTAAACCTTGCTACAACACTATAGGCAGTGTACCTAATCGTAGAGTAGTGTAGTTTTTAGTAAGTCCGGTTCGTTCCATAGGGAGCTGGTGATACTTACTATATTTTTAACTATATTTATACAAAATATATATAATTATATAAGTAGTAATATTATTATAAAAGGGGGGTTTTACCGTTTAATGACCGGTTTGTCGATTCTATATTTTAAGCGTAAAGATAAATGACGATAATTAAAGTGCGTAAAATAATGACAATAAATAAAATGACAGTAAATAAAATTGCGAGTAATAAAATGACAGTAAATAAAGATACGATAAGAAATATAATAAAAGAATTATGCTTATTTAAACTTCCGTAATCATGATGTTTGACGTGTTGATTTTAATTTATTACCATGGGTTAATTGTCCTTTGTCCTGGTTTATTTGATACGTCTATCTGGTTTTTGTCCATAATAGTCCATCGGTCATAAATATAAAGTGCGAGTATCCTCGTCAAATTACCCTTATACCCGAAGTCAAATATTCCAACTGATTAAGGATTTAAACTGTGACGCAGTTATCACTTCTGTCAACAATTACACCAGTTATCACTGTATGTAATCCACCCCTATTTTAATTAGTTTATGAATATTAATTCATCCACTTGATCAGAATGAATAATCAATTACCCAACCCAATTGATTAATTAAATGATTATAACAGATTCCATATGAACATCACTAAATAGGACAACCATAATCATTATTAATTATTAGGTTAATTAATTTGAAGATAGGTTCGACAGACTCCAATGAGTTGTCACTCAATTAGACAATACCCCCCATCTATTAATAGTCAATAGTTCAATTTCCACAAGTGTCGGTCTTTTGCCCAAACCTTAATTATGGTACAAAGCCCAATTACCCAATTTTAGTAATTAGCCCATCATCATGATTACTTCATTTTAAATAAGCATAATAATAACTTAGCTACGAGACATTAATGTAAAAAGGTTGAACATAACTTACAATGATTAAAAATAGCGTAGCGGTACACGGACAGAATTTCGACTTACACACTCAAATGATCTCTATCATAAATCTTATTATTATCATAATTTAAAATTAAAATTAAGATTATTGTTATATCTTATTAAGTTAACATTATGATAGAGATATAGAATATAGATATTGATAATTGATATAGATATTTGATCGGATAAAAAAAAAGATAGAAAAGTTCTTCCTCGTTCATCGTTACATAGATCCCTTTTATAGGCGAAATTAGAAATTGAATTTTCATTTACGACCCCTGAACTATGCTCAATTAACAACTTTTTATTATTTAATTTTTGAACGTAGGGGTTATATACCAAACTTCAAAAATATGTATATATGTTTGTATTTTATGTTATGTACACAACAGGGTAAAACAACGCACTTTCAAAGACTGTCATTAAGTTCAACAAAAAGCTACTAATTTTGATGACAAGGCGCAAAATATCAAATGTGATGTAAAATAATATGCTTACAAACTGGGTATTTTTAATCACTTTTCTACACTAATCACCCTCATGAATTTATAATTATAGTCTGATTTCATGCAAATGAGGGCATTGCATGATCTCAAGTGTGGGGAAGGGTTATAAATTCTCTCGGGTTTACACTTAGTTTATTTGCCAAATTTTGTGAAAATTTGAAAAATTTTCAATTAAATGAACTCAAAATCATGTTTATACATATTTATGAACGATGAAAACTAGGTGATAATACCGAAATTATCGTTACCTCGAAAAGGACATAAATTGAGAAACAACTTAAAACGCTTGAATTCATTTAAAATGGAATAAAGGAGAATAAAAAGGCAAAGAAAGAAACTAAGTGTGGGGAGAATGTACCAAGTTATTCAATTAAAAACTATCTATCACATATTTTTGTACAAGATTATTGCAGGTACTTTTGTTTTGGATAATACTAATCAGTTTTACCCGATTTACTATAATACTTTTGAAAGAAAGATGGATCTACACGATGAATCAATTCCATCATTTGAAGGAAGTAAAGTCTTCCGAAAAAGACACGCGCTTCTTGGTTTAGGTCAAGAAGTTGTCGTTCAGACCAGCTGTAGGTTGACGAAAAATCTAGAAAAGTCATCTCTAAAATCAGCAGGAAATCCACGGACCTCAGCATCAAACAGGGTCGCCAAGTGGTCAGACTTATCCTAACCATGAGAGGATCTGTCTTGTAAAATGGGGAGGCACCGTGCAAATTAGCTTGATAAGACTAATGAATCAGATCCACAGAAAAGGATAATCTTCTTAAAGATTAAAAATCAGCTTTTAAGACTGATAATACTCAATCCTAGAGATTGACCTTAAAGATTGAGAATTCAAACTCATGGAATTCGATGATATCTAAACTCGAGCATGAACGAGAAAATATTTTGATCAAAAATACAAACCGATTTGTTTTCTGAAAACCATTTTCAATGCGTTCATTACCATTGAACGTAAAATCCTAGAAATTCACCTGGAATTCATTAGGTCACCTGAACCAAATCGGGTGTCAACCGTAAGAACGGTGGTTGCATAGCATGGTCGGAGACAGGACCTTGTGCCAGACCGAAAAATCATAGGATGATCTTTACTATTGCTCCTACCAAGGATAGTACTAGCATCCGACACGTTAAAAGACCATAACCAAAAGCATATCATTAGACATTGCCTTAACAGTTTCTTGTTCATTGCTTTCCTTTACAACCGGACGGTAGTTTGCCGAAAGGTAATATACGGAAAAAGTAAACTGGATGTGTGCTTTCCGATACCGGGATAGCAGTGGATTACACGAACCTAAATGTTTTTAGCCAAAATATTGATCCACAAATATATTTTGCAACACCAATGGTGGATCAAATCAGAAAACTTGTCTAGGGTAAAATCTAGCTTGAATTTTCAAAAGATCAAATGTTTTCATAAAGATCTAATTTCCTTTAAGGATCTACATTTTTATAGTCATGTGGGACTGTAAACCGCCTTTCAAATGTGCACTTTGCTTTGGAAACCGAAAGTAAATCGGCTATTTGATTGCAAGTGTCGTTGACCTAAACCCAAGGCAACTGTGGATGACACACCCACCTTTAACCATGGTTCTATTGTTAATATCATTGTTTATACCGCTCTATCAAAATCACTGATGTACAAAGTGTGAAGAATAAAGAAGTGATTCGTGTGATGTATTATATTATTTCAAGACTGTATTGCTTGAGGACAAGCAACGCTCAAGTGTGGGGATATTGATAAGGCTAAAAAGGAACATATATTTCATAGCAAAATCCCCCAAGAAAGACAAGATTTTAGTTGCAATTGTTCCATTTTCAAGTAATAATCGGTTATATTAAATAAGTGCGAAGACAAAAGGCGAAAACGAAGATTCGAAGACGAAAAGGCGAAAACGAAGATTCGAAGACGAAAATTTTAGCTCAAAACTTGCGGTTTTGTGTCACCCACTTGCTAACCTTGTATTTGGAAAGCAACACGTCCAGTTTACTTGTCCCGTATATTACCTTTCGGTAAACTACCGTTCGGTTGTAAAGGAAAGCGTTGAACAAGCAACTGTTAAGGCAATGTCCCGTGACATGCTTTTGATTATGGTCTATAACGTGTCGGACGCAATTACTATCCTTGGTAGGAGAAATAGTAAAGCTCACCCTTATAATTTTTCGGTCTGGCACAAGGTCCTGTCTTTGACCATGCTATGCAACCACCGTTCTTACGGTTGACACCCGATTTAGTTCAGGTGACCTAATGAATTCCAGGTGTATTCCTAGGATTTTACGTTCAATGGTAATGAACGCATTGAAAATAGGATTTTCAGAAAACAAATCGGTTTATAATTTTGATCAAAATATTTTCTCGTTTAAGCTCGAGTTTAGATATCATTGAATTCCATGAGTTTGAATTCTCAATCTTTAAGGTCAATCTCTAGGATTGAGTAATATCAGTCTTAAAAGCTGATTTTTAATCTTTAAGGAGATTATCCTTTCTGGGGATCTGATTCATTAGTCTTATCAAGCTAATTTGCACGGTGCCCCCCCATTGTACGAGATAAATCCTTCTCATGGTTAGGATAAATCTGACCACATGGCGACCCTGTTTAATGCTGAGGTCCGTGGATTTCCTGCTGATTTTAGTGATGACTTTTCTAGATTTTTCGTCAACCTACAGCTGGTCTGGACGACAACTTCATGACCTAAATCAAGAAGCGCGTTTCTTTTTAGGAAGACTTTACTTCCTTTTAATGATGGAATTGATTCATCGTGTAGATCCATCTCTTCTTTTCTTTCATTGGGTAAAACAGTTTAGTTTAGTTCAAAGCAAAAGTATTTTCAGTTATTTGTTACAGATATATGTGACATATGTTTAAAATAACTTGGTAAATTTTCCCACACTTGGCTTTTATTTTCCTTTTTATCGTCCTCTATTCCATTTTAAATGAATTTTAACATTTTAGTTTGTTTCTCAATTTATGTCCTTTCCGAGGTAACAATAATTTCGGTTTTAAAACCTAGTTTTATCGTTCATAAATATGTATAAACATGATTTTGAATTCATTTAATTGAAAATTTTGAAAATTTTTACTAGAATTGGGTAGTCAGTATATAAGACCAGGGCTGTTCTTTATTATCAGAGAGCACTAGATTCTAATACAACTACTGCTTTACTAGTATTTTTAATGGTAACCAAGTGTATAAAGTAATTTACTAGTATATTAAAAATTTTAATGGCGTCGCAAAATTTCTAAAGCACCTAAAACTTAGTCTAAAGAATAAGCACTTAAGGAATTTTACGGCAAAGCCTAAAAATTCTAGAAGTAAAAAAAAAAAAAAAAAAAAAAAAAAATATTATATTAATTTTTGAACGTAGGGGTTATATACCAAACTTCAAAAATATGTATATACATAAGATAAACTGCAAACATATATACATATTTTTGAAGTTTGGTATATTACCCCACATTCAAAAATTATTAAAATCTAAGAATAAAAGTTAGATAATTATAAAAATGATTACAATATTAACAAAAATATTAAATGTATCAATAATTACAAATTACAAAATAAAAAAAATAATAAGTAAACTAAGGATGATATTGGTACCAATAGGGGTTCCAGGCATAACCATAAGTACTATAGAATGCTTCGGCAGGGTCATACGTAGGATATGGTGGCTGCATCTCTATCGACCAAGGAGGGAAGACGGGTTTCGGTGTAGGAATATAGTTTCTACCTATATGTTGGCAATGAGCTATGATCTGGTTCTGATGAACTTGCCAATCTTCAAATGCTCTCTGTCTAGCATTTTCGTATTCCTGAGAAGCTATAAACCTATGCATTTCTTGCATCTCATTCCCCCCTCCTACATTACCTTGTTTCTGGTTTCTCTCCACCTGTGGATGTCTACCATGGTATCGTACTGCGGCGTTATTTCGCCTCTTCAAAACTTTCGCACCATGGTATACATTTAAACCTATAGTATCGCGGGGTTCCGGCTCTTCTAGTAATAATCCCCCCCGACTTATATCCACACCGAGATATTCACCAATCAAAGTAATAAAAATACCACCTCCTATTATGCTATGTGGTCGCATCCCCCGAACCATAGCTGATAAATAATAACCCACACAATATGGTATACTTACAGCGCTCTGTGGGTCTCGAATACACATATGGTAAAACAAATCCTGTTCATTTACTTTTTCCTTGTTTTTACCCCTTTGTGTAATCGAATTAGCTAAAAACCTATGTATCACTCTTAATTCGGCTCTATCTATATCCAAATAAGAGTAATTTCCCCCTTTGAAACGGTGATGGCTTGTCATTTGACTCCACACACCGTGTGTATCAAAATTCTCATCTATCTTTCTACCGTTTAGTATCAATCCTCTACAATCGGCAGACGCTAACTCCTCAGGCATATATACGTAAAGCCTGAGCCATGTCCAGTAAAGACATGTGGCGCATCGAACCGCCTAACAAAAATCTAATAAAAGAACGATCGGTTAAACTAGCTACCCGATCATTCAACTCTATACTACATAACAATTCTTCACACCATACTTTATATACAGGTCTGCGTATGGTGAATAAACATATCCAGTCATTAAAAGAAGAATTACCATACCTCTGTACAAGTAATTCCCTAATTGGCCCGGCCAATTCTACAGCTTCTAAGGGTCCCCATTCTATGACCCTCGGTACCTCAACAACCTTAGAGTGAAGAGTATGCAAACCCCGTTGATATTTTGGATAATCTATCCAAAGTCTGTCAAATCTCAGGTTCGGGTGCAACTCTTCCAAGTGCATATCGGAAAAGGTCATGACTGGATGAGGTACATCCTGCTTGTAGTAGTTATCTACCTCCTGTTGTTCCAAATTCTCAGCAGGAGCATTGCGGGCTTGGGATGAAGATTCACCCCTTTCATTCTGCAAAACACATCAAACACAAATTTTGTGCATCCAAATATGCATTAGTGTCAGCAAAATCATTAATCAAAATAATTACAATGACATTATCAATTTATATCAAACTTAAGCTCATTTTCACATTTTTATCAAATCTACACTTTTTCATATAAGCATATACGAAAATGTTCGCCAAGTTCATAAGCATTCAACTCAAATAACATGTCAAAATAATCATTACTAGCAATCAAACAAGTCTCAAATGGCATTATCTTTCAAAAATCAAGTTCATGAATTTTGGACTTGAAAAAGTCCACTTTAATTCTCAAAATCATGTTTAGGCTCAAAGTTTGGATCATTTAACTACCTAGGCATGTTACACTACTCAATTTAGCAACAATTCATGACAAAAATCGGCCATAACCTGTTTATATCAAAAAGCCCCAAATTGCTCAAGAACACAAACCCTAGATTATTCAAAATTTGAAGTTTAAGGCTTCTAATCATGTTAAACAGCATCAATCTAGGTTATACAAGCATAATACATAAACAATTTAAGTCTAATTACACTAAAAAGCATCAAAATCAAATTGGGGAAAAAATGACTCAAGAACACCAATTTTCGAATTAAATGGTGTTTAGGTGTAGAAATTTACCATTTTTCTTGAGTAATTCTTAGATAGCATCCTTCTCAACATGATTTTAGCAAAAGATTTGGTGATTAACGGTTAAAAATTGTGATTTTTGGGGTTTTTTCTCGGGTTTTTTCGGGTTTTTTCGCTGTGAAATTCGCAGTGTTTTTGTGTGGGGGAGTTGGGACTGATCTGTTGTTCAGTTATATTTTTTTTCCGGTTTTTAGTCTCTCCGCGACTCGCGGAGATTTCCCTTTCAAACTCCGCGAGTCGCGGAGTTTGCTCTTTTTTTTTTTTTTTTTTTTTATATTCTTTAACTTATAAAACAATTAAGTATTTAATTTTAAAATTTTGTTTCCCTTGTAATTTAGGACGAGGTCGTTTCGGATCGATGTCCTAGTCCGTCCTTCGACAAAATTTTAAAATTTGTCTTTTTGTAGCGATTGTTTTAAAAGCTAAGATTTTTGGGTTTTTTCAATGTTTTTGGCATACTCTAATTCAATAAGATTAAAAATAATGATAATAAAAGTTCTCGTCCCTCCCTCGGGTAAAGCAATTTCGGTTCAAAGACCTAGTCTTCAACTTACGACGAATTTTAAAAAATTATATTCTTAACTTAATGAGATAAAGTAAATTTTTGTTTTTAAATTCACACAACTTAAATATGAAATTCAAAATTAATATTAAAAATTCACACCAAACTTAAAATTTGAAATGCATAAAATTAAAAATTTATATTTTAAAAATTAAAAATTCACACCAAACTTAATTTAAAAATTTATAAATTCATATCAAACTTATATTAATTTTTCAAATATTTACAATTTTAAATATATTGTTTTTACAGAGTTTACAATATTAATTTAAGATTTAAATATTAAGATTAAAAACATGGTACAAATAAAATTAAAAATCTTTTTGTCTTTTTATCCCACTTTAATCAATCAAATATTATCAAAAATATGCGCCCCTCTTTTCGGTAAAGTAATTTCGGTTCCAAAACCTAATTTAACCCATGACGAATTTTTGAAATATTTTGGGTTGATTGATTAAAGATATTTATACCTTAAGAATAAACGTTAAATTTCGCAGTGATGTAATAAATTTTTGAATGATATCAATAATTTCGGTCGCCAAACCTAATTTTATTCAATACCAATTTAATACTTTTTAGCGAACAAATTAGCGTTTATTATCAAAAGGTTAAAAATAAAAAAAAATAAAAATATAAACTGTACAGACATACCTGTGAAATAGATTTCTTAGTTATATGATCTATTCCATTCATAAGATAGTCGGTTTAATTGGTTTTCCATGGCTGCATAGGCGTAACCTCGAGCATTCAGTGTCTTTTCTTCTAAACATATGAACGGTCCTTCTCTGCATAAAGTAACAAATTCGGTATTTGAATAGGTTTGATTATTTGAACATTTACCTCCATGTGACCATTTTCCGCATTTGTGACATCGTTCTAGGTGTCGTGCTCTTCTTTTCGCTGCGGATTTTGATTTTCCTTTACCAAATTGTAACTTATTATCTTCGCATCTGGATTCTTTTCTAACTCCGTCCATTCTTTCTCTGATTACTGATACTAATTCACTCGGTAGTATGTCATTATTACGTTTAGTGATCAAAGCGTGTAGCATTAGACCATGGTTTAGTTCACAGGCAGTCTTCATTTCGTAAAAACCTAAAAAAAAATAAAAATTCAGAATGGGGGGAGAAGACTAGTTCTTTAGGGTCTGCTAGGGAAAGACCATACGTGTTCCATTTTCGAGAACTACACGAAAACAGACAATCTAACTCTAACAGAAATACATATTATCCTTTAAAGACTTGATTCTCCCCACACTTAGTTAGCTGTGGTGTCGAAATTGTGATTAACTTCGTTGTCGACTTCCATCGGACCATGTATGTAATGTTTAACTCTGTGACCATTAACTTTAAATTCAATCCCATTTGAATTTATCAATTCTATCGTTCCGTATGGGAAAACTCTTTTGACTATGAATGGTCCAGACCATCTTGATTTCAATTTTCCAGGAAATAGCTTGAATCGTGAATTGAAAAGAAGAACTCTGTCTCCTTCTTTAAATTCTTTTGAACTTCTGATTCTTTTATCATGCCATTTCTTCGTTCTTTCTTTATAGATTAACGAATTTTCGTATGCTTCATGTCTTAATTCTTCTAATTCGTTTAGTTGACTTAATCGTAGACGTCCGGCTTCATGTAAATCAAGATTACATGTCTTCAAAGCCCAAAATGCTTTGTGTTCAATTTCTACTGGAAGATGACATGCTTTTCCATAAACAAGTCTAAAAGGTGTGGTTCCAATTGGAGTTTTGTAGGCTGTTCTAAAAGCCCAGAGTGCATCCTCCAATTTAATGGACCATTCCTTCGGATTTGATCCTACGGTTTTCTCTAGAATACGTTTTAAAGCTCGGTTGGTATTTTCAACTTGTCCACTTGTTTGTGGATGATATGCGGTGGAGATTTTATGAGTTACTCCATATCTTTTAAGAACTTTCTCAAGTTGATTATTACAGAAATGAGTACCCCGATCACTTATTAAAGCTTTCGGTGTTCCAAACCTTGCAAAAAGACGTTTTAAAAAGTTGACTACAACTCGTGCATCGTTAGTTGGGAGAGCTTGTGCTTCCGCCCATTTAGATACATAATCAATGGCTACGAGTATATATAGATTATTATGAGATTTTGGGAATGGACCCATAAAGTCAATACCCCAAATGTCAAATACTTCACATACTTGGATGACATTTTGTGGCATTTCATCACGTTGACTTATTTTTCCGGCCCTTTGACATGCATCACAGGATTTGCAAAGAAGGTGTGCGTCTTTGTAAATTGTAGGCCAATAGAATCCAGCTTCATAAACTTTTCTTGCTGTTAGTTGAGGCCCATAATGCCCTCCTGTTGGTCCTGTGTGACAATGGTTTAAAATTTTACTAGCTTCATCTCCAAATACACATCGGCGTATTATTCCATCGGGACAACTTTTAAACAAATGTGGATCTTCCCAGAAATAGTGTTTTATATCACTGAAGAATTTCTTTCGTCTTTGGTACGATAATCCTTTTTCAAGGAATCCACAAACTAAGTAGTTTGCATAGTCTGCAAACCATGGGATTTCTTTATAATCTATCTTCAATAGATATTCATCAGGAAAGTTGTCTTGTATGGCCGATTCATTCAGAACTTCTAATTCGGGATTTTCAAGACGAGAAAGATGATCAGCGGCGAGATTTTCTGCTCCTCTTTTATCTCGGATTTCAATATCAAACTCTTGTAAGAGTAAGATCCAACGGATTAATCTTGGTTTAGCATCTTGTTTTGAAAATAGGTATCTAAGAGCAGAATGGTCGGTATAGACCACCGTTTTTGCTAGAACGAGATATGATCGAAATTTGTCAAAAGCAAAGACAATAGCAAGGAGTTCTTTTTCAGTAGTTGTATAGTTCGTTTGTGCTCCTTGTAATGTCTTACTAGCATAATATATAGGTTGAAATCGTTTTTCAATCCTTTGTCCTAAAACGGCTCCCATTGCAAAATCACTTGCATCGCACATTAGTTCAAATGGTAGATTCCAATTTGGTGTTATCATGATCGGTGCATTAGTGAGTTTTTCTTTAAGAATATTAAAAGATTTGATACATTCATCTGAAAAGATGAATGGCGCATCCTTTTCTAGGAGTTTATTCATAGGAGTGGCAATTTTAGAAAAATCTTTTATGAAACGTCGGTAAAAACCGGCATGCCCTAGAAAACTCCTAACTCCTGGAAGTTTAGCAATTACATCTACTTTAGCTCTATCCACTTCAATTCCTTCTTTTGAAATTTTATGTCCAAGAACGATGCCTTCTTTAACCATGAAATGGCATTTCTCCCAATTAAGTACTAGATTTGATTTTTCGCATCTAATTAGCATTCGTTCCAGATTAACTAGACATGATTTAAATGTATCACCGAAGACTGAAAAGTCATCCATGAATACTTCCATGCATTCTTCTATCATGTCGTGAAAAATCGCCATCATACACCTTTGAAAGGTTGCAGGGGCGTTACAAAGTCCAAATGGCATGCGTTTGTAAGCAAAAGTACCATAAGGGCACGTGAATGTGGTTTTCTCTTGGTCCTCAGGTGCTATTGGAATTTGAAAATATCCGGAAAATCCATCTAGAAAACAATAGTAACTATTTCCGACTAATCTTTCCAACATTTGATCTATGAAAGGTAAGGGAAAGTGATCTTTTCTGGTGGCGTCATTTAATTTTCTATAATCAATACATACACGCCATCCTGTTACAGTCCTAGTAGGAATAAGCTCATTTTTCTCATTTGTAATGACAGTCATGCCACCCTTCTTAGGTACGCATTGAACTGGGCTTACCCATGGACTATCAGAAATTGGATATATCAAACCTGCATCTAGCAGTTTAATAATCTCTTTCTTAACTACATCTTGCATATTAGGATTTAGTCTTCGTTGGCGTTGCACATACGTTTTATGACCTTCTTCCATAAGGATTTTATGTGTGCAATACGAAGGACTTATTCCTTTAATATCATGAATCTTCCATGCAATGGCTGGTTTATGAGCTTTCAACACAGAAATGAGTTGTGATTTCTCATTTTCAGTAAGAGAAGACGATATTATTACAGGTAATTCAGATTCACCATGTAAATAAGCGTATTCCAAATGGTTTGGAAGTGGCTTTAACTCTAATTTCGGAGGTTCTTCTATCGATGATTTATATCGATATCTGTCTTCTTCTTTTAGCATTTGAATTTCTTCTGTTGTTGGTTCATATCCATTAGCTATAAGTGTAGCTAACATTTCAGCTTCATCAATTGGTTCATTACCTTCTCCTAAAGAACATTCTCCAGTTCCTTGTAATTCTGGAAATTCTTCTAATAATTCTGCATGTGCATCTATAGTTTGAATATAATAACATGTATCATCTGCAGATTGTGGTTGTTGCATTGCTCTATCAACTGAAAAGGTAACACTCTTATCCTCTATACTTAGGGTCAGTTTCTTACCGAACACGTCTATCATTGCTTTAGCCGTGTTTAAGAATGGTCTTCCTAATATGAGAGGAACTTGAGAATCTTCTTCCATGTCCAAAACAACAAAATCTACTGGAAATACTAAAGTACCAACTTTAACTAGCATGTTCTCCATTATCCCTCTAGGATATTTTATTGATCTATCGGCTAGTTGTATGCTTATTCTGGTTGGTTTCAATTCTCCAAGGTCTAGTTTAGCGTATAGTGAATACGGCATTAGATTTATACTAGCACCTAAGTCTGCCAATGCTTCTATTGAACTAAGACTACCCAGAAAACATGGAATTGTGAAACTTCCTGGATCAGATAGTTTTTCTGGTATCTTATTCAACAGCACTGCTGAACAATTAGCATTCATAGTAACAGCCGAGAGTTCTTCCATTTTCTTTCTATTTGAGATTAGATCTTTCAAGAATTTAGCATATCTTGGCATTCCTGAAATCACATCAATGAAAGGAAGATTTACATTTATCTGTTTAAACATATCCAAGAATTTGGATTGCTCGGCTTCAAGTTTTTCTTTCTTCATTTTACTCGGGTAAGGGAGTGGTGGTTGGTATGGTTTAACATAAGGTTTATCCTTAACTGTGTTATCTTCATTAACCTTTTCAACTACCGGTTCTTTTTCCTTATCTTGATCAGGTTGTGGTTCTTGTGGAGTAGGAATAGTTTCATCAGAAGTTACAGGTATTTCAGGTGGTTTAAGTGTTGTACCACTTCTTGTGGTAATGGCTTTAGCTGTTTCATTCCGGGGGTTAGCATTTGTATCGCTTGGTAAACTTCCCGGTTTTCTTTCACCTATTAACCTTGCTAGGTTACTTACTTCTTGTTCCAGATTTTGAATAGAAGCTTGTTGATTTCTAAATGCTTGAGCATTTTGTTCATTGGTTTGTTTTTGAGATGTGAAAAACTGCGTTTGAGTTTCAACTAGCTTCGTCATCATATCTTCTAAATTCGGCTTTTTATCATCGGTTTGTTGTGGTGGTTTGTTTTGAAAATTCGGTCTTTGCTGATTATAAGTATTATTGGATACTTGTTGATTGCTAGGACCTTGTTGGTTGTTGTATGGAATATTTCGGTTATAATTCTAGTTTTGATTGTAAATCGGTCTTGGCGGTTGATAATTATTCTGATAATTATTTCCAGGCCTTTGGTTTATGTATGAAATATTCTCTCTTTGTTCCATTGTTAATTCAATACTGAGACAATCTTTTGTCAAATGTGGTCCTCCACACTGCTCACAACTAATTCGTATTGAGTGAATATCCTTAGTCATCTTTTCCATTCGTCTCTCGAAAGCATCTATCTTTGCCGAAATGGAATCTAAGTCATGGCTAGAATCGGCTCTAGCTGCTTTAGATGATCTAATGATATCTTTTTCTTGGTGCCACTCATGTGAGTGGGAAGCAGTGTTATCAATAATTTTGTAAGCATCAGTTTCAGTTTTCTTCATAATAGAACCACCAGCTGCTATATCTATGTCTTTTCTTGTAGTGATGTCGCATCCTCGGTAGAATATTTGTACTATTTGACAGGTGTCTAAACCATGTTGCGGACATCCTCTTAATAACTTTCCATATCTTGTCCACGCCTCATATAGAGTTTCATTTGGCTTCTGTGTGAACGTAACAATTTCTGCTTGAAGTCTTACGGCTTTAGATGCAGGAAAGAATTGTTTAAGAAATTTGTCAATTAAAACATCCCATGTATCGATCGCCCCTTCAGGTAACGATTCCAACCAATCTTTGGCTTCTCCCTTTAAAGTCCAGGGAAATAACATGAGATATATCTGTTCATCCTCCACTTCTCGGATTTTAAATAGTGTGCAGATCCTATTAAAGGTACGTAGATGTTCATTTGGATCTTCCTTCGGCGCACCACTAAATTGGCATTGATTAGTCACCATGTGTAGAATTTGTCCTTTGATTTCATAATCTGGCGCATTAATGTCTGGATGAGTAATTGCGTGACCTTGGCCAGTGCATTTAGCTCTCATTCGGTCTTCCATACTTAAAGGTTCCAGATTCTCCATAATTGAATTTGTTGAATCGGTATCACTAGATGATTCTGATTTAATGGTTCGTTCCTCAACAATCTCTGTTTGAATGATTGGTGGTTCCGGAGGAAAGTTTAATGGTTCAGGATCTATGAACCGTTCCTGAATATTTTCCGGATTCTCAATTGTGAGGTCGGGTTCAAAAAATGGATTATCGGAAATTTGAACTGAAGTACTTGGTTGACTAGATGACGATTCTAAAGAAAAATCAACGGCGGTTATATTTGTTAAACGATGTCTTGATCGAGTTACAGGTGGTGAACGTACAAAAGGTGATGAACGTCTTGCTCGGTGCATTCACTGAATATCCTATTAGTTTTTAAAAGGAAAGAAAAATTATAATAAGTTATCCAATCAATAGACTTTTCTGATTTTGCCCACGTTTCGAATAGCCAAAAGATGCAGCAGAGGGGCAGGATTCGTTTGGTCTCAATATAATTGAGGACTGTTTGGCTCCAATAACCCGGTCCACGTACAAATCCAACTATTACTACGAACCAGAAAATTTTGATGTCTATTAATTTAACAACTCAAAATAAATTTTCGTAATTTTAAGAAATTTAGATAAGAAGTAGAAAAAATTCTAAGTCCTAAAACTAGAATAGCGAGAAATAAAAAAGAAAAAGAGTTCGTCGAAAAAGGTTCAAAAAGAAAAAATGGTTGAAAAATAAAAGGTGACGGAAAAATAAAAGAAACTTATAAAAACTTAAAAATACTTGACTAACCTAACCTTATTATTACAACTAACTTAAAATTATAATCGCAAATTGAAATTACTAATTGGAATGATAATTGGTACATAGTAAAAGGTCTAAAAATATTAAAGCTTACAGGAAAAACTAAATCCCAAATAGAAATAACTTAAAAAGAAACTAAAACTTAAAAAGGCGTCGCAAAATTCTAAAGCACCTAAATCTTAGTCTAAAGAAAAAGCACTTAAGGAATTCTACGGCAAAGCCTAAAAATCTAGGAGTAAAAATAACTATAGCAAAAACTAAGTTTAAAATTAAATATTAGCTAAAAAAATACAAATATTACGCTACAATGATTAAAAATGGACAAAATATAAAAATATATAAAAAGTTGTAAAAAGTACAATTTTTATAAAAATATTATTTTTATATTATTATTTTAATAAAACTACTAATTTTACAATTTAATAAAACTAATTTAACTAAAATATATAAATAAAAAGTAAAAGTAAAAATAAAACTAATAATAATAATAATAATAATAATTAGGTTTAAATAATAATAATAATTAATTAAAACCGTAATTAATGCAGAATTAGGGCTTCTGTGCGCGTGTCAGAAAGGCTCCGCGAGTCGCGGTATTTTATGCTTCAAACCCCGCGAGTCGCGGGGTTCAGAAATTCAGTTGACAGATTTAAATTTTTACGCGTTTTTCTTTATTTATTTTTTCTATTTATTTTATTTTCTGTTTTTTGTTTTTATATAAATAAAAGATATTAAAATTAAACTTATATTTTTATAAACTAAAATAAAAATAAAGAAACTTATAAAACTTAAATATTTAACAAAATCTTAAAAATACTTATATTTTTGTTTTTCTTTTTATATTTTTCGAATATTTAAAACGTATTTTTACAAAAGCGACTTTTAATAAAAGTAAAATAAAAATCTTTTTTTTTTTTTTTTATATATTAGCGTTGCGCTTCCGGCTTTTAAGATATTCCCCGGCAGCGGCGCCAAAAATAACTTGATGTTATGCGAGGTGTATATAAAATAGTTTATATTTTACTAGGAAACACTATTAAATACGATACAATTTTACACAAGATATTTATTTATTTATAGAATGGATATACTTAAACCTTGCTACAACACTTATAGGCAGTGTACCTAATCGTACAGTAGTGTAGTTTTTAGTAAGTCCGGTTCGTTCCACAGGGAAATCTTTAAACAAAGCTCAACGCTATATTAGTTTACTTTTATAAAAATACAAATATATATATAAGTAATATTATTATTATAAAGGGGGGGGTTTTTTACCGTTTAATGACCGGTTTGTCGATTTTAAGACTTTAGTCGCAGTTAAAACCTAATGTAAAATATAAAATAAATACAAGACTTAAATTAAAGCGTAAAGTAAATAACGATAATGAAATTGCGAATAATAAAAGTGCGATAAAATAAACTTGCGATAATTAAAAAGTACGATAATTAAAAGTGCGATTAAATAACAATAAATAAAAGTGCGATAATTAGAAGTGCAATTAAATATAAAATAAAGGAAATTAAATATGAAATAAAAGAATTATGCTTATTTAAACTTCCGTAATCATGATGTTTGACGTGTTGATTTTAGTTTTATGCCCATGGGTTAATTGTCCTTTGTCCTGGATTATTTAATATGTCCGTCTGGTTTTTGTCCATAACAGTCCATCAGTCATAAATATAAAGTGCGAGTGTCCTCATCAAATTATTCTTATACCCGAAGTTAAATATTCCAACTAATTGGGGATTCGAATTGTAACAAGGTTTTAATACTTTGTTTAATGAATACACCAGGTTATCGACTGCGTGTAAACCAAGGTTTTACTACTTTGTTAACAATTACACCAATTACCCTTGAATGTAATTTCACCCCTGTTTTAATTATTCTAGTGGCTATTAATCCATTCCCGTGTCCGGTTAAATGAACGATTATTCGTACATATAAATACCCCGCCCATCGTGTCCGATCGAGTGTATATGGTAATTTATAGGGACGCCCAATTGTAAATCTTTATATTAACATTAACAAACTTTCATTTAGTTAAACAAATATAAAGCCCATTAATAACCCATAGTCTAATTTCCACAAGTGTCGTTCTTTTGTCCAAACCCCAATTATGGTACAAAGCCCAATTACCCAATTTTAGTAATTAGCCCAACATCATGATTACTTCGTTTTAAATAAGCATAATAATAACTTAGCTACGAGACATTAATGTAAAAAGGTTGAACATAACTTACAATGATTAAAAATAGCGTAGCGTTACACGGACAGAATTTCGACTTACACCCTTACAACATTCGCTAACATACCCTTATTATTAGAATTATAATTAAAATTAAAATTAAAATATAAATTATATATATATATATATATATATATATATATCGTATATATGAGAGAAGAGAGAAATAGAATATGAAATTTGATCAGAATTCGGTTTGCTTTATAGCCAGAGTTGAAATTTGGGGCTCCGCGACTCGCGGCAAAATCCCCTTCAAACTCCGCGAGTCGCGGAGGTTAATTTTACAGCTCAGTCCTTGGAGTTTTCTCTGCCGACGGTTTTTAATATATATATATAATATATATATAATTAATATAATTAATTATATATTATATTATATTTATATACATAGTTAACTTGTAATTTTTAGTCCGTTGCGTCGACCGTTAAGAGTTGACTCTGGTCCCGGTTCCGGATTTTCGAACGTCCTCGCGTACAATTTAATATCTTGTACTTTGCGTTTTGAATCTTGTACTTTTGTAATTTCGAGACGTTTCTTATCAATAATTGGAACCTTTTTGATTGTCTTTTGTACTTTTGAGCTTTTTGGTCGTTTGCGTCTTCAATTCGTCGAATCTGTCTTTTATCTTCACCTTTTATTATTTAAACGAATATCACTTGTAAATAGAACAATTGCAACTAAAAGCTTGTCTTTCTTGAGGAATAATGCTATGAAATATATGTTCGTTTTTAGCATTATCAAATATTCCCACACTTGAGCGTTGCTTGTCCTCAAGCAATATTGTCTTGAAATACTAGAATCACTTCTTTATTCTTCACACTTTGTACATCAGTGATTTCTATACGGCGGTATAAACAATGGTAGTAACGATATGGTTTACAGTCCCACATGACTATAAAAATTTAGATCCATTAAGGAAATTGGATCTTTATGAAAACATTTGATCTTTTGAAAATTAAATCTAGTTTTTACCCTAGATAAGTTTTCCGGAATAACCCTTTACCGGTGTTTGCGACATGCTTTTGTGGGTTTGGTGGGTTTCATATTTGAAAATTTTAGCTCAAAACTTGCGGTTTTGTGTCACCCACTTGCTAACCTTGTATTTGGAAAGCAACACGTCCAGTTTACTTGTCCCGTATATTACCTTTCGGTAAACTACCGTCCGGTTGTAAAGGAAAGCGTTGAACAAGCAACTGTTAAGGCAATGTCCCGTGACATGCTTTTGATTATGGTCTATAACGTGTCGGACGCAATTACTATCCTTGGTAGGAGCAATAGTAAAGCTCACCCTTATAATTTTTCGGTCTGGCACAAGGTCCTGTCTTTGACCATGCTATGCAACCACCGTTCTTACGGTTGACACCCGATTTAGTTCAGGTGACCTAATGAATTCCAGGTGTATTCCTAGAATTTTACGTTCAATGGTAATGAACGCATTGAAAATAGGGTTTTCAGAAAACAAATCGGTTTATAATTTTGATCAAAATATTTTCTCGTTTAAGCTCGAGTTTAGATATCATTGAATTCCATGAGTTTGAATTCTCAATCTTTAAGGTCAATCTCTAGGATTGAGTAATATCAGTCTTAAAAGCTGATTTTTAATCTTTAAGGAGATTATCCTTTCTGGGGATCTGATTCATTAGTCTTATCAAGCTAATTTGCACGGTGCCCCCCATTGTACGAGATAAATCCTTCTCATGGTTAGGATAAATCTGACCACATGGCGACCCTGTTTAATGCTGAGGTCCATGGATTTCCTGCTGATTTTAGTGATGACTTTTCTAGATTTTTCGTCAACCTACAGCTGGTCTGGACGACAACTTCATGACCTAAATCAAGAAGCGCGTTTCTTTTTAGGAAGACTTTACTTCCTTTTAATGATGGAATTGATTCATCGTGTAGATCCATCTCTTCTTTTCTTTCATTGGGTAAAACAGTTTAGTTTAGTTCAAAGCAAAAGTATTTTCAGTTATTTGTTACAGATATATGTGACATATGTTTAAAATAACTTGGTAAATTTTCCCACACTTGGCTTTTATTTTCCTTTTTATCGTCCTCTATTCCATTTTAAATGAATTTTAACATTTTAGTTTGTTTCTCAATTTATGTCCTTTCCGAGGTAACAATAATTTCGGTTTTAAAACCTAGTTTTATCGTTCATAAATATGTATAAACATGATTTTGAATTCATTTAATTGAAAATTTTGAAAAATTTTACTAGAATTGGGTAGTCAGTATATAAGACCAGGGCTGTTCTTTATTATCAGAGAGCACTAGATTCTAATACAACTACTGCTTTACTAGTATTTTTAATGGTAACCAAGTGTATAAAGTAATTTACTAGTATATTAAAAATTTTAATGGCGTCGCAAAATTTCTAAAGCACCTAAAACTTAGTCTAAAGAATAAGCACTTAAGGAATTTTACGGCAAAGCCTAAAAATTCTAGAAGTAAAAAAAAAAAAAAAAAAAAAAAAAAAATATTATATTAATTTTTGAACGTAGGGGTTATATACCAAACTTCAAAAATATGTATATATGTTTGTATTTTATGTTATGTACACAACAGGGTAAAACAACGCACTTTCAAAGACTGTCATTAAGTTCAACAAAAAGCTACTAATTTTGATGACAAGGCGCAAAATATCAAATGTGATGTAAAATAATATGCTTACAAACTGGGTATTTTTAATCACTTTTCTACACTAATCACCCTCATGAATTTATAATTATAGTCTGATTTCATGCAAATGAGGGCATTGCATGATCTCAAGTGTGGGGAAGGGTTATAAATTCTCTCGGGTTTACACTTAGTTTATTTGCCAAATTTTGTGAAAATTTGAAAAATTTTCAATTAAATGAACTCAAAATCATGTTTATACATATTTATGAACGATGAAAACTAGGTGATAATACCGAAATTATCGTTACCTCGAAAAGGACATAAATTGAGAAACAACTTAAAACGCTTGAATTCATTTAAAATGGAATAAAGGAGAATAAAAAGGCAAAGAAAGAAACTAAGTGTGGGGAGAATGTACCAAGTTATTCAATTAAAAACTATCTATCACATATTTTTGTACAAGATTATTGCAGGTACTTTTGTTTTGGATAATACTAATCAGTTTTACCCGATTTACTATAATACTTTTGAAAGAAAGATGGATCTACACGATGAATCAATTCCATCATTTGAAGGAAGTAAAGTCTTCCGAAAAAGACACGCGCTTCTTGGTTTAGGTCAAGAAGTTGTCGTTCAGACCAGCTGTAGGTTGACGAAAAATCTAGAAAAGTCATCTCTAAAATCAGCAGGAAATCCACGGACCTCAGCATCAAACAGGGTCGCCAAGTGGTCAGACTTATCCTAACCATGAGAGGATCTGTCTTGTAAAATGGGGAGGCACCGTGCAAATTAGCTTGATAAGACTAATGAATCAGATCCACAGAAAAGGATAATCTCCTTAAAGATTAAAAATCAGCTTTTAAGACTGATAATACTCAATCCTAGAGATTGACCTTAAAGATTGAGAATTCAAACTCATGGAATTCGATGATATCTAAACTCGAGCATGAACGAGAAAATATTTTGATCAAAAATACAAACCGATTTGTTTTCTGAAAACCATTTTCAATGCGTTCATTACCATTGAACGTAAAATCCTAGAAATTCACCTGGAATTCATTAGGTCACCTGAACCAAATCGGGTGTCAACCGTAAGAACGGTGGTTGCATAGCATGGTCGGAGACAGGACCTTGTGCCAGACCGAAAAATCATAGGATGATCTTTACTATTGCTCCTACCAAGGATAGTACTAGCATCCGACACGTTAAAAGACCATAACCAAAAGCATATCATTAGACATTGCCTTAACAGTTTCTTGTTCATCGCTTTCCTTTACAACCGGACGGTAGTTTGCCGAAAGGTAATATACGGAACAAGTAAACTGGATGTGTGCTTTCCGATACCGGGATAGCAGTGGATTACACGAACCTAAATGTTTTTAGCCAAAATATTGATCCACAAATATATTTTGCAACACCAATGGTGGATCAAATCAGAAAACTTGTCTAGGGTAAAATCTAGCTTGAATTTTCAAAAGATCAAATGTTTTCATAAAGATCTAATTTCCTTTAAGGATCTACATTTTTATAGTCATGTGGGACTGTAAACCGCCTTTCAAATGTGCACTTTGCTTTGGAAACCGAAAGTAAATCGGCTATTTGATTGCAAGTGTCGTTGACCTAAACCCAAGGAAACTGTGGATGACACACCCACCTTTAACCATGGTTCTATTGTTAATATCATTGTTTATACCGCTCTATCAAAATCACTGATGTACAAAGTGTGAAGAATAAAGAAGTGATTCGTGTGATGTATTATATTATTTCAAGACTGTATTGCTTGAGGACAAGCAACGCTCAAGTGTGGGGATATTGATAAGGCTAAAAAGGAACATATATTTCATAGCAAAATCCCCCAAGAAAGACAAGATTTTAGTTGCAATTGTTCCATTTTCAAGTAATAATCGGTTATATTAAATAAGTGCGAAGACAAAAGGCGAAAACGAAGATTCGAAGACGAAAAGGTCCAAAAAGCTCAAATGTTCAAGATACAATTAAAAAGGTTCAAATTATTGATGAAGAACATCTAAAAATGACAAGAGTACAAGTTACAAAACGCAAAGTACACGATATAAAATTGTACGAAAGGACGTTCGAAAATCCGGAACCGGGACATGAACGAACTCTCAACGCTCGACGCAACGGTGTAAAAATTAGAAGTCAACTATGCACAAGAATAAAATATAATATTTAAATAATTCATAATAAGAATAATATTAAATAATAAAAAGTTGTTAATTGAGCATAGTTCAGGGGTCGTAAATGAAAATTCAATTTCTAATTTCGCCTATAAAAGGGATCTATGTAACGATGAACGAGGAAGAACTTTTCTATCTTTTTTTTTATCCGATCAAATATCTATATCAATTATCAATATCTATATTCTATATCTCTATCATAATGTTAACTTAATAAGATATAACAATAATCTTAATTTTAATTTTAAATTATGATAATAATAAGATTTATGATAGAGATCATTTGAGTGTGTAAGTCAAAATTCTGTCCGTGTACCGCTACGCTATTTTTAATCATTGTAAGTTATGTTCAACCTTTTTACATTAATGTCTCGTAGCTAAGTTATTATTATGCTTATTTAAAACGAAGTAATCATGATGATGGGCTAATTACTAAAATTGGGTAATTGGGCTTTGTACCATAATTAAGGTTTGGGCAAAAGACCGAAACTTGTGGAAATTGAACTATTGACTATTAATAGATGGGGGGTATTGTCTAATTGAGTGACAACTCATTGGAGTCTGTCGAACCTATCTTCAAATTAATTAACCTAATAATTAATAATGATTATGGTTGTCCTATTTAGTGATGTTCATATGGAATCTGTTATAATCATTTAATTAATCAATTGGGTTGGGTAATTGATTTTTCATTCTGATCAAGTGGATGAATTAATATTCATAAACTAATTAAAACAGGGGTGGATTACATACAGTGATAACTGGTGTAATTGTTGACAGAAGTGATAACTGCGTCACAGTTTAAATCCTTAATCAGATGGAATATTTGACTTCGGGTATAAGGGTAATTTGACGAGGATACTCGCACTTTATATTTATGACCGATGGACTATTATGGACAAAAACCAGATAGACGTATCAAATAAACCAAGATAAAGGACAATTAACCCATGGTAATAAATTAAAATCAACACGTCAAACATCATGATTACGGAAGTTTAAATAAGCATAATTCTTTTATTATATTTCTCATCGTATCTTTATTTACTGTCATTTTATTACTCGCAATTTTATTTACTGTCATTTTATTTATTGTCATTATTTTACGCACTTTAATTATCGTCATTTATCTTTACGCTTAAAATATAGAATCGACAAACCGGTCATTAAACGGTAAAACCCCCCTTTTATAATAATATTACTACTTATATAATTATATATATTTTGTATAAATATAGTTAAAAATATAGTAAGTATCACCAGCTCCCTGTGGAACGAACCGGACTTACTAAAAACTACACTACTCTACGATTAGGTACACTGCCTATAGTGTTGTATCAAGGAACTCGATCGTGATGCTGATTACCGGAGCAAGTCTTCAATTGAAGAACCTCCCGAGTTAGAATTGAAGCCACTTCCAGATCATTTGGAATACGCTTATTTGCAGGAGGAATCTAAGCTCCCGGTAATTATTTCTTCTTCTCTTACTACAGGTCAGAAAACTGAACTTGTGACCATACTAGAGGCCCATAAACCGGCCATTGCGTAGAAAATTCACGAAATCAAGGGTATTAGTCCCTCCTATTGCACCCACAAAATCGTAATGGAGGATAACTCCAAACCTGTGGTGCAACGTCAAAGGAGGTTGAACCCGCACATTCAAGATGTCGTGAAGAAAGAGATCATTAAGCTCCTCGATGCTGGTCTGATTTACCCGATTTTTGAAAGTCCGTGGATTAGCCCGGTACACGGTGTACCTAAGAAAGGTGGTATGACTGTTACCACCAATGATAAAAACGAGTTAATTTCCACTAGGACTGCCACGGGGTGGTGTGTTTGTATTGACTATCGTAAGTTGAACGACGCCACACGCAAAGACCACTTCCCGTTACCTTTCATGGATCAAATGCTAGAGGATTAGCGGAAAATAGCTTTTATTGTTTTCTTGATGGTTTTTCGGGCTATTTTCAAATTCCTATCTCGCCCGAGGACCAAGAGAAAACCACTTTCACGTGCCCGTATGGCACATTCTCATACCGTCGCATGCCCTTTGGCCTTTGTAATGCTCCGGCCACTTTTCAAAGGTGCATGATGGCCATATTCCATGATATGATAGACGATTGCATGGAGGTGTTCATGGATGACTTTTCATTCTTCGGTGACACTTTCGATTCATGCCTTCTTAATTTAGAGTGGATGTTGGTAAGGTGTGATAAATCTAATCTTGTGCTCAATTGGGAAAAGTGCCATTTCATGGTGCAAGGGGGCATAGTCCTCGGGCACAAGATTTCTAGGAACGGTATTTAGGTGGATCCCGCAAAGGTAACTGCTGTAACATCCCGCATTTTTCCGTTAAATTATTTTAACGCCTGTCTTTTTTTTTTAGATAATATCTTCCGTTATCTAAATTTGTACCTTTCGTTGACTAACGTTCTAAATATTTCCATTATTTGGTTATAACATCTCCCGGTTACACTAGAGTTATTAAAATATTCGTTCAGTTAATTCACGCACCCGCTTTGAAACTTGAGGGACCGAAGTTGCCAAGGGGGCAAACTAGTTGACTAGGTCAACTAATCAACCCACTCTTTCCACCATTCATTTCATTTTCACCTCCTCATCTCTTTCTCTCTTTTCTCTACTTCCATTTTTGAACTCAAACACCCAAATCATTCATTCATCATCCAAATTCGATCTAGGAGGCTTACAAAAAAACAAATTACATATTCGTGATCCTCTCATCATCCTCTACATTTTGGTACCAATTTCATCTCGTTTGGTTAACATTTCTAAAACTCTAGATTTCTCTAATTCGTGTTTTTGACTTGAAATGGTGTTAGTTAGTGTCTATGGCTCGTGTCTAGCATGAATATATGAATTATTTTCTCGATCTTGTTGTTTTGCATAAACTAGCATGAACTTGAAATGGGTGTGCTTAATCTTGAATTTTGGATGATTAAATGTTGTTTTAATGTTAAAGTTCATGTATTAAATGTGTTACTAGCATCGTTAGCTTCATTTTAATGTGTAGGATGACTTGAAAAACTTCACTAACATGATTATTGATTTTGTGATTCTTGGTTAGGGTTTGATAGCCTTTAAAATGAACTTTTGATACATTGACTTCTTGTTAATGTTGTTAGTAAGTATTTAGTTGTAATTTATGTTTAATTACCTTCGAAACGGCATATCGTATGTGTAAATTGGTTTCCCGAATCATAAAATGCGTTTTACGAACTTGAAACTTCAATGATGAACTTTTGACGATCATTCGACAAAGATTTGGTCATTTAAATGATGTAATTGTTTGATGATATGTGATTAGTTGTATTTGTTTGAAGATACATGTTTTAAGTGTTTTCGGTTCACAATTTGTATTTGTTTGAAGTTTGGTTCGTGCACTTGTGTGTTTCAGCAAAACAGGACCTGGGCACTAATCTGGACGCCGTCCAGATTCTTGGACGCCATCCAGGCCTTCACATCTGGACTCCGTCCAGCCATTCTGGACGCTGTACAGATGAACTACCAGGTTCTGATTTTGGTTGGTCGTTTACCGTTAAATTCTAACTATGCTACGCACCCCCGATTAACATGTAACTTGTTCTAACATGCTCATATATGATTAAAAAGCTCAAAAAAATAGTTCGGGACCCGACCCGAACGTGTTGACTTTTTCATTGACTTTGACTTGACCAAAGTTTGACTTTTAGTCAAACATAACCAAATACTTAGGCAATCGTTCAAACCGTCTTTTATACTTGTTTCTTGCTTGAAACTTGACAACATGATTCACATGTTATATTAATCAAGTCGTAACAAGCCATATGACTAGTTGAACACATTTCGCCCGACCTTGTGTCGTAATCGGTTAATTGATACAACTTACTTATTTAGGTCAAGGCTAAACAACTTTCATGCACACGTTTACTTTGTGAAGTACCTTTATACTCGTGCACTCGAGGTGAGATCATAGTCCCACATTTTCAGTAACTTTTATACTTTTAAATCGTGGGCTGAGAAACATATACCTTGTTACATCTTGTACTACTTACTTTTATGTTTTGAACACAAGTTCGATGAAACAAACATTCCACAGCGAGTTTGAACAAAAATCCTCAATTCGATTATCATTAGTTACACTTGCCGGGTGTAAGCGAGAACTTATGTTGTATGGCCATACGGGTTTGACAAACCCTCATTCGGACGGTTCGCTATCGTTATTTCGGATGGAATGTATTTTCGAGAAACAGTGTATGTTCTAACACTATTGTGATGGGGTTCTATGGAAGGAAAGTTAAGCCTTGATAATTGGGTGCTCGCGAACATACTTTTGAATGCAAACGATTTAGATAATCAACGTTATGGAAATACTAAATCTTGTGGTTCAAAATATAACGTTTACAAATACATCTATGATTTCACCAACGTTTTTCGTTGATAGTTTTATATATGTTTTTCAGGTTCATACTTGGCTACTTGATACATGCTTCCGCACACTTTGATTACTTGCTTGGGATCAAGCATACATGCATACGCTAGTGATAGCACCTTTGGATTCAGAAATTTTTTTACATACTTATGCTATTTATAGCAACCGTGATTTTCAACTAATTATGTCGCAGGTTGTTTTATTTATACATTACTACTTTTGTAAACTTAAACTTATTGTCGATCCGTTTGGTAAACTAAACTTTGTAAGTCTTATATGTTTCAAATGAATGTGATATAATTTTGGTCAAACGTGTCTCATTTAGGGACTATGACCACGCAACGGGACCTAAGTTAACGGCGCCGTCAATGACGATTTTTTCAGGTCTCTACAGATGGTATCAGAGAGTTGGTTATAGGGAACTAGGATATGCATTAGTGTGTCTGACAGAGTCGTTAGGATGCATTAGTGAATCTAGACTACAACTGGATAGTTAGCCATTGCATTCTGACATACATTTGCTATAGATAGCACTTACTTGACTACTTGTGCATTATACTTGAATCATTCTTAGGCAAACTTCTTAATGGTACCAAGTTTTTCATCATACGAATCCGTATTCTACCACTTTCTGGTAACACACGTAAATTCAAGATTCATACGCGTAAGGATGATGACGACTTCATTAGTCACACTTGTTCGGGAACTCTGTCTCCCAGATTGTTATTCGCCACCGTTTCAACTCACTATCGGTGTCATACCAGTGTTCTTCACTATCTACCATTTCTTGTTACTACCATCCCTACTCTAGGTGAGTATCGTCATCACTACTTATCACTACGGTTGCGTACTACTCGATATCATAACTCGTTACACTTTTCGTACCTAAAAGACATTATTGTTTGACTTGAACCGCATTGACGTGAACAATCATTTATAAACTTCCCTCGGGAAATGCATCTACAGAGTTGCACTATTTCTTTCGATTAACACGAGTCACGTTAGAGATGCCGTTACACTCTATTCATTTTAAATCTTCATGATTACGTGAATTTGAATCTATGGAGTGATGTGGGAATAGAGGCATGAGTTAGCGTAATAAAACGACACTCGATCAACGTGGTTATATTATGGTAAGTCATACCAAAGTTCTAATGACTCGTGATGGTGATTGGACTCGATCAACCTAATCACCACCATGTGCCATGTACATGACTTCATTTTTCTTGTTTGAACAACCGAAAACTCCGAGAATACTGATAACAACCATACCCGGGACACATCGTCGATTATTGTCGAACCATATTTATGCTTCCGAATGAATGACAAATTCTTGCAACTTCAAACTTATGTTACACGTGTATACTATCTCGTCTTCGCGCAGTTTTATCGACGAACTACGATATGCTGGTTATGCTCACATCGAGGCGGAAACTTCTCTCACATCACACTCGTACTTCCGTATAAGGAAATCTTTATTCTAAATTCTCAATGGAGAGAGTGACTCTTCACGTTATACTAGTATTCACCAAGAGGGTGAATAGTCCTAACGAACGTATTCAGAAACCGATAAGAAACTTGTTCCAACAAACTTGTTCAAATATATCTTAAAGAAATGTACCTCGTTTCGGATCGAGATCCTCGTTTCACTTCTAAATTTCGGAGTGCCTTACAAAAAAAAAGCCTCGGGACCACATTTAACATGAGTACAACACATCAACCACATCCCGAAGGACCAAACAAACATACGATTCAAACCTTGGAAACCATAATACGAGTTCGTGTTATCGACTTCAAATTTACTTGAGGAAAAGTACTTGCCTTTAGTCAAATTCTCTTACTACAAAATTTTCTTTTGTGTATTAACGCCGCACCTTTTCGAAACTTTATATGACCGCAATTATCGTTCTACAATTTGTTGGGCCGGCGTAGGCGACAATTAAACCACCGGAATCGAACTCATTCATGAAATAACTGTTAAGATCGTTCAAATCCAAGAGAGGCCCAAGACGATCCGTAGTCGCCAAAAGAGCCATGCAAATGTTAGACGTAAACCTCTCGAATTCCAAGTGGGAAACCACGTAACGTTAAAAGTCGCACATTGAGGAGGTATAATCCGTTTCGGGAAACGTAGGAAGCTAAATCCTCGATACATTAATCCTTTTAAAATCTTGGGGCGTATTGGGCCCGTTACTTACCGTTTCAAATTTTCAATTCAAACAAATTCCGTTCACCCTACATTCTGTGTATCAAACTTAAAGACGTGTCTTGTGAAACAAGAACTTGTTATCCTCTTCGATGACCTTATTATCGATGATAAACTTCACTTCCTAGGAGGACCGGTTGAAACTATGAATCGTGAAACCAAATTTTGAAACAGGGTAAAACCCCGATTTTCGAAGTTTGTTGAAATACCCAAGGAAGTACCTTCACTTATCCGTAGAATTGACAACGCAAGATCTCGAGGGAGAAACAACGACTACTACTTCCAACTAAATTTCGAGACGAAATTTCTTTAAGGTGTAGGTAATGTAACATCCCGCATTTTTCCGTTAAATTATTTTAACGCCCGTCTTTTTTTTAGATAATATCTTCTGTTATCTAAATTCGTACCTTTCGTTGACTAACGTTCTAAATATTTCCGTTATTTGGTTATAACATCTCCCGGTTACTCTAGCATTTTTAAAATATTCGTTCGGTTAATTCACACACTCGCCAATGGGGCTTTGCCTCATTGGTCACCATGTTAACATGGTGTTCGAGGAGACCAAGGGTTCGAGTCTCGGGGGGGGGATTTTCGTGAATTAACTCTAACCACTAACATTGCCTTTCAAAAAAAAAAAAAAAAAAAAAAAAAAAAAAAAAAAAAAAAAAAAAAAAAATTCACACACTCGCTTTGAAACTTGAGGGACCGAAATTGCCAAGTGGGCAAACTAGTTGACTAGGTCAACTAGTCAACCCACTCTTTCCACCATTCATTTCATTTTCACCTCCTCATCTCTTTATCTCTTTTCTCTACTTCCATTTTTGAACTCAAACACCCAAATCATTCATTCATCATCTAAATTCGATATAGGAGGCTTACAACAAAACAAATTACATATTCGTGATCCTCTCATCATCCTCTACATTTTGGTACTAATTTCATCTCGTTTAGGTAACATTTCTAAAACTCTAGATTTCTCTAATTCGTGTTTTTGACTTGAAATGGTGTTAGTTAGTGTCTATGGCTCGTGTCTAGCATGAATATATGAATTATTTGCTCGATCTTGTTGTTTTACATAAACTAGCATGAACTTGAAATAGGTGTGCTTAATCTTGAATTTTGGATGATTAAATGTTGTTTTAATGTTAAAGTTCATGTATTAAATGTGTTACTAGCAACGTTAACTTCATTTTGATGTGTAGGTTGACTTGGAAAACTTCACTAACATGATTATTGATTTTGTGATTCTTGGTTAGGGTTTGATAGCCTTTAAAATGAACTTTTGATACATTGAATGCTTTTTAATGTTGTTAGTAAGTGTTTAGTTGCAATATATGTTTAATTACCTTTGAAACGGCATATCGTATGTGTAAATTGGTTTCCCGAATCATAAAATACGTTTTACGAACTTGAAACTTCAATGATGAACTTTTGACGATCATTTGATGAAGATTTGGTCATTTAAATGATGTAATTGTTTGATGATATGTGATTAGTTGTATTCTTCGTCAAAATACCTTTCCAACGATATAAGATACATGTTTTAAGTGTTTTCGGTTCACAATTTATGTTTGTTTGAAGTTTGGTTCGTGCACTTGTGTGTTTCAGCAAAACAGGACCTGGGCACTAATCTGGACGCCGTCCAGATTCTTGGATGCCGTCCAGGCCTTCACATCTGGACTCCGTCCAGCCATTCTGGACGCCGTCCAGATGAACTACCAGGTTCTGATTTTGGTTGGTCGTTTACCGTTAAATTCTAACTATGCTACGCACCCCCGATTGACGTGTAACTTGTTCTAACATGCTCATATATGATTAAAAACCTCAGAAAAATAGTTCGGGACCCGACCCGAACGTGTTGACTTTTTCGTTGACCTTGACTTGACCAAAGTTTGACTTTTAGTCAAACTTAACCAAATACTTAGGCAAAACCGTCTTTTATACTTTTTTCTTGCATGAAACTTGACAACGTGATTCACATGTTATATTAATCGAGTCATAACGAGCTATAGGACTAGTTGAACACATTTCGCCCGACCTTGTGTCGTGACCGGTTAATTGATACAACTTACTTGTTTAGGTCAAGGCTAAACAACTTTCATGCACACGTTTACTTTGTGAAGTACCTTTATACTCGTGCACTCGAGGTGAGATCATAGTCCCACCTTTTCAGTAACTTTTATAATTTTAAATCGTGGGCTGAGAAACATATACCTTGTTACATCTTGTACTACTTACTTTTATGTTTTGAACACAAGTTCGATGAAACAAACATTCCATAGCGAGTTTGAACCAAAAATCCTCAATTCGATTATCATTAGTTACACTTGCCGGGTGTAAGCGAGAACTTATGTTGTATGGCCATACGGGTTTGACAAATCCTCATTCGGACGGTTCGCTACCGCTATTTCGGATGGAATGTATTTTCGAGAAACAGTGTATGTTCTAACACTATTGTGATGGGGTTCTATGGAAGGAAAGTTAAGCCTTGATAATTGGGTGCTCACGAACATACTTTTAAAATGCAAACGATTTAGATAATCAACGTTATGGAAATACTAAATCTTGTGGTTCAAAATATAACGTTTACAGATACACCTATAATTTCACCAACGTTTTTCGTTGACAGTTTTCTATATGTTTCTCAGGTTCATACTTGGCTACTTGATATATGCTTTCGCACACTTTGATTACTTGCTTGGGGTCAAGCATACATGCATATGCTAGTGATAGCACCTTTGGATTCAAGCAATTGTTTACATACTTACACTATTTATAGCAACCGTGATTTTCAACTAATTATGTCGCAAGTTATTTCATTTATACATTACTACTTTTGTAAACTTAAATTTGTTGTCGATCCGTTTGGTAAACTAAACTTTGTAAGTCTTATACGTTTCAAATGAATGCGACATAATTTTGGTCAAACGTGTCTCATTTAGGGACTATGACCACGCAACGGGACCTAAGTTAACGGTGCTGTCAATGACGATTTTGTCGGGTCATTACAACTGCTATTAAGAACCTTCCACCTCCCACCGATGTTAAGGGTGTTCGGAGTTTCCTCGGGTACGCCGGTTTTTATCGGCGGTTCATTAAGGATTTTTCTAAAATCGCCAACCCGATGAACAAACTCCTCGAAAAGGACACACCTTTGAACTTCTCTGAAGAGTGCCAAAATGCATTCGAACTTCTTAAGGAGAAACTCATCAATGCACCTATCATAATTGCTCAGAATTGGTCTCTTCCGTTCGAGCTTATGTGTGATGCATCCGATTTTACTGTTGGCTCTGTTTTGGGCAAAGTGTCGAGAAACATTTCCGACCCATCTATTATGCAAGCAAGACCTTGCAAGGAGCGCAGTTAAATTACACTACTACTGAAAAAGAGCTCCTTGATGTGGTCTTTTCGTTCAATAAGTTCCAGTCCTACTTAGTCTTGTCTAAGACTATTGTTTTTACAGACCATTCTGCTCTTAAGTACCTCTTCGCAAAATCGGATGCCAAACCTCGACTGCTTAGATGGATCTTGCTTTTACAAGAATTCGATATCGAGATCCGGGATAAGAAGGGTGCTAAAAATCTCGCGGCCGACCACTTGTCTAGACTCGAGAATCCAAATATCGAAGTCCTTCATGAGTCAAGTATCCATGATGATTTTCCCGATGAATATCTCATGATGATGGACAAGGTGGACGAGCCATGGTATGTGGACATTGCTAATTATCTCGTAGGGAAATTCTTGAAAAAAGGGTGGTCACATCAAAAGAGGAAGAAATTCTTTAGTAACCTTAAGTACTATTTCTGGGAGGATCCCTATCTCTTTCGTTGTTATCCCGATGGGGTTATCCGCCGGTGTGTTTCTGGTGAAGAGTGTATGCGAATTTTAACCGAGTGCCATAGTGGGCCGACCAGTGGTCATTTTGGACCCTAAATCACGGGGCGTAAGGTCTATGATGCCGATTCTTTTGGCCGACAATCTTCAAAGATGCTTACCTGATTTGTAAATCATACGATTCTTGTCAAAGGGCCGGTAAAGTCACCAAGCGGGATGAGATGCCTCAACAAAGCATCCAAGTATGAGAAGTATTTGACGTTTGAGGAATTGACTTTATGGGGCCATTTCCAAAATCTCATAATTATAGTTACATACTCGTTGCCATTGACTACGTGTATAAATGGGCCGAAGCGCAAGCTTTGGCCACAAACGATGCACGAGTTGTGATTTCTTTCCTTCAGCGTTTATTCTCTCGATTTGGAACTCCTAAAGTATTAATTAGCGATAGGGGTACTCATTTTTGTAACGCCCAAATGGAGAAGGTATTGAAGCGATATGGAGTTCTCCATAAAGTTTATACTTCATACCATCCCCAAACGAGCGAACAAGTTGAGAATACCAATCGAGCTCTTAAGGGAATTCTTGAGAAAACTGTGGGGTCGAATCCGAAGGAGTGGGCGAATAAGCTCGATGAAGCTTTGTAGGCGTTTAGAACCGCCTACAAAACACCGATTGGTACCACTCCTTATCGGTTAGTTTATGGAAAAGTGTGCCATCTTCCGTTGGAGATTGAGCATAAGGCGATGTGGGCACTTAAATAGTGCAATTTGGATTTAAAGGAAGTCGGACGCCTAAGGGTAGGGATTGAGCAGAAAACCGAATTAACCAAACCATAACTGTTTTAACCGTTAAAATCGAACCGAATTAACCAAACTAAAAACATAACTGTTAACGTTGTTGGATTAACCGAATTTTGTGGGGCGGTTATGGAAATATAGATTATCCACCCCGATTTAACCGCACCGCACCGCACCATTATACTATATATATATATATATATATATATATATATATATATATATATATATATATATATATATATATATAATTTTGTTTTTATAATTAATATTTAACGGTATATATAAAATAAAATTTTGAATAACAGTCAAATATTAAAATTGTGAGAAGAATCAGACTTATATATTGTTATGAATTGTATCACCTCATAATTCTTTATATCCGAAGATTAAAAAGAAAGATTTTCCTCTCGTCGACTGACCTTAAAGAATATGACTGCCCAATTCAGATACAGATTTCATTAGAGTATGTTTACAACGTCATTAACGTTTGCTTTGTTATGTCGTAACTATATATTATATCATAAGAGATGTATGCATATATAATACAATAGGAGTAGTATTTAAATCATAATTTGGTTCAATTTAACTTGAATGTTTGGCGTTTTCCTTCTACGTGAACATTTAGTTTATTTAGGATATACGACTTTGAACAATATAATTCGTTATTTAGTGTCATCAAAACGGTATATATCGTTATTCATTGTCCAAACTCATTAATTTTTATTTGTTGTGAATGGTTAACCAAATTAACCATTTTATATCTACACCTTAACCATATTAACCGAATTAACCAAACCGCTTTTAACCGAACCAAACGGTTAAGAATGTTAATTAACCAAAGTTTCAGTTATGGGGGCGGGTGTTGTCAATAACTGCCCCCAACTACCCCATGCAGGGCAATTGAATGAGCTTGGTGAATTACGCCTTGATGCGTATGAAAATTCATTGATTTATAAGGAGAAAACCAAGCAATGGCATGATAGAAGATTAAAGGGTCCGAAATAGTTTAATGAAGGCGATCGAGTGCTTTTTTTTAACTCTAGATTGAAGCTTTTACCGGGAAAACTTAAGTCCCGGTAGACGGGACCATTTGAGGTTGTTAAGGTGTACCCATACGGTACGATTTAGTTAAAAAATGCGAGTGGTACTACCTTCAAGGTTAACGAACATCGAGTTAAGAAATATTTCGATGGTCCGTTTGAGATTGATGATGGGGTTCACGTTGAACCCTATCCCAACGTCACTTGAAGTTGGGGACGAGTCGTGTGAACGCCTCGTTAAATATGGTTCACATTGTATTATAGTTTGTATCTGTAGGTTTGATCGCGGGTTTGCTATGTCTATAATGCTATTTGATTGATTGTGGTAGATTGCTAGCTGCTTTTATTGGTTGTTTGTTTTTTGAAAGGTGAATTGTAGTTGCTAAAGGTGTTAAAACATCGAAGTATCAGGTCACGCTCATTGCCGCGGTGCGACTCTTATGGCCGCGGCGGGATGTTTAACTAATTTCAGGATCAGTAAGCCATTTAAAGTGGTTCCTGATCACGATCATTTCTGCGTCACGAGGATTATTTGTCGCGGCGCGAGTTTTCAAGGGTTTTGAGGTTATCGAATGAGAAAAAAAATTAGTATTAGGCATAGTGTATCGCCGCGGCGCGGCAACTAAGGTCGCGGCGCGACCGTTCTGCAGCCCAGATTCATATTCTGTCGGTCAAAATTTTAAAACAAAAGGGTCAACCCGACCCAATATGAAACCCAACGGGATTATAACCTCTTTTTAGGGGTTTTTGGATCTATTTTCACCCACTTTTCTCATACTTACCTATCAAGCATACTTAGAGCACCTAAACCCTAATTTCAATTAACTCTAATTCTTCATTAATTTCTTCAATCCATTGTTAAATCATGCCGGTTAAGGTCCGATTTTACTTTTCTCTATATTTTTCTCTCATAATTCTTAGATTAATTTCATTAATTTTAGGGTTCATGTTTGAAATTTTGTGGGGTTTGTTTAATTGAGACTTTTATTCTTTAATATGTAATGAATTGTTTATGAATATGATATTTATGTGTTTTCTTCATGAATATTTGTGTAGTTTATGCATAACATTGATTCTTGAGATTAGGGTAGTGATAAATCCGAATTTCATGTTGAATGTTTGGGGATTTTGTTTGTGAGGGAGATGTTTGCTACTAGATACATGATTTAAGATAGTGTGGGGTGATTTGGGCGGGTCGTATGTGACTTTGGTGATTTGTGAAGCTTGATAATGATTTTTATGATTTTTGAGATGTTTATTTGGTTAGTTGGAATTGTTTAATCTTCTTGCAAGTTTAGAAGTTAACTAATGATTATTGGGATGGTTTATCATGGGTTGGTTAATTAATTAGACGAGTTTGTGAATTCGAGTTAAGTGGTGATAGTTTAATGGGGCACTTGTGTGGTATGTTTATTTTGAGAATTTGTTTGAATTTGGTACAATGTAACAAAAACACATGTTGTAAACACTTGCTTTTGTTTAAATGCCTAATTGAAGTTGAAACGAGTAATAAACGGAAGTTGGTGCAATTATGTGGAACATGTTGGTTTGATGATTATTATTGTCCTAACGCTAACTTTTCAAGGTTTTGTGTTTGGTTTGGTTTTTGTTTCATGTGTGCAGAGAAGCAGAGTTGATGTGCCTTCATCCTCCACGGCTCAATCCCGTAGGGATGCAGAAGAGAGGAGAACTAACCCAGAAGTTTGGTTGCAAAAAGTTGGGGAAAACTATTCCGAATATTTTGAGTTTATTTCGGCTCGAAGTATACAAGCAACCTGGTATTTTAGTAGGAGTGAGTTGGATAAAGCGACTAGTGAGATAAGGGATGAGATTACTAATCTATTAGCGATGGTACAAACTACAGGAAGAGTTTATCTTGGTACTTGGGAGCGTGCGATGTCCTTGAGAGACAATTTATATCGTGAGTTAGTTGTGGAGTTTTTCTCCTCTTTAAGTGTACGTTCTCGAAGGGATCCGACGGATCAAGGGTTTATGACGTTTCAATTGGGGGGTAAAAACCGAGCTATGGGCCGTACTGATTTGGCTCGAGCACTTAACTTGTATGAAGAATTGGATGATGCGGCTTTGAAAAGATATTTGAAAAAGGAAACTGAGTTTATCGGGCAATCCGGAAGATTATAACGAGCGAGACTTTTGGTATGAAATCTCGGGTTTGACTCCTTTCGTTTCTAATGAGTCAAAGGGGTCCGATATTCAGAATAGACAGCTTAAGTTACTTCATAAATTGTTGTCGTGTACTTTTTGCGGTCGACGAAATGGGAACGATAAAGTCAATTCGACCGAGTTGTGGATTACGCATCGAGTTCGGGCTGATGCACATGTTGATTTGTGTATGTTGTTTGCTACTTATTTGTCTAATCACACGAGGGACACCAGAGCATCAAGGCAACTTCTTGGTGGTCATTTTATTACGAAAATTGCAAGGTTTTTCAACATTGATTTTAGCAGGTGTACGAAATTGACCAAACCATTGCAGGTGATGAAACCTTTTAATTTAAGGTTTTATATTAGTGCAAATTTTGTGATGTGGGATGTGAATTGAGTTAGCTTGGTGGAGTATGTTCGGCAACGAGCACCTGAGACTGGTGGTAATAATCAAGGAGGTGATGATGCGGAGCAGGTTGCTCCGAATGTTCCTGCAGGGGGTCAGCCTTGGGGTATTTCCGAGGAAGTTTGGGATAGCTTGGTCTCGAGGGTTGATAATGTGCAAATCAATGTGTCGAATAGTTTTAATGATTTTCAAGGAAATCAACGATCACATAATGTAACGACCCAACATTTTCGACATGCTTTTATGCTTGTTACGTTCACAAAACTGCGTATATGTGCGTACTGAGCTAGTTTATGATCTAGGATCTTATTTAATGATTAATTACTTTCATTAATATCTTACAACGTGCTATTAAGTGTGTAATCACTTAACTTGATCCCCGAATGCTTTTACGACCGTTGGTGTCACTTGACGTTTGAAACGAGCTATGTACTTGGTACACGTTTAACTTTGGTCATAAATGGAATATTATGACTATGTAATACTAATTGTTATTTTATAATAACAATTACTTGGGTTTTTGGATGCTTAATTACGCCTAGTAATTTACTAGAGCACACTAGTTGGTCTTGTTGGACTTTATACCTTGTTGGACTTTAGCCCACCCTAAACTAGCTAGTGGACTATTTAATTAGCCCAATTATAATAAGTTAGTGACCCATATTAATGAAAGACAAATGCCCATTTATTAGAGGGAACATACTAGCATTTATGTCCACCATTACCCTTAATATTGCATGGGATCCTAACATAAGCACCAACTTTAGACAACCATTAACCAAAAAGCAAACTTGTCCCCCCCCCCTTGTCCCCTCCCAAAAGTGACGGCCAAAGGAGCCTCCCACACCCTCATTTCCCTATAAATACTAAGCTATTTTCTCACAATTCACACTTGCTCTCATTCACAATTTACACACACTTACTCTCTTATCTTCTCTCTAGTCTTTCTCACTCTAAAAAGTGTAAGTTTTTGATTTTTCTTCTTCTTCTTCTTCCCTTCTCTTTCACGAATTCATCATCATCATTAAAGGGTCTAGCTTTTTAGCTTTTGATCTTGATTACATCTTGTAGATTCAAACATGGATTTGAATCCTTCAAGAACATGGAAGATTCAAGCTTTCTAGCTTTGAATCTTCACTTATTTTGTTGATCTAAATCTTTTTAGCTTTAATCTTGTTATTTTGTTATAAAGATTCAAACTTGTGTTTGTAATCTTCATGTATCTTAAAGATCCAAGCTTTATGCTTCAAGATCTTCAATAACACTAAAGATCCAAGCTTTTTAGCTTAGGGTTTCATTATTATGTTAAAAATCTTAGCGTTTTAGCTTATGGTCTCATTACTTTCATTATTTTGTTAAAGATCTTAGCTTTCTAGCTTATGGTCTCATTAACCTTGTAAAGATCCAAGCTTTCTAGCTTAGGGTTTTCTTAATACTTGAGATCTAAGTTATTATTATTGATCTCACTTACTTGGAACCTTTTTGTGTTTGTTGTGATGATAAAGATCAAGTCTTCATCATCACATATGATATAGATGCATGAACTTGTGTAAAATGGACAAACGTTGAAGCTTTATTGGATTCATGCAATAAAGAGGCAATCTTGATGTTCAAAACTTGTAGAATGATAGATTTTACTTTTAGTTGTGTGTTGATGGTTGAACCTTGGTCAAAGTGATGCTAAAACATCAAAGAGTTGTACACTTGAAGCTTACAAGAATCAAGAATGAGAACCGTGATGAGCATCAAGCACCAAGAACCTCACCGGAGCACTTGTTTGCTGTTTTTCGGGGTCTGATCAGACTCCTGGGCTTCTGTAAAATTAATTTTCAGATATTTCGTTTTGAGTAGATGACTTTTTGTTTAGGCCTCGACTTAATCCGATATACGGTTTAGGATTTATAGCCTTCCGAAAGTCACTACACCCTTGTAACGTTATGCTGAAATTTTTGACCTACTCGCACTTAAACCATCGCCACAGTCAAACAAAGACGAGTTAGGTTCTGAAATTGTTCAGCGGTTTGAGGACTCACATATGGAGCCATAGCCACTGACTACGCGTCTTTTCGATTTGTAGAGAGGTCGTAACAGCTGTCCAAAGTCAGCCTTTTGTTTCGATCTATATTCTTGTTAAACTTACTTTAGCTTTGATGAATGATGATGATGACACTTAAACTTAATTTATGCACTTTTAAAGCTTTTGGGACAATATACTGACCTAGTAAACTTTGACTTAGGTTGACGACCTTTCGGACCAACTTACTACTTGCATACTTTTCGTATCGACTTTTTCTGCTTATTCAATGTGAGTTATAGCTTCCCTTTTTCTACTTTACTATTTTTGGGACTGATAATACATGCGCTTTTTATGTTTTACTTACTTTACACGAGTACTTAAACTTTACATATGTGTGGGTTATATAACGGCATAAACTTTCCCCTTAGCACGGTAACGTTTAGTCATTGGTTTTTGAACCAGTGGACGCGAATCTTAGATATGGATCCATAGGGTTTGACATCCCCACTCAGGCTAGTCGCGCTAGCATTTAACGGTTGTTTAATACTTCGAGGACATACGAACTCGCTAAGTGTACTTTTAGGGGGTATTATTATTACGTTAAGTTAGTTAACAGGTGCCCACGGATAAGCATACACTTTATCATACTGATTCGAATTACTGATTTAAACTGCTTGTTGAAGCACTGAAATCTCGTGGTCTACATTACTGATTACAAACAAACTATAGCTCACCAACATTCGTTTTGACTTTTAAGCGTGTATTTCTCAGGTGCTTAGACGATATTGCTTCTGCTGTTAGACTTGCTGTCTTGGTGTTATAGACTTGCTGTTATGGACATGCTGTGTTAGATTTCCGCTGCATTACTTAGAGATGTCTCGATCATGAAACTTTTATCTTGCATTCACAACTTATGTTATTTGAATAATGGCTTTGTAATGACCTCTGTGTCACATTATCTTTTGTAAACGCTATCTTTTTATGAATGCAAAACTGGTTTTCAAACAGCATGTAGTATTTGACCGTGTAAAGATCCTATTGTTGACGAATCGTACACGATGGTTTTGTACGGGGTGTCACATTTGGTATCAGAGCATTGGTTGTAGCGAATTAGGTTGCATTAGTGAGTTTAGACCAGGCCGAGTAGGATTCACTAATAGGACTAATCTACAACTTGCTTGTTTACCTGTTTCTGCGGAACTGCTGCATGCTACTGTATTTTATTACTGCATGTTACTACTTACTACTACTGCATGCTTACTTTTACTGCTATATGAACTGCATGCTACTGCCTACTTTCACTGCTATGTGAACTTACTGTATGTTGCTGCTTATTCTCGCTACTGCATGCTACTATCTACTTTTTGCATGATGCTTCTGTTGATACTGCTATTACTGCCATGCTATGTACTGTTGTAGACGCTCTAGGCTACTATAGTTACTATGCCTGATTACGTACTTGCTACCCGTCTGCTTTTTGCTGTACCAACTTGGAGAATTTATCCTACCTAGTTCAGATGTTTTTCTGAACTCATTTCTCACTCGTCTAACCCTGAGGACTAGTATTGTAATCCACCTGTTACTACCGTTCCACCGTTCCAGAGATTGAAACATTACTTCACGCAATCTAGGAGGAGTACCCCTCGGATTACACGCCCGCTAAAGTTGATCCTCGGAGGAAGAGATATGTGAGGATTTTTCGGAGTAACCACACCTCGTCCCACCGCCCGAGCTCCCCCTAATTAGCCACGTACAACGTATGAACATTAGAAGGATGTTCAGTTTCCGTAAGGTGACCCGTATCTCGTACGCTTTCATGACCGTCACTTATCTCTTTCATTCTTCACCACTACTCGATGATCTAACGACACTTCTGGACTTAGGTCCCTAACACTCCTAGGCATTGGAGAAGTCAGGAAGGACATCTCCTTTCACAAGGTCAGAGTGTCATCTACTGATGCTCAGCAATACCCAAAGACTTGGGAACCGCCTCAAAACATATCGTATTACTACTTGCTACACGTACAACTCGACACGAGACCCAGCTTGAATTTCTAGAAAGGAACCTAACGACACTACATGAACCCGAATATTTTGAAGAAATTTCGGGACATTTAGGCAATGCTACATGATCTACGGAACCTACGCACCCACACCAAGAAACTGTGAGATTGATTATGTAGATTTTGTTTTGAGATAGCATAGATAAAGCGCCGTTAGATAAAATTGAGTAGAACTTGAAGTGATCACGTTACATTGACCGTATGGGGTGATATTGGAATGAACGTATGATTTAGTACAATATAATGACGCCAGGCCAGCATGATTATATTGAAGTAAATCATGCAGAAGTCCCAATGTTACTATATAAGGAATATGAAGTGATTCAGAGAAAATTTTGGTAGGAACGACTTGAGTATACGCATTATGGTCTATTAGAGGTCGGGAAAGAATAACTGCGTAGCCCAGATACTGTACAAGCAGGGCCTTGATTGCAGAATTGATAACCCAAAAATTTGTTAATGATATAGACACCCTGGACACTTAAGGAAAAAGTTCTCAAATAGGAAAAAAGTTGGACTTACTTGCGGTAGAGCAATCGTTATCTCAGCTATGGAGACTCGTATGGATCTTGATTATAGTTAGGGTACGATTCGTCACAAAGTTTTATTGCCTCGAAGTTATTTAATACTAGAGTGATAGAAACCTTATATCTAAGGACCTCAGTGTTATGACTAATAAGCCATTAACAACCATGAGAGTTAGGTATTCTATAGGACAAGCTAATGGTAAGCTGGCAGAGATAGAGGAATAATTTAGGGTAGTACCTTAAATTTAACAGGTGGGTCATCTGGGGATGACCTCACGTCAACAAAACTTGGAAATTTCAAAGTAGTAGTTGGAAAGAATTAGTTACCTACGCACAAACAGAAGTTATTTGAGAAGATTGATAGAATTTTTCACGGTAGTATAATAAGATTTAGTTGGAACGAAACTTAAGATTAACCCAACACCCATCAACTTGGGAAGCTTGATGTAGAAAGTTGGAATGGACTTTAAGATTAACCTGATACTCATAAAGTTAGGAAGCTTTGATGAAATAGTTGGAATGGACTGGCTTTCAAGGATGAAAGTGAAAGTTTTTATAGTGAGAAGATTATTCATATACCTCGCGAGAATGGTGAGCCAAAAGCTATTTAGGTTACTTCAACAATCAGAAATCCCACAATGGAAATGAGAAAGAATAACAATGGATTTCATCACTAAGCTACCAAAAAAAGTAGGCGGCTAGGACACTATCTGGGTAATTGTTGACCATCTCACCAAATCTGCTTAGCCATGAAAGGAACCGATACAATGGACCAACCTGCACAATGATACATAGAGGAAATTGTATCCTGTCACTTCAGCGATTCGAATTCTATGTTAAGGACTACCCAAGAATCTTATTTGATACTCATTCTTACGTGACTCTGAATCCTAACTTATTCCGAGAGAATACTTAATCGATGATAATCACACCATCATCCTTCTTACTTCGATATTAGTCATACCAGTTCGAAATATTCCAAAATCAATGGGTGGTTAATTCTCATCCTCATACTCTCCCTTTCGTATCTCACTTATAAGCAACAACTTTACACTTAAGCATTTTTGGTCGAAAGACTTATGCCCTACCAATAGTCATCAACCACATTTAAACTCAATGGTTTTTAGTACCTCAAAGATCACCCGAAATTTTCAAAATCTTTTGCTCAATCCTCATCAATTTTTTTCCAACTTGTAACCTCCAAAATATGAAAAAAAAATTTGCCAAAATTTTTCACACACTATTTTACGATACGATCCTCTCAAGGTTTTATAAAAGTAAATTTATTTTATTTACCATTTGTGCAAATTTTTGAAATCATATATGTTATATAAAATAAAGTAAATGATTACTTATTTGACAAATACATATGAAATTTTACTTTCACTTTTACAAATCAAATCTTCTATTCAAAAGATATCTTACTTTGAATGGTACGTATTGTACATAACCCCAGTTTACTAAGAACTTCGTTTCTTTTCTTACGTTGTCACCTTAAACGATTTCTATAAAATTTTTGTTGCTTATTATATAAAATTTTTCGTTGCTTATTCGTATCCAAGTCATCATGAAGAATGACAACCGTCGAAATTGAGAAATTCATGTGTGTGTGTGTGTGTGTGTGTGTGTGTGTGTATGTGCTGAAGGCACTTACTACCACGTCATGCAGACCCTTCGGACATCCACTAACACTTAAACCATTCAAAGCTATTACGTTACCCCAAGGATATTATTTGCCACGCCTGTTGGAACGATGCTCTTTCTTACATAACTCTAAGTCCTGACTTATTCCATGGGACTCTCATTTAGTGATACAAACACCATCAGTATTCCGACTTTAGTATTAGTCATAACCTGTTTGGCATTTTGCAAAGTCAAGAAGCGATTAACTTCTCGTCCTCACGCTCTATCCTTCATACCTTACTTTTTAGCAATGGCTTCACATGTGAACATTTTTTGCCCAAAGACTTATGTCCTGAAAATTATCAAAACTACATTTAATTCATTAAGTTTTTATCACCTAGTGACATGTCGCCCGATGATTCAAAGATTTTTCACTCAATCTTTTTCAACTCGTAACCTCTGAAATACGAAAAACTATGTTCATCAAAATTTTTACACGTTGTTTATTTACGCAGTCCTCATGAGATTTATGGACAAATAAAAATAATAAAATTTTCCTGTCACTTATGCGATTTATGAAATCATATATGTATGTATATACTTAAGTTAATAAATTTACCTTTACTTATTTTTGATTAGTACATACCAAGTTATACCTCCAAAATTATTTAAAAATTGCTCCTTTATTGAGTTGTTTAACTTAAGTCAAATAGTTTTGTGCAAAATGGTACACGTTGTACATACTTCTAAATTTACTAGGAACTTCGTTCCATTTATGTTGTCACATCAAACGTTTAAAGGTTTTTCAAAACTTCCTTGGTTGATTTTATTAAAGGTTTTTCGTATTAGACTACTCCATGTATGGATCACACTTCTTCTCGTCCTTCGATAGGGATGAAGCTTATCATTAAGATCTTTGTTAAAAACTCTTGAGCCACTTTGGATGGCAGTTTTATAAAATTTGTTAGTAAGTCTTTGCGCTCATAAAATGTTCATTTTAAGGTTAGACATGGCAAAAACGCGGGCCGATAAATCAGTTTTCTGAGGTACGCTCAGTGGTCACCCTATTGTAGGAAAGGCGCTAGTTAGGTTTCTACTCTCAATGTTTCATGACTAATCGTAACACCCTCGTAAACATCATCTCTATGAATCAGTATATTGACGTACAAGAAATCACTTTTGGGATTATTTTCACTCGGAGTAAACCATTCTTTAGGACCAAGAGTTCACGTATCTTCTCATAAGCGCATCCCCTTAAGTATAAGGATAAATTCCAAACGAACCGCTCGAAGAGTTCACTCTCGTTCAAAGATCACACCTTTCGTACGATTTTCTTTTGGAAATGTAATATAAGATACTTTGAGAACCTATGAATCCTTTTATCCTCTTGTAAGGGGACTGCTTAAAAGATTTACGACACTGATGTGGATACTCTACATATTCCTTCCTTCGTTGGTTGCAACTATATGTTGTTCTAAGTTAATGTTAACCCTAAATTCAACATGTAACTGAAAGGATAAAGTTACATTATGAAACTGTGCTTTCATTCCATCCCAAGGATAAGTTCACACGCAGTATGTTGTGATCGCCATGTTTTCCACTCTATCTATCAGCTTTGTATTGCGACATAAGCGCTCAATATTTTAGATGAGTTTAGAAACATTCATGATGTATTTCATGCATCCAGCTTACGGAAGATGCCTGTAGGGCTAAAAACATCATCTTTCCTTTTGTGGGAATATATTCAGATGACATATTCGTGTAAGCAAGAAACGAAATAAATTTGCGGATCTCTTAGGACAAGAGACTTAATTAATGGCATATACCTATTCTTACTTTTATACGCCCAAGTACCTTTTAAGGTAAATAACTCACTTCTGAGCCCACGAGTCTCACGAAAATTTGATACACTCCTTCTTATTCAAATACGGTACCATTGTTGGTCACACCTCAAAATTTCGAGACGAAATTTTCTTTAATAGGTGGGTAATGTAACGACCCGACTTTTTCGACTTGCTTTTATGCTTGTTACTTTCGCGAAACTGTGTATATGTGCGTATTGAGCTAGTTTATGCTCTGAGATCTTATTTAATGATTAATTACTTTCATTAATATCTTACAACGTGCTATTAAGTGTGTAATCACTTAACTTGATCCCCGAATGCTTTTACGACCGTTGGTATCACTTGACGTTTGAAACGAGCTATGTACTTGGTACACGTTTAACTTTGGTCATAAATGGAATATTATGACTACGTAATACTAATTATTATTTTATAATAACAATTACTTGGATTTTTGGATGCTTAATTACGCCTAGTAATTTACTAGAGCACACTAGTTGGTCTTGTTGGACATTCTACCTTGTTGGACTTTAGCCCACCCTACACTAGCTAGTGGACTATTTAATTAGCCTAATTATAATAAGTTAGTGACCCATATTAATGAAAGACAAATGCCCATTTATTAGAGGGAACATACTAGCATTTATGTCCACCATTACCCTTAATGTTGCATGGGATCCTAACATATGCACCAACTTTAGACAACCATTAACCAAAAAGCAAACTTGTCCCCCCTTGTCCCCTCCCAAAAGTGACGGCCAAAGGAGCCTCCCACACCCTCATTTCCCTATAAATACTAAGCTATTTCCTCACAATTCACACTTGCTCTTATTCACAATTTACACACACTTACTCTCTTATCTTCTCTCTAGTCTTTCTCACTCTAAAAAGTGTAAGTTTTTGATTTTTCTTCTTCTTCTTCCCTTCTCTTTCACGAATTCATTATCATCATTAAAGGGTCAAGCTTTTTAGCTTTTGATCTTGATTACATCTTGTAGATTCAAACATGGATTTGAATCCTTCAAGAACATGGAAGATTCAAGATTTTTAGCTTTGAATCTTCACTTATTTTGTAGATCTAAATCTTTTTAGCTTTAATCTTTTTATTTTGTTATAAAGATTTAAACTTGTGTTTGTAATCTTCATGTATCTTAAAGATCCAAGCTTTATGCTTCAAGATCTTCAAGAATAGTAAAAAGCCAAGCTTTTTAGCTTAGAGTTTCATTATTATGTTAAAGATCTTAGCTTTTTAGCTTATGGTCTCATTACGTTCATTATTTTGTTAAAGATCTTAGCTTTCTAGCTTATGGTCTCATTAACCTTGTAAAGATCCAAGCTTTCTAGCTTACGATTTTCTTAATACTTGAGATCTAAGTTATTATTGTAGATCTCACTTACTTGGAAGCTTTTTGTGTTTGTTGTGATGATAAAGATCAAGTCTTCATCATCACATATGATATAGATGCATGAACTTGTGTAAAATGGACAAAGGTTGAAGCTTTATTGGATTCATGCAATAAAGAGGCAATCTTGATGTTCAAAACTTGTAGAATGATAGATTTTACTTTTAGTTGTGTGTTAATGGTTGAACCTTGGTCAAAGTGATGCTAAAAAATCAAAGAGTTGTACACTTAAAGCTTACAAGAATCAAGGATGAGAACCGTGATGAGCATCAAGCACCAAGAACCTCACTGGAGCACTTGTTTTCTATTTTTCGGGGTCTGATCAGACTCCTGGGCTTCTGGAAAATTAATTTTCAGATATTTTGTTTCTATTATATGACTTTTCGTTTAGGCCTCAACTTAATCCGATATACGGTTTAGGATTTATAACCTTCTGAAAGTCACTAGGCCCTTGTAACGTTATGCTGAAATTTCTGATCTACTCGCACTTAAATCGTCGCCACGGTCAAAAGAAGATGAGTTAGGTTCTGAAAATTGGGAAGCGGTTAGAGGACTCACATACGGAGCCATAGCCACTGACTACACATCTTTTCGATTTGTAGAGAGGACATAACAGCTGTCTAAAATCAGCCTTTTGTTTCGATCTCTATTCTTGTTAAACTTACTTTAGCTTTGATGAATGATGATGATGATGACACTTAAACTTAATTTATGCACTTTTAAACCTTTTGGGACAATATACTGACCTAGTAACCTTTGACTTAGGTTGACGACCTTTCGGATCGACTTACTACTTGCATACTTTTCGTATCAACTTTTACTGCTTATTCACTGTGAGTTATAGCTTCCCTTTTTCTACTTTACTATTTTTGGGACTGAGAATACATGCGCTTTTTATGTTTTACTTACTTTAGATGAGTACTTAAACTTTACATATGTGTGGGTTATATAACGGCATAAACTTTCCCCTTAGCACGGTAACGTTTAGTTATTGGTTTTTGAACCAGTGGAAGCGAATCTTAGATATGGATCCATAGGGTTTGACATCCCCACTCGGGCTAGTCGCGCTAGCATTTAACGGGTGTTTAATACTTCGAGGACATACGCACTTGCCAAGTGTACTTTTAGGGGGTATTATTATTACGTTAAGTAAGTTTCCGGGTGCCCACGAATAAGCATATACTTTATCATACTGATTCGAATTACTGATTTAAACTGCTTGTTGAAGCACTGAAATCTCGTGGTCTACATTACTGATTACAAACAAACTATAGCTCACCAACATTCATGTTGACTTTTAAGCGTGTATTTCTCAGGTGCTTAGATGATGTTGCTTCCGCTGTTAGACTTGTTGTCTTGGTGTTATAGACTTGCTGTTATGGACATGCTGTGTTAGATTTCCGATGCATTACTTAGAGATGTCTCAATCATGAAATTTTTATCTTGCATTCACAACTTATGTTATTTGAATAATGGCTTTGTAATGACCTCTGTGTCACGTTATCTTTTGTAAACGCTATCTTTTTATGAATGCAAAACTGGTTTTCAAATAGCATGTAGTATTTGACCGTGTAAAGATCCTGTTGTTGACGAATCGTACACGATGGTTTTGTATGGGGCGTCACACATAATGATCGTATGTGGGCTAGTCAACAGCGGGTCGAGGCGAGTACGTTACGATAAGAAGAAAGGTTGGCCGAGTTCGTGCATGACCAGCAATGGATTGCTTATGGGAACGATTGGCAAAGGCACAATGATCGTCTTTTCTACTTCAACCCGGATCATTATTATGGTACTACTTCTCAGACACCCGTATATTATCGTAGTCCAGTTCAGCCACGAGTACAGGCCCCGATATATAGTGAGCAGAAATCGTTGGAGGATGCGCATCGGAGGTTTCAGCAGCAGTACCCGTACGACAATTGGCCGTATGATGGTTTTCTGTGAGGAGGGCCTGCGAGCCCGTTGATCATGTTGTAATTTGTTTAAAACTATTTCCTTTCCTTTGGTCAGTATTTGGATAATTACGTATTCTGCTTATGTACTTTGAAAACTTATTTTAGGGGCAAGGCGTTTAGGCATCGGGTGGTGCCACCTTGTCCTGTTTATGTAGTTCTTTTGTTTTTCTTTTCTTAGGTTTGTTGGTGAAACGAATTTTCAAGTCTGGCATTAAGTTCAGCAAAATTACAAGATTGATGATATTGGTGTGATGATCCGGAATGGAAGATGTTCTTATGCTGGCAGTTAGTTCAGCGCCATCTGTCATTGGCATTCTGCGATCCGTGGTTAAGCTCGATAAGTTTTATATTTTCTTTCTCACATAACCCTTTCGATTTTAATCTATTTTTGATCTCAAGTGATGGGGACATTACTTGATCTCAAGTGTGGGGTGGGGGATGTAAAATCTCTCGAGTTGGTTGTTAATTGAGTCATCGTCATATTAGTTTTGATATAAAAAGACTTGACAGTTTCACAGGTTTTGGCCGGAAACAAAAAAATTGAAAAATTAGGGGAAAATAAAAAAATGAGAAAAGTTAATTTAAAAATATATAAAAAAAAAAGTAGAAAAATAGTTGAAAATTCGACCAAAACCTTTGTTATGAAAATTTTTTTGATGTGGCTTGGTATTCTATAGCATATTTCGTGATTTCAAAAGAAGCCAAAAGTGTTCCACATGTTCATTTTCTTGGACATAAAATCCTACGAGTTCGGGGAACTTAATAGTAGGTCACCTGTACCAAAACGGGTGTAAACCGTGAGAGAGCGGTGATTGCATAGCGTGATTGTGACCAAATCACGTGCCAGATCAAAAACTTTTGGTTACTTGGTATAGCAGACTTCCGAAACTATACCATTTTATTATTACATCATCTAATGGTGTGATACTATGGGAAGAGGAGCCTTGAGCTTCACCAGTATTGTCCTTTTTAGGAACAATAGCTACGTGCTTGTGTTTGCTTAGACAACACAACCCATAGCCAAAAGCTATGGCACCCAACGGTTTTTGAGATTTATCGGAAGGGTAGTATCTACTTCCTACCTTTCTTAAAACAAGCAGAAAAGCTTGTCATGTGGGAAGTAGGCAACTTGGAATTAATTCCAACCACGTTCATTACCATTGAATGTGAAATCCTACGAATTCTTTAAGAATTCAATCGTAGGTCACTTGCACCAAGGTGGGTGTTAACCGTATGAACGGTGATTGTATCGTGTGGTGAAAACCGGGCCACGCGCTAGATCAAAAACTTTAATAGGGCGATCCTCATTGTTTCTCCTAACAAGGACAATGTTGCACTGACCACTTTATATAACCCTAGGAGTAAAGTCTCCAAATCGACACGCTTGCTGATTTATTTCAGAAGTTGTAGTCCAGACCAGTTGTAGGGTGACGAAAAATCTTGAAAAGTCATTTCTAACATCGATTGGAAATCTACCAGGCCTCAACATCAAACAGGAAAACTGGTAGTCAGACTTATCTCGATAAGGGAGATCTGTCTCGTCAAATGGGGAGCGCACCATGATACACAAATATGTGATTGATCAGATCCCCATTTGGATAACCTCCGGAAAGGTAAGATATCAGCTTTTTAGACTGATGAACCTCAATCTTTATGATTAACTTAACGGATTAGATGATTACCTCATGATTATCGATGATATCTGGACGTAATGTGTATCCTCCTAAGCACATTATTTTCTTACCGACATCTTACGATGTTAGGTACTGTGGGAGGCATTGGGTTGACCAATTGCGAGGTAGCCCGTGGGTTCTTTTTGGTACACATGTTCGATTGCTAGATTTTTGGTGCTCGATTCCCACTTGATTCCCGGTTTCTTTGAAGACTTATATTATAGTTCGAGATTTTATACTTCATCATTATGGTACGTTATTCGAGAATATCTTTGGTTACTATATTCATTACATATTGTTTGAGGTTTGGGAAGTTAATTTCGGGGGAATGCAAGTGGGAACCATGGTTGTTTTCTACTCCAAAATCGTGCCCACGCTAGTTGTTGGTTTGTTGGTTGTTCGTTTGGTTCTACATACATGTTTGAAGAAATTATTATATGGTAGAAGATTGATGTTAAAGCAGAGGGGTACGAAATAGTTATATTTTTACTACGAAATACTATTAAATACAATACAATTTTACACAAGTTATTTATTTATTTATAGAGTGGATATACCTAAACCTTGCTACAACACTATAGGCAGTGTACCTAATCGTACAGTAGTGTAGTTTTTAGTAACTCCGGTTCGTCCACAGGGAACTAGCCAAGTTTAACGCTATATTTTTAAAACTATATTTGTAATATTATTATTAATATAAAAAGGGAGTTTTACCGTTTAGTGACCGGTTTGTCGATTTTAAATAAAGCGTAAAGATAAATGACGATAATATAAATGACAGAATTTAAATTGCAGTAAAGTAAATTGCAGTAATTAAAATGACAGTAAATAAAGGTACGATGAAATATGAAATAAAAGTATTATGCTTATTTAAACTTCCGTAATCATGATGTTTGACGTTTTGATTTTAATTAATTGGTGCCCGGGTTAATTATCCTTTGTCCTGGTTTATTTGATACCTATCTGGTTTTTGTCCATAATAGTCCATCGATCATAATTATAAAATGCTCGTCAAATTAACCTTATTCCTGAAGCCAAATATTCCAACTAATTAGGGATTCGAACTGTAACAAGGTTTTAATACTTTGTTAATAATTACACCAGGTTATCGACTGCGCGTAATCCAAGGTTTTAATACTTTGTTAACAATTACACCAATTATCCTTGTATGTAATCCACCCCTGTTTTAATGAGATATGAATATTAATTTACCCACTTGATCAGAATGAATAATCAATTACCCAACCCAAATAATTAAATAAATGATCGTAAAAGATGTCGTATAAATGTCACTAAATAGAACATACATAATCATTTTAATAATTATTAGATTAACTAATTTGAAGATAGGTTCGACAGATTCTAATGAGTTGTCATTCGATTAGACAATACCCCCTATCTATTAATAGTCAATAGTCCAATGTCCACAAGTGTCGGTCTTTTGTCCAAACCTTAATTATGGTACAAAATCTAATAACGCCATCTTAATATTTTAATCCAACATCACGATTACTTCGGCTCAAATAAGCATAATAATAACCTAGTTATGAGACATTAATTTAAAAAGGAAGAACATAGCTTACAGTGGTGATTAATTGCGTAGCGTTACCCGGACAGAGTTCCGACTTTAAAACCCGTAAAACATTTCTTAAAATAACCCAACTAAACCATAATTTATTATTAATCTTAAATTAAAATTATAATTATAATATAAATATATTACATAGAGAAGTGAGATTGATTTTTGTGTCCCTAACTCGTCCGAAAAACTGACTTTTTATAGAACTTGGCCTGCTACAGTAACTCATGCGGTCGCATGAGATTTTAGTGCAAATCTCATGTGAGTGCACTCGCATGAGTTTTATGCCTATTTCTCATGCGATCGCATGGCCGTCAGATCCAGCTCACATATTTTTTGTTTGCTAGTTTATCGACGTTATTTAATATAATATATAATATATAAATAATTTATATAATTATTTAAATATTATATTATATTCTTGTGCATTGTTGACTTGTAATTTTAGCTCCGTTGCGTCGCGCGTTGATAGTTGGCTCAGGTCCCGGTTCTGGATTTTCGAACGTCCTTGCGTACTATTTAATATCTTGTACTTTGCGTTTTGCGGCTTGTACTCTTATCATTTTTGGACGTTTCTCATCAATAAGTTGAACCACTTGAATTATATCTTGTACATTTGAGCTTTTTGGTCATTTGCGTCTTCAAATCGTCGTTTTCTTCTTTTGTCTTCGCACTTATTTATTTAAATGAATATTACATAAAAATAGAACAATTGCAACTAAAAGCTTTACATATTGGAAGGATATTGTGCCTAAATATATGTTCATTTAGAGCACTATCAAATATCCCCACACTTGAGCGTTGCTTGTCCTCAAGCAATACAGAACTTGAAATTAGATCACACTTCACTCGAATCACTTTTTTTTTATTCTCACACTTTATACATCAATGATTTTGATACGGCGGTATAAACAATGATAGTAACGATGTAGTTTACAGTCCCACATGACTATGAAAATTTAGATCCTTAAGGAAATTGGATCTTTATGAAAATATTTGATCTTTTAAAAATTCATTCTAGATTTTATCCTAGATAAGTTTTCCGGAATAACCTTTCATCGGTGTTTGCAAAATGTTTTTGTGAGTTTTGTGGGTTTCAGATTTGAAAATTTTAGCTCAAAACTTATGGTTTTGTGTCACCCACTTGCTAACCTTGTATTGGGAAAGCAACACGTCTAGTATACTTGCTCCGTATATTACCTTTCGGTAAACTACCATCCGGTTGTAAAGGAAAGCGTTGAACAAGCAACTGTTAAGGCAATGTCCCGTGACATGCAGATGTTCATGGTTCACAACGTGTCGGATGCAATTACTATCCTTTGTATGAGCAATAGTAAAGATCACCCTATAATTTTTCGGTCTGGCACAAGGTCCTATCTTCGACCATGCTATGCAACCACCGTTCTTACGGTTGACACCCGATTTGGTTCAGGTGACCTAATGAATTCCAAGTGAATTCCTAGGATTTTACGTTCAATGGTAATGAACGCATTGAAAATGGGTTTTTAGAAAACAAATCGGTTTTAATTTTGATCAAAATATTTTCTCGTTCAAGCTCGAGTTTAGATATCATTGAATTTCATGAGTTTGTAATTCTCGATCTTTAAAGTCAATCTCAAGGATTGAGTAATATCAGGCTTAAAAGCTGATTTTTAATCTTTAAGGATATTATCCTTTCTGGGGGTCTGATTCATTAGTCTTATCAAGCTAATTTGCACGGCGCCCTCCCCATTTTACGAGACAGATCCTCTCATGGTTAGGATAAGTCTGACCACTTGGCGACCCTGTTTGATGCTGAGGTTCGTGGATTTCCTGCTGATTTTAGAGATGACTTTTCTAGATTTTTCGTCAACCTACAGCTGCTCTGAACGACAACTTCTTGACCTAAATCAAGAAGCGCGTGTCTTTTTTGGAAGACTTTACTTCCTTTTAATGATGGAATTGATTCATCGTGTAGATCCATCTATTCTTTCAAATATATTACAGTAAATTAGGTAAAACTGATTAAAATCGTCCAAAACAAAAGTACCTGTAATAATCTTGTACAAACATATGTGATATGTGTTTTAAATAACTTGGTAAATTCTTCCCACACTTAGCTTTTATTTTTTTTTCTTTGCCTTTTTATTCTCCTCTATTCCATTTTAAATGAATTCTAACGTTTTGGATTGTTTCTCCATTTATGTTCTCTCCGGGGTAACAATAATTTCGGTATTACAACTTAGTTTTATCGTTCATAAATATGTATAAACATGATTTTGAATTCATTTAGTTAAAAAATTTTCAAATTTTCACAAAATTTGGCAATTAAACTAAGTGTAAACCCGAGAGAATTTATAACCCTTCCCCACACTTGAGATAATGCAATGCCCTCATTTGCAAGAAATCAGTAAAAATTTAAATTCATGAGGGTGATTAGTGTAGAAAAATGATTAAAAATATCGAGTTTGCAAACATATTGTTTTATATCACATTTGATATTTTACGTCTTGTCGTTAAAATTAGTAGCTTTTGCTGAACTATAATGTCAGTCTTTGAAAATGCGTTGTTTTACCCTGTTTTGTACATAAGATAAACTACAAACATATAATATATATATATATATATATATATATATATATATATATATATATATATATATATATATATATATAAAACCTTTATTTATTAAAACAATTTAAATGAATAATTTTTTAAAATTTTGTTTCCTTTTACTTTAGGTAGTTTCGGTATGTTTACCTAGTCCGTCCCTCGACAAAATTTAAAATTTGTCGTTTTTAAAGCGATTGTTTTAAAAGCAAAGGTTTTTGGATTTTTATTTTAATTTTTTTGTATACTTTAGATCAATAAAATTAAAAATAATGATAACAAAATTTTTCGCCCCGCCCTCGGGTAAAGCAATTTCGGTTCCATGACCTAGTCTTCAACTTACGATGAATTTTAGAAATCATTTTTTTTAAACTTAATGAAATAAAGTAAATTTTGTTTTTGAATTCACACAAAACTTAAATTGAAAAAGCGTATTAATTTCATACAAAACCTACAAAACAAAAATTCAGAATGGGGGGAGAAAACTAGTTCTTTAGTGTCTGCTAGTGAAAAAGACCAATCAGATTCCATTCTCGGAACTACACGAGAACAGAACAACTAACCCTAGACAGCATTATTTCTTAGAACATTTGAATCTCCCCACACTTAGGTAGTTGTGGTGTCGAAATTGTGGTAAACTTCATCGACAATTTCTCTAGGACCATAATCAACTTGCATATCTGTGACTTTTGCTTTAAGCCATTGGTTGGATTCATGTATAATATCCACAAATTCAATTAGTTTTGCTTTTTATTTAGGCGAAAGATTGGATACTAACCGGTTACATAACTTAAATTTCCCCTTGGTTCTAGCATCGCGAATCCGTTTAATAAGTTTCTTCATTGAACTATTAATAATGGGATCATTTAATTTCGTACCAATAACGGGGTTCTTTGTTATCAAGTCATCATTAGGCGTTACTTCATCTTCCCCACACTTAGGCATTTTATTACTGTTAAGCACTACCGTTGGAGTTGGTAAAACAACATGGTTCTTACCAATCGTTTTTGTTGGTTCAACGGTTTTGGTTGGTGGAGATTTAGACTTTCGACTCACAAAGGTGATCGATTTTTCATCATTACTAAGTGTCATTCTACCTTTTCTTACATCAAATAACGCCCAGGTGGACGCTAAGAATGGTCGACCTAAAATTAGAGGAATGTTTGAGTCCTTTTCTAAGTCAATGACAATAAATTCTACTAGAAAGGTTAAATTATCCACTTGAACGGGTAGGTTGTCAGCAATTCCAACTGGGTGCCTAATGGTTTGATCAAAGAGTCGGACACTCATCTCTGTTGGACTTAACTCACCTACTCCTAATCTCTTATATAATGAAAGAGGCATAACACTCACACTCGCACCTAAATCTGCTAGTGCATCATACATGACACAATCACCAAGTAGACAATGAACAATAAATTCACCCGGATCACCCACCCTGGGTGGAGGTTTCGGTGGAACTGTCTTAACCTGGTTTATTTTTACGATTTTTGTTTCTTGTACTTTCTTATTCTTCTTCTTCTTTTCAGAGATATCACAAACTTTATTACCTATTACTTGCTCATACTCAACTCCTTTTCTTGGAAACGGGATGAGTGGTCTGTATGGTGCCACCACTGGCTTTACATACTCGGGTGGTGGTGGTGGTGTAACTTCTTCATTGTTACTTGCATCTAAAACCTTCCCATCTTCTGGTGTTGGTTTTTCAGAATTCGTTGACACCATATTAACATTCTCATTTCGAGGATTTACTTCAGTATTACTCGGTAGCTTTCCTTCTTCCCTCTCACTCATCATGCTAGCAAGAGTACCTACGTGTTTTTCTAGATTCAAAATGGAAGCTTGTTGAGTTCTTAATGACTAATCAAACCTCGCATTTGTTTGGGATTGAGATGTAATAAATTGTGTTTGAGATTCCATTAGCTTTGCCATCATTTCTTCTAGATTTGACTTTTTCTCTTCGGTTTGTTGTGGTGGTTTATACAAGCCAGGTCTTTGATGATTGAAAGTATTGTTTTGAGTCTGTTGGTTATTCGGACCTTATTGGTTGTACGAATTATTGTTGGGTCTAATTGGATTTTAAAGAATGTTTTGATTTCGATTAAAGTTCGGCCTTGGCGGTTGATAATTATTTTGATAATTATTTCCCGGCCTTTGGTTCATGTAGGAAACATTCTCTCGTTGTTCCATCGTTTGCTCAATGTGACAATCTTTCGTTAAGTGTGATCCACCTCATTGCTCACAACTGATTCGTATTTCGTGAATATCTTTAGTCATCTTTTCCATTCGTCTCTCGAAAGCATCTATTTTTGCCGAAGCGGAATCAAATTCATGGCTAGAATCGGCTCTAGCCGCTTTAGATGAAAGAAAGATATCTTTTTCCTGGTGCCACTCATGTGAGTGGGAGGCTGTGTTATCAATAATTTTGTAAGCTTCAGTTGCGGTTTTCTTCGTAATGGAACCACCAGCTGTTATGTCGATGTCTTTTCGTGTAGTGATGTCACATCCTTGATAGAATATTTGTACAATTTGATAAGTGTCTAAACCATGTTGAGGACATCCTCTCAACAATTTTCCGAATCTTGTCCACGCCTCATATAGAGTTTCTTTAGGCTTTTGCGTGAACCTAACAATTTTTCCTTGAAGTCTCACGGCTTTAGATGCCGGAAAGAATTGTTTAAGAAATTTTTCAACTAAGACATCCCATGTATCAATCGCCCCTTCAAGTAACAATTCTAACCAATCTTTGGCTTCTCCCTTTAAAGTCCAGGGAAACAACATGAGATAGATCTATTCATCCTCAACTTTTCTGATTTTGAATAGAGTACAGATCCTATTAAAGGTTCGAAGATGTTCATTTGGATCTTCTTTTGGCGTACCACTATATTGGCATTGATTAGTTACCATGTGTAGGATTTGTCCTTTGATTTCATAATCTGGCGCATTAATGTCTGGCTTAATAATGGCGTGACCTTGGCCCGTACGTGTGGCTCTCATTCGGTCTTCCATACTTAGAGGTTCCAGATTTTCCATGATTGAATTTGTTGAATCTGAATCACTAGAGGATTCTAACTTAATGGTTTCTTCCTCGACAATTTATGGATGAGTAATTTGTGGTTCAGGAGGAATGATTAGTGGTTCAGGATCTCTGAATTGTCCCTGAATATCCTCCGGATTCTCAATTGTGAGGTCGGGTTCAAAAAAATGGATTATCGGAAATTTGAATTGGAGTACTTGGTCGACTAGATGACGATTCTAAAGAAAAATCAACGGCGACAATATTGGCTAGATGTCTTGATCTGGTTACAGGTGGTGAACGTATGAAAGGTGGTGAACGTTTTGCTCGGTGCATTCACTGAATATCCTATTAGTTATAAAAGATAAAAATTATATAAGTTATCAAATCAATAGACTTTTCTGATTTTGCCCACGTTTCGAATAGCCAATAGATGCAGCGGGTAGCCAGGACCCTTTAAATCGGAACCCCACAACTCGCCACTAACAAATCCAACTATTACTACGAATCAGAAAATTTAGGATGTCTATCAATTTAACCGCTTAAAATAATTTTACGTTTTGAAATTTTAGAGAAGAAATAAAAAATTCTATGTCCTAAAAACTAGAGCGTCGAGAAATAAGAAAGAAAAAGAGCGCGTCGAAAAACGTCGAAAAATAAAAGGTCGAAAAATAAGCGTCGAAAAATAAAAATCGAAAAATAATAATAATAAAATGCAGCGTCGAAACTTAAAAGTCTAAAAACTAAAAATTAAAACTTACATCTAAAGGTATTAAAGCTTAAAGGAATTCTAAATCCAAAACGGCGATAACTTAAAAGACACTAAAATCTATTTAATACTAAAGTGATAAGCGACATCGTACAATTCTAAAGCGTCTAAATCTTAATCTAAAGAAAAAGTACTTAAGGGATTTTACAGCAAAGCCTAAAAATCTAGAAATAAAAATAACTACGGCAAAATACTAGTCTTAAAACTAATTACGAACGAAAAATATACAATTTAAACGAATTATAATATCAAAAAGATACAATTTATAAAAATATAAAAAATGATAAAATTATTTATTTTTATAAAAATATTATTTTTATATTATTATTTTATAAAAGTATTAATTTATATAATTAATAATAATTATTAAACTTAATAAAACTAATTAAAACTAAAAATAAAACTAAATTACTAATTAATATTTTAATTAAACCCTAAAAATTAAATAATAATAATAAATTTAAAACCCTAACTGCGTAATAAATGCCTCTGATTTGGCCTGTCAGAACAGCTCATGCGACCGCATGGGTTCTTGTCTTCTGGGTCATGCGATCGCATGGCCCAACAATTCCAGAATTCATTCGGGCTTCGAACAGCTTCGGCCCGTTTAATAATTTTATTAATTATTTTGATTTCAAACTTTTTTTTTATTATTTTTTTTTATTTTTGTAAATGTTACACCATATTTATAAAAATTTAAAATAAACTTATATAAAAACACTTATTAATTTTTTTATTATAAACTAAAAATAGAAAATTAATTTTTTTAAAATTATAAAAACTTTTTAATTAACACTTTTATATATATAGATATATATATATAGTATTTTTTTATTTTATTTTTTTATGTTTTTATATAGATACAAAATATTTTTACAAAATTAGAGATAAGAATTATAGCGTAAAAATATAGCGTTTCGCCGGGTCCCCAGCAGCGGCGCCAAAAACTTGATGTTAAAGCAGAGGGGTACGAAATAGTTATATTTTTACTACGAAATACTATTAAATACAATACAATTTTACACAAGTTATTTATTTATTTATAGAGTGGATATACCTAAACCTTGCTACAACACTATAGGCAGTGTACCTAATCGTACAGTAGTGTAGTTTTTAGTAAGTCCGGTTCGTCCACAGGGAACTAGCCAAGTTTAACGCTATATTTTTAAAACTATATTTGTAATATTATTATTATTATAAAAAGGAGGTTTTACCGTTTAGTGACCGGTTTGTCGATTTTAAATAAAGCGTAAAGATAAATGACGATAATATAAATGACAGAATTTAAATTGCAGTAAAGTAAATTGCAGTAATTAAAATGACAGTAAATAAAGGTACGATGAAATATGAAATAAAAGTATTATGCTTATTTAAACTTCCGTAATCTTGATGTTTGACGTTTTGATTTTAATTAATTGGTGCCCGGGTTAATTGTCCTTTGTCCTGGTTTATTTGATAACTATCTGGTTTTTGTCCATAATAGTCCATCGGTCATAATTATAAAATGCTCGTCAAATTAACCTTATTTCCGAAGTCAAATATTCCAACTAATTAGGGATTCGAACTGTAACAAGGTTTTAATACTTTGTTAATAATTACACCAGGTTATCGACTGCGCGTAATCCAAGGTTTTAATACTTTGTTTACAATTACACCAATTATCCTTGTATGTAATCCACCCCTGTTTTAATGAGATATGAATATTAATTTACCCACTTGATCAGAATGAATAATCAATTACCCAACCCAAATAATTAAATAAATGATCGTAAAAGATGTCGTATATGTAGTGACCCGAACTTTTCCATGTTTATATATATTAATTGAGATTGATATTTACATGATTAAATGTTTCCAACATGTTAAGCAATCAAACTTGTTAAGACTTGATTAATTGAAATATGTTTCATATAGACAATTGACCACCCAAGTTGATCGGTGATTCACGAACGTTAAAACTTGTAAAAACTATATGATGACATATATATGGATATATATATATATAGTTAACATGATACTATGATAAGAAAACATATCATAAAGTATATTAACAATGAACTACATATGTAAAAACAAGACTACTAACTTAATGATTTTTAAACGAGACATATATGTAACGATTATCGTTGTAAAGACATTTAATGTATATATATCATATTAAGAGATATTCATACATGATAATATCATGATAATATAATAATTTAAAATCTCATTTGATATTATAAACATTGGGTTAACAACATTTAACAAGATCGTTAACCTAAAGGTTTCAAAACAACACTTACATGTAACGACTAACGATGACTTAACGACTCAGTTAAAATGTATATACATGTAGTGTTTTAATATGTATTTATACACTTTTGAAAGACTTCAGTACACTTATCAAAATACTTCTACTTAACAAAAATGCTTACAATTACATCCTCGTTCAGTTTCATCAACAATTCTGCTCGTATGCACCCGTATTCGTACTCGTACAATACACAACTTTTAGATGTATGTACTATTGGTATATACACTCCAATGATCAGCTCTTAGCAGCCCACGTGAGTCACCTAACACATGTGGGAACCATCATTTGGCAACTAGCATGAAATATCTCATAAAATTACAAAAATATGAGTAATCATTCATGACTTATTTACATGAAAACAAAATTACATATCCTTTATATCTAATCCATACACCAACGACCAAAAACACCTACAAACACTTTCATTCTTCAATTTTCTTCATCTAATTGATCTCTCTCAAGTTCTATCTTCAAGTTCTAAGTGTTCTTCATAAATTCCAAAAGTTCTAGTTTCATAAAATCAAGAATACTTTCAAGTTTGCTAGCTCACTTCCAATCTTGTAAGGTGATCATCCAACCTCAAGAAATCTTTGTTTCTTACAGTAGGTTATCATTCTAATACAAGGTAATAATCATATTCAAACTTGGGTTCAATTTCTATAACTATAACAATCTTATTTCAAGTGATGATCTTACTTGAACTTGTTTTCGTGTCATGATTCTGCTTCAAGAACTTCGAGCCATCCAAGGATCCATTGAAGCTAGATCCATTTTTTTATTTTCCAGTAGGTTTATCCAAGGAAATTAAGGTAGTAATGATGTTCATAACATCATTTGATTCATACATATAAAGCTATCTTATTCGAAGGTTTAAACTTGTAATCACTAGAACATAGTTTAGTTAATTCTAAACTTGTTCGCAAACAAAAGTTAATCCTTCTAACTTGACTTTTAAAATCAACTAAACACATGTTCTATATCTATATGATATGCTAACTTAATGATTTAAAACCTGGAAACATGAAAAACACCGTAAAACCGGATTTACGCCGTCGTAGTAACACCGCGGGCTGTTTTGGGTTAGTTAATTAAAAACTATGATAAACTTTGATTTAAAAGTTGTTATTCTGAGAAAATGATTTTTATTATGAACATGAAACTATATCCAAAAATTATGGTTAAACTCAAAGTGGAAGTATGTTTTCTAAAATGGTCATCTAGACGTCGTTCTTTCGACTGAAATGACTACCTTTACAAAAACGACTTGTAACTTATTTTTCCGACTATAAACCTATACTTTTTCTGTTTAGATTCATAAAATAGAGTTCAATATGAAATCATAGCAATTTGATTCACTCAAAACGGATTTAAAATGAAGAAGTTATGGGTAAAACAAGATTGGATAATTTTTCTCATTTTAGCCACGTGAAAATTGGTAACAAATCTATTCCAACCATAACTTAATCAACTTGTATTGTATATTATGTAATCTTGAGATACCATAGACACGTATACAATGTTTCGACCTATCATGTCGACACATCTATATATATTTCGGAACAACCATAGACACTCTATATGTGAATGTTGGAGTTAGCTATACAGGGTTGAGGTTGATTCCAAAATATATATAGTTTGAGTTGTGATCAATACTGAGATACGTATACACTGGGTCGTGGATTGATTCAAGATAATATTTATCGATTTATTTCTGTACATCTAACTGTGGACAACTAGTTATAGGTTACTAACGAGGACAGCTGACTTAATAAACTTAAAACATCAAAATATATTAAAAGTGTTGTAAATATATTTTGAACATACTTTAATATATATGTATATATTGTTATAGGTTCGTGAATCAACAGTGGCCAAGTCTTACTTCCCGACGAAGTAAAAATCTGTGAAAGTGAGTTATAGTCCCACTTTTAAAAATCTAATATTTTTGGGATGAGAATACATGCAGGTTTTATAAATGATTTACAAAATAGACACAAGTACGTGAAACTACATTCTATGGTTGAATTATCGAAATCGAATATGCCCCTTTTTATTAAGTCTGGTAATCTAAGAATTAGGGAACAAACACCCTAATTGACGCGAATCCTAAAGATAGATCTATTGGGCCTAACAAACCCCATCCAAAGTACCGGATGCTTTAGTACTTCGAAATTTATATCATATCCGAAGGGTGTCCCGGAATGATGGGGATATTCTTATATATGCATCTTGTTATTGTCGGTTACCAGGTGTTCACCATATGAATGATTTTTATCTCTATGTATGGGATGTGTATTGAAATATGAAATCTTGTGGTCTATTGTTACGATTTGATATATATAGGTTAAACCTATAACTCACCAACATTTTTGTTGACGTTTAAAGCATGTTTATTCTCAGGTGAATATTAAGAGCTTCCGCTGTTGCATACTAAAATAACGACAAGATTTGGAGTCCATGTTTGTATGATATTGTGTAAAAACTGCATTCAAGAAACTGATTTCGATGTAACATATTTGTATTGTAAACCATTATGTAATGGTCGTGTGTAAACAGGATATTTTAGATTATCATTATTTGATAATCTACGTAAAGCTTTTTAAACCTTTATTTATGAAATAAAGGTTATGGTTTGTTTTAAAAATGAATGCAGTCTTTGAAAAACGTCTCATATAGAGGTCAAAACCTCGCAACGAAATCAATTAATATGGAACGTTTTTAATCAATAAGAACGGGACATTTCAGTTGGTATCAGAGCGTTGGTCTTAGAGAACCAGAAAATTTGCATTAGTGTGTCTTATCGAGTTTGTTAGGATGCATTAGTGAGTCTGGACTTCGACCGTGTTTTCTTTAAAAATGATTGCTTAACATTTTTGTTGGAAACTATATATTTTTAACATATGAATATTATGTGATATATTAATCTCTTAACGTGTTTGATATTATGTGATATATGTCTACCTCTAGAACAAGTCCCATTGACTCACCTAATAATAATGAAGAGTCAAATGTAAATTGGAATGATTTGTGGACTGATTCACAAGTTCCCGAAGAGGAACCGGAAGAAGAGTCGGAACCGGAAGAAGAATCGGAACCGGAAGAAGAATCGGAACCGGATGAAGAAATAGAACCGGTGGGGGAAATAATAAAACGGTTAAGTAAAAGAAAATCCTCAACCAACCGACCAAAGTTAATTATGGTCAATGGTGTTTCCGCCAAGGAAGCAAAATATTGGGAGGATTACCAATTCTCCGATGAATCGGATTCCGACGAGAATTCCGATGATGTTATAGAAATTACCCCAACTGAATTTAAAAAGGCAAAAGAAAATAATAAGGGAAAGGGCATAAAAATAGAGAAATCTAATTCCAACCCCGATGAACTTTATATGTATCGTCAACCCCCGAAGTCCTTAAGTTGTAACAATGACCCGGGAACCTCTAAACCACCAGGTTTTTCTAAACCAATGTGGACAACGACGGCTCGTATTAGGGGAACATCATATATCCCTAGAAACTTGGCAAAACGAACCAAAACCGAAGAAGGAGAAACGAGCGAGTCGGAATAAGATAGTTGTATTCGTGTGGTGTAATATATGTAATATAGTGTTCTTATGCTTTATGATATATGTAAAAATTGCTTGTATTAATAAGTATTTTTTTTATGAAACTAACTCTTGTCTATTTTACAGTTTAAAAACACAAAATGGATAGACAACCCAATATTTTAAGAGACCTACCCGGAGACATGATTGATGAAATCTTGTCTAGAGTCGGCCAGAATTCTTCGGCACAACTATTTAAGGCGAGATCAGTTTGTAAGATATTCGAAGAACGTTCCAAGAATGTCTTGGTTTATAAGAGACTTTCGTTTGAAAGATGGGGGATATCACATTGGGAAACCCATAAGTTACGATGTGTTTACTTTGACGCATATATTGCGGGGAACCCAAATGCTATTTTACGCAACGGGTTAAGAAATTATTTTGACTCAATATATTCGAATATTGGACTTCATGATTTAGAAAAAGTGGCTAACATGCAACATAAAGAAGCATGTTATGCTTACGGATTAGTAATGTTCGCTTCTCACCAAAGTGAGAACAAGAACATCGGGCTACAACTATTAAACAAAACGTTTCCTCAAGTGACGGAGTCGGTAATTGGGGTAAGAAATGAGGTTTTTAGATTATTACGGGACTGTTGGACATTACGTAACCCTCGTCCCTTTGATGATGTTACAACACGCTGTCTTATCAACGGCCATAACGGTTATGTTGCACAAGACCAAGGATGGGAAGTAGTCCTAGTAAAACCAGAATGCATGACTTGTTTCTGGACGTATGAATTACGTGTCTTTATTGCCTTTGCCGAACGACTTGTGTACTAGCTAGAATTGTCTTCACAACTATCTTGTATCAAAGTTATTGTGTGCTATATTTCATGCTTTATGTAAAATAAGCGGTATTGTAAGTTTGTAAAATATTGTATAAAAGTTTGAACGCGAAATATTATTACAATCAGTTTTTCATATAGAATTGTAGTAGTTGAATTGTATATTAGCTACTAAGTATGAACTTAACGGGTAGGTACTACCCGAATTTAAACTTATAAAACGCTAATATGAAGAAAAAGCTTTTATAAATGAGTTCATATTATGCTACGAAATACTATTAACTACTCTTAATATTCTGTATGATTAACTTGTTCCATTTAACTATTTTGAAGGAAATGGCACCGACTACTCGACACACCGTGAATATGAATGAAGAGGAATTCCGTACTTTTCTAGCTTCAAACATAGCCGCAGTACAGGCTGCGCTACATACCAACAATAACCTTGGATCTAGCAGTACAGGAAATCGTGTAGGATGCACCTATAAAGAATTCACTGCCTGCAAACCTTTGGAATTTGATGGAACCGAAGGACCGATCGGATTGAAACGGTGGACCGAGAAGGTTGAATCGGTGTTTGCCATAAGTAAGTGTACTGAAGAGGACAAAGTGAAGTACGCTACGCATACCTTCACAGGTTCTGCGTTAACATGGTGGAATACCTATCTAGAGCAAGTGGGACAAGATGATGCGTACGCACTACCGTGGTCAGCATTCAAGCACTTGATGAACGAGAAGTACCGTCCCAGAACCGAGGTCAATAAGCTCAAGACAGAACTTAGAGGGTTACGAACCCAAGGATTTGATATTACCACGTACGAAAGACGATTCACAGAATTGTGCCTATTGTGTCCGGGAGCATTCGAAGATGAGGAAGAGAAGATCGACGCGTTTGTGAAAGGATTACCGGAAAGAATCCAAGAAGATATAAGTTCACACGAGCCCGCCTCCATACAACAGGCATGTAGAATGGCTCACAAACTAGTGAACCAGATTGAAGAAAGAATTAAAGAACAGACTGCTGAAGAGGCCAATGTGAAGCAAGTCAAAAGAAAGTGGGAGGAAAACGGTGATAAGAATCACCAATACAACAACAACAGCAATTACAACAATAATCTCAAAAATTATCCCAACAATCGCAACATCAATCGCAACTACAACAAACGGCCCAACAACAACAACAACAACAACAGCAACTACAGCAATCATCCCAACAACAATAATAACCGCAACAATAACAACAATCAGAAGCAGCTATGCCAAAGGTGTGAAAAGAATCACTCGGGGTTCTGCACCAAATTTTGCAACAAGTGTAAAAAAAATGGTCATAGCGCGGCGAAGTGTGAGGTCTACGGACCAGGGGTTAATAGAACGAAAGGAACAAATGGTGTCGGAACGAGTAATGGCGGAGCAAATAGTGTCGGAGCAAGTTATGCCAATGTAGTTTGTTATAAATGTGGAAAACCAGGCCACATTATTAGAAATTGCCCGAACCAGGAGAACACGAATGGACAAGGCCGTGGAAGAGTTTTCAATATTAATGCGGTAGAGGCACAGGAAGACCCGGAGCTTGTTACGGGTACGTTTCTTATTGACAATAAATCTGCTTACGTTTTATTTGATTCGGGTGCGGATAGAAGCTCTATGAGTAGAGATTTTTGTGCTAAATTAAGTTGTCCATTGACGCCTTTGGATAGTAAATTTTTACTCGAATTAGCAAATGGTAAATTAATTTCAGCAGATAATATATGTCGGAATCGAGAAATTAAACTGGTTAGCGAAACATTTAAGATTGATTTGATACCAGTAGAGTTAGGGAGTTTTGATGTGATAATCGGTATGGACTGGTTGAAAGAAGTGAAAGCGGAGATCGTTTGTTACAAAAATGCAATTCGCATTATACGAGAAAAAGGAAAACCCTTAATGGTGTACGGAGAAAAGGGCAACACGAAGCTACATCTTATTAGTAATTTTAAGGCACAAAAACTAATAAGAAAAGGTTGCTATGCTGTTCTAGCACACGTCGAGAAAGTACAAACTGAAGAAAAGAGCATCAATGATGTTCCCATTGCAAAAGAATTTCCCGATGTATTTCCGAAAGAATTACCGGGATTACCCCCACATCGATCCGTTGAATTTCAAATAGATCTTGTACCAGGAGCTGCACCAATAGCTCATGCTCCTTACAGACTCGCACCCAGCGAGATGAAAGAACTGCAAAGCCAATTACAAGAACTTTTAGAGCGTGGTTTCATTCGACCAAGCACATCACCGTGGGGAGCTCCTGTTTTGTTTGTCAAGAAGAAAGATGGTACATTCAGGTTGTGTATCGACTACCGAGAGTTGAACAAACTTACCATCAAGAACCGCTACCCACTACCGAGAATCGACGACTTATTTGATCAACTACAAGGCTCGTCTGTTTATTGAAAGATTGACTTACGTTCCGGGTATCATCAAATGCGGGTGAAAGAAGATGATATTCCAAAGACTGCTTTCAGAACACGTTACGGTCATTACGAGTTTATGGTCATGCCGTTTGGTTTAACTAATGCACCAGCTGTGTTCATGGACCTTATGAACCGAGTGTGTGGACCATACCTTGACAAGTTTGTCATTGTTTTCATTGATGACATACTTATTTACTCAAAGAATGACCAAGAACACGGTGAACATTTGAGAAAGGTGTTAGAAGTATTGAGGAAGGAAGAATTGTACGCTAAGTTTTCAAAGTGTGCATTTTGGTTGGAAGAAGTTCAATTCCTCGGTCACATAGTGAACAAAGAAGGTATTAAGGTGGATCCGGCAAAGATAGAAACTGTTGAAAAGTGGGAAACCCCGAAAACTCCAAAACACATACGCCAGTTTTTAGGACTAGCTGGTTACTACAGAAGGTTCATCCAAGACTTTTCCAGAATAGCAAAACCCTTGACTGCATTAACGCATAAAGGGAAGAAATTTGAATGGAATGATGAACAAGAGAAAGCGTTTCAGTTATTGAAGAAAAAGCTAACTACGGCACCTATATTGTCATTGCCTGAAGGGAATGATGATTTTGTGATTTATTGTGATGCATCAAAGCAAGGTCTCGGTTGTGTATTAATGCAACGAACGAAGGTGATTGCTTATGCATCTAGACAATTGAAGATTCACGAACAAAATTATACGACGCATGATTTGGAATTAGGCGCGGTTGTTTTTGCATTAAAGACTTGGAGGCACTACTTATATGGGGTCAAAAGTATTATATATACCGACCACAAAAGTCTTCAACACATATTTAATCAGAAACAACTGAATATGAGGCAGCGTAGGTGGATTGAATTATTGAATGATTACGACTTTGAGATTCGTTACCACCCGGGGAAGGCAAATGTGGTAGCCGATGCCTTGAGCAGGAAGGACAGAGAACCCATTCGAGTAAAATCTATGAATATAATGATTCATAATAACATTACTACTCAAATAAAGGAGGCGCAACAAGGAGTTTTAAAAGAGGGAAATTTAAAGGATGAAATACCCAAAGGATCGAAGAAGCATCTTAATATTCGGGAAGACGGAACCCGGTATAGGGCTGAAAGGATTTGGGTACCAAAATTTGGAGATATGAGAGAAATGGTACTTAGAGAAGCTCATAAAACCAGATACTCAATACATCCTGGAACGGGGAAGATGTACAAGGATCTCAAGAAACATTTTTGGTGGCCGGGTATGAAAGCCGATGTTGCTAAATACGTAGGAGAATGTTTGACGTGTTCTAAGGTCAAAGCTGAGCATCAGAAACCATCAGGTCTACTTCAACAACCCGAAATCCCGGAATGGAAATGGGAAAACATTACCATGGATTTCATCACTAAATTGCCAAGGACTGCAAGTGGTTTTGATACTATTTGGGTAATAGTTGATCGTCTCACCAAATCAGCACACTTCCTACCAATAAGAGAAGATGACAAGATGGAGAAGTTAGCACGACTGTATTTGAAGAAAGTCGTCTCCAGACATGGAATACCAATCTCTATTATCTCTGATAGGGATGGCAGATTTATTTCAAGATTCTGGCAGACATTACAGCAAGCATTAGGAACTCGTCTAGACATGAGTACTGACTATCATCCACAAACTGATGGGCAGAGCGAAAGAACGATACAAACGCTTGAAGACATGCTACGAGCATGTGTTATTGATTTCGGAAACAGTTGGGATCGACATCTACCGTTAGCAGAATTTTCCTACAACAACAGCTACCATTCAAGCATTGAGATGGCGCCGTTTGAAGCACTTTATGGTAGAAAGTGCAGGTCTCCGATTTGTTGGAGTGAAGTGGGGGATAGACAGATTACGGGTCCGGAGATTATACAAGAAACTACCGAGAAGATCATCCAAATTCAACAACGGTTGAAAACCGCCCAAAGTCGACAAAAGAGCTACGCTGACATTAAAAGAAAAGATATAGAATTTGAAATTGGAGAGATGGTCATTCTTAAAGTTGCACCTTGGAAAGGCGTTGTTCGATTTGGTAAACGAGGGAAATTAAATCCAAGGTATATTGGACCATTCAAGATTATTGATCGTGTCGGACCAGTAGCTTACCGACTAGAGTTACCTCAACAACTCGCGGCTGTACATAACACTTTCCACGTCTCGAATTTAAAGAAATGTTTTGCTAAAGAAGATCTCACTATTCCGTTAGATGAAATCCAAATCAACGAAAAACTTCAATTCATCGAAGAACCCGTCGAAATAATGGATCGTGAGGTTAAAAGACTTAAGCAAAACAAGATACCAATTGTTCAGGTTCGATGGAATGCTCGTAGAGGACCCGAGTTCACCTGGGAGCGTGAAGATCAGATGAAGAAGAAATACCCGCATCTATTTTCAGAAGATTCGTCAACACCTTCAACAGCTTAAAATTTCGGGACGAAATTTATTTAACGGGTAGGTACTGTAGTGACCCGAACTTTTCCATGTTTATATATATTAATTGAGATTGATATTTACATGATTAAATGTTTCCAACATGTTAAGCAATCAAACTTGTTAAGACTTGATTAATTGAAATATGTTTCATATAGACAATTGACCACCCAAGTTGATCGGTGATTCACGAACGTTAAAACTTGTAAAAACTATATGATGACATATATATGGATATATATATATATAGTTAACATGATACTATGATAAGAAAACATATCATAAAGTATATTAACAATGAACTACATATGTAAAAACAAGACTACTAACTTAATGATTTTTAAACGAGACATATATGTAACGATTATCGTTGTAAAGACATTTAATGTATATATATATCATATTAAGAGATATTCATACATGATAATATCATGATAATATAATAATTTAAAATCTCATTTGATATTATAAACATTGGGTTAACAACATTTAACAAGATCGTTAACCTAAAGGTTTCAAAACAACACTTACATGTAACGACTAACGATGACTTAACGACTCAGTTAAAATGTATATACATGTAGTGTTTTAATATGTATTTATACACTTTTGAAAGACTTCAGTACACTTATCAAAATACTTCTACTTAACAAAAATGCTTACAATTACATCCTCGTTCAGTTTCATCAACAATTCTGCTCGTATGCACCCGTATTCGTACTCGTACAATACACAGCTTTTAGATGTATGTACTATTGGTATATACACTCCAATGATCAGCTCTTAGCATCCCATGTGAGTCACCTAACACATGTGGGAACCATCATTTGGCAACTAGCATGAAATATCTCATAAAATTACAAAAATATGAGTAATCATTCATGACTTATTTACATGAAAACAAAATTACATATCCTTTATATCTAATCCATACACCAACGACCAAAAACACCTACAAACACTTTCATTCTTCAATTTTCTTCATCTAATTGATCTCTCTCAAGTTCTATCTTCAAGTTCTAAGTGTTCTTCATAAATTCCAAAAGTTCTAGTTTCATAAAATCAAGAATACTTTCAAGTTTGCTAGCTCACTTCCAATCTTGTAAGGTGATCATCCAACCTCAAGAAATCTTTGTTTCTTACAGTAGGTTATCATTCTAATACAAGGTAATAATCATATTCAAACTTTGGTTCAATTTCTATAACTATAACAATCTTATTTCAAGTGATGATCTTACTTGAACTTGTTTTCGTGTCATGATTCTGCTTCAAGAACTTCGAGCCATCCAAGGATCCATTGAAGCTAGATCCATTTTTTTCTTTTCCAGTAGGTTTATCCAAGGAAATTAAGGTAGTAATGATGTTCATAACATCATTCGATTCATACATATAAAGCTATCTTATTCGAAGGTTTAAACTTGTAATCACTAGAACATAGTTTAGTTAATTCTAAACTTGTTCGCAAACAAAAGTTAATCCTTCTAACTTGACTTTTAAAATCAACTAAACACATGTTCTATATCTATATGATATGCTAACTTAATGATTTAAAACCTGGAAACACGAAAAACACCGTAAAACCGGATTTACGCCGTCGTAGTAACACCGCGGGCTGTTTTGGGTTAGTTAATTAAAAACTATGATAAACTTTGATTTAAAAGTTGTTATTCTGAGAAAATGATTTTTATTATGAACATGAAACTATATCCAAAAATTATGGTTAAACTCAAAGTGGAAGTATGTTTTCTAAAATGGTCATCTAGACGTCGTTCTTTCGACTGAAATGACTACCTTTACAAAAACGACTTGTAACTTATTTTTCCGACTATAAACCTATACTTTTTCTGTTTAGATTCATAAAATAGAGTTCAATATGAAATCATAGCAATTTGATTCACTCAAAACGGATTTAAAATGAAGAAGTTATGGGTAAAACAAGATTGGATAATTTTTCTCATTTTAGCCACGTGAAAATTGGTAACAAATCTATTCCAACCATAACTTAATCAACTTGTATTGTATATTATGTAATCTTGAGATACCATAGACACGTATACAATGTTTCGACCTATCATGTCGACACATCTATATATATTTCGGAACAACCATAGACACTCTATATGTGAATGTTGGAGTTAGCTATACAGGGTTGAGGTTGATTCCAAAATATATATAGTTTGAGTTGTGATCAATACTGAGATACGTATACACTGGGTCATGGATTGATTCAAGATAATATTTATCGATTTATTTCTGTACATCTAACTGTGGACAACTAGTTATAGGTTACTAACGAGGACAGCTGACTTAATAAACTTAAAACATCAAAATATATTAAAAGTGTTGTAAATATATTTTGAACATACTTTAATATATATGTATATATTGTTATAGGTTCGTGAATCAACAGTGGCCAAGTCTTACTTCCCGACGAAGTAAAAATCTGTGAAAGTGAGTTATAGTCCCACTTTTAAAAATCTAATATTTTTGGGATGAGAATACATGCAGGTTTTATAAATGATTTACAAAATAGACACAAGTACGTGAAACTACATTCTATGGTTGAATTATCGAAATCGAATATGCCCCTTTTTATTAAGTCTGGTAATCTAAGAATTAGGGAACAGACACCCTAATTGACGCGAATCCTAAAGATAGATCTATTGGGCCTAACAAACCCCATCCAAAGTACCGGATGCTTTAGTACTTCGAAATTTATATCATATCCGAAGGGTGTCCCGAAATGATGGGGATATTCTTATATATGCATCTTGTTATTGTCGGTTACCAGGTGTTCACCATATGAATGATTTTTATCTCTATGTATGGGATGTGTATTGAAATATGAAATCTTGTGGTCTATTGTTACGATTTGATATATATAGGTTAAACCTATAACTCACCAACATTTTTGTTGACGTTTAAAGCATGTTTATTCTCAGGTGAATATTAAGAGCTTCCGCTGTTGCATACTAAAATAAGGACAAGATTTGGAGTCCATGTTTGTATGATATTGTGTAAAAACTGCATTCAAGAAACTGATTTCGATGTAACATATTTGTATTGTAAACCATTATGTAATGGTCGTGTGTAAACAGGATATTTTAGATTATCATTATTTGATAATCTACGTAAAGCTTTTTAAACCTTTATTTATGAAATAAAGGTTATGGTTTGTTTTAAAAATGAATGCAGTCTTTGAAAAACGTCTCATATAGAGGTCAAAACCTCGCAACGAAATCAATTAATATGGAACGTTTTTAATCAATATGAACGGGACATTTCAGTATAAATGTCACTAAATAGAACATACATAATCATTTTAATAATTATTAGATTAACTAATTTGAAGATAGGTTCGACAGATTCTAATGAGTTGTCATTCGATTAGACAATACCCCCTATCTATTAATAGTTAATAGTCCAATGTCCACAAGTGTCGGTCTTTTGTCCAAACCTTAATTATGGTACAAAATCTAATAACCTCATCTTAATATTTTAATCCAACATCACGATTACTTCGGCTCAAATAAGCATAATAATAACTTAGTTACGAGACATTAATTTAAAAAGGAAGAACATAGCTTACAGTGGTGATTAATTGTGTAGCGTTACCCGGACAGAGTTCCGACTTTAAAACCCGTAAAACATTTCTTACAATAACCCAACTAAACCATAATTTATTATTAATTTTAAATTAAAATTATAATTATAATATAAATATATTACATAGAGAAGAGAGATTGATTTTTGTGTCCCTAACTCGTCCGAAAAACTGACTTTTTATAGAACTTGGCCTGCTACAGTAACTCATGCGGTCGCATGAGATTTTAGTGCAAATCTCATGCACTCGCATGGGCTCATGTACTCGCATGAGTTTTATGCCTATTTCTCATGAGATCGCATGGCCGTCAGATTCAGCTCACATATTTTTTGTTTGCTAGTTTATCGACGTTATTTAATATAATATATAATATATAAATAATTTATATAATTATTTAAATATTATATTATATTCTTGTGCATAGTTGACTTGTAATTTTAGCTCCGTTGCATCGTGCGTTGATAGTTGGCTCAGGTCCCGGTTCCGGATTTTCGAACGTCCTTGCGTACTATTTAATATCTTGTACTTTGCATTTTGCGGCTTGTAATCTTATCATTTTTGGACGTTTCTCTTCAATAAATTGAACCACTTGAATTATATCTTGTACATTTGAGCTTTTTGGTCATTTGCGTCTTCAAATCATCGTTTTCTTCTTTTGTCTTCGCACTTATTTATTTAAACGAATATTACATAAAAATAGAACAATTGCAACTAAAAGCTTTACATATTGGAAGGATATTGTGCCTAATATATGTTCATTTGGAGCACTATCAAAGATTATTTTCGAGTTCAATTGCTTGAGGACAAGAAAAACTCTAGTGTGGGGTGTTTTGATATCGCATATTTTATACACGTTTTCCTTAGCAATATCGATCACATTTTAGTCCGTTCGGATACGATTTGGCGGTATTTTGATGATATTGAGAACGTCCGAGTTTGAAGAGTTTATTGTAAAAGAGTGGCGTTTTATGGAGTTTTTGAGGCATGTTGTTAATCGATTATTATTATTGGTGCCCTGAGGTTGGAAATGGGAAATACATATCAGGTATTGAGGTTTTGAGTTAATTTAAGTGATGAAAAAGTGCAGAAGAAACGTGAATGCCAGAGCACGTTTAATGTCGCGGCGCCGAGGGTTAGGTCGCGGCGCGGTAATCAAAAGGATTCGATATCAGGAAAGGGGCTAAAGAAGGGTTCAGAACCAGTGTTAGGTCGCGGCGCGACAATCTCAGCCGCGGCGCGGCATTCGCCTAGTTTCAAGCTCATGAGGGGATTTAAGAATGTCCCAGTTCACGTTAAATGTCGCGGCACGACAACTGAGGGTCGCGGCTGCAGTAGGTCGGCCCAGACGATTTTGTGGGGGTATTTAAGCCGGAAAAATACCTTAATTATTCATTATTCCATCCAGACGAATTCCAGCAACTTTTGGGCGAATTTCGGTGATTATTGGGGAACCCCAATATCATTCGATCAACTCAATCATTCCGGAAACGCGTCTCGATCCGTTCATCATTCAAGAACACAATTTTCATTAGGTTTAATTCTTATCATCATAATGAATACTCTTAATTGTTTATTTGTGATTTTGTTTTTAGCCATGATTGTTGGCTAAGTCATTAATGTTTGTCTAGATTGAATATTCGTATGTGTTTGGATGATACTTAAACGTTTAATTTGATTAATACATGATAATTATGAGTTTTGATTAAGAATCATTCTTATGGGATTTGATATTTGTTATTTGGATTGATTAGTGATCTTGTTTGAACAAAGGGAACCCTGTTTCAATTTAGTGAACTGATTTTCAATTGATTTGTCTTAATCAATTGGGTGCTTACTGGACCAAGGGGTAAACCGGGTAACATAGATTGAACAAAATAGGGGTGAATTGTGTGGAGCGAACACGTAACCAATTGAATTTTAATCTTATAATTAGTTAATTACTAAGTCACAAACGAAAGAGGTCTTTGGTTCCAGAGAACCCTAAGCCAATAAATTCTAGTTTGACGTGTTTGCTAAAAGAGAACTCTGGGTAAACCGACTCTGTAATTGCATGTATTGATAAATAGAACTAGTGCTTAATAACAAATCATCCGACACTGCAAATAGAAGATCTAGGCGAACATTCTTTTATCTATTGAATTCAATTATCTTTATTTTTCGTTGAGTCTGCAATTTAATTTATTTAAAATTAAAAACTAAAAATATGGTCTTTTACTTTTGATCTATCCTTGATTTGGCTAATCGTTAAATAGCCACAAAAACCAATTATCTCGTACTTTAAATTTTCATAGATTAACTTAGTTTATTTCCATTAGTTGCAATCTTAATTCTCACATTTTAACGGTCCTTGGAACGATTTTGGAATTACCAACTTTATACTATTGCACGATCGGGTACACTGCCCGTTAGTGTGTAGTAATCTTTAAACTGGCATTTTCCAGAGATAAATTATATACTAGATTTTACACATCAGACGGTCAGAGTGAACGGACGATTCAGACATTAGAAGACATGTTGAGAGCGTGTGTCTTAGAATATGGTGATTCTTGGGATTCACATCTTCCATTAATAGAGTTTGCTTACAACAATTCGTATCATTCGAGTATTGGAATGCCACCGTACAAAATGTTGTATGGTCACAAGTGTAGAACTCCTACGTGTTGGTTAGAAGCAGGTGAGAAACAATTTGCAGGTCCCGAAATTGTTCAGATAACAGCAGAAAAGGTCGAAATTGCACGTGAGAAGTTAAAAGTAGCCAGAGACCGACAAAAGATGTGTACTGATCCGCGCAGACGTCCAGTGATATTTAATGTAGGTGATCGTGTATATCTGAAAGTCTCGCCATGGAAAGGGGTGATCAGGTTTGGTAAACGTGGTAAACTAGCACCAAGGTTTATTGGGCCATTTCCGATCATAGAAATTTTGAACGATCAAACGGTAGTTTTAGATCTTCCTTCTGAATTAGCCGGAATTCACAACACGTTTAATGTGTGTTATTTAAGGAAGTGTAAGATAGACGATGAAAGTTTGATTCTTCCACTGAAGGATTTGAAAGTGGATTTAAGAAAGAAATTAGTAGAAGAGCCAATTCGAATAGTAGACAGGAAAGTCACCAAGTTAAGAAAGAAACAGATTCCTATGGTGTTAGTGGAATGGCGGCACAGTTTAGGTTCTAACCTGACATGGGAAACCGAGGAGTTAATGAGGGCACGCTATCCTCAGTTGTTTGACCTTGACCAGATTTCGAGGACGGAATCTTCTTAAGGGGGTAGATTTGTAACATCCTCAACCGGGCCTAGCTGTAAGATTACTATATTACCCTTAAGTTAGTATTGTGTTATTATATGCTTTTATTTTTATTCAATTTTTTTATTATTATTATTTAATGATGTGGTTAGGACCAGTTTGTGACAAGGGTCACAGAACAGGTTTGTTTATTTAATTTGGACTTCGTTTGGGTTGCCAAATGATATACGAAAGATATCAGATAACTGATAAATACTCGTGTGTTGCACAGTGTAGGATTTAACTCACATTAGATGACTAGTGCTTCCTTTTTTCTCATTTGGTTTCCAGAACTTTCACACACACACAAACACATCTCGTTCTTCCTTCCTTTCACCTAACCAAACCCTAGATCTTCAATCTTTGTTTTAGAGCTCAAATCAATTGCATCTTTGTGTTCTTTGTGATTTACTGATTCTATCAAGATAAGAATCAAAACATTTCATGCTTTAATCTTTGTGAAAATTGAGTTTTGTGTAAAGTTTTTACAAAGTGTGTAATTTGGGTCAAAATGGTTAGATTTGATGTTGTTTGAGTCCAAATCTTGTGGGTTTATGTTTCTACATGTTTAGTGTCTTCGATTTGGTCAGTTTTGAGGTCATAATCGAGCTCTAGAGCAAGAATTGGTCGATTTTAGGTGAAACCCGTCATTTTGTTCTTCAGCTTCTGCAGATAAACACAGTCGGCTGAGTGTCTCCTGACACTCGACCGACCGACTCGACCATCGACCAAGTGTGTATGACCCACGGCTAAGTGTGTCTGTGAAATACCATCGACCGGGTGAATAGACACTCGGCCGAGTGAGTGTAGACAATTGGCCGACTGTGTATGACAGTCGACCGAGTGTCTTTGGCAGTGAAATATTTTACTAAGTGTTGATTTTTAGCCGTTATGCTGTCCATTTGTATTTTGATGATCAGGATGTAAATTTTGAAAATGCATAGTGTTAAGCAAAAAAAATTTAGCGGACGCTTTTTGATACAAAAATTTCTGTACTGTGTTATTTGTTGTTAACAGACAGTAAATAACTTGATTTGCCTTATGTTCAGGTGATAAGGATAAAGAAGCCACTCAGTAGTAGATTATCTGAGCTGGTTGCTGGTAATTGGTGAGTGGGACTAACTGGAGAAATTAGTATAGAGTAGCATGTTATAATATGATTGCCATGCTTGTTAGATATACTTACTGTTGTGGTTAGTTAGTACATTGTGATGACTGCATGTTAGTTGATGCTTGTCTGCTGGAGCCCAGTGCGAACCAATTATGTGTTAGCCTCGGTAGGAGAGATCAACCTACGGGTTGGGTTCCTCATGTGGTAGCCTAGACAATAGAGGTGTATATATGTGAATGACGCGTCCGTCGCGTGTGGATTATATATATACACACACGGTGGTGGAGGAACTTCTGGTAAGCCCAGTCCGATCAGCTGGTGGTTAATGGTTTGGCCGAGCCACCATAGTCTCTGTAGACGGCACTTGGGTGATGTTTGTGTGTTAGACTTTGTGACATAATTAGTATAATGGTTTCTGTATACTATTGCCTGTAGTTAGTCGTACTCACTTAGCTTCATGCTAATTCCCTTCCATCTCCTCCCTGCAGGTTGTTAGCTTTTGTAAATGATGCATTTTGGGGAGAAGACGGGCATGTGAATGTTATGTTTGACAGGAGTCAACTCTGATGTGATTTTACTTAGTTAAAATGTGTTCTTTTGTAAACATCATACATTTACGACTCTTCCATTTAAAATATGTATTTTGTATGTTGTCACGTGACACTGGTAAGTGTAAATTGTATTTAATTAATAAATGTTCCACCACGTATATGTATATATAAAAAAAATTATTAGCGGTGTCACAAGTTGGTATCAGAGCTTAGTTTGGCAGCGTGAGCATTGTGATTTAAATGTCATGTTCCCAAACTTAGTTGAGTCATGTCAAACATAACATGATGGGGATGGGTTAAATGAGTATTAGGACATGTTATGTGTTAGTTGTTAGTACTAACAGAGTTTATACTAAGTTTTGGTGTGAGTGTTGTGGTAGTGCAGTAATGGTAGATAATGAAGCAAACGCTACTGGCCCCACTCTCCCTGGAACTGGTATTTTCAGAGCTCCCGAGGAAGATGGACATGTATCATCAGAAGAGGAAACCTCACAAGAGGTTATAAACCTTCAAAGTCGATTACTAGAAGCTCAGGAGAAAATTAAAGAATTAGAACAAGAATGGGCGCAATGGCACCCTAATACCACTGCGTTGAACACAACTTTTCCTTCAAACCTTTATACTCAAGCTGGTGGAAGTTCTCAGTCACAGTTTCCTCAAACCACCTATCAAAACCTCCAAATACCATTCCCGTTTAACCAGTCATTTCCGAATCAGATGATATACCCATTTCAAGTTCCCGAAATGAGAAAGAAGTGTTCATATAAACAGCTTCTGGATTGTAAACCGCCGGAGTACAACGGTCACACAAACCCTACAATGACACTCAATTTGTTAACAGAAGTAGAGTGAGCGTTGGAAGCATGTTTTTGTGAGCCTGAATCTATGGTACTGTTTGCTAGTAGGCTTCTCAAAGGTGAAGCAATGAAATGGTGGGACTCTATCACCGCATATTTATCCAAAGAACAAATCAGTCAAATAACCTGGGAATAATTTGCTGCTAAGGTGCGTGAGCAGTATTGTTCTGAGTATGAGATGGAAAGATTAAAAACAGAGTTTCTGAATATGAGAATGACAGAAAGTATACCGACTGAGAAGGATAAGATTCAGCATTTTATGCGGGTGATTAAGTCAGAGTTTAGAACAGTTGCGAGATTTGCAATGACTTTGTCACAGGCTCATGAGATGGCTAAGATTACTGAGGGTGACATCATTGCAGCGAAAAGAGAAAGTTCGAGGGGTGGATCGTTTGGGGGAAAATCAGAAAGTCAATCGGGTGGACAGTCGACTCAGCAGTCGGGTAAGAAATCCGGTTTTCTTGGTAAAAAGTCAGGCGGGTTTAAACAGAAAATTAAGTCTGGTATGAGCGGAACGGGTTCAAGTCAGTCTGGGTGGTGTAATGTTTGTAAGTCGACCCATGTCAGTCCATGTTCTCCAATGACCAGAAGGTGTTTGAAATGTGGAGTGTTAGGTCATGAATCAACAGCTTGTTCCTTTAAATCTAATGTTTGTTGGAGTTGCCATCAAGAAGGACATAGATCAGCGAATTGTCCATCTGTGTCAAGAGCCAGTTCTGCGGCAGGGTCAGGGCTAGATCGGTTACTTATGGGGGATCTTCTACTTCTACTGCAGGGCAGAAGAGAAAGAATCCTCCAACAGCAGAGGCAAGGGCATTTCAGATGACGGCAGAAGCTGCAACCGCTACCGATGACGTTATTACCGGTATGTTCTTGGTTAATTCCTTGGCAGCTCATGTGTAATTTGATTCAGGAGCTAATCGTTCTTTTATGTCCTTAGGCTTCTGTGATAAGTTGAAGTTGCCTGTTAGGATGTTAGATGCGCCTTTGGGGATAGAAGTAGTTGATGGTAAAATGGTTCCATGCACATCATATATGTCTGGAATTACCATCGAAATCGACGGCCATTCCTTCCCTTTAACCTGTTAGTTGATGCTTATACCTAGCTTTGATGTAGTCATAGGCATGAACTAGTTAAGAGCTAATAGGGCTAATATTAAGTGTGATAAGAATATGATTTCTTTCCGTTTGGCTGATGGATCTCGAGTGATAGCTAGGGGAGAGCGCAGTGGATTTAACTTCCCTATAGTTTCCCTCCTGAAAGCTCAGAAGGCGATATCGAAAGGGTGTGATTCGTTCTTAGCTTATGTGATCGATGTTAAGAAAGAAAAGAAGCAGGTGACCGATATTCCCGTTGTGTCAGAATTTCCAGAAGTGTTTCTAGATTATTTACCAGGGTTACCTCCTGTATGTGAAGTAGAGTATAAAATCGATTTAGTTCCAGGTGCTACGCCAGTTGCAAAAGCTCCTTACAGATTAGCTTCGTCAGAAATCCGAGAAATGATGTCTCAGATTCAGGAATTGTTAGATAAGGGGTTTATTCGACCAAGTTCTTCATCGTGGGGTGCTCCTATTTTAGTTGTGAAAAAGAAAGATGGGTCGCTTCACATGTGTATAGATTATCGTGATTTAAACAAGAGAACAATAAAGAATAAGTATTCGATACCGAGAATAGATGATTTATTCGATTAGTTATAGGGTGCTTCCTACATTTCAAAGATTTATTTACGTTCAGGATATCATCAGGTACGTGTTGCAGAGAACGATATACCGAAAACAGCATTCAGAACTAGATATGGTCATTATGAATTTTCAGTTATGCCATTCGGGTTAACAAACGTGCCAGCAGTGTTTATGGATTTAATGAATAGGGTGTGTCATCAGTATCTTGACAAGTTTGTGATTGTCTTCATAGATGATATCTTGATATATTCGAAAACCGAGAAAGATCATGTTATGCATCTGATAATGCTAAAAACGAACATATATTTCATAGCATTATTCCTCAAGAAAGACAATCTTTTAGTTGCAATTGTTCTATTTACAAGTGATATTCGTTTAAATAATAAAAGGTGAAGACAAAAGACAGATTCGACAAATTGAAGACGCAAACGACCAAAAAGCTCAAAAGTACAAAATATAATCAAAGAGGTTCCAATTATTGATAAGAAACGTCTCAGAATTACAAGAGTACAAGATTCAAAACGCAAAGTACAAGATATTAAATTGTACGCAAGGACGTTCGAAAATCCGGAACCGGGACCAGAGTCAACTCTCAACGCTCGACGCAACGGACTAAAAATTACAAGTTAACTATGTATATAAATATAATATAATATATAATTAATTATATATATTATATATATATTATTTATATATTAAAACCGTCGGCAAGAAAGGTTCCAAAATGAGATGAGCTGTAGAAACAAACTCAGCCAAAAAGGCCGCGACTCGCGGAGCCTCCCTGGACAAAAATGCCTATAAAAGCCAGCGCAATTCGACGTTTTAAATATCCATATATATCAATCTCTCTATCATATACGTAAATATATATATATAATTTATATTTTAATTTTAATTTTAATTTTAATTAATAATAATAAGGGTATTTAGCGAATGTTGTAAGGGTGTAAGTCGAAATTCTGTCCGTGTAACGCTACACTATTTTTAATCATTGTAAGTTATGTTCAACCTTTTTAATTTAATGTCTCGTAGCTAAGTTATTATTATGCTTATTTAAATCGAAGTAATCATAATTGGGCTTTGTACCATAATTGGGGTTTGGACAAAAGAACGACACTTGTGGAAATTAGACTATGGGCTTTATATTTGTTTAACTAAATGATAGTTTATTAATTTTAATATAAAGATTTACAATTGGACGTCCCTATAAATAACCATATACACTCAATCGAACACGATGGGCGGGGTATTTATATGTACGAATAATCGTTCATTTAACCGGACACGGGAATGGATTAATAGTCACTAGAATTATTAAAACAGGGGTGAAATTATGTATAAGGATACTTGGCATAATTGATAACAAAGTATTAAAACCTTGGGTTACACGCAGTCGATAACCTGGTGTAATTATTAAACAAAGTATTAAAACCTTGTTACAGTTTAAGTCCCCAATTAGTTGGAATATTTGACTTCGGGTATAAGGATAATTTGACGAGGATACTCGCACTTTATATTTATGACTGATGGACTGTTATGGACAAAAACCAGAGGACATATTGAATAATCCATGACAAAGGACAATTAACCCATGGGCATAAAACTAAAATCAACACGTCAAACATCATGATTACGGAAGTTTAAATAAGCATAATTATTTTATTTCATATTTTATTTCCTTTATTTTATATTTAATTGCACTTCTAATTATCGCACTTTTATTTATTGTTATTATATTTAATTACACTTTTAATTATCGTACTTTTTAATCATCGCAATTTTATTTTATCGCACTTTTATTTATCGCAATTTCATTATCGTTATTTACTTTACGCTTTAAATTAAGTCTTTTATTTATTTAATATTTTACATTAGGTTTTAACTGCAACTAAAGTTTTAAAAATCGACAAACCGATCATTAAACGGTAAAAACCCCCCTTTATAATAATAATATTACTTATATATATTTGTATTTTTATAAAATTAAAGCTAATATAGCGTTAAGCTTTGTTTAAAAGATTCCCTGTGGAACGAACCGGACTTACTAAAAACTACACTACTGTACGATTAGGTACACTGCTTATAAGTGTTGTAACAAGGTTTAAGTATATCCATTCTATAAATAAATAAATATCTTATGTAAAATTGTATCGTATTTAATAATATTTCCTTGTAAAATTTAATAGTATTTTATACCCCTTAGCGAAAACATCAAGTATTTTTGGCGCCGCTGCCGGGGAATCGATTTCTTGCTTAAAAGCCGGAAGCGCAACGCTAATATTAAAAAAAAAAATTATTTTTAGTTTACTTTTATAAAAAATACGCTTTTGAAAAAATACGTTTTAAATATTCGAAAACATAAAAAGAAAATAAAAATATAAATATTTTTAAGAGTTTGTTAAATATTTAAGTTTTATAAAGTTTCTTTATTTTTATTTATAAAAATATAAGTCTTATTTAAATACTTTATTTTTATTTAAAACATAAAAAAAACCGAAAAAAAACGAAAAAAATATATATATATAAATCTATTTTTAAGATTTTTATAAAATTATAAAGTATTTCTATTTTTATTTTAGTTTTTAAAACATAAGTTTTTATATAATTTATATAAATATTTTATTTAATTATTAAAACAGAAAATATAAAACAGAAAAATATAAAAACAAATAAATAAAAAAACTGACCTGTCGAAACTTGACCTGTCTCTTTTGAGCCTGCAATCTCCGCGACTTGCGGGGGTTTTGAACTGGGTTCACCGCGACTCGCGGAGCCGCCCAGACAGGTCACATAGGAAGCCCTGAATTCGCATTAATTACGGGTTTTTATTATTATTATTTAAATTAAACCCTAATTAGGGTTATATTTTTATATAATTTAGTTTAGTTTATTTATTAATTTGTATTTTAAGTTTAATTAGTTTAATTAGTTTATAAAATTAATGGTTTTATTAAATAAATAATATAAAAATAATATTTTTATAAAATTGTAATTTTTACAACTTTTAGTATATTTTTATATTTTGTCCCTTTTTATTTGTTTTAGCATAATTTTTTGTATTTTTCGCTCGTAGCTAGTTTTAAGTCTAGTATTTTGCCGTAGCTTATTTTTATTTATAGATTTTTAGGATTTGCCGTAAAATTCCTTAAGTGCTTTTTCTTTAGACTAAGATTTAGGTGCCTTAGAATTTTGCGACGCCTTTTTAAGTTTTAGTACCTTTTTAAGTTATTGCCATTTGGGATATAGTTTTACTTGTAAGCCTTAATATTTTTAGACGCAACTTTTAGTTTTTAGTTTTTAGTTTCTTTTTAGGTTTCAACGCGCTACTTTCTTATTTTTATTTTTCGACACATTTTACCTATGTATCAATTATCACTCAAATTAGTAATCTCAATTTGCAATTTAAATTTTAAGTTAGTGATAATAATAAGGTTGGGTTAGTCGAGTGTTTTAAAGTTTTATAAGTCACTCTTTTTCTTTCTTATTTTTCGACGCCTTTTATTTTTCAACCCTTTTCTTTTTCGACCTTTTTCGACGCGCTTTTTTTCTTTCTCATTTCTCGCCATTCTAGTTTTAGGACATAGATTTTTATTCTACTTCTTCTCTAAATTTCTTAAAATTACGAAAATTTATTTTAAGTGGTTAAATTGATAGACATCAAAATTTTCTGGTTCGTAGTAATAGTTGGATTTGTACGTGGACCGGGTTATTGGAGCCAAACAGTACTCAATTATATTGAGACCAAACGAATCCTGCCCCTCTGCTGCATCTTTTGGCTATTCGAAACGTGGGCAAAATCAGAAAAGTCTATTAATTGGATAGCTTATATAATTTTTCTTTCCTTTTAAAAACTAATAGGATATTCAGTGAATGCACCGAGCAAGACGTTCGCCACCTTTTGTACGTTCACCACCTGTAACTCAATCAAGACATCTAGCTAATATTACCGCCGTTGATTTTTCTTTAGAATCGTCATCCAGTCGACCAAGTACTCCAATTCAAATTTCCGATAGTCCATATTTTGAACCCGACCTCACAATTGAGAATCCGGAGAATATTCAGGGACGATTCATAGATCCTGAACCATTAATTTTTCCTCTGGAACCACCAATCATTCAAACAGAGATTGTTGAGAAACGAACCATTAAATCAGAATCCTCTAGTGATTCAGATTCAACAAATTCAATCATGGAAAATCTGGAACCTCTAAGTATGGAAGACCGAATGCGAGCTAAACGCACTGGCCAAGGTCACGCAATTACTCATCCAGACATTAATGCGCCAGATTATGAAATCAAATGACAAATTCTACACATGGTGACTAATCAATGCCAATTTAGTGGTGCGCCGAAGGAAGATCCAAATGAACATCTTCGTACCTTTAATAGGATCTGTACTTTATTTAAAATAAGAGAAGTTGAGGATGAACAGATATATCTCATGTTATTTCCCTGGACTTTAAAGGGAGAAGCCAAAGATTGGTTAGAATCGTTACCTGAAGGGGCGATTGATACATGGGACGTTTTAGTTGAAAAATTTCTTAAACAATTCTTTCCGGCATCTAAAGCCGTAAGACTTCATGGAGAAATTGTTACGTTCACGCAAAAGCCAAATGAAACTCTATATGAGGCGTGGACAAGATTTGGAAAGTTATTAAGAGGATGTCCGCAACATGGTTTAGACACCTGTCAAATAGTACAAATATTCTACCAAGGATGCGACATCACTACAAGAAATGACATAGATATAGCAGCTGGTGGTTCCATTATGAAGAAAACAGCAACTGACGCTTACAAAATTATTGATAACACTGCTTCCCACTCACATGAGTGGCATCAAGAAAAAGATATCGTTAGATCATCTAAAGCAGCTAGAGCCGATTCTAGCCATGACTTTGATTCCATTTCCGCAAAGATAGATGCTGTCGAGAGACGAATGGAGAAGATGACTAAAGATATTCACTCAATACGAATTAGTTGTGAGCAGTGTGGAGGACCACATTTGACAAAAGATTGTATCAGTATTGAACTAACAATGGAACAAAGAGAGAATGTTTCATACATAAACCAAAGGCCTGTTATATATATATATATATATATATATATATATATATATATATATATATATCAGAATAATTATCAACCGCCAAGACCAATCTACAATCAAAATCAGAACTATAACCGAAATATTCCATACAACAACCAACAAGGTCCTAGCAATCAACAAGTATCCAATAATACTTACAACCAGCAAAGACCTAATTTTCAAAACAAACCACCACAAACCGATGTTAAAAAGCCAAATTTAGAAGATATGATGACGAAGCTAGTTGAAACTCAAACACAGTTTTTCACATCTCAGAAACAAACCAATGAACAAAACGCTCAAGCATTTAGAAATCAACAAGCTTCTATTCAAAATTTGGAACAAGAAGTGAGTAACCTAGCAAGGTTAATAGGTGAAAGAAAACCGGGAAGTTTACCTAGTGATACAAATGCAAACCCCCGGAATGAAACAGCTAAAGTCATTACCACAAGAAGTGGTACAACACTTAAACCACCTGAAATACCTGTAATTTCTGATGAAGCTATTCCTACTCCACAAGAACCACAACCTGACCAAGATAAGGAAAAAGAACCGGTAGTTGAAAAGGTTAATGAAGATAACACAATTAAGGATAAACCTTATGTTAAACCATACCAACCACCACTTCCTTACCCGAGTAAAATGAAAAAAGAGAAACTTGAAGCCGAGCAATCCAAATTCTTGGATATGTTTAAATAGATAAATGTAAATCTTCCTTTCATTGATGTAATTTCAGGAATGCCTAGATATGCTAAATTTCTGAAAGATTTAATCACAAATAGAAAGAAAATGAAAGAACTCTCGGCCGTTACTATGAATGCTAATTGTTCAGCAGTGCTGTTGAATAAGATACCAGGAAAACTATCTGATCCAGGAAGTTTCACAATTCCATGTTTTTTGGGTAGTCTTAGTTCAATAGAAGCATTGGCAGACTTAGGTGCTAGTATAAATTTAATGCCGTATTCACTATACGCTAAACTAGACCTTGGAGAATTGAAACCAACAAGAATAAGCATACAACTAGCCGATAGATCAATAAAATATCCTAGAGGGATAATGGAGAACATGCTAGTTAAAGTTGGTACTTTAGTATTTCCAGTAGATTTTGTTGTTCTGGACATGGAAGAAGATTCTCAAGTTCCTCTCATATTAGGAAGACCATTCTTAAACACGGCTAAAGCAATGATAGACGTGTTCGGTAAGAAACTGACCCTAAGTATAGAGGACGAGAGTGTTACCTTTTCAGTTGATAGAGCAATGCAACAACCGTAATCTGCAGATGATACATGTTATTATATTCAAACTATAGATTCACATGCAGAATTGTTAGAAGAATTTCCAGAATTACAAGGAACAGGAGAATGTTATTTAGGAGAAGGAACTGAACCAATTGATGAAACTGAAATGTTAGCTACACTAATAGCTAATGGATATGAACCAACAACAGAAGAAATTCAAATGCTAAAAGAAGAAGACGGATATCGATACAAATCATCGATAGAAGAACCTCCGACATTAGAGTTAAAGCCACTTCCAAACCATTTAGAATACGCTTATTTACATGGTGAATCTGAATTACCTGTAATAATATCGTCTTCTCTTACTGAAAATGAGAAATCACAACTCATTTCTGTGTTGAAAGCTCATAAACCAGCCATTGCATGGAAGATTCATGATATTAAAGGAATAAGTCCTTCGTATTGCACACATAAAATCCTCATGGAAGAAGGTCATAAAACGTATGTGCAACGCCAATGAAGACTAAATTCTAATATGCAAGATGTTGTTAAAAAGAAATTATTAAACTGCTTGATGCAGGTTTAATTTATCCAATCTCTGATAGTCCATGGGTAAGCCCAGTTCAATGCGTGCCTAAGAAGGGTGGCATGACTGTCATTACAAATGAGAAAAATGAGCTTATTCCTACTAGGACTGTAACAGGATGGCGTGTTTGTATTGATTATAGAAAATTAAATGACGCCACCAGAAAAGATCACTTTCCCTTACCTTTTATTGATCAAATGTTGGAAAGGTTAGCCGGAAACAGTTACTATTGTTTTCTAGATGGTTTTTCCAGATACTTTCAAATTCCAATTGCACCCGAAGATCAAGAGAAAACCACGTTCACGTGCCCTTATGGTACTTTTGCTTACAAACGCATGCCATTTGGACTTTGTAACGCCCTGCAACCTTTCAAAGGTGCATGATGGCGATTTTTCACGACATGATAGAAGAATGCATGGAAGTTTCCATGGATGACTTTTCAGTCTTCGGTGATACATTTGAAACATGTTTAGTTAATCTGGAATGAATGCTTATTAGATGCGAACAATCAAATCTAGTTCTTAATTGGGAGAAATGCCATTTCATGGTTAAAGAAGGCATCGTTCTTGGACATAAAATTTCAAAGGAAGGAATTGAAGTGGATAGAGCTAAAGTAGATGTAATTGCTAAACTTCCACATCCCACCAATGTTAGAGGAGTTAGGAGTTTTCTAGGGCATGCCGGTATTTACCGACGTTTCATAAAAGATTTTTCTAAAATTGCCACTCCTATGAATAAACTCCTAGAAAAGGATGCTCCATTCATCTTTTCAGAGGAATGTATCAAATATTTTAATATTCTTAAAGAGAAACTCACTAATGCGCCGATCATGATAACACCAAATTGGAATTTACCGTTTTAACTAATGTGCGATGCAAGTGATTTTGCAATGGGAGCCGTTTTAGGACAAAGGATTGAAAAACGATTTCAACCTATATATTATGCTAGTAAGACGTTACAAGGAGCACAAACAAATTATACAACTACTGAAAAAGAACTCCTTGCTATTGTCTTTGCTTTTGACAAATTTCGATCATATCTCGTTCTAGCTAAAACGGTGGTCTATACTGACCATTCTGCTCTTAGATACCTATTTTCGAAACAAGATGCTAAACCAAGATTAATCCATTGGATCTTACTCTTACAAGAATTCGATATTGAAATCCGAGATAAAAGAGGAGCAGAAAATCTCGCCGCTGATCATCTTTCTCTTCTTGAAAATCTCGAATTAGAAGTTCTAAATGAATCGGCCATACAAGACAACTTTTCTGATGAATATCTATTGAAGATAGATTATAATGATATTCCATGGTTTGTAGACTATGCAAACTACTTAGTATGTGGATTCCTTGAAAAAGGATTATCGTACCAAAAAAGAAAGAAATTCTTCAGTGATATAAAACACTATTTCTGGGAAGATCCACATTTGTTTAAAAGTTGTCCCGATGGAATAATACGCCGATGTGTATTCGGAGATGAAGCTAGTAAAATCTTAAACCATTGTCACACAGGACCAACAGGAGGGCATTATGGGCCTCAACTCACAGCAAGAAAAGTTTACGATGCTGGATTCTATTGGCCTACAATTTACAAAGACGCACACCTTCTTTGCAAATCCTCTGATGCTTGTCAAAGGGCCAGAAAAATAAGTCAACGTGATGAAATGCCACAAAATGTCATTCAAGTATGTGAAGTATTTGACATTTGGGGTATTGACTTTATGGGTCCATTTCCAAAATCTCATAATAATCTCTATATTCTCGTAGCCATTGATTATGTATCTAAATGGGCGGAAGCACAGGCTCTCCCAACTAACGATGCACGAGTTGTATTCAACTTTTTAAAACGTCTTTTTGCAAGGTTTGAAACACCGAAAGCTTTAATAAGTGATCGGGGTACTCATTTCTGTAATAATCAACTTGAGAAAGTTCTCAAAAGATATGGAGTAACTCATAAAATCTCCACCGCATATCATCCACAAACAAGTGGACAAGTTGAAAATACCAACCGAGCTTTAAAACGTATTCTAGAGAAAACCGTAGGATCAAATCCGAAGGAATGGTCCATTAAATTGGAGGATGCACTCTAGGCTTTTAGAACAGCCTACAAAACTCCAATTGGTACCACACCTTTTAGACTCGTTTACGGAAAAACATGTCATCTTCCAGTAGAAATTGAACACAAAGCATTTTGGGCTTTAAAGACATGTAATCTTGATTTACATGAAGTCGGACATCTACGATTAAGTCAATTAAACGAATTAGAAGAATTAAGACATGAAGCATACGAAAATTCGTTAATCTATAAGGAAAGAACAAAGAAATGGCATGATAAAAGAATCAGAAGTTCAAAAGAATTTAAAGAAGGAGACAGAGTTCTTCTTTTCAATTCACGATTCAAGCTATTTCCTGGAAAATTGAAATCAAGATGGTCTGGACCATTCATAGTCAAAAGAGTTTTCCCATACGGAACGATAGAATTAATAAATTTAAATGGGATTGAATTTAAAGTTAATGGTCACAGAGTTAAACATTACATAGATAGTCCGATGGAAATTGACAACGAAGTTAATTACAATTTTGATACCACAGCTAACTAAGTGTGGGGAGAATCAAGTCTTTAAATAATAATATGTATTTCTGTTAGAGTTAAATTTTCTGTTTTCGTGTAGTTCTCGAAAATGGAACCCGGATGGTCTTTCCCTAGCAGACCCTAAAGAACTAGTCTTCTCCCCCCATTCTGAATTTTTATTTTTTTTAGGTTTTTACGAAATGAAGACTTCCTGTGAACTAAACCATGGTCTAATGCTACACGCTTTGATCACTAAATGTAATAATGACACACTTCCGAGTGAAATAGTATCATTAATCAGAGGTAAATTGGACGGAGTAAGAAAAGAATCCAGATGCGAAGATAATAAGTTACAATTTGGTAAAGGAAAATCAAAATCCGCAGCGAAAAGAAGAGCACGACACCTTGAAAAATGTCACAAATGCGGAAAATGGTCACACGAAGGTAAATGTTCAAATAATCAAACCTATTCAAATACCGAATTTGTTACTTTATGCAGAGATGGACCGTTCATATGTTTAGAAGAAAAAACGTTAAATGCTCGAGGTTACGCCTATGTAGCCATGGAAAATCAATTAGTCCGACTATCTTATGAGTGGGCTAGAGCATATCACTAAGAAATCTATTTCACAGGTAAGTTTGTACAGTTTTTATTTTTATTTTATTTTTATTTTTAACCTTTTGATAATAAACGCTAATTTGTTCGCTATAAAGTATTAAATTGGTATTCAATGAAATTAGGTCTTGCGACCGAAATTATTGATATCATACAAAAATTTATTACATCACTGCGAAATTTAACGTTTATTCTTAAGGTATAAATATCTTTAATCAATCAACCCAAAATATTTCAAAAATTCGTCATGAGTTAAATTAGGTCATGGAACCGAAATTACTTTACCGAAAAGAGGGGCGCATATTTTTGATAATATTTGATTGATTAAAGTGGGATAAAAGCCAAAAAGATTTTTAATTTTATTTTTACCATGTTTTAAAATTAATATATAAAAATTAAAATAATATTGTAAACTTTTTAAATTAATATATTTAAAATTGTAAATATTTGAAAAATTGATATTTTTAATATAATTTTGTATGTATAAAAACAAAAATATAATATAAGTTTGGTGTGAATTTATAATATGAATTTTTAATTAAGTTTGGTGTGAATTTTTAATTTTATGCATTTTAAATTTAAGTTTGGTGTGAATTGAAAAACAAAAATTTACTTTATTTCGCTAAGTTAAAAATATGATTTTTAAAATTCGTCGTGAGTTGAAGACTAGGTCGTTGAACCGAAATTGCTTTACCCGAAGGAGGGACGAGAACTTTTATTATCATTATTTTTAATCTTATTGAATTAAAGTATGTCAAAAACATTAAAAAAACCCAAAAATCTTTGCTTTTAAAACCGCGCTTTAAATAGACAAATTTTAAAATTTTGTCAAGGGACGGACTAGAATATCGTTCCGAAACGACCTCATCCTAAATAACAAGGGAAACAAAATTTTAGAATTAATTAATTAATTGTTTTATAAGTTAAGGTTTTTATTAAAAAAAATACAAACACCGCGACTCGCGGAGTTTGTAAAAGGAAAACACCGCGACTCGCGGAGTTCTAAAATTCCAGAAAAAAATAAAACGGATCAGCAGACCAGTCCCTTCCCCATTTTCATTATTTTTCAGCGAAAAAACACACACAAACACTCCTAAAATCGAATTTTTTCACCAAAAATCATCACATTTTTTACAAAAATCATGTTGAGAAGGATGCTATCAAGGAATTACTCAAGGAAAACGGTAAATTTCTACACCTAAACACCACTTAATCCGAAAATTAGTGTTCTTGAACAAATTTATACCCAATTCAATTTTGATGCTTTTTAGTGTAATTATGCTTAAATTACTTGTGTATTATGCTTGTATAACCTAGATTGATGCTATTTAACATGATTAGAAGCCTTAAACTTCAAATTTTGAGTAATCTAGGGTTTGTGTTCTTGAGCAAAATTGGGGATTTTTGATATAAACAGGTTATGGCCAATTTTTGTCATGAATTATTGCTAAATTAAGTAGTGTAACATGTTTAGGTAGTTAAATGATCCAAACTTTGAGCCTAAACATGATTTTTGAGAATTAAAGTGGACTTTTTCAAGTCTAAAATTTATGAACTTGATTTTTGAGAGATAATGCCATTTGAAACTTGTTTAATTGCTAATAATGATTATTTTTACATGTTATTTAAGTTGAATGCTTATGAACTTGGTGAACATTTTCGTATATGCTTATTTGAAAAAGTGTAGATTTGATAAAAATATGAAAATGAGCATAAGTTTGATATAAATTGAACATGTCATTGTAATTATTTTGATTGATGATTTTACTGACACTAATGCATATTTGGATGCACAAAAATTGTGTTTGATGTGTTTTACAGACTGAAAGGGGTGAATCTTCATCCCAAGCTCGCATTGCTCCTCCTGAGAATGCGGAACAAGAAGATGTTGATAACTATTACAAACAAGATATACCTCATCCAGTTATGACATTTTCAGATATGCACGTGGAAGATTTGCACCCGAACATGAGATTAGACAGACGTTGGATAGATTATCTAAAATACCAAAGGAGCTTGCACACTCTTCATTCTAAAGCTGTTGAAGTACCTAGGGTAATAGAATAGGAACCGTTAGAAGCTGTAGGATTGGCCGAATGGATTAGAGAATTACTTACACAGAGGTATGGTAATTCTACTTTTAACGATTGGGTACGATTATTCAACATGCGTAGACCTGTATATAAAGTATGGTGTGAAGAATTATTGTGTAGTATAGAAATAAATGATCGGGTAGCTAGTTTAACCGATCGAACTTTTATTAGATTTTTGTTAGAAGGTTCGATGCACCACATGTCTCTACTAGACATGGCTCAGGCCTTACGTATATATACGCCTGAGGAGCTAGCATCTGCCGATTGTCAAGGGTTGATATTAAATGGTAGGAAGATTGATGAAAATTTTGATACGCATGGTGTATGGAGTCAAATGACTAGCCATCACCGATTTAAAGGGGGAAATTACTCTTATCTTGATATTGATAGAGCTGAATTAAGAGTAATTCACAGGTTTCTAGCGAACTCGATTACACAGCGAGGTAAAAATAAGGAAAAGGTAAATAAGCAAGATTTATTTTACCACATGTGTATTCGAGACCCACAAAGCGCTGTAAGTATACCTTATTGTGTGGGTTATTATTTATCAGCTATGGTTAGGGGGATGAGACCGCACAGTATAATAGGAGGTGGTATATTTATTACATTAATTGCTGAGTATCTCGATGTGGATATAAGTCGGGGGGATTATTAATCGAAGAACCAGAACCCCACGATACAATTGGTTTAAATGTATATCATGGTGCTAAGGTTTTGAAGAGGCGAAATAACGCCGCAGTAGCATATAATGGAAGACATCCACAGGTTGAAAGAAATCAACAGCCAGGTAATGTGGGAGGGGGAAATGAAATGACAGAAATGCAAAGGTTTATAGCTTCACAAGAGTATGAAAATGCTAGATATCGAGCATTTGAAGATTGGCAAGTTCATCAAAACTGAAATGTCCCGTTCTTATTGATTAAAAACGTTCCATATTAATTGATTTCGTTGCGAGGTTTTGACCTCTATATGAGACGTTTTTCAAAGACTGCATTCATTTTTAAACAAACCATAACCTTTATTTCATCAATAAAGGTTTAAAAAGCTTTACGTAGATTATCAAATAATGATAATCTAAAATATCCTGTTTACACACGACCATTACATAATGGTTTACAATACAAATATGTTACAACAAAATAAGTTTCTTGAATGCAGTTTTTACACAATATCATACAAGCATGGACTCCAAATCTTGTCCTTATTTAAGTATGCGACAGCGGAAGCTCTTAATAATCACCTGAGAATAAACATGCTTAAAACGTCAACAAAAATGTTGGTGAGTTATAGGTTTAACCTATATATATCAAATCGTAACAATAGACCACAAGATTTCATATTTCAATACACATCCCATACATAGAGATAAAAATCATTCATATGGTGAACACCTGGTAACCGACAATAACAAGATGCATATATAAGAATATCCCCATCATTCCGGGACACCCTTCGGATATGATATAAATTTCGAAGTACTAAAGCATCCGGTACTTTGGATGGGGTTTGTTAGGCCCAATAGATCTATCTTTAGGATTCGCGTCAATTAGGGTGTCTGTTCCCTAATTCTTAGATTACCAGACTTAATAAAAAGGGGCATATTCGATTTCGATAATTCAACCATAGAATGTAGTTTCACGTACTTGTGTCTATTTTGTAAATCATTTATAAAACCTGCATGTATTCTCATCCCAAAAATATTAGATTTTAAAAGTGGGACTATAACTCACTTTCACAGATTTTTACTTCGTCGGGAAGTAAGACTTGGCCACTGGTTGATTCACAAACCTATAACAATATATACATATATATCAAAGTATGTTCAAAATATATTTACAACACTTTTAATATATTTTGATGTTTTAAGTTTATTAAGTCAGCTGTCCTCGTTAGTAACCTACAACTAGTTGTCCACAGTTAGATGTACAGAAATAAATCGATAAATATTATCTTGAATCAATCCACGACCCAGTGTATACGTATCTCAGTATTGATCACAACTCAAACTATATATATTTTGGAATCAACCTCAACCCTGTATAGCTAACTCCAACATTCACATATAGAGTGTCTATGGTTGTTCCGAAATATATATAGATGTGTCGACATGATAGGTCGAAACATTGTATACGTGTCTATGGTATCTCAAGATTACATAATATATAATACAAGTTGATTAAGTTATGGTTGGAATAGATTTGTTACCAATTTTCACGTAGCTAAAATGAGAAAAATTATCCAATCTTGTTTTACCCATAACTTCTTCATTTTAAATCCGTTTTGAGTGAATCAAATTGCTATGGTTTCATATTGAACTCTATTTTATGAATCTAAACAAAAAAAGTATAGGTTTCTAGTCGGAAAAATAAGTTACAAGTCGTTTTTGTAAAGGTAGTCATTTCAGTCGAAAGAACGACGTCTAGATGACCATTTTAGAAAACATACTTCCACTTTGAGTTTAACCATAATTTTTGGATATAGTTTCATGTTCATAATAAAAATCATTTTCTCAGAATAACAACTTTTAAATCAAAGTTTATCATAGTTTTTAATTAACTAACCCAAAACAGCCCGCGGTGTTACTACGACGGCGTAAATCCGGTTTTACGGTGTTTTTCGTGTTTCCAGGTTTTAAATCATTAAGTTAGCATATCATATAGATATAGAACATGTGTTTAGTTGATTTTAAAAGTCAAGTTAGAAGGATTAACTTTTGTTTGCGAACAAGTTTAGAATTAACTAAACTATGTTCTAGTGATTACAAGTTTAAACCTTCGAATAAGATAGCTTTATATGTATGAATCGAATGATGTTATGAACATAATTACTACCTTAATTTCCTTGGATAAACCTACTGGAAAAGAGAAAAATGGATCTAGCTTTAATGGATCCTTGGATGGCTCGAAGTTCTTGAAGCAGAATCATGACACGAAAACAAGTTCAAGTAAGATCATCACTTGAAATAAGATTGTTATAGTTATAGAAATTGAACCAAAGTTTGAATATGATTATTACCTTGTATTAGAATGATAACCTACTGTAAGAAACAAAGATTTCTTGAGGTTGGATGATCACCTTACAAGATTGGAAGTGAGCTAGCAAACTTGAAAGTATTCTTGATTTTATGAAACTAGAACTTTTGGAATTTATGAAGAACACTTAGAACTTGAAGATAGAACTTGAGAGAGATCAATTAGATGAAGAAAATTGAAGAATGAAAGTGTTTGTAGGTGTTTTTAGTCGTTGGTGTATGGATTAGATATAAAGGATATGTAATTTTGTTTTCATGTAAATAAGTCATGAATGATTACTCATATTTTTGTAATTTTATGAGATATTTCATGCTAGTTGCCAAATGATGGTTCCCACATGTGTTAGGTGACTCACATGGGCTGCTAAGAGCTGATCATTGGAGTGTATATACCAATAGTACATACATCTAAAAGCTGTGTATTGTACGAGTACGAATACGGGTGCATACGAGTAGAATTGTTGATGAAACTGAACGAGGATGTAATTGTAAGCATTTTTGTTAAGTAGAAGTATTTTGATAAGTGTATTGAAGTCTTTCAAAAGTGTATAAATACATATTAAAACACTACATGTATATACATTTTAACTGAGTCGTTAAGTCATCGTTAGTCGTTACATGTAAGTGTTGTTTTGAAACCTTTAGGTTAACGATCTTGTTAAATGTTGTTAACCCAATGTTTATAATATCAAATGAGATTTTAAATTATTATATTATCATGATATTATCATGTATGAATATCTCTTAATATGATATATATACATTAAATGTCTTTACAACGATAATCTTTACATATATGTCTCGTTTAAAAATCATTAAGTTAGTAGTCTTGTTTTTACATATGTAGTTCATTGTTAATATACTTCATGATATGTTTTCTTATCATAGTATCATGTTAACTATATATATATATCCATATATATGTCATCATATAGTTTTTACAAGTTTTAACGTTCGTGAATCACCGATCAACTTGGGTGGTCAATTGTCTATATGAAACATATTTCAATTAATCAAGTCTTAACAAGTTTGATTGCTTAACATGTTGGAAACATTTAATCATGTAAATATCAATCTCAATTAATATATATAAACATGAAAAAGTTCGGGTCACTACAGTACCTACCCGTTAAATAAATTTCGTCCCGAAATTTTAAGCTGTTGAAGGTGTTGACGAATCTTCTGGAAATAGATGCGGGTATTTCTTCTTCATCTGATCTTCACGCTCCCAGGTAAACTCTGGTCCTCTACGAGCATTCCATCGAACCTTAACAATTGGTATCTTGTTTTGCTTAAGTCTTTTAACCTCACGATCCATTATTTCGACGGGTTCTTCGATGAATTGAAGTTTTTCGTTGATTTGGATTTCATCTAACGGAATAGTGAGATCTTCTTTAGCAAAACATTTCTTTAAATTCGAGACGTGGAAAGTGTTATGTACAGCCGCGAGTTGTTGAGGTAACTCTAGTCGGTAAGCTACTGGTCCGACACGATCAATAATCTTGAATGGTCCAATATACCTTGGATTTAATTTCCCTCGTTTACCAAATCGAACAACGCCTTTCCAAGGTGAAACTTTAAGCATGACCATCTCTCCAATTTCAAATTCTATATCTTTTCTTTTAATGTCAGCGTAGCTCTTTTGTCGACTTTGGGCGGTTTTCAACCGTTGTTGAATTTGGATGATCTTCTCGGTAGTTTCTTGTATAATCTCCGGACCCGTAATCTGTCTATCCCCCACCTCACTCCAACAAATCGGAGACCTGCACTTTCTACCATAAAGTGCTTCAAACGGCGCCATCTCAATGCTTGAATGGTAGCTGTTGTTGTAGGAAAATTCTGCTAACGGTAGATGTCGATCCCAACTGTTTCCGAAATCAATAACACATGCTCGTAGCATGTCTTCAAGCGTTTGTATCGTTCTTTCGCTCTGCCCATCAGTTTGTGGATGATAGGCAGTACTCATGTCTAGACGAGTTCCTAATGCTTGCTGTAATGTCTGCCAGAATCTTGAAATAAATCTGCCATCCCTATCAGAGATAATAGAGATTGGTATTCCATGTCTGGAGACGACTTCCTTCAAATACAGTCGTGCTAACTTCTCCATCTTGTCATCTTCTCTTATTGGTAGGAAGTGTGCTGATTTGGTGAGACGATCAACTATTACCCAAATAGTATCAAAACCACTTGCAGTCCTTGGCAATTTAGTGATGAAATCCATGGTAATGTTTTCCCATTTCCATTCCGGGATTTCGGGTTGTTGAAGTAGACCTGATGGTTTCTGATGCTCAGCTTTGACCTTAGAACACGTCAAACATTCTCCTACGTATTTAGCAACATCGGCTTTCATACCCGGCCACCAAAAATGTTTCTTGAGATCCTTGTACATCTTCCCCGTTCCAGGATGTATTGAGTATCTGGTTTTATGAGCTTCTCTAAGTACCATTTCTCTCATATCTCCAAATTTTGGTACCCAAATCCTTTCAGCCCTATACCGGGTTCCGTCTTCCCGAATATTAAGATGCTTCTCCGATCCTTTGGGTATTTCATCCTTTAAATTTCCCTCTTTTAAAACTCCTTGTTGCGCCTCCTTTATTTGAGTAGTAATGTTATTATGAATCATTATATTCATAGATTTTACTCGAATGGGTTCTCTATCCTTCCTGCTCAAGGCATCGGCTACCACATTTGCCTTCCCCGGGTGGTAACGAATCTCAAAATCGTAATCATTCAATAATTCAATCCACCTACGCTGCCTCATATTCAGTTGTTTCTGATTAAATATGTGTTGAAGACTTTTGTGGTCGGTATATATAATACTTTTGACCCCATATAAGTAGTGCCTCCAAGTCTTTAATGCAAAAACAACCGCGCCTAATTCCAAATCATGCGTCGTATAATTTTGTTCGTGAATCTTCAATTGTCTAGACGCATAAGCAATCACCTTCGTTCGTTGCATTAATACACAACCGAGACCTTGCTTTGATGCATCACAATAAATCACAAAATCATCATTCCCTTCAGGCAATGACAATATAGGTGCCGTAGTTAGCTTTTTCTTCAATAACTGAAACGCTTTCTCTTGTTCATCATTCCATTCAAATTTCTTCCCTTTATGCGTTAATGCAGTCAAGGGTTTTGCTATTCTGGAAAAGTCTTGGATGAACCTTCTGTAGTAACCAGCTAGTCCTAAAAACTGGCGTATGTGTTTCGGAGTTTTCGGGGTTTCCCATTTTTCAACAGTTTCTATCTTTGCCGGATCCACCTTAATACCTTCTTTGTTCACTATGTGACCGAGGAATTGAACTTCTTCCAACCAAAATGCACACTTTGAAAACTTAGCGTACAATTCTTCCTTCCTCAATACTTCTAACACCTTTCTCAAATGTTCACCGTGTTCTTGGTCATTCTTTGAGTAAATAAGTATGTCATCAATGAAAACAATGACAAACTTGTCAAGGTATGGTCCACACACTCGGTTCATAAGGTCCATGAACACAGCTGGTGCATTAGTTAAACCAAACGGCATGACCATAAACTCGTAATGACCGTAACGTGTTCTGAAAGCAGTCTTTGGAATATCATCTTCTTTCACCCGCATTTGATGATACCCGGAACGTAAGTCAATCTTTGAATAAACAGAGGAGCCTTGTAGTTGATCAAATAAGTCGTCGATTCTCGGTAGTGGGTAGCGGTTCTTGATGGTAAGTTTGTTCAACTCTCGGTAGTCGATACACAACCTGAATGTACCATCTTTCTTCTTGACAAACAAAACAGGAGCTCCCCACGGTGATGTGCTTGGTCGAATGAAACCACGCTCTAAAAGTTCTTGTAATTGGCTTTGCAGTTCTTTCATCTCGCTGGGTGCGAGTCTGTAAGGAGCACGAGCTATTGGTGCAGCTCCTGGTACAAGATCTATTTGAAATTCAACGGATCGATGTGGGGGTAATCCCGGTAATTCTTTCGGAAATACATCGGGAAATTCTTTTGCAATGGGAACATCATTGATGCTCTTTTCTTCAGTTTGTACTTTCTCAACGTGTGCTAGAACAGCATAGCAACCTTTTCTTATTAGTTTTTGTGCTTTCAAATTACTAATAAGATGTAGCTTCGTGTTGCCCTTTTCTCCGTACACCATTAAGGGTTTTCCTTTTTCTCGTATAATGCGAATTGCATTTTTGTAACAAACGATCTCCGCTTTCACTTCTTTTAACCAGTCCATACCGATTATCACATCAAAACTCCCTAACTCTACTGGTATCAAATCAATCTTAAATGTTTCGCTAACCAGTTTAATTTCTCGATTCCGACATATATTATCTGCTGAAATTAATTTACCATTTGCTAATTCGAGTAAAAATTTACTATCCAAAGGCGTCAATGGACAACTTAATTTAGCACAAAAATCTCTACTCATATAGCTTCTATCCGCACCCGAATCAAATAAAACGTAAGCAGATTTATTGTCAATAAGAAACGTACCCGTAACAAGCTCCGGGTCTTCCTGTGCCTCTACCGCATTAATATTGAAAACTCTTCCACGGCCTTGTCCATTCGTGTTCTCCTGGTTCGGGCAATTTCTAATAATGTGGCCTGGTTTTCCACATTTATAACAAACTACATTGGCATAACTTGCTCCGACACTACTTGCTCCGCCATTACTCGTTCCGACACCATTTGTTCCTTTCGTTCTATTAACCCCTGGTCCGTAGACCTCACACTTCGCCGCGCTATGACCATTTCTTTTACACTTGTTGCAAAATTTGGTGCAGAACCCCGAGTGATTCTTTTCACACCTTTGGCATAGTTGCTTCTGATTGTTGTTGTTGTTGCGGTTATTATTGTTGTTGGGATGATTGTTGTAGTTGCTGTTGTTGTTGTTGTTGTTGTTGTTGGGCCGTTTGTTGTAGTTGCGATTGATGTTGCGATTGTTGGGATAATTGTTGCGATTATTGTTGTAATTGCTGTTGTTGTTGTATTGGTGATTCTTATCACCGTTTTCCTCCCACTTTCTTTTGACTTGCTTCACATTGGCCTCTTCAGCAGTCTGTTCTTTAATTCTTTCTTCAATCTGGTTCACTAGTTTGTGAGCCATTCTACATGCCTGTTGTATGGAGGCGGGCTCGTGTGAACTTATATCTTCTTGGATTCTTTCCGGTAATCCTTTCACAAACGCGTCGATCTTCTCTTCCTCATCTTCGAATGCTCCCGGACACAATAGGCACAATTCTGTGAATCGTCTTTCGTACGTGGTAATATCAAATCCTTGGGTTCGTAACCCTCTAAGTTCTGTCTTGAGCTTATTGACCTCGGTTCTGGGACGGTACTTCTCGTTCATCAAGTGCTTGAATGCTGACCACGGTAGTGCGTACGCATCATCTTGTCCCACTTGCTCTAGATAGGTATTCCACCATGTTAACGCAGAACCTGTGAAGGTATGCGTAGCGTACTTCACTTTGTCCTCTTCAGTACACTTACTTATGGCAAACACCGATTCAACCTTCTCGGTCCACCGTTTCAATCCGATCGGTCCTTCGGTTCCATCAAATTCCAAAGGTTTGCAGGCAGTGAATTCTTTGTAGGTGCATCCTACACGATTTCCTGTACTGCTAGATCCAAGGTTATTGTTGGTATGTAGCGCAGCCTGTACTGCGGCTATGTTTGAAGCTAGAAAAGTACGGAATTCCTCTTCATTCATATTCACGGTGTGTCGAGTAGTCGGTGCCATTTCCTTCAAAATAGTTAAATGGAACAAGTTAATCATACAGAATATTAAGAGTAGTTAATAGTATTTCGTAGCATAATATGAACTCATTTATAAAAGCTTTTTCTTCATATTAGCGTTTTATAAGTTTAAATTCGGGTAGTATCTACCCGTTAAGTTCATACTTAGTAGCTAATATACAATTCAACTACTACAATTCTATATGAAAAACTGATTATAATAATATTTCGCGTTCAAACTTTTATACAATATTTTACAAACTTACAATACCGCTTATTTTACATAAAGCATGAAATATAGCACACAATAACTTTGATACAAGATAGTTGTGAAGACAATTCTAGCTAGTACACAAGTCGTTCAGCAAAGGCAATAAAGACACGTAATTCATACGTCCAGAAACAAGTCATGCATTCTGGTTTTACTAGGACTACTTCCCATCCTTGGTCTTGTGCAACATAACCGTTATGGCCGTTGATAAGACAGCGTGTTGTAACGTCATCAAAGGGACGAGGGTTACGTAATGTCCAACAGTCCCGTAATAATCTAAAAACCTCATTTCTTACCCCAATTACCGACTCCGTCACTTGTGGAAACGTTTTGTTTAATAGTTGTAGCCCGATGTTCTTGTTCTCACTTTGGTGAGAAGCGAACATTACTAATCCGTAAGCATAACATGCTTCTTTATGTTTCATGTTAGCCGCTTTTTCTAAATCACGAAGTCCAATATTCGGATATATTGAGTCAAAATAATTTCTTAACCCGTTGCGTAAAATAGCATTTGGGTTCCCCGCAATATATGCGTCAAAGTAAACACATCGTAACTTATGGGTTTCCCAATGTGATATCCCCCATCTTTCAAACGAAAGTCTCTTATAAACCAAGACATTCTTGGAACGTTCTTCGAATGTCTTACAAACTGATCTCGCCTTAAATAGTTGTGCCGAAGAATTCTGGCCGACTCTAGACAAGATTTCATCAATCATGTCTCCGGGTAGGTCTCTTAAAATATTGGGTTGTCTATCCATTTTGTGTTTTTAAACTGTAAAATAGACAAGAGTTAGATTCATAAAAAAATACTTATTAATACAAGCAATTTTTACATATATCATAAAGCATAAGAACACTATATTACATATATTACACCACACGAATACAACTATCTTATTCCGACTCGCTCGTTTCTTCTTCTTCGGTTTTGGTTCGTTTTGCCAAGTTTCTAGGGATATATGATGTTCCCCTAATACGAGCCGTCGTTGTCCACATTGGTTTAGAAAAACCTGGTGGTTTAGAGGTTCCCGGGTCATTGTTACAACTTAAGGACTTCGGGGGTTGACGATACATATAAAGTTCATCGGGGTTGGAATTAGATTTCTCTATTTTTATGCCCTTTCCCTTATTATTTTCTTTGGCCTTTTTAAATTCAGTTGGGGTAATTTCTATAACATCATCGGAATTCTCGTCGGAATCCGATTCATCGGAGAATTGGTAATCCTCCCAATATTTTGCTTCCTTGGCGGAAACACCATTGACCATAATTAACTTTGGTCGGCTGGTTGAGGATTTTCTTTTACTTAACCGTTTTATTATTTCCCCCACCGGTTCTATTTCTTCATCCGGTTCCGATTCTTCTTCCGGTTCCGATTCTTCTTCCGGTTCCGACTCTTCTTCCGGTTCCTCTTCGGGAACTTGTGAATCAGTCCACAAATCATTCCAATTTACATTTGACTCTTCATTATTATTAGGTGAGTCAATGGGACTTGTTCTAGAGGTAGACATCTATCACATAATATCAAACACGTTAAGAGATTAATATATCACATAATATTCATATGTTAAAAATATATAGTTTCCAACAAAAATGTTAAGCAATCATTTTTAAAGAAAACACGGTCGAAGTCCAGACTCACTAATGCATCCTAACAAACTCAATAAGACACACTAATGCAAATTTTCTGGTTCTCTAAGACCAACGCTCGGATACCAACTGAAATGTCCCGTTCTTATTGATTAAAAACGTTCCATATTAATTGATTTCGTTGCGAGGTTTTGACCTCTATATGAGACGTTTTTCAAAGACTGCATTCATTTTTAAACAAACCATAACCTTTATTTCATCAATAAAGGTTTAAAAAGCTTTACGTAGATTATCAAATAATGATAATCTAAAATATCCTGTTTACACACGACCATTACATAATGGTTTACAATACAAATATGTTACAACAAAATAAGTTTCTTGAATGCAGTTTTTACACAATATCATACAAGCATGGACTCCAAATCTTGTCCTTATTTAAGTATGCGACAGCGGAAGCTCTTAATAATCACCTGAGAATAAACATGCTTAAAACGTCAACAAAAATGTTGGTGAGTTATAGGTTTAACCTATATATATCAAATCGTAACAATAGACCACAAGATTTCATATTTCAATACACATCCCATACATAGAGATAAAAATCATTCATATGGTGAACACCTGGTAACCGACAATAACAAGATGCATATATAAGAATATCCCCATCATTCCGGGACACCCTTCGGATATGATATAAATTTCGAAGTACTAAAGCATCCGGTACTTTGGATGGGGTTTGTTAGGCCCAATAGATCTATCTTTAGGATTCGCGTCAATTAGGGTGTCTGTTCCCTAATTCTTAGATTACCAGACTTAATAAAAAGGGGCATATTCGATTTCGATAATTCAACCATAGAATGTAGTTTCACGTACTTGTGTCTATTTTGTAAATCATTTATAAAACCTGCATGTATTCTCATCCCAAAAATATTAGATTTTAAAAGTGGGACTATAACTCACTTTCACAGATTTTTACTTCGTCGGGAAGTAAGACTTGGCCACTGGTTGATTCACAAACCTATAACAATATATACATATATATCAAAGTATGTTCAAAATATATTTACAACACTTTTAATATATTTTGATGTTTTAAGTTTATTAAGTCAGCTGTCCTCGTTAGTAACCTACAACTAGTTGTCCACAGTTAGATGTACAGAAATAAATCGATAAATATTATCTTGAATCAATCCACGACCCAGTGTATACGTATCTCAGTATTGATCACAACTCAAACTATATATATTTTGGAATCAACCTCAACCCTGTATAGCTAACTCCAACATTCACATATAGAGTGTCTATGGTTGTTCCGAAATATATATAGATGTGTCGACATGATAGGTCGAAACATTGTATACGTGTCTATGGTATCTCAAGATTACATAATATATAATACAAGTTGATTAAGTTATGGTTGGAATAGATTTGTTACCAATTTTCACGTAGCTAAAATGAGAAAAATTATCCAATCTTGTTTTACCCATAACTTCTTCATTTTAAATCCGTTTTGAGTGAATCAAATTGCTATGGTTTCATATTGAACTCTATTTTATGAATCTAAACAAAAAAAGTATAGGTTTCTAGTCGGAAAAATAAGTTACAAGTCGTTTTTGTAAAGGTAGTCATTTCAGTCGAAAGAACGACGTCTAGATGACCATTTTAGAAAACATACTTCCACTTTGAGTTTAACCATAATTTTTGGATATAGTTTCATGTTCATAATAAAAATCATTTTCTCAGAATAACAACTTTTAAATCAAAGTTTATCATAGTTTTTAATTAACTAACCCAAAACAGCCCGCGGTGTTACTACGACGGCGTAAATCCGGTTTTACGGTGTTTTTCGTGTTTCCAGGTTTTAAATCATTAAGTTAGCATATCATATAGATATAGAACATGTGTTTAGTTGATTTTAAAAGTCAAGTTAGAAGGATTAACTTTTGTTTGCGAACAAGTTTAGAATTAACTAAACTATGTTCTAGTGATTACAAGTTTAAACCTTCGAATAAGATAGCTTTATATGTATGAATCGAATGATGTTATGAACATCATTACTACCTTAATTTCCTTGGATAAACCTACTGGAAAAGAGAAAAATGGATCTAGCTTTAATGGATCCTTGGATGGCTCGAAGTTCTTGAAGCAGAATCATGACACGAAAACAAGTTCAAGTAAGATCATCACTTGAAATAAGATTGTTATAGTTATAGAAATTGAACCAAAGTTTGAATATGATTATTACCTTGTATTAGAATGATAACCTACTGTAAGAAACAAAGATTTCTTGAGGTTGGATGATCACCTTACAAGATTGGAAGTGAGCTAGCAAACTTGAAAGTATTCTTGATTTTATGAAACTAGAACTTTTGGAATTTATGAAGAACACTTAGAACTTGAAGATAGAACTTGAGAGAGATCAATTAGATGAAGAAAATTGAAGAATGAAAGTGTTTGTAGGTGTTTTTAGTCGTTGGTGTATGGATTAGATATAAAGGATATGTAATTTTGTTTTCATGTAAATAAGTCATGAATGATTACTCATATTTTTGTAATTTTATGAGATATTTCATGCTAGTTGCCAAATGATGGTTCCCACATGTGTTAGGTGACTCACATGGGCTGCTAAGAGCTGATCATTGGAGTGTATATACCAATAGTACATACATCTAAAAGCTGTGTATTGTACGAGTACGAATACGGGTGCATACGAGTAGAATTGTTGATGAAACTGAACGAGGATGTAATTGTAAGCATTTTTGTTAAGTAGAAGTATTTTGATAAGTGTATTGAAGTCTTTCAAAAGTGTATAAATACATATTAAAACACTACATGTATATACATTTTAACTGAGTCGTTAAGTCATCGTTAGTCGTTACATGTAAGTGTTGTTTTGAAACCTTTAGGTTAACGATCTTGTTAAATGTTGTTAACCCAATGTTTATAATATCAAATGAGATTTTAAATTATTATATTATCATGATATTATCATGTATGAATATCTCTTAATATGATATATATACATTAAATGTCTTTACAACGATAATCTTTACATATATGTCTCGTTTAAAAATCATTAAGTTAGTAGTCTTGTTTTTACATATGTAGTTCATTGTTAATATACTTCATGATATGTTTTCTTATCATAGTATCATGTTAACTATATATATATATCCATATATATGTCATCATATAGTTTTTACAAGTTTTAACGTTCGTGAATCACCGATCAACTTGGGTGGTCAATTGTCTATATGAAACATATTTCAATTAATCAAGTCTTAACAAGTTTGATTGCTTAACATGTTGGAAACATTTAATCATGTAAATATCAATCTCAATTAATATATATAAACATGAAAAAGTTCGGGTCACTACAAAAACCACATCATAGCTCATTGCCAACATATAGGTAGAAACTATATTCCTACTCCAAAGCTCTTATTTCCTCCCTAGTCTATAGAGATCCAACCACCGTATCCTACTTATAACCCAGCTGAAGCATTCTATAACACATACAGTTATGCATGGAACCCCTACTGTGAAATGTCCCGTTCTTGTTGATTAAAAACGTTCCATATTAATTAATTTCGTTGCGAGGTTTTGACCTCTATATGAGACGTTTTTCAAAGACTGCATTCATTTTTAAAACAAACCATAACCTTTATTTCATAAATAAAGGTTTAAAAAGCTTTACGTAGATTATCAAATAATGATAATCTAAAATATCCTGTTTACACACGACCATTACATAATGGTTTACAATACAAATATGTTACATCGAAATCAGTTTCTTGAATGCAGTTTTTACACAATATCATACAAACATGGACTCCAAATCTTGTCCTTATTTTAGTATGCAACAGCGGAAGCTCTTAATATTCACCTGAGAATAAACATGCTTTAAACTTCAACAAAAATGTTGGTGAGTTATAGGTTTAACCTATATATATCAAATCGTAACAATAGACCACAAGATTTCATATTTCAATACACATCTCATACATAGAGATAAAAATCATTCATATGGTGAACACCTGGTAACCGACATTAACAAGATGCATATATAAGAATATCCCCATCATTCCGGGACACCCTTCGGATATGATATAAATTTCGAAGTACTAAAGCATCCGGTACTTTGGATGGGGTTTGTTAGGCCCAATAGATCTATCTTTAGGATTCACGTCAATTAGGGTGTCTGTTCCCTAATTCTTAGATTACCAGACTTAATAAAAAGGGGCATATTCGATTTCGATAATTCAACCATAGAATGTAGTTTCACGTACTTGTGTCTATTTTGTAAATCATTTATAAAACCTGCATGTATTCTCATCCCAAAAATATTAGATTTTAAAAGTGGGACTATAACTCACTTTCACAGATTTTTACTTCGTCGGGAAGTAAGACTTGGCCACTGGTTGATTCACGAACCTATAACAATATATACATATATATCAAAGTATGTTCAAAATATATTTACAACACTTTTAATATATTTTGATGTTTTAATTTTATTAAGTCAGCTGTCCTCGTTAGTAACCTACAACTAGTTGTCCACAGTTAGATGTACAGAAATAAATCGATAAATATTATCTTGAATCAATCCACGACCCAGTGTATACGTATCTCAGTATTGATCACAACTCAAACTATATATATATTGGAATCAACCTCAACCCTGTATAGCTAACTCCAACATTCACATATAGAGTGTCTATGGTTGTTCCGAAATATATATAGATGTGTCGACATGATAGGTCAAAACATTGTATACGTGTCTATGGTATCTCAAGATTACATAATATACAATACAAGTTGATTAAGTTTTGGTTGGAATAGATTTGTTACCAATTTTCACGTAGCTAAAATGAGAAAAATTATCCAATCTTGTTTTACCCATAACTCCTTCATTTTAAATCCGTTTTGAGTGAATCAAATTGCTATGGTTTCATATTGAACTATATTTTATGAATCTAAACAGAAAAAGTATAGGTTTATAGTCGGAAAAATAAGTTACAAGTCGTTTTTGTAAAGGTAGTCATTTCAGTCGAAAGAACGACGTCTAGATGACCATTTTAGAAAACATACTTCCACTTTGAGTTTAACCATAATTTTTGGATATAGTTTCATGTTCATAATAAAAATCATTTTCTCAGAATAGCAACTTTTAAATCAAAGTTTATCATAGTTTTTAATTAACTAACCCAAAACAGCCCGCGGTGTTACTACGACGGCGTAAATCCGGTTTTACGGTGTTTTTCGTGTTTCCAGGTTTTAAATCATTAAGTTAGCATATCATATAGATATAGAACATGTGTTTAGTTGATTTTAAAAGTCAAGTTAGAAGGATTAACTTTTGTTTGCGAACAAGTTTAGAATTAACTAAACTATGTTCTAGTGATTACAAGTTTAAACCTTCGAATAAGATAGCTTTATATGTATGAATCGAATGATGTTATGAACATCATTACTACCTTAAGTTCCTTGTATAAACCTACTGGAAAAGAGAAAAATGGATCTAGCTTCAACGGATCCTTGGATGGCTCGAAGTTCTTGAAGCAGAATCATGACACGAAAACAAGTTCAAGTAAGATCATCACTTGAAATAAGATTGTTATAGTTATAGAAATTGAACCAAAGTTTGAATATGATTATTACCTTGTATTAGAATGATAACCTACTGTAAGAAACAAAGATTTCTTGAGGTTGGATGATCACCTTACAAGATTGGAAGTGAGCTAGCAAACTTGAAAGTATTCTTGATTTTATGAAACTAGAACTTTTGAAATTTATGAAGAACACTTAGAACTTGAAGATAGAACTTGAGAGAGATCAATTAGATGAAGAAAATTGAAGAATGAAAGTGTTTGTAGGTGTTTTTGGTCGTTGGTGTATGGATTAGATATAAAGGATATGTAATTTTGTTTTCATGTAAATAAGTCATGAATGATTACTCATATTTTTGTAATTTTATGAGATATTTCATGCTAGTTGCCAAATGATGGTTCCCACATGTGTTAGGTGACTCACATGGGCTGCTAAGAGCTGATCATTGGAGTGTATATACCAATAGTACATACATCTAAAAGCTGTGTATTGTACGAGTACGAATACGGGTGCATACGAGTAGAATTGTTGATGAAACTGAACGAGGATGTAATTGTAAGCATTTTTGTTAAGTAGAAGTATTTTGATAAGTGTCTTGAAGTCTTTCAAAAGTGTATGAATACATATTAAAACACTACATGTATATACATTTTAACTGAGTCGTTAAGTCATCGTTAGTCGTTACATGTAAATGTTGTTTTGAAACCTTTAGGTTAATGATCTTGTTGAATGTTGTTAACCCATTGTTTATTATAACAAATGAGATGTTAAATTGTTATATTATCATGATATTATGATATATAATATATCTCAGTATGATGTATATACAGTTAAATGTCGTTACAATGATAATCGTTACATATATGTCTCGTTTCGAAATCATTAAGTTAGTAGTCTTATTTTTACATATGTATTTCATTGTTAATACACTTAATAATATATTTACTTATCATTTAACATAATTAACCAAGTGTATCAATATCTTAATATGATTCATATGTGAAATGTCCCGTTCTTATTGATTAAAAACGTTCCATATTAATTGATTTCGTTGCGAGGTTTTGACCTCTATATGAGACGTTTTTCAAAGACTGCATTCATTTTTAAAACAAACCATAACCTTTATTTCATAAATAAAGGTTTAAAAAGCTTTACGTAGATTATCAAATAATGATAATCTAAAATATCCTGTTTACACACGACCATTACATAATGGTTTACAATACAAATATGTTACATCGAAATCAGTTTCTTGAATGCAGTTTTTACACAATATCATACAAATATGGACTCCAAATCTTGTCCTTATTTTAGTATGCAACAGCGGAAGCTCTTAATATTCACCTGAGAATAAACATGCTTTAAACGTCAACAAAAATGTTGGTGAGTTATAGGTTTAACCTATATATATCAAATCGTAACAATAGACCACAAGATTTCATATTTCAATACACATCCCATACATAGAGATAAAAATCATTCATATGGTGAACACCTGGTAACCGACAATAACAAGATGCATATATAAGAATATCCCCATCATTCCGGGACACCCTTCGGATATGATATAAATTTCGAAGTACTAAAGCATCCGGTACTTTGGATGGGGTTTGTTAGGCCCAATAGATCTATCTTTAGGATTCGCGTCAATTAGGGTGTCTGTTCCCTAATTCTTAGATTACCAGACTTAATAAAAAGGGGCATATTCGATTTCGATAATTCAACCATAGAATGTAGTTTCACGTACTTGTGTCTATTTTGTAAATCATTTATAAAACCTGCATGTATTTTCATCCCAAAAATATTAGATTTTAAAAGTGGGACTATAACTCACTTTCACAGATTTTTACTTCGTCGGGAAGTAAGACTTGGCCACTGGTTGATTCACGAACCTATAACAATATATACATATATATTAAAGTATGTTCAAAATATATTTACAACACTTTTAATATATTTTGATGTTTTAAGTTTATTAAGTCAGCTGTCCTCGTTAGTAACCTACAACTAGTTGTCCACAGTTAGATGTACAGAAATAAATCGATAAATATTATCTTGAATCAATCCACGACCCAGTGTATACGTATCTCAGTATTGATCACAACTCAAACTATATATATTTTGGAATCAACCTCAACCCTGTATAGCTAACTCCAACATTCACATATAGAGTGTCTATGGTTGTTCCGAAATATATATAGATGTGTCAACATGATAGGTCGAAACATTGTATACGTGTCTATGGTATCTCAAGATTACATAATATATAATACAAGTTGATTAAGTTATGGTTGGAATAGATTTGTTACCAATTTTCACGTAGCTAAAATGAGAAAAATTATCCAATCTTGTTTTACCCATAACTTCTTCATTTTAAATCCGTTTTGAGTGAATCAAATTGCTATGGTTTCATATTGAACTCTATTTTATGAATCTAAACAAAAAAGTATAGGTTTATAGTCGGAAAAATAAGTTACAAGTTGTTTTTGTAAAGGTAGTCATTTCAGTCGAAAGAACGACGTCTAGATGACCATTTTAGAAAACATACTTCCACTTTGAGTTTAATCATAATTTTTGGATATAGTTTCATGTTCATAATAAAAATCATTTTCTCAGAATAACAACTTTTAAATCAAAGTTTATCATAGTTTTTAATTAACTAACCCAAAACAGCCCGCGGTGTTACTACGACGGCGTAAATCCGGTTTTACGGTGTTTTTCGTGTTTCCAGGTTTTAAATCATTAAGTTAGCATATCATATAGATATAGAACATGTGTTTAGTTGATTTTAAAAGTCAAGTTAGAAGGATTAACTTTTATTTGCGAACAAGTTTAGAATTAACTAAACTATGTTCTAGTGATTACAAGTTTAAACCTTCGAATAAGATAGCTTTATATGTATGAATCGAATGATGTTATGAACATCATTACTACCTTAATTTCCTTGGATAAACCTACTGGAAAAGAGAAAAATGGATCTAGCTTCAATGGATCCTTGGATGGCTCGAAGTTCTTGAAGCAGAATCATGACACGAAAACAAGTTCAAGTAAGATCATCACTTGAAATAAGATTGTTATAGTTATAGAAATTGAACCAAAGTTTGAATATGATTATTACCTTGTATTAGAATGATAACCTACTGTAAGAAACAAAGATTTCTTGAGGTTGGATGATCACCTTACAAGATTGGAAGTGAGCTAGCAAACTTGAAAGTATTCTTGATTTTATGAAACTAGAACTTTTGGAATTTATGAAGAACACTTAGAACTTGAAGATAGAACTTGAGAGAGATCAATTAGATGAAGAAAATTGAAGAATGAAAGTGTTTGTAGGTGTTTTTGGTCGTTGGTGTATGGATTAGATATAAAGGATATGTAATTTTGTTTTCATGTAAATAAGTCATGAATGATTACTCATATTTTTGTAATTTTATGAGATATTTCATGCTAGTTGCCAAATGATGGTTCCCACATGTGTTAGGTGACTCACATGGGCTGCTAATAGCTGATAATTGGAGTGTATATACCAATAGTACATACATCTAAAAGCTGTGTATTGTACGAGTACGAATACGGGTGCATACGAGTAGAATTGTTGATGAAACTGAACGAGGATGTAATTGTAAGCATTTTTGTTAAGTAGAAGTATTTTGATAAGTGTATTGAAGTCTTTCAAAAGTGTATAAATACATATTAAAACACTACATGTATATACATTTTAACTGAGTCGTTAAGTCATCGTTAGTCGTTACATGTAAGTGTTGTTTTGAAACCTTTAAGTTAACGATCTTGTTAAATGTTGTTAACCCAATGTTTATAATATCAAATGAGATTTTAAATTATTATATTATCATGATATTATCATGTATGAATATCTCTTAATATGATATATATACATTAAATGTCTTTACAACGATAATCGTTACATATATGTCTCGTTTAAAATCATTAAGTTAGTAGTCTTGTTTTTACATATGTAGTTCATTGTTAATATACTTTATGATATGTTTTCTTATCATAGTATCATGTTAACTATATATATATATATCCATATATATGTCATCATATAGTTTTTACAAGTTTTAACGTTCGTGAATCACCGATCAACTTGGGTGGTCAATTGTCTATATGAAACATATTTCAATTAATCAAGTCTTAACAAGTTTGATTGCTTAACATGTTGGAAACATTTAATCATGTAAACATCAATCTCAATTAATATATATAAACATGGAAAAGTTCGGGTCACTACAGTACCTACCCGTTAAATAAATTTCGTCCCGAAATTTTAAGCTGTTGAAGGTGTTGACGAATCTTCTGGAAATAGATGCGGGTATTTCTTCTTCATCTGATCTTCACGCTCCCAGGTGAACTCGGGTCCTCTACGAGCATTCCATCGAACCTTAACAATTGGTATCTTGTTTTGCTTAAGTCTTTTAACCTCACGATCCATTATTTCGACGGGTTCTTCGATGAATTGGAGTTTTTCGTTGATTTGGATTTCATCTAACGGAATAGTGAGATCTTCTTTAGCAAAACATTTCTTCAAATTCGAGACGTGGAAAGTGTTATGTACAGCCGCGAGTTGTTGAGGTAACTCAAGTCGGTAAGCTACTGGTCCGACACGATCAATAATCTTGAATGGTCCAATATACCTTGGATTTAATTTCCCTCGTTTACCAAATCGAACAACGCCTTTCCAAGGTGAAACTTTAAGCATGACCATCTCTCCAATTTCAAATTCTATATCTTTTCTTTTAATGTCAGCGTAGCTCTTTTGTCGACTTTGGGCGGTTTTCAACCGTTGTTGAATTTGGATGATCTTCTCGGTAGTTTCTTGTATAATCTCCGTACCCGTAATCTGTCTATCCCCCACCTCACTCCAACAAATCGGAGACCTGCACTTTCTACCATAAAGTGCTTCAAACGGCGCCATCTCAATGCTTGAATGGTAGCTGTTGTTGTAGGAAAATTCTGCTAACGGTAGATGTCGATCCCAACTGTTTCCGAAATCAATAACACATGCTCGTAGCATGTCTTCAAGCGTTTGTATCGTCCTTTCGCTTTGCCCATCAGTTTGTGGATGATAGGCAGTACTCATGTCTAGACGAGTTCCTAATGCTTGCTGTAATGTCTGCCAGAATCTTGAAATAAATCTGCCATCCCTATCAGAGATAATAGAGATTGGTATTCCATGTCTGGAGACGACTTCCTTCAAATACAGTCGTGCTAACTTCTCCATCTTGTCATCTTCTCTTATTGGTAGGAAGTGTGCAGATTTGGTGAGACGATCAACTATTACCCAAATAGTATCAAAACCACTTGCAGTCCTTGGCAATTTAGTGATGAAATCCATGGTAATGTTTTCCCATTTCCATTCCGGGATTTCGGGTTGTTGAAGTAGACCTGATGGTTTCTGATGCTCAGCTTTGACCTTAGAACACGTCAAACATTCTCCTACGTATTTAGCAACATCGGCTTTCATACCCGGCCACCAAAAATGTTTCTTGAGATCCTTGTACATCTTCCCCGTTCCAGGATGTATTGAGTATCTGGTTTTATAAGCTTCTCTAAGTACCATTTCTCTCATATCTCCAAATTTTGGTACCCAAATCCTTTCAGCCCTATACCGGGTTCCGTCTTCCCGAATATTAAGATGCTTCTCCGATCCTTTGGGTATTTCATCCTTTAAATTTCCCTCTTTTAAAACTCCTTGTTGCGCCTCCTTTATTTGAGTAGTAATGTTATTATGAATCATTATATTCATAGATTTTACTCGAATGGGTTCTCTATCCTTCCTGCTCAAGGCATCGGCTACCACATTTGCCTTCCCCGGGTGGTAACGAATCTCAAAATCGTAATCATTCAATAATTCAATCCACCTACGCTGCCTCATATTCAGTTGTTTCTGATTAAATATGTGTTGAAGACTTTTGTGGTCGGTATATATAATACTTTTGACCCCATATAAGTAGTGCCTCCAAGTCTTTAATGCAAAAACAACCGCGCCTAATTCCAAATCATGCGTCGTATAATTTTGTTCGTGAATCTTCAATTGTCTAGACGCATAAGCAATCACCTTCGTTCGTTGCATTAATACACAACCAAGACCTTGCTTTGATGCGTCACAATAAATCACAAAATCATCATTCCCTTCAGGCAATGACAATATAGGTGCCGTAGTTAGCTTTTTCTTCAATAACTGAAACGCTTTCTCTTGTTCATCATTCCATTCAAATTTCTTCCCTTTATGCGTTAATGCAGTCAAGGGTTTTGCTATTCTGGAAAAGTCTTGGATGAACCTTCTGTAGTAACCAGCTAGTCCTAAAAACTGGCGTATGTGTTTCGGAGTTTTCGGGGTTTCCCACTTTTCAACAGTTTCTATCTTTGCCGGATCCACCTTAATACCTTCTTTGTTCACTATGTGACCGAGGAATTGAACTTCTTCCAACCAAAATGCACACTTTGAAAACTTAGCGTACAATTCTTCCTTCCTCAATACTTCTAACACCTTTCTCAAATGTTCACCGTGTTCTTGGTCATTCTTTGAGTAAATAAGTATGTCATCAATGAAAACAATGACAAACTTGTCAAGGTATGGTCCACACACTCGGTTCATAAGGTCCATGAACACAGCTGGTGCATTAGTTAAACCAAACGGCATGACCATAAACTCGTAATGACCGTAACGTGTTCTGAAAGCAGTCTTTGGAATATCATCTTCTTTCACCCGCATTTGATGATACCCGGAACGTAAGTCAATCTTTGAATAAACAGACGAGCCTTGTAGTTGATCAAATAAGTCGTCGATTCTCGGTAGTGGGTAGCGGTTCTTGATGGTAAGTTTGTTCAACTCTCGGTAGTCGATACACAACCTGAATGTACCATCTTTCTTCTTGACAAACAAAACAGGAGCTCCCCACGGTGATGTGCTTGGTCGAATGAAACCACGCTCTAAAAGTTCTTGTAATTGGCTTTGCAGTTCTTTCATCTCGCTGGGTGCGAGTCTGTAAGGTGCACGAGCTATTGGTGCAGCTCCTGGTACAAGATCTATTTGAAATTCAACGGATCGATGTGGGGGTAATCCCGGTAATTCTTTCGGAAATACATCGGGAAATTCTTTTGCAATGGGAACATCATTGATGCTCTTTTCTTCAGTTTGTACTTTCTCGACGTGTGCTAGAACAGCATAGCAACCTTTTCTTATTAGTTTTTGTGCCTTCAAATTACTAATAAGATGTAGCTTCGTGTTGCCCTTTTCTCCGTACACCATTAAGGGTTTTCCTTTTTCTCGTATAATGCGAATTGCATTTTTGTAACAAACGATCTCCGCTTTCACTTCTTTCAACCAGTCCATACCGATTATCACATCAAAACTCCCTAACTCTACTGGTATCAAATCAATCTTAAATGTTTCGCTAACCAGTTTAATTTCTCGATTCCGACATATATTATCTGCTGAAATTAATTTACCATTTGCTAATTCGAGTAAAAATTTACTATCCAAAGGCGTCAATGGACAACTTAATTTAGCACAAAAATCTCTACTCATATAGCTTCTATCCGCACCCGAATCAAATAAAACGTAAGCAGATTTATTGTCAATAAGAAACGTACCCGTAACAAGCTCCGGGTCTTCCTGTGCCTCTACCGCATTAATATTGAAAACTCTTCCACGGCCTTGTCCATTCGTGTTCTCCTGGTTCGGGCAATTTCTAATAATGTGGCCTGGTTTTCCACATTTATAACAAACTACATTGGCATAACTTGCTCCGACACTACTTGCTCCGCCATTACTCGTTCCGACACCATTTGTTCCTTTCGTTCTATTAACCCCTGGTCCGTAGACCTCACACTTCGCCGCGCTATGACCATTTCTTTTACACTTGTTGCAAAATTTGGTGCAGAACCCCGAGTGATTCTTTTCACACCTTTGGCATAGTTGCTTCTGATTGTTGTTGTTGTTGCGGTTATTATTGTTGTTGGGATGATTGTTGTAGTTGCTGTTGTTGTTGTTGTTGTTGTTGTTGGGCCGTTTGTTGTAGTTGCGATTGATGTTGCGATTGTTGGGATAATTGTTGCGATTATTGTTGTAATTGCTGTTGTTGTTGTATTGGTGATTCTTATCACCGTTTTCCTCTCACTTTCTTTTGACTTGCTTCACATTGGCCTCTTCAGCAGTCTGTTCTTTAATTCTTTCTTCAATCTGGTTCACTAGTTTGTGAGCCATTCTACATGCCTGTTGTATGGAGGCGGGCTCGTGTGAACTTATATCTTCTTGGATTCTTTCCGGTAATCCTTTCACAAACGCGTCGATCTTCTCTTCCTCATCTTCGAATGCTCCCGGACACAATAGGCACAATTCTGTGAATCGTCTTTCGTACGTGGTAATATCAAATCCTTGGGTTCGTAACCCTCTAAGTTCTGTCTTGAGCTTATTGACCTCGGTTCTGGGACGGTACTTCTCGTTCATCAAGTGCTTGAATGCTGACCACGGTAGTGCGTACGCATCATCTTGTCCCACTTGCTCTAGATAGGTATTCCACCATGTTAACGCAGAACCTGTGAAGGTATGCGTAGCGTACTTCACTTTGTCCTCTTCAGTACACTTACTTATGGCAAACACCGATTCAACCTTCTCGGTCCACCGTTTCAATCCGATCGGTCCTTCGGTTCCATCAAATTCCAAAGGTTTGCAGGCAGTGAATTCTTTGTAGGTGCATCCTACACGATTTCCTGTACTGCTAGATCCAAGGTTATTGTTGGTATGTAGCGCAGCCTGTACTGCGGCTATGTTTGAAGCTAGAAAAGTACGGAATTCCTCTTCATTCATATTCACGGTGTGTCGAGTAGTCGGTGCCATTTCCTTCAAAATAGTTAAATGGAACAAGTTAATCATACAGAATATTAAGAGTAGTTAATAGTATTTCGTAGCATAATATGAACTCATTTATAAAAGCTTTTTCTTCATATTAGCGTTTTATAAGTTTAAATTCGGGTAGTACCTACCCGTTAAGTTCATACTTAGTAGCTAATATACAATTCAACTACTACAATTCTATATGAAAAACTGATTATAATAATATTTCGCGTTCAAACTTTTATACAATATTTTACAAACTTACAATACCGCTTATTTTACATAAAGCATGAAATATAGCACACAATAACTTTGATACAAGATAGTTGTGAAGACAATTCTAGCTAGTACACAAGTCGTTCAGCAAAGGCAATAAAGACACGTAATTCATACGTCCAGAAACAAGTCATGCATTCTGGTTTTACTAGGACTACTTCCCATCCTTGGTCTTGTGCAACATAACTGTTATGGCCGTTGATAAGACAGCGTGTTGTAACGTCATCAAAGGGACGAGGGTTACGTAATGTCCAACAGTCCCGTAATAATCTAAAAACCTCATTTCTTACCCCAATTACCGACTCCGTCACTTGTGGAAACGTTTTGTTTAATAGTTGTAGCCCGATGTTCTTGTTCTCACTTTGGTGAGAAGCGAACATTACTAATCCGTAAGCATAACATGCTTCTTTATGTTGCATGTTAGCCGCTTTTTCTAAATCACGAAGTCCAATATTCGGATATATTGAGTCAAAATAATTTCTTAACCCGTTGCGTAAAATAGCATTTGGGTTCCCCGCAATATATGCGTCAAAGTAAACACATCGTAACTTATGGGTTTCCCAATGTGATATCCCCCATCTTTCAAACGAAAGTCTCTTATAAACCAAGACATTCTTGGAACGTTCTTCGAATGTCTTACAAACTGATCTAGCCTTAAATAGTTGTGCCGAAGAATTCTGGCCGACTCTAGACAAGATTTCATCAATCATGTCTCCGGGTAGGTCTCTTAAAATATTGGGTTGTCTATCCATTTTGTGTTTTTAAACTGTAAAATAGACAAGAGTTAGATTCATAAAAAAATACTTATTAATACAAGCAATTTTTACATATATCATAAAGCATAAGAACATTATATTCCATATATTACACCACACGAATACAACTATCTTATTCCGACTCGCTCGTTTCTTCTTCTTCGGTTTTGGTTCGTTTTGCCAAGTTTCTAGGGATATATGATGTTCCCCTAATACGAGCCGTCGTTGTCCACATTGGTTTAGAAAAACCTGGTGGTTTAGAGGTTCCCGGGTCATTGTTACAACTTAAGGACTTCGGGGGTTGACGATACATATAAAGTTCATCGGGGTTGGAATTAGATTTCTCTATTTTTATGCCCTTTCCCTTATTATTTTCTTTTGCCTTTTTAAATTCAGTTGGGGTAATTTCTATAACATCATCGGAATTCTCGTCGGAATCCGATTCATCGGAGAATTGGTAATCCTCCCAATATTTTGCTTCCTTGGCGGAAACACCATTGACCATAATTAACTTTGGTCGGTTGGTTGAGGATTTTCTTTTACTTAACCGTTTTATTATTTCCCCCACCGGTTCTATTTCTTCATCCGGTTCCGATTCTTCTTCCGGTTCCGATTCTTCTTCCGGTTCCGACTCTCCTTCCGGTTCCTCTTCGGGAACTTGTGAATCAGTCCACAAATCATTCCAATTTACATTTGACTCTTCATTATTATTAGGTGAGTCAATGGGACTTGTTCTAGAGGTAGACATCTATCACATAATATCAAACACGTTAAGAGATTAATATATCACATAATATTCATATGTTAAAAATATATAGTTTCCAACAAAAATGTTAAGCAATCATTTTTAAAGAAAACACGGTCGAAGTCCAGACTCACTAATGCATCCTAACAAACTCGATAAGACACACTAATGCAAATTTTCTGGTTCTCTAAGACCAACGCTCGGATACCAACTGAAATGTCCCGTTCTTATTGATTAAAAACGTTCCATATTAATTGATTTCGTTGCGAGGTTTTGACCTCTATATGAGACGTTTTTCAAAGACTGCATTCATTTTTAAAACAAACCATAACCTTTATTTCATAAATAAAGGTTTAAAAAGCTTTACGTAGATTATCAAATAATGATAATCTAAAATATCCTGTTTACACACGACCATTACATAATGGTTTACAATACAAATATGTTACATCGAAATCAGTTTCTTGAATGCAGTTTTTACACAATATCATACAAATATGGACTCCAAATCTTGTCCTTATTTTAGTATGCAACAGCGGAAGCTCTTAATATTCACCTGAGAATAAACATGCTTTAAACGTCAACAAAAATGTTGGTGAGTTATAGGTTTAACCTATATATATCAAATCGTAACAATAGACCACAAGATTTCATATTTCAATACACATCCCATACATAGAGATAAAAATCATTCATATGGTGAACACCTGGTAACCGACAATAACAAGATGCATATATAAGAATATCCCCATCATTCCGGGACACCCTTCGGATATGATATAAATTTCGAAGTACTAAAGCATCCGGTACTTTGGATGGGGTTTGTTAGGCCCAATAGATCTATCTTTAGGATTCGCGTCAATTAGGGTGTCTGTTCCCTAATTCTTAGATTACCAGACTTAATAAAAAGGGGCATATTCGATTTCGATAATTCAACCATAGAATGTAGTTTCACGTACTTGTGTCTATTTTGTAAATCATTTATAAAACCTGCATGTATTTTCATCCCAAAAATATTAGATTTTAAAAGTGGGACTATAACTCACTTTCACAGATTTTTACTTCGTCGGGAAGTAAGACTTGGCCACTGGTTGATTCACGAACCTATAACAATATATACATATATATTAAAGTATGTTCAAAATATATTTACAACACTTTTAATATATTTTGATGTTTTAAGTTTATTAAGTCAGCTGTCCTCGTTAGTAACCTACAACTAGTTGTCCACAGTTAGATGTACAGAAATAAATCGATAAATATTATCTTGAATCAATCCACGACCCAGTGTATACGTATCTCAGTATTGATCACAACTCAAACTATATATATTTTGGAATCAACCTCAACCCTGTATAGCTAACTCCAACATTCACATATAGAGTGTCTATGGTTGTTCCGAAATATATATAGATGTGTCGACATGATAGGTCGAAACATTGTATACGTGTCTATGGTATCTCAAGATTACATAATATATAATACAAGTTGATTAAGTTATGGTTGGAATAGATTTGTTACCAATTTTCACGTAGCTAAAATGAGAAAAATTATCCAATCTTGTTTTACCCATAACTTCTTCATTTTAAATCCGTTTTGAGTGAATCAAATTGCTATGGTTTCATATTGAACTCTATTTTATGAATCTAAACAAAAAAGTATAGGTTTATAGTCGGAAAAATAAGTTACAAGTTGTTTTTGTAAAGGTAGTCATTTCAGTCGAAAGAACGACGTCTAGATGACCATTTTAGAAAACATACTTCCACTTTGAGTTTAATCATAATTTTTGGATATAGTTTCATGTTCATAATAAAAATCATTTTCTCAGAACAACAACTTTTAAATCAAAGTTTATCATAGTTTTTAATTAACTAACCCAAAACAGCCCGCGGTGTTACTACGACGGCGTAAATCCGGTTTTACGGTGTTTTTCGTGTTTCCAGGTTTTAAATCATTAAGTTAGCATATCATATAGATATAGAACATGTGTTTAGTTGATTTTAAAAGTCAAATTAGAAGGATTAACTTTTATTTGCGAACAAGTTTAGAATTAACTAAACTATGTTCTAGTGATTACAAGTTTAAACCTTCGAATAAGATAGCTTTATATGTATGAATCGAATGATGTTATGAACATCATTACTACCTTAATTTCCTTGGATAAACCTACTGGAAAAGAGAAAAATGGATCTAGCTTCAATGGATCCTTGGATGGCTCGAAGTTCTTGAAGCAGAATCATGACACGAAAACAAGTTCAAGTAAGATCATCACTTGAAATAAGATTGTTATAGTTATAGAAATTGAACCAAAGTTTGAATATGATTATTACCTTGTATTAGAATGATAACCTACTGTAAGAAACAAAGATTTCTTGAGGTTGGATGATCACCTTACAAGATTGGAAGTGAGCTAGCAAACTTGAAAGTATTCTTGATTTTATGAAACTAGAACTTTTGGAATTTATGAAGAACACTTAGAACTTGAAGATAGAACTTGAGAGAGATCAATTAGATGAAGAAAATTGAAGAATGAAAGTGTTTGTAGGTGTTTTTGGTCGTTGGTGTATGGATTAGATATAAAGGATATGTAATTTTGTTTTCATGTAAATAAGTCATGAATGATTACTCATATTTTTGTAATTTTATGAGATATTTCATGCTAGTTGCCAAATGATGGTTCCCACATGTGTTAGGTGACTCACATGGGCTGCTAATAGCTGATAATTGGAGTGTATATACCAATAGTACATACATCTAAAAGCTGTGTATTGTACGAGTACGAATACGGGTGCATACGAGTAGAATTGTTGATGAAACTGAACGAGGATGTAATTGTAAGCATTTTTGTTAAGTAGAAGTATTTTGATAAGTGTATTGAAGTCTTTCAAAAGTGTATAAATACATATTAAAACACTACATGTATATACATTTTAACTGAGTCGTTAAGTCATCGTTAGTCGTTACATGTAAGTGTTGTTTTGAAACCTTTAAGTTAACGATCTTGTTAAATGTTGTTAACCCAATGTTTATAATATCAAATGAGATTTTAAATTATTATATTATCATGATATTATCATGTATGAATATCTCTTAATATGATATATATACATTAAATGTCTTTACAACGATAATCGTTACATATATGTCTCGTTTAAAATCATTAAGTTAGTAGTCTTGTTTTTACATATGTAGTTCATTGTTAATATACTTTATGATATGTTTTCTTATCATAGTATCATGTTAACTATATATATATATATATCCATATATATGTCATCATATAGTTTTTACAAGTTTTAACGTTCGTGAATCACCGATCAACTTGGGTGGTCAATTGTCTATATGAAACATATTTCAATTAATCAAGTCTTAACAAGTTTGATTGCTTAACATGTTGGAAACATTTAATCATGTAAACATCAATCTCAATTAATATATATAAACATGGAAAAGTTCGGGTCACTACAATATGTACCTAGTAAGACGTTGTTATAACGATAATCGTTATATATATCGTTTTCGAGTTTCTTAAATTAATAGTCTCATTTTTATGTATATAACTCATTTTTAAAATACCTAATGAGATACATACTTATAATAAAAACATGTTAACTATATATATAACCATATATATGTCATCGTATAGTTTTTACAAGTTTTAACGTTCGTGAATCACCGGTCAACTTGGGTGGTCAATTGTCTATATGAAACATATTTCAATTAATCAAGTCTTAACAAGTTTGATTGCTTAACATGTTGGAAACATTTAATCATGTAAATATCAATCTCAATTAATATATATAAACATGGAAAAGTTCGGGTCACTACAGTACCTACCCGTTAAATAAATTTCGTCCCGAAATTTTAAGCTGTTGAAGGTGTTGACGAATCTTCTGGAAATAGATGCGGGTATTTCTTCTTCATCTGATCTTCACGCTCCCAGGTGAACTCGGGTCCTATACGAGCATTCCATCGAACCTTAACAATTGGTATCTTGTTTTGCTTAAGTCTTTTAACCTCACGATCCATTATTTCGACGGGTTCTTCGATGAATTGAAGTTTTTCGTTGATTTGGATTTCATCTAACGGAATAGTGAGATCTTCTTTAGCAAAACATTTCTTTAAATTCGAGACGTGGAAAGTGTTATGTACAGCCGCGAGTTGTTGAGGTAACTCTAGTCGGTAAGCTACTGGTCCGATACGATCAATAATCTTGAATGGTCCAATATACCTTGGATTTAATTTCCCTCGTTTACCAAATCGAACAACGCCTTTCCAAGGTGCAACTTTAAGCATGACCATCTCTCCAATTTCAAATTCTATATCTTTTCTTTTAATGTCAGCGTAGCTCTTTTGTCGACTTTGGGCAGTTTTTAACCGTTGTTGAATTTGGATGATCTTCTCGGCAGTTTCTTGTATAATCTCCGGACCCGTAATCTGTCTATCCCCCACTTCACTCCAACAAATCGGAGACCTGCACTTTCTACCATAAAGTGCTTCAAACGGCGCCATCTCAATGCTTGAATGGTAGCTGTTGTTGTAGGAAAATTCTGCTAACGGTAGATGTCGATCCCAACTGTTTCCGAAATCAATAACACATGCTCGTAGCATGTCTTCAAGCGTTTGTATCGTCCTTTCGCTTTGCCCATCAGTTTGTGGATGATAGGCAGTACTCATGTCTAGACGAGTTCCTAATGCTTGCTGTAATGTCTGCCAGAATCTTAAAATAAATCTGCCATCCCTATCAGAGATAATAGAGATTGGTATTCCATGTCTGGAGATGACTTCCTTAAAATACAGTCGTGCTAACTTCTCCATCTTGTCATCTTCTCTTATTGGAAAGAAGTGTGCTGATTTGGTGAGACGGTCAACTATTACCCAAATAGTATCAAAACCACTTGCAGTCCTTGGCAATTTAGTGATGAAATCCATGGTAATGTTTTCCCATTTCCATTCCGGGATTTCGGGTTGTTGAAGTAGACCTGATGGTTTCTGATGCTCAGCTTTGACCTTAGAACACGTCAAACATTCTCCTACGTATTTAGCAACATCGGCTTTCATACCCGGCCACCAAAAATGTTTCTTGAGATCCTTGTACATCTTCCCCGTTCCAGGATGTATTGAGTATCTGGTTTTATGAGCTTCTCTAAGTACCATTTCTCTCATATCTCCAAATTTTGGTACCCAAATCCTTTCAGCCCTATACCGGGTTCCGTCTTCCCGAATATTAAGATGCTTCTCCGATCCTTTGGGTATTTCATCCTTTAAATTTCCCTCTTTTAAAACTCCTTGTTGCGCCTCCTTTATTTGAGTAGTAATGTTATTATGAATCATTATATTCATAGATTTTACTCGAATGGGTTCTCTGTCCTTCCTGCTCAAGGCATCGGCTACCACATTTGCCTTCCCCGGGTGGTAACGAATCTCAAAGTCGTAATCATTCAATAATTCAATCCACCTACGCTGCCTCATATTCAGTTGTTTCTGATTAAATATGTTTTGAAGACTTTTGTGGTCGGTATATATAATACTTTTGACCCCATATAAGTAGTGCCTCCAAGTCTTTAATGCAAAAACAACCGCGCCTAATTCCAAATCATGCGTCGTATAATTTTGTTCGTGAATCTTCAATTGTCTAGACGCATAAGCAATCACCTTCGTTCGTTGCATTAATACACAACCGAGACCTTGCTTTGATGCATCACAATAAATCACAAAATCATCATTCCCTTCAGGCAATGACAATATAGGTGCCGTAGTTAGCTTTTTCTTCAATAACTGAAACGCTTTCTCTTGTTCATCATTCCATTCAAATTTCTTCCCTTTATGCGTTAATGCATTCAAGGGTTTTGCTATTCTGGAAAAGTCTTGGATGAACCTTCTGTAGTAACCAGCTAGTCCTAAAAACTGGCGTATGTGTTTCGGAGTTTTCGGGGTTTCCCACTTTTCAACAGTTTCTATCTTTGCCGGATCCACCTTAATACCTTCTTTGTTCACTATGTGACGGAGGAATTGAACTTCTTCCAACCAAAATGCACACTTTGAAAACTTAGCATACAATTCTTCCTTCCTCAATACTTCTAACACCTTTCTCAAATGTTCACCGTGTTCTTGGTCATTCTTTGAGTAAATAAGTATGTCATCAATGAAAACAATGACAAACTTGTCAAGGTATGGTCCACACACTCGGTTCATAAGGTCCATGAACACAGCTGGTGCATTAGTTAAACCAAACGGCATGACCATAAACTCGTAATGACCGTAACGTGTTCTGAAAGCAGTCTTTGGAATATCATCTTCTTTCACCCACATTTTATGATACCCGGAACGTAAGTCAATCTTTGAATAAACAGACGAGCCTTGTAGTTGATCAAATAAGTCGTCAATTCTCGGTAGTGGGTAGCGGTTCTTGATGGTAAGTTTGTTCAACTCTCGGTAGTCGATACAAAACCTGAATGTACCATCTTTCTTCTTGACAAACAAAACAGGAGCTCCCCACGGTGATGTGCTTGGTCGAATGAAACCACGCTCTAAAAGTTCTTGTAATTGGCTTTGCAGTTCTTTCATCTCGCTGGGTGCGAGTCTGTAAGGAGCACGAGCTATTGGTGCAGCTCCTGGTACAAGATCTATTTGAAATTCAACGGATCGATGTGGGGGTAATCCCGGTAATTCTTTCGGAAATACATCGGGAAATTCTTTTGCAATGGGAACATCATTGATGCTCTTTTCTTCAGTTTGTACTTTCTCGACGTGTGCTAGAACAGCATAGCAACCTTTTCTTATTAGTTTTTGTGCCTTCAAATTACTAATAATATGTAGCTTCGTGTTGCCCTTTTCTCCGTACACCATTAAGGGTTTTCCTTTTTCTCGTATAATGCGAATTGCATTTTTGTAACAAACGATCTCTGCTTTCACTTCTTTCAACCAGTCCATACCGATTATCACATCAAAACTCCCTAACTCTACTGGTATCAAATCAATCTTAAATGTTTCGCTAACCAGTTTAATTTCTCGATTCCGACATATATTATCTGCTGAAATTAATTTACCATTTGCTAATTCGAGTAAAAATTTACTATCCAAAGGCGTCAATGGACAACTTAATTTAGCACAAAAATCTCTACTCATATAGCTTCTATCCGCACCCGAATCAAATAAAACGTAAGCAGATTTATTGTCAATAAGAAACGTACCCGTAACAAGCTCCGGGTCTTCCTGTGCCTCTGCCGCATTAATATTGAAAACTCTTCCGCGGCCTTGTCCATTCGTGTTCTCCTGGTTCGGGCAATTTCTAATAATGTGGCCCGGTTTTCCACATTTATAACAAACTACATTGGCATAACTTGCTCCGACACTACTTGCTCCGCCATTACTCGTTCCGGCACCATTTGTTCCTTTCGTTCTGTTAACCCCTGGTCCGTAGACATCACACTTCGCCGCGCTATGACCATTTCTTTTACACTTGTTGCAAAATTTGGTGCAAAACCCCGAGTGATACTTTTCACACCTTTGGCATAGCTGCTTCTGATTGTTGTTGTTGTTACGGTTATTATTGTTGTTGGGATGATTGTTGTAGCTGCTGTTGTTGTTGTTGTTGTTGTTGGGCCGTTTGTTGTAGTTGCGATTGATGTTGCGATTGTTGGGATAATTGTTGCGATTATTGTTGTAATTACTGTTGTTGTTGTATTGGTGATTCTTATCACCGTTTTCCTCCCACTTTCTTTTGACTTGCTTCACATTGGCCTCTTCAGCAGTCTGTTCTTTAATTCTTTCTTCAATCTGGTTCACTAGTTTGTGAGCCATTCTACATGCTTGTTGTATGGAGGCGGGCTCGTGTGAACTTATATCTTCTTGGATTCTTTCCGGTAATCCTTTCACAAACGCGTCGATCTTCTCTTCCTCATCTTCGAATGCTCCCGGACACAATAGGCACAATTCTGTGAATCGTCTTTCGTACGTGGTAATATCAAATCCTTGGGTTCGTAACCCTCTAAGTTCTGTCTTGAGCTTATTGACCTCGGTTCTGGGACGGTACTTCTCGTTCATCAAGTGCTTGAATGCTGACCACGGTAGTGCGTACGCATCGTCTTGTCCCACTTGCTCTAGATAGGTATTCCACCATGTTAACGCAGAACCTGTGAAGGTATGCGTAGCGTACTTCACTTTGTCCTCTTCAGTACACTTACTTATGGCAAACACCGATTCAACCTTCTCGGTCCACCGTTTCAATCCGATCGGTCCTTCGGTTCCATCAAATTCCAAAGGTTTGCAGGCAATGAATTCTTTGTAGGTGCATCCTACACGATTTCCTGTACTGCTAGATCCAAGGTTATTATTGGTATGTAGCGCAGCCTGTACTGCGGCTATGTTTGAAGCTAGAAAAGTACGGAATTCCTCTTCATTCATATTCACGGTGTGTCGAGTAGTCGGTGCCATTTCCTTCAAAATAGTTAAATGGAACAAGTTAATCATACAGAATATTAAGAGTAGTTAATAGTATTTCGTAGCATAATATGAACTCATTTATAAAAGCTTTTTCTTCATATTAGCGTTTTATAAGTTTAAATTCGGGTAGTACCTACCCGTTAAGTTCATACTTAGTAGCTAATATACAATTCAACTACTACAATTCTATATGAAAAACTGATTATAATAATATTTCGCGTTCAAACTTTTATACAATATTTTACAAACTTACAATACCGCTTATTTTACATAAAGCATGAAATATAGCACACAATAACTTTGATACAAGATAGTTGTGAAGATAATTCTAGCTAGTACACAAGTCGTTCAGCAAAGGCAATAAAGACACGTAATTCATACGTCCAGAAACAAGTCATGCATTCTGGTTTTACTAGGACTACTTCCCATCCTTGGTCTTGTGGAACATAACCGTTATGGCCGTTGATAAGACAGCGTGTTGTAACGTCGTCAAAGGGACGAGGGTTACGTAATGTCCAACAGTCCCGTAACAATCTAAAAACCTCATTTCTTACCCCAATTACCGACTCCGTCACTTGTGGGAACGTTTTGTTTAATAGTTGTAGTCCGATGTTCTTGTTCTCACTTTGGCGAGAAGCGAACATTACTAATCCGTAAGCATAACATGCTTCTTTATGTTGCATGTTAGCCGCTTTTTCTAAATCACGAAGTCCAATATTCGGATATATTGAGTCAAAATAATTTCTTAACCCATTGCGTAAAATAGCATTTGGGTTCCCCGCAATAGCATTGTTACAACTTAAGGACTTCGGGCGTTGACGATACATATAAAGTTCATCGGGGTTGGAATTAGATTTCTCTATTTTTATGCCCTTTACCTTATTATTTTCTTTTGCCTTTTTAAATTCAGTTGGGGTAATTTCTATAACATCATCGGAATTCTCGTCGGAATCCGATTCATCGGAGAATTGGTAATCCTCCCAATATTTTGCTTCCTTGGCGGAAACACCATTGACCATAATTAACCTTGGTCGGTTGGTTGAGTATTTTCTTTTACTTAACCGTTTTATTATTTCCCCCACCGGTTCTACTTCTTCATCCGGTTCCGATTCTTCTTCCGGTTCCGATTCTTCTTCCGGTTCCGACTCTTCTTCCGGTTCCTCTTCGGGAACTTGTGAATCAGTCCACGAATCATTCCAATTTACATTTGACTCTTCATTATTATTAGGTGAGTCAATGGGACTTGTTCTAGAGGTAGACATCTATCACATAATATCAAACGCGTTAAGAGATTAATATATCACATAATATTCACATGTTAAAAATATATAGTTTCCAACAGCATTTGTTAAGCAATCATTTTTCAAGTAAACACGGTCGAAGTCCAGACTCACTAATGCATCCTAACAAACTCGATAAGACACACTAATGAAAAATTCTGGTTCTCTAAGACCAACGCTCGGATACCAACTGAAATGTCCCGTTCTTGTTGATTAAAAACGTTCCATATTAATTAATTTCGTTGCGAGGTTTTGACCTCTATATGAGACGTTTTTCAAAGACTGCATTCATTTTTAAAACAAACCATAACCTTTATTTCATAAATAAAGGTTTAAAAAGCTTTACGTAGATTATCAAATAATGATAATCTAAAATATCCTGTTTACACACGACCATTACATAATGGTTTACAATACAAATATGTTACATCGAAATCAGTTTCTTGAATGCAGTTTTTACACAATATCATACAAACATGGACTCCAAATCTTGTCCTTATTTTAGTATGCAACAGCGGAAGCTCTTAATATTCACCTGAGAATAAACATGCTTTAAACGTCAACAAAAATGTTGGTGAGTTATAGGTTTAACCTATATATATCAAATCGTAACAATAGACCACAAGATTTCATATTTCAATACACATCCCATACATAGAGATAAAAATCATTCATATGGTGAACACCTGGTAACCGACATTAACAAGATGCATATATAAGAATATCCCCATCATTCCGGGACACCCTTCGGATATGATATAAATTTCGAAGTACTAAAACATCCGGTACTTTGGATGGGGTTTGTTAGGCCCAATAGATCTATCTTTAGGATTCGCGTCAATTAGGGTGTCTGTTCCCTAATTCTTAGATTACCAGACTTAATAAAAAGGGGCATATTCGATTTCGATAATTCAACCATAGAATGTAGTTTCACGTACTTGTGTCTATTTTGTAAATCATTTATAAAACCTGCATGTATTCTCATCCCAAAAATATTAGATTTTAAAAGTGGGACTATAACTCACTTTCACATATTTTTACTTCGTCGGGAAGTAAGACTTGGCCACTGGTTGATTCACGAACCTATAACAATATATACATATATATCAAAGTATGTTCAAAATATATTTACAACACTTTTAATATATTTTGATGTTTTAATTTTATTAAGTCAGCTGTCCTCGTTAGTAACCTACAACTAGTTGTCCACAGTTAGATGTACAGAAATAAATCGATAAATATTATCTTGAATCAATCCACGACCCAGTGTATACATATCTCAGTATTGATCACAACTCAAACTATATATATATTGGAATCAACCTCAACCCTGTATAGCTAACTCCAACATTCACATATAGAGTGTCTATGGTTGTTCCGAAATATATATAGATGTGTCGACATGATAGGTCGAAACATTGTATACGTGTCTATGGTATCTCAAGATTACATAATATACAATACAAGTTGATTAAGTTTTGGTTGGAATAGATTTGTTACCAATTTTCACGTAGCTAAAATGAGAAAAATTATCCAATCTTGTTTTACCCATAACTCCTTCATTTTAAATCCGTTTTGAGTGAATCAAATTGCTATGGTTTCATATTGAACTCTATTTTATGAATCGAAACAGAAAAAGTATAGGTTTATAGTCGGAAAAATAAGTTACAAGTCGTTTTTGTAAAGGTAGTCATTTCAGTCGAAAGAACGACGTCTAGATGACCATTTTAGAAAACATACTTCCACTTTGAGTTTAACCATAATTTTTGGATATAGTTTCATGTTCATAATAAAAATCATTTTCTCAGAATAGCAACTTTTAAATCAAAGTTTATCATAGTTTTTAATTAACTAACCCAAAACAGCCCGCGGTGTTACTACGACGGCGTAAATCCGGTTTTACGGTGTTTTTCGTGTTTTCAGGTTTTAAATCATTAAGTTAGCATATCATATAGATATAGAACATGTGTTTAGTTGATTTTAAAAGTCAAGTTAGAAGGATTAACTTTTGTTTGCGAACAAGTTTAGAATTAACTAAACTATGTTCTAGTGATTACAAGTTTAAACCTTCGAATAAGATAGCTTTATATGTATGAATCGAATGATGTTATGAACATCATTACTACCTTAAGTTCCTTGGATAAACCTACTGGAAAAGAGAAAAATGGATCTAGCTTCAACGGATCCTTGGATGGCTCGAAGTTCTTGAAGCAGAATAATGACACGAAAACAAGTTCAAGTAAGATCATCACTTGAAATAAGATTGTTATAGTTATAGAAATTGAACCAAAGTTTGAATATGATTATTACCTTGTATTAGAATGATAACCTACTGTAAGAAACAAAGATTTCTTGAGGTTGGATGATCACCTTACAAGATTGGAAGTGAGCTAGCAAACTTGAAAGTATTCTTGATTTTATGAAACTAGAACTTTTGAAATTTATGAAGAACACTTAGAACTTGAAGATAGAACTTGAGAGAGATCAATTAGATGAAGAAAATTGAAGAATGAAAGTGTTTGTAGGTGTTTTTGGTCGTTGGTGTATGGATTAGATATAAAGGATATGTAATTTTGTTTTCATGTAAATAAGTCATGAATGATTACTCATATTTTTGTAATTTTATGAGATATTTCATGCTAGTTGCCAAATGATGGTTCCCACATGTGTTAGGTGACTCACATGGGCTGCTAAGAGCTGATCATTGGAGTATATATACCAATAGTACATACATCTAAAAGCTGTGTATTGTACGAGTACGAATACGGGTGCATACGAGTAGAATTGTTGATGAAACTGAACGAGGATGTAATTGTAAGCATTTTTATTAAGTAGAAGTATTTTGATAAGTGTCTTGAAGTCTTTCAAAAGTGTATGAATACATATTAAAACACTACATGTATATACATTTTAACTGAGTCGTTAAGTCATCGTTAGTCGTTACATGTAAATGTTGTTTTGAAACCTTTAGGTTAATGATCTTGTTGAATGTTGTTAACCCATTGTTTATTATAACAAATGAGATGTTAAATTGTTATATTATCATGATATTATGATATATAATATATCTCAGTATGATGTATATACAGTTAAATGTCGTTACAACGATAATCGTTACATATATGTCTCGTTTCGAAATCATTAAGTTAGTAGTCTTATTTTTACATATGTATTTCATTGTTAATACACTTAATAATATATTTACTTATCATTTAACATAATTAAACAAGTGTATCAATATCTTAATATGATTCATATGTACCTAGTAAGACGTTGTTATAACGATAATCGTTATATATATCGTTTTCGAGTTTCTTAAATTAATAGTCTCATTTTTATGTATATAACTCATTTTTAAAATACCTAATGAGATACATACTTATAATAAAAACATGTTAACTATATATATAACCATATATATGTCATCGTATAGTTTTTACAAGTTTTAACGTTCGTGAATCACCGGTCAACTTGGGTGGTCAATTGTCTATATGAAACATATTTCAATTAATCAAGTCTTAACAAGTTTGATTGCTTAACATGTTGGAAACATTTAATCATGTAAATATCAATCTCAATTAATATATATAAACATGGAAAAGTTCGGGTCACTACATACTGGTATCAGTATCAACCCTAGTTTATTTAGTTTTATTTATTTTATTTTTATAATGTTACTACATTTAACACTTATGTTGATATTGTAATAGTTTTTATAATTTTCTAACTTTTATTATTAGATTTTAATAATTTTTGAATGTGGGGTAATATACCAAACTTCAAAAATATGTATATATGTTGCAGTTTATCTTATGTACACAACAGGGTAAAACAACGCATTTTCAAAAACTGGCATTAAGTTCAGCAAAAGCTATTAATTTTGACGACAAGATGAAAAATAAATGTGATGTAACAACAAGACGGAATGAACAAATGATGTGCACCATTTATCATTCAACACAAACAACAATATGTTTGGAAACTTTGGTAAAATTTAATCATTTTTCTACGCTAATCACCCTCAATAATTTAAATTGTTACTGATTTCTTGCACATGAGGGCATTGCATGATCTTAAGTGTGGGAAGGGGTTAAATTCTTTCGGATTTTAAAATTTTTACTTTATACACTTGGTTACCATTAAAAATACTTGTAAAGCAGTAGTTGTATTAGAATCTAGTGCTCTCTGATAATAAAGAACAGCCCTACTCTTATATACTGACTACCCAATTCTAGTAAAAATTTTCAAAATTTTCAATTAAATGAATTTAAAATCATGTTTATACATATTTATGAACGATAAAACTAGATGTTAACACCGAAATTATTGTTACCTTGGAAAGGACATAAATTGAGAAACAAACCAAAATGTTAGAATCCATTTAAAATGAAATAGAGGACAATAAAAAGACAAATAAAGGAAAATAAAAGCCAAGTGTGGGAAATTTTTACCAAGTTATTCAAAACATATATCACATATTTCTGTAACAAATAATTAAAGATACTTTTGCATTGGACTAAACTAAACAGTTTTACCCGATTTACTGTAAGAAAGATGGATCTACACGATGAATCAATTCCATCATTTAAAGGAAGTAAAGTCTTCCGAAAGAGAAACGCGCTTCTTGATTTAGGTCATGAAGTTGTCGTCCAGACCAGCTGTAGGTTGACGAAAACCCTAGAAAAGTCATCTCTAAAATCAGCAGGAAATCCACGAACCTCAGCATCAAACAGGGTCACCAAGTGGTCAGACTTATCCTAACCATGAGAGGATCTGTCTTGTAAAATAGGGAGGACGTCGTGCAAATTAGCTTGATAAGACTAATGAATCAGATCCCCAGAAAGGATAATCTCCTTAAAGATCAAAAATCAACTTTTAAGACTGATATTACTCAATCCTAGAGATTGACCTTAAAGATTGAGAATTACAAACTCATGGAATTCAATGATATCTAAACTCGAGCTTGAACGAAAAAATATTTTGATCAAAATTACAAACCGATTTGTTTTCTGAAAACCCATTTTCAATGCGTTCATTACCATTGAACATAAAATCCTAGGAATTCACCTGGAATTCATTAGGTCACCTGAACCAAATCGGGTGTCAACCATAAGAACGGTGGTTGCATAGCATGGTCAAAGACAGGACCTTGTGCCAGGCCGAAAAATTATAAGGGTGAGCTTTACTATTGCTCCTACCAAGGATAGTAATTGCGTCCGACACGTTATAAGACCATAATTAAAAGCATGTCAGGGGACATTGCCTTAACAGTTGCTTGTTCAACGCTTTCCTTTACAACCGGACGGTAGTTTATCGAAAGGTAATATACGGAGCAAGTATACTGGACGTGTTGCTTTCCCAATACAAGGTTAGCAAGTGGGTGACACAAAACCGCAAGTTTTGAGCTAAAATTTTCAAATCTGAAACCCACTAAACCCACAAAAAGAATTTGCAAACACCGGTGAAGGGTTATTCCGGAAAACTTATCTAGGGTAAAAGCTAGATTTAATTTTCAAAAGATCAAATGTTTTCATAAAGATCCAATTTCCTTAATGGATCTAAATTTTTATAGTCATGTGGGACTGTAAACCATATCGTTACTACCATTGTTTATACCGCCGTATAGAAATCACTGATGTACAAAGTGTGAAGAATAAAGAAGTGATTCTAGTATTTCAAGACTATATTGCTTGAGGACAAGCAACGCTCAAGTGTGGGAATATTTGATAATGCTAAAAACGAACATATATTTCATAGCATTATTCCTCAAGAAAGACAAACTTTTAGTTGCAATTGTTCTATTTACAAGTGATATTCGTTTAAATAATAAAAGGTGAAGACAAAAGACAGATTCGACAAATTGAAGACGCGAACGACCAAAAAGCTCAAAAGTACAAAATACAATCAAAGAGGTTCCAATTATTGATAAAAAACGTCTCAGAATTACAAGAGTACAAGATTCAAAACGCAAAGTACAAGATATTAAATTGTACGCAAGGACGTTCGAAAATCCAGAACCGGGACCAGAGTCAACTCTCAACGCTCGACGCAACGGACTAAAAATTACAAGTTAACTATGTATATAAATATAATATAATATATAATTAATTATATAAATTATATATATATATTATATTTATATATTAAAACTGTCGGCAAGAAAGGTTCCAAAATGAGATGAGCTGTAGAAACAAACTCCGCAAGTTGCGGAGTTTGAAGGCCAAAAAGGCCGCGACTCGCGGAGCCTCCCTGGACAAAAATGCCTATAAAAGCCAGCGCAATTCGACGTTTTAAATATCCATATATATCAATCTCTCTATCATATACGTAAATATATATATATATATATACATATATATATATATATATATATATATATATATATATATATATATATATATATATATATATATATATAATTTATATTTTAATTTTAATTTTAATTTTAATTAATAATAATAAGGGTATGTTAGCGAATGTTGTAAGGGTGTAAGTTGAAATTCTGTCCGTGTAACGCTACGCTATTTTTAATCATTGTAAGTTATGTTCAACCTTTTAAATTTAATGTCTCGTAGCTAAGTTATTATTATGCTTATTTAAATCGAAGTAATCATAATTGGGCTTTGTACCATAACTGGGGTTTGGACAAAAGAACGACACTTGTGGAAATTAGACTATGGGCTATTAATGGGCTTTATATTTATTTAACTAAATGATAGTTTGTTAATTTTAATATAAAGATTTACAATTGGACGTCCCTATAAATAACCATATACACTCAATCGGACACGATGGGCGGGGTATTTATATGTACGAATAATCGTTCATTTAACCGGACACGGGAATGGATTAATAGTCACTAGAATTATTAAAACAGGGTTGAAATTATGTATAAGGATACTTGGCATAATTGATAACAAAGTATTAAAACCTTGGGTTACACGCAGTCGATAACCTGGTGTAATTATTAAACAAAGTATTAAAACCTTGTTACAGTTTAAGTCCCCAATTAGTTGGAATATTTGACTTCGGGTATAAGGATAATTTGACGAGGATACTCGCACTTTATATTTATGACTGATGGACTGTTATGGACAAAAACCAGACGGACATATTGAATAATCCAGGACAAAGGACAATTAACCCATGGGCATAAAACTAAAATCAACACGTCAAACATCATGATTACGGAAGTTTAAATAAGCATAATTATTTTATTTCATATTTAATTTCCTTTATTTTATATTTAATTGCACTTCTAATTATCGCACTTTTATTTATTGTTATTGTATTTAATTGCACTTTTAATTATCGTACTTTTTAATCATCGCAATTTTATTTTATCGCACTTTTATTTATCGCAATTTCATTATCGTTATTTACTTTACGCTTTAAATTAAGTCTTTTATTTATTTAATATTTTACATTAGGTTTTAACTGCGACTAAAGTTTTAAAAATCGACAAACCGGTCATTAAACAGTAAAAATCCCCCTTTATAATAATAATATTACTTATATATATTTGTATTTTTATAAAAATTAAAGCTAATATAGCGTTAAGCTTTGTTTAAAAGATTCCCTGTGGAACGAACCGGACTTACTAAACACTACACTACTGTACGATTAGGTACACTGCCTATAAGTGTTGTAGCAAGGTTTAAGTATATCCATTCTATAAATAAATAAATATCTTGTGTAAAATTGTATCGTATTTAATAGTATTTCCTTGTAAAATTTAATACCCCTTAGCGAAAACATCAGCATCCGAGGTTGGTGTTAGAACTTCTGAAACATGAACAGTTGTACGCTAAGTTTTCCAAGTGTGAATTTTGGCTGCGGGAAGTACAGTTTCTGGGTCATGTGATTTGTGAACAGCGTATCAAAGTAGATCAGTCTAAGATAGAAGCTGTAATGAATTGGAACTCGCCGAAAATGCCAATAGAAATTAAGAGTTTTCTGGGTTTAGCAGGTTATTACCGCCGATTTATCAATGACTTCTCTAAAATAGCAGGTCCATTAAATAAATTAACCAGAAAAGATGTAGCCTTTCGATGGACTGATGAACAAGAAAAGGCTTTTCAGACTCTCAAGCAGTTGTTATGTCAAGCGCCAGTTTTAGCTTTAATAGAGAGATCTGAAGATTTTGTGGTTTATTGTGATGCGTCACACGCAGGTCTGGGTTGTGTTTTGATGCAAAGAAATAAAGTCATAGCGTATGCTTCACGGCAGTTGGAGAATCATGAATGAAATTACCCTACTCATGATTTAGAGTTAACTGCAGTTGTGTTTGCTTTGAAGCTTTGGAGACACTATTTATATGGTACACATTGTGAAATCTATACAGATCATAAGAGTCTTCAGTACATCTTTTCGCAGAAAGAATTAAATATGCGTCAACGTCGATATCAAGAATTGATTAAAGATTATGATTGTGAGATTAAATACCATCCGGGTAAAGCAAATGTGGTCGCAGATGCTCTGAGTCGCAAGAAAACAGTCGAAAATGTCAGATTTATGAGAATTAAGATAGTTTCAGACTTGATCGATCGATTGAAAACCGTTTAGTTAGCAGCATTGAATGATGAAAACCTAAAGACTGAGCAAATGACCAAAAGAAAATTTGACCTATGCAATGATTCTATAAGATTAAAGACCTATAAAGACCAAATTTTGGTGCCTATGCTTGGAGATTTGAGGGATTTAATCCTTACTGAAGCGCATAAATCAAGATTGATAGTGCATCTAGGTAGCACTAAGATGTACAGAGATTTGAAAATGCTGTATCGGTGGCCGACAATGAAAACAGATGTTGCAAATTTCGTCAAAAAATGTCACATTTGTGCGCAAGTTAAAGCAGAATATCAGAAACCGTATGGGTCTCTACGTCAGTTAGAAATTCCTCAGTGGAAATGGGATCATATAACGATGGATTTTGTAACCAAGTTACCCCGAACCCAGAAAGGTCACGATATGATCTGGGTGATAGTGGATCGTTTAACAAAGAGTGCTCACTTTTTAGCTACTCGTGAAACAGCTTCGTTGAGTGATTTAACAGAGTTATACTTGAAAGAAATCGTTAGTCGACATGGTGTACCGTTGTCTATAGTTTCCGACAGAGATACTAGGTTCGTATCGAACTTCTGGAACAGTTTACAACAGAATTTGGGTACACGTGTGAATCTGAGTACATCATATCATCCACAGACATACGGTCAGAGTGAATGGATGATTCAGACATTAAAAGACATGTTGAGAGCGTGTGTCTTAGAATATGGTGGTTCTTGGGATTCACATCTTCCATTGATAGAGTTTGCTTACAACAATTCGTATCATTCGAGTATTGGAATGCCACCATACAAAATGTTGTATGGTCGCAAGTGTAGAACTCCTACGTGTTGGTTAAAAGCAGGTGAGAAATAATTTGCAGGTCCCGAAATTGTTCAGATAACCGCAGAAAAGGTCAAAATTGCACGTGAGAAGTTAAAAGCAGCCAGAGACCGAAAAAAGATGTGTGCTGATCCGCGCAGACGTCTGGTGATATTTAATGTAGGTGATCGTGTATATCTGAAAGTCTTGCAATGGAAAGGGGTGATCAGGTTTGGTAAACGTGGTAAACTAGCACCAAGGTTTATTGGGCCATTTTCGATCATAGAAATTTTGAACGATCAAACGGTAGTTTTAGATCTTCCTTCTGAGTTAGCCGGAATTCACAACACGTTCAATGTGTGTTATTTAAGGAAGTGTAAGATAGATGATGAAAGTTTGATTCTTCAACTGAAGGATTTGAAAGTGGATTTAAGCAAGAAATTAGTAGAAGAGCCAATTCGAATAGTAGACAGGAAAGTCACCAAGTTAAGAAAGAAACAGATTCCTATGATGTAAGTGGAATGGCGGCACAGTATAGGTTCTAACCTGACATGGGAAACCGAGGAGTTAATGAGGGCGCGCTATCCTCAGTTGTTTGACCTTGAGTAGATTTCGAGGACGGAATCTTCTTAAGGGGGTAGATTTGTAACATCCTCAACCGAGCCTAGCTGTAAGATTACTATATTGCCCTTAAGTTAGTATTGTGTTATTATATGCTTTTATTTTTATTCAATTTTTTTATTATTATTTAATGATGTGGTTAGGACCAGTTTGTGGCAAGGGTCACAGAACAGGTTTGTTTATTTAATTTGGACTTCATTTGGGTTGCCAAATGATGTACGAAAGATATCAGATAACTGATAAATACTCGTGTGTTGCACAATGTAGGATTTAACCCACTTTAGATTACTAGTGCTTCCTTTTTTCTCATTTGGTTTCCAGAACTTTCACACACACAAACACATCTCGTTCTTCCTTCCTTTCACCTAACCAAACCCTAGATCTTCAATCTTTGTTTTAGAGCTCAAATCAATTGCATCTTTGTGTTCTTTGTGATTTACTGATTCTATCAAGGTAAGAATTAAAACATTTCATGCTTTAATCTTTGTGAAAATTGAGTTTTGTGTAAAGTTTTTACAAAGTGTGTAATTTTGGTCAAAATGGTTAGATTTGATGTTGTTTGAGTTCAAATCTTGTGGGTTTATGTTTCTACATGTTTAGTGCCTTCGATTTGGTCAGTTTTGAGGTCATAATCGAGCTCTAGAGCAAGAATTGGTCGATTTTGGGTGAAACCCGTCACTTTGTTCTTCAGCTTCTGCAGATAAACACAGTCGGTCGAGTGTCTCCTGACACTCGATCGACCGACTCGACCATCTACCGAGTATGTATGACCCACAGCCTAGTGTGTCTGTGAGAGGCCATCGACCGAGTGAATAGACACTCGGCCGAGTGAGTGTAGACAATCGGCCGACTGTCTATGACAGTCGACCGAGTGTCTTTGACAGTGAAATATTTTACTAAGTGTTGATTTTTAGTCGTTATGCTGCCCGTTTGTATTTTGATGATCATGATGTAAATTTTGAAAATGCATAGTGTTAAGCAAAAAAAATTAGCGGATGCTTTTTGATACAAAAATTTCTGTACTGTGTTATTTGTTGTTAACAGACAGAAACTAACTTGATTTGCCTTATGTTCAGGTGATAAGGATAAAGAAGCCGCTCAGTAGTAGATTATCTGAGCTGGTTGCTGGTAATTGGAGAGTGGGACTAACTGGAGAATATAGTATAGAGTAGCATGTTATAATATGATTGCCATGCTTGTTAGATATACTTACTGTTGCGGTTAGTTAGTACATTGTGATGACTGCATGTTAGTTGATGCTTGTCTGCTGGAGCCCAGTGAGTCCCTTTTGTGTGGTAGCCTCGGTAGGAGAGATCAACCTGCGGGTTGGGTTACTCATGTGGTAGCCTAGACAATCGAGGTGTATATATATGTGAATGACGCGTCGGTCGCGTGTGGATTATATATATACACACACGATGGTGGAGGAACTTCTGGTAAGCCCCAGTCTGATCAGCTGGTGGTTAATGGTTTGGCCAAGCCGCCAGATTCTCTGTAGACGGCACTTAGGTGATGTTTGTGTTAGACTTTGTGACATGATTAGTTTAACGGTTTCTGTATACTATTGCCTGTAGTTAGTCGTACTCACTTAACTTCGTGCTAATTCCCATCCATCTCCTTACTGCAGGTTGTTAGCTTTTGTAAATGATGCATTTTGGGGAGAATACGGGCATGTGAATGTTATGTTTGACAGGAATCAACTCTGATGTGATTTTACTTAGTTAAAATGTGTTCTTTTGTAAACATCATACATTTACGTCTCTTCCGTTTAAAATATGTATTTTGTATGTTGTCACGTGACACTGTGTCACGACGCGGAAAATTTCGACTAATTTTGAACCAAACTCTCGATACGATTTAATATTTTTGACACGATAAGAAAAGTCTGTAATATTGAGTCTCAAAATTTCTGAACTGTTATTTAACATTTGACCATTCCCGATGACTCACGATACGATTACATGTAAATAGATATGCATACATCTAATATATATATAATAGTATGAAATATTATATATTGTAATTGTTATAACTAATGTTGTAAAATAATAATAATATATAATAATTATTATTTAAAGAGTATATATTTATAAATAATGTATATAGAATATATATTTTGTGATTTTGAAATTATTTAGTAAACGAAAGTAACACTCAATTGTCATTTGATTGACAGTAAACGAGTTAAAAAGAAACTTATGTGATTTTAAAATAAACGGATAGCCGAAAATGAGTTTTACAAATTATAGGCTTATTAAAAATGCATTTAGGAACTATTTTAAAACTTTTTATATTTTAGGGTTGGGAGTGAATAAATAATGTAATTTTTATTTAATAGTTAGTGACTGAATTCTATACCATAATGATCAGAATAAATACATGAGCTTAAATTAAAATTTTGAGATTTTTAGGAACACTTATATATTTTAACTGTTTAGCAATAAACTACGATATAACATTCCGTGAAAGGTGTCGGCAGCATAAGTACAATTAAAGTTCACGGATTATTAAAGGGTTGCTTTTAATTTGTAAGTGGGATGTTACAGTGTTCATTAGGCTTAACTTTTATCTAATATATATTGATATACATACAATGCCTCGTTAATCGACACCTAATTATGGCTGATAAACTGAATCACACCAAACTTTCAATTGATAATATGAGCATTATTATATTATATATTTATATTTTAAAATTCGTCTATCACAATGATTGAATGAACATGTACTGTGACTAATTGATAAACTTTTGGATAATACTGTGTTTAATTAGTGAATGTTACTTTTCATCCAACTTATATAATGTGTGTGTGTATATATATATATATATATATATATATATATATATATATATATATATATATATATATATATATATATATATACACACACAATGCATACACAAGGACAATCACAAAACCCACTTGGAAAACATCTCCTTGCTTCTTAATCTTTCGAGCTCCATAAACAAATCACTTGATTGTTGCCACTTGATGGCCGAAGCCACCCACAACCCATCAACTCGTCGCCAACCACCCTCTACAACCTCTAATCCTTCTTTCTTGTTTTATTTTTTTCGTGAACCCAATTCGAACAATAACCTGCAACTCCTCCGTTATGTTAGCCGTTCGATGGTCACTATTGTCGTTCAAGATTAAACCATGCAAACCCAAGATTATATAATACTCTAATATTGTTACAACCGTTATTGTTGTTCGAAGAGAAAGAAAAGAAGAAACCGAAATATTCACTTGAATCATCAATCTTGTTTGCTATGGTAAACCAAAACCCACTTAGTCTAGTTTCTACTAATCGTTTAATGCACTAAACCGAAGCCAAACCCATACACTTGTTTCCTATTCTTGCTCAAACCCATACGTTTTCGGAAACAAACGAGTGCTTCAAACTTAACAACCATCCTTGGATTACACTGTTATTGTTCATCTTCTTTCCAACATACTATTTTTTTATGCTATCTGTTCTATGATCGACACCCACCTAAGTCACCATCTCATCATTTTTGATCACCAATTGCTACTACAATTTCCTACTATATTTTTATTTCTTTTCTTGCTTGCGATGACTCACACAAAACCAAACCAAACACTTTTTGGTTTGAAAGAGGTGTGTATATGCTATATATTGCTTAATCAATGATGATGGGGTAATGATAAAGTTGATGATACGATTATGATAATGGGAGGATGATGAAGATGTAGCGTGACTGATGATGGTAACGATGAAGAAGGAAGAAATCAGTTATGAGGTCATATAAATATGAGTGGGATATATAACAGATGTGTAACAGCAGCATGAGTGGTTTGGAGGTGGTGTTTAGAAGCAAGAGGTCGTGGGTTCAATCCCCAGCCATGGAAAAATCTTTTTGTTAAATTAACAACAGATCTATTGGGCCGCCAGTTTCAATGTTGGGCTTTGGATGCTGGGCCGAGATTTTTATCTCAGATGGGCCGAATTTGAAGTTGGGCCGATGGCAACCAAGACATAGAATAAGAACTACAGTGTAAAAGAATTTGCATATGAGATTTTGTCAGATAAAAAGGAACGGACGAGTGGTTTAGGGTGTTGTGGGTTAAGCGTGAGGTCACAAGTTCGAGTCCTGTCAAGTGCAATTTTTTTACAGAAGGGTATATAATTTTTTATTATTATTATTATTATTATTATTATTATTATTATTATTATTATTATTATTATTATTATTATTATTATTATTATTATTTTTAATACACTAATATAACTATTATACTCACTATTGGTATTATTATCAAAATGAACATTAGGATTATTATTACTATTATTATTATTAATATTATTATTAGTATTATTCTTAAAAGTATTATTTTTGAAATTATTATTATTAACAAAAGTATTTTTATCATTCTCATTATCATTATATGTATTATTATTGATATTATCATTATTATTATTATTAGTAATATGATTATTAGTATTGTTATTATTAAACTTATTATCATTACTATCATTCGTAATAAAATCATTATTTTATTATCACTAAACTATCAATAATATTGCAAATAGATATTTTTATAAACAAATACATTACGCTACATTTATTATTAAAAAGATAATAACTAAAAGATATCAATTAATATATAAAAATATATTTTTATCATATATAAACCCTAATATAAAATATTATTATTAATATGTTATAATGAAAGATAAACACTAGTTAAATAAAATGTATAAATTAAATATATCTATATCTATATTACAAATAATTTAACAAGAATATTATTAAAAATAATAAATATATTTATTCGATTACGATTATGTGTGTTAATATATATACAAATGATATAGGTTCGTGAATCCGAATTCAACCCTACACTTGTTAAATGACGTCATATGTATTTTTATTACAAAATACAGTATGGTGAGTTTCATTTGCTCCCTTTTTAATTACTTTTGCAATATATATTTTTGCGCTGAGAATACATGCACTGCTTTTATAAATGTTTACGAAATAGACACAAGTACTTAAAATATATTCTACGTTTAGTTGTACCACTGGCATACTTCCCTGTAGCTTGGTAACTACTATTTACATGCGGTATTGTAAACGCGAATCCTGTTGATAGATCTATCGAGCCTGACAACCCCAACCGGACTGGACGACCAGTATTTAACGGTTGCACAGTACTTCGTTTTGTAGGCTACACTTGGTACAGTGTAGTGAGATTTCATAATAAAGGGAATATGCGACGTTGATTAATAGTTAAGTATGGTTACCAAGTGCTCAACCACTTAGAATGCTTTACATACACTTGCGAGTGTATTATGTTTATGATTATGAAATCTTGTGGTCTATTAAAACTATTGATAACTGTTGTTACGATAAACCTATGAACTCACCAACCTTTTGGTTGACACTTTTAGCATGTTTATTCTCAGGTACGAATTAAGTCTTCCGCTGTGCATTTGCTCAATTTAAGGACATTACTTGGAGTTGATCATCGCAATGGGACCAAATGTTGATGACTTAGTCCTTGTGGATAAGGACGGGTTCTCACAGGTGGTATCAAAGCGGTGGTCTTAGCGAACCAGGTCTTGCATTAGTGTGTCTAACTGATAGTTGTTTAGATGCATTAGTGAGTCTGAACTTCGACCGTGTCTGCATGCCAAAAGTTTTGCTTATCGTTTCGTATCGAAAACTACCTGCTTATCATCCTTAGGAAATTACCTGCTCATTATTCTTAGTCTAGACACATTTTACTGCATTGACTGCATGATTAGTGTATAGACAAAACTCATATCTTAGCGTATCTACTAATTCATATCTTAGCGTATCTGTTATTGTAAAACTTTGCCTGACATATTCTGTAAATCCCTCCGTAATCTACGAAATCCTTTGTTCTATATATATAGATATTCAATGTAATTAGAATACCATTCGATAGCCGGAACTCATTTCATATCAAAAATCCTTTATTCAATCGTACGAAATGGAACTCGTCACTAGTTCGAATTCCTCGGATTCCGACAGCTATTCCGATATGGAGTTTCACCTAAGCTCCGAAAGCAGTGTCACCAGAATGAATCAACCAATCATCCATCCCTAATTCATCTGATGGGTTCACAGTCGACTTAACCGATGGAGACGAGAAGAAGGCAATCCCTTCTGCACTCTTAGCGAAGAACCTGAAGCATTCACCGGTGAACCAATTTGAAACACTATGTTCGCCCTCATTACCTGAATATCTCGCCAAGATTATATACTATCTCAAATTCAAAACCTTATTCATTCGCTCGTTCCGACCGACAATCATCCCGGAATAATATAAGAAGTCAACGAGCTTCGCGCCCGAGTTGTAGCCTTAGAAAATATGGTGCAAAATATATCAGCTTCAACAACATCACCGGCACCAACAGTAGCATCAGTAACAGCACCCGTACCATCAATAACACACGCCTCAACATCTCATTCCGTACATCGATTATAGTCATCAATCTACGGATCGTTCTACATTATTTATCTTCGTTCGACATGATGATTATCTAATCTCTAATGTTTTAGAGATTATGTACTCTAGTTCTAACCGTAAATCATATGAGTTTAATATCATATTAACTCATTAAATCCATGATTACATCTAAAGAAAATATATATGTAAGTATATTTTCATAAAGATTGTAATTAAAAATTCTTTTGTACAAACTGTTAATGGTGAAAAATATTTTAACGGGTAGGTAATACCTGAGGAATATTTAGATTTCACATTAATAAGTTACACTGTACATTCTTCAAATCCGATTCAACAATCATTTACTATCCTACTTACAACCAACGATATACATATCCGTTCACCAAAGAATAACCATTTTCATTCAAATTTAATTTCATATTCGGATTTTGACCGATCAAAATCCAAGTCAAGATTTAACAGAAGACATCACTTTTAGATTCCTACATCTTTCAAAGCCATACTTTGAAACCAAAACTGTATAAGATCCATTGGCATGTTATTACCGAAAATAACTTTACAATACCTTTCCAAAATTAGCCAATTTTGTCACAGCTCCAGCAAATCAACTTAGATTTTTATTCGGAGTAGCCTTATATTAAATTAATATATAAGTTTGCCACTTGATTTCATCCAAAAAAAAAATCATTCGTATCTTGACGATTACCATCAACGTTTAATCATAAAAAAATAAAAAAATAAAGCACAATTCTCTTGAAATTACCTCGGATCGATAACCGATGATTCAGATATGGTAGCATTAAATGCAGAGGAAACAACAAAATTACAGATGGTCTAAATGGCCAAGAGTTTGATGATAAAGAATGGAGTGTTGGAAACGCTCGATAGAAAATTTGGTACTGAAAAATAGATTGAGCTAACCATGAAGGAGGCCAAGGACAAATACAAGGACCAAACCCTATATTCAAAGAATCCAAGTAATTCTGGATCCGATGAAATCTTTAGAGAATATCTTGCTCCGAAGTCATCTTAAAATCTTGCATAAAATTTTTCTTCATCAACCTTCGAACTTAGAAATTCCAAAATATCATCATAAATATCTTCGATATTTCTGAGGATATTTTCATAAATATTCTTGTCCGAAATTACCAACTTCTTTGTGTTTTATGTATTCCATTATATTGGAAACTTCTGTAAATCTAAGTATAAATTATGAATGAATTGTGGAGAAGTGTTGGGAATTGAAGCATAAGTTAGTATAATATAATGCGCTTGGCTAACGTGATTATATTACAGTAAGTCATGCTGAGTTTCTAATGAAACGTGATAAAGGATCACAGATCATACCCTTATCATGAACCATGTTACATAACTCTTCCATTCTACTTAATCTCTAAGCATATCACGGGAATATTTCCTTTGATATTTATATTCTTCCGTAATTCCAACAGTCTGCTAATAAATCGTTTTATTATATTACTTTCTGATTAGAAGATTTCCTTAAATTCCTTGAATTCCGGAAATCTACCATGACTACGTCAAAAAGTTAAATCTCTATCTCAATCTTTTGTGACAGCTTCATTCGTACGCTTCACATAATTGAATCGTTTTATCTATATCATTCAATAATGATAAAACTCTATCTATCAATTCATATTCGTCATAAAAACATTTTTATTGTTAGCTATGACGACCTCACTCAAATTTCGGGACGAAATTTCTTTAACGGGTAGGTACTGTCACGATCCGGAAAATTTCGACTAATTTTGAACCAAACTCTCGATACGATTTAATATTTTTGACACGATAAGAAAAGTTTGTAATATTGAGTCTCAAAATTTCTGAACTGTTATTTAACATTTGACCATTCCCGACGACTCACGATACGATTACATGTAAATAGATATGCATACATCTAATATATATATATATAATAGTATGAAATATTATATATTGTAATTGTTATAACTAATGTTGTAAAATAATAATAATATATAATTATTATTATTTAAAGAGTATATATTTATAAATAATGTATATAGAATATATATTTTGTGATTTTGAAATTATTTAGTAAACGAAAGTAACACTCAATTGTCATTTGATTGACAGTAAACGAGTTAAAAAGAAACTTATGTGATTTTAAAATAAACGGATAGCCGAAAATGAGTTTTACAAATTATAGGCTTATTAAAAATGCATTTAGGAACTATTTTAAAACTTTTTATATTTTAGGGTTGGGAGTGAATAAATAATGTAATTTTTATTTAATAGTTAGTGACTGAATTCTATACCATAATGATCAGAATAAATACATGAGCTTAAATTAAAATTTTCAGATTTTTAGGAACACTTATATATTTTAACTGTTTAGCAATAAACTACGATATAACATTCCGTGAAAGGTGTCGGCAGCATAAGTACAATTAAAGTTCACGGATTATTAAAGGGTTGCTTTTAATTTGTAAGTGGGATGTTACAGTGTTCATTAGGCTTAACTTTTATCTAATATATATTGATATACATACAATGCCTCGTTAATCGACACCTAATTATGGCTGATAAACTGAATCACACCAAACTTTCAATTGATAATATGAGCATTATTATATTATATATTTATATTTTAAAATTCGTCTATCACAATGATTGAATGAACATGTACTGTGACTAATTGATAAACTTTTGGATAATACTGTGTTTAATTAGTGAATGTTACTTTTCATCCAACTTATATAATGTGTGTGTGTGTATATATATATATATATATATATATATATATATATATATATATATATATATATATATATATACATACAATGCATACACAAGGACAATCACAAAACCCACTTGGAAAACATCTCCTTGCTTCTTAATCTTTCGAGCTCCATAAACAAATCACTTGATTGTTGCCACTTGATGGCCGAAGCCACCCACAACCCATCAACTCGTCGCCAACCACCCTCTACAACCTCTAATCCTTCTTTCTTGTTTTATTTTTTTCGTGAACCCAATTCGAACAATAACCTGCAACTCCTCCGTTATGTTAGCCGTTCTATGGTCACTATTGCCATTCAAGATTAAACCATGCAAACCCAAGATTATATAATACTCTAATATTGTTACAACCGTTATTGTTGTTCGAAGAGAAAGAAAAGAAGAAACCGAAATATTCACTTGAATCATCAATCTTGTTTGCTATGGTAAACCAAAACCCACTTAGTCTAGTTTCTACTAATCGTTTAATGCACTAAACCGAAGCCAAACCCATACACTTGTTTCCTATTCTTGCTCAAACCCATACGTTTTCGGAAACAAACGAGTGCTTCAAACTTAACAACCATCCTTGGATTACACTGTTATTGTTCATCTTCTTTCCAACATACTATTTTTTATGCTATCTGTTCTATGATCGACACCCACCTAAGTCACCATCTCATCATTTTTGATCACCAATTGCTACTACAATTTCCTACTATTTTTTTATTTCTTTTCTTGCTTGCGATGACTCACACAAAACCAAACCAAACACTTTTTGGTTTGAAAGAGGTGTGTATCTGCTATATATTGCTTAATCAATGATGATGGGGTAATGATAAAGATGATGATACGATTATGATAATGGGAGGATGATGAAGATGTAGCGTGACTGATGATGGTGACGATGAAGAAGGAAGAAATCAGTTATGAGGTCATATAAATATGAGTGGGATATATAACAGATGTGTAACAGCAGCTTGAGTGGTTTGGAGGTGGTGTTTAGAAGCAAGAGGTCGTGGGTTCAATCCCCAGCCATGGAAAAATCTTTTTGTTAAATTAACAACAGATCTATTGGGCCGCCAGTTTCAATGTTGGGCTTTGGATGCTGGGCCGAGATTTTTATCTTAGATGGGCCGAATTTGAAGTTGGGCCGATGGCAACCAAGACATAGAATAAGAACTACAGTGTAAAAGAATTTGCGTATGAGATTTTGTCAGATAAAAAGGAACGGACGAGTGGTTTAGGGTGTTGTGGGTTAAGCGTGAGGTCACGAGTTCGAGTCCTATCAAGTGCAATTTTTTTTACAGAAGGGTATATACTTTATTATTATTATTATTATTATTATTATTATTATTATTATTATTATTATTATTATTATTATTATTATTATTATTTTTAATACACTAATATAACTATTATACTCACTATTGGTATTATTATCAAAATGAACATTAGGATTATTATTACTATTATTATTATTAATATTATTATTAGTATTATTCTTAAAAGTATTATTTTTGAAATTATTATTATTAACAAAAGTATTTTTATCATTCTCATTATCATTATATGTATTATTATTGATATTATCATTATTATTATTAGTAATATGATTATTAGTATTGTTATTATTAAACTTATTATCATTACTATCATTCGTAATAAAATCATTATTTTATTATCACTAAACTATCAATAATATTGCAAATAGATATTTTTATAAACAAATACATTACGCTACATTTATTATTAAAAAGATAATAACTAAAAGATATCAATTAATATATAAAAATATATTTTTATCATATATAAACCCTAATATAAATTATTATTATTAATATGTTATAATGAAAGATAAACACTAGTTAAATAAAATGTATAAATTAAATATATCTATATCTATATAACAAATAATTTAACAAGAATATTATTAAAAATAATAAATATATTTATTCGATTACGATTATGTGTGTTAATATATATACAAATGATATAGGTTCGTGAATCCGAATTCAACCCTACACTTGTTAAATGACGTCATATGTATTTTTACTACAAAATACAGTATGGTGAGTTTCATTTGCTCCCTTTTTAATTACTTTTGCAATATATATTTTTGCGCTGAGAATACATGCACTGCTTTTATAAATGTTTACGAAATAGACACAAGTACTTAAAATATATTCTACGTTGAGTTGTACCACTGGCATACTTCCCTGTAGCTTGGTAACTACTATTTACATGCGGTATTGTAAACGCGAATCCTGTTGATAGATCTATCGGGCCTGACAACCCCAACCGGACTGGACGACCAGTATTCAACGGTTGCACAGTACTTCGTTTTGTAGGCTACACTTGGTACAGTGTAGTGAGATTTCATAATAAAGGGAATATGCGACGTTGATTAATAGTTAAGTATGGTTACCGAGTGCTCAACCACTTAGAATGCTTTACATACACTTGCGAGTGTATTATGTTTATGATTATGAAATCTTGTGGTCTATTAAAACTATTGATAACTATTGTTACGATAAACCTATGAACTCACCAACCTTTTGGTTGACACTTTTAGCATGTTTATTCTCAGGTACGAATTAAGTCTTCCGCTGTGCATTTGCTCAATTTAAGGACATTACTTGGAGTCGATCATCGCAATGGGATCAAATGTTGATGACTTCGTCCAGGTGGATAAGGACGGGTTCTCACACACTGGTAAGTGTAAATTGTAATTAATTAATAAATGCTTCCGCCACGTATATGTATATATATAAAAAATATATTAGCGGTGTCAAAGCATGTCACGAGGAACTAGGCTTTGAAGATTCTGATCGGATGGACTGTGCTCAACTCCCGACGCTTTATCCGGTTTAAGGATATAAGCGGCCCACATTGGGTGCAATGCATACCTTGAGCGCACGAATAAAGTAGCATAGCCATATACATATAATATCTAACCTTTCTTAACACCTTAGTGCATCACTCAAATGGGTGGTTATGGTTGTGTTTCGAATTCCTTTCTATCAATGGTTTGGTAAAATCTAAGGGTTTGTAGACAAATTAGAACCTCTGATAGTTCTCAGTCATCCTCAAAGATTTATAAGCTTAGTTTGTATTGTAGTGCGTTAATTTCCCCATTTATGATTTAAACCAGCCCTTACTTAAATCTACCCAATAAATCCCTTAGTTATCCACCATGTACTAGACTTATAGTGGTTCCATAGCTTCTAACCTTGACCATGCTCAAGTGGTCCTATAGTACATCAACACTGTAGTCTACTGTTGCAACAGTATTTCCTCGAGTCTTATACTCTTGACCAATGTCTTGATCTGGTCCTACGGTAATTCCCCATGTACTTTATAGTATTTCCGATGGGTTCATACCTTGACTAATGTATAAACACAAATAATTAATTACCTTTTAATTGTCGACTTTATAAAAGGTTTTAATCACGTTTATTGGTGGAAAGACGATAATAACGAGGTTTAATATCATAGACAGAAAGTGAATACGAAACAATAATCATCTTTAACTAACGTTATTAAATCATGGCAAACAATCAAGCAATTACTCACACATCATGGCAACAAGCATTTCTAATATTAATAAATCACAAACATCGAACAAGAATATTATAATAAATTAATAAAAGAAAGGATAGATATTACCGAATAATGTCGGCAGAATAACACTTGTATTTCTTCATAATATCCGTAGCGTTACAATGCTCGATAGCTTTTACTACTAACTACATACTAATCTCCTATTGATCACTAGAGAGCGACAATAGAGAGATAATTATTTTCCTAATCTCTGTACTTTTCTCTCTCTAGAATCTAGAGAGAGAAAGTAGAGAGAACTAATCTCCTATAGATCACTAGAGAGCGGCTATAGAGAGATATTTAGAAAGAAAAGTGAAGAATGGTGTGTGTTGAAATGGTGGGATGAAACTCCCATTTATAGGAAATGCTTGGTGGCAAAATTGTAATTAAATGGCTGAAAAACCCCTAGCAGGCCGTTTGGCAAGCCGTTTGCCAAGGCCATTTTTGATGCCCGTTTGCCAAGACAAGCCGTTTTTGGTGCCCGTTTGCTGGCAGGCCGTTTTTCCTTATGGCAAGCCGTTTGGCAAGCCGTTTGCTGGATCTTAACTTGTCTTTCACCGTTTTCGCTCTAGAATCTTCGTTTTAGCTCCGTTTTTGACGATTCTTGCGCCCATGCGTTCATAATTAAATATCCTACAACATGATATTAAGTAAATAAACTTTTCCAAAAATTATAAAATAAGTTATTTAAACGCGAGTTAATTGTCTTAGCCGGTTTTGCTCGTTTATCCTCGTTTTTCATCTGTTTTTAGTGATTCTTGAGACATAACCTTTGTAATAACATAATCTACCAAATGAAGCAAATAAATGCTTATTTAGATGATAAATTCAATTACTTTATCATAAATGGGGTTAATATCGGGGCTAAAAACGTGACTTTTTAGCCGATATCACCTAGATTCTTGCTATAAACACTTAAAGTAACTTTTATTAAGATGTTTTATGAAGTTATTAAAGCTTCTTTTCAAAGAAATATGTTGAGCTTGTGTAGTTCATGTGTTTTTTAAGATACACACAAACAAGCGTCAAGAACATGATTCTCTTGCAAGGAAATGAAGAAAGGGTGAGGTATACCTTGAAGAACACTTGAAAAATGCTTTCATATAGGTTGAATATGGATGATGAAGATGGATGAACTAGAGAGAAAGTGTAGTGAGAGGTTGGAGAGTAGTTGTTTGAGTGAATGAAAGAAAGAGTGGAGTGTTGGAGTTAATAAAGAAAGTCAAGACAAAGGAAATGGGGTGGGGGATGGGGTTTGGATGGTTTTAGGGGAGGGAAATAGGGTTTGTGCCCTTGACTCTTTGACCATCTAGATATTTTGCTAGTTGTATACATGTACAGGTGTATAAATATACTAGTATAGGTAATAATACATGATTGTATAAGAGTATAAGTATGAGTATAGTGGGTATGTGGTGTCACATGAAAAATGACCATTTTAGAGCCAAAAATGTTAATTATTTAATCATTAAGTTGTAGCCCTTTAAAATACGAATGCTCGGGTTTTTAATCATCCAAAACAGAGTTGTATGAGTAAGATACGCTTAAAATAGCGAGAGTTGGTTATAAAAATATATCGTATATGTACGAATATTTAATTCATGAATTTAACACATTGAACGATTAGATTCATAATATAAATGAGATACACATACATGTAAAATACTTATCATGCCGGAAATTCGATAACTAAAACGTGCTAAGGTAAATACGGATCAAAAAGTTACGGTTGTTACATTACCTACCCGTTAAAAAAAATTCGTCCCAAAATTTAGGTAGCATCAGAAGTTGTAGCAGCTGCATCTGTGAACAGGTGCGGATATTTTCTCTTCATTTGATCCTCACGCTCCCAAGTGAACTCGGGTCCGCGTCTAGCGTTCCAACAATTAGGATGTTGTTTTGTTTAAGTCTCTTAACTTCACGATCCATGATCTCGGCAGGTTCTTCAACAAAATAAAGTCTCTCATAAATTTGAATCTCATCAAGAGGAATGGTGACATCCTCTTCAGCTAAATATTTCGTCAGATTAGACACATGGAATGTGTCATGAACACTACTGAGTTCTTGTGGTAGCTTCAATTGATAAGCCTCCGATCCAATCCTTTCAGTAATTTTGAATGGTCCAACATACCTTGGACTTAGCTTTCCTTGCTTTCCAAATCACACCACACTCTTCCATGGGACTACTTTCAACATAACTTTGTCCCCTACCTGAAACTCTAGAGGTTTTCTCCTTACATCAGCATAACTCTTTTGGCGACTCCTAGCCGTCTTCAATCGTTGCTGAATCTGAACAATTTTCTCGGTTGTCTCTTGAATAATTTCTGGACCAGTAAGTTGTTTATCTCCAGCTTCACTCCAACAGATTGTAGATCTGCAGTTCCTACCATAGAGTGCTTCGTAGGGTGCAGCATTGATGCTCGCATGAAAACTATTATTGTATGAAAATTCTACTAATGGCAATTGTCTATCCCAACCAGTTCCAAAATCAATCACACACGCTCGTAGCATGTCTTCCAATGTCTGTATAGTGCTCTTACTCTGACCATCCGTTTGCGGGTGGTAAGCTGTACTCATATCTAGTCAGGTTCCAAATGCTTCTTGCAATGATTGCCAAAATCTTGAAATAAAACGACTGTCTCGATCAGAGATAATAGATATCCCCCATTAACTAACCCCTTGCTAGTTTTTCACCACGTGCTAGCCCCTTTGCTAGTCTCTCGTTTCTCAACACACAAATTCACAAGAGAATGAAAAGCTGAATAATTTTCCCATAGGTTGTTTGTCGTCTCTTGCACGTATGCAATCCAACAACACGCAACCTATTCCTACCCTCAGTGCACTCACCTTGCAAGGAAGACACATAAGAAGCAACAAGCACAAGTCCTCCTAGAAATCACCTACACACATACACTATTTCATATAAATATATACAAATCAATCTGTTTAATCTTTCCCGTTCACCCAATAACACCGCACCCAAAATACACCATTCATCTCACACCCCTATATCCCAAATAGAAGTGCACCCTAAATACACTTCCTTAACACAATATCACACCCTTAATCACAGCTATACTTAGTTACCCAATTTGACACATACAAGGTTTGACCCATTTCGTCACTTCAACCACTTATACTATTTTCTATCCCAACCTATCATGTTCTTGCCCATGTAACCCATTTTCTATAACTTAAGCTTAAATAACACTATGACACAAAATTATTACTAAAATGGAGTTTCATCTAGTTAATTGCCTCATAAAATTAATTGACTAGATATGCTTTCACAAAATAACATCTTAAATCTCTGTTTACCTCATGATACATGTTTAAAACATCTTCATACATCACCAAAATACCCATAAATCCCATAACCCAAATTCTACATAATACATTCAAAATCTCAGCTTTAATCATAAAAAAAAAAAAAAAAAAACAATTTAGGGTTACCCAAACACCCAATTCAACTATAAACCCTGATCCCCGATTTATCACAACGATTAAAACTAGGCCCCTTACCACAATGAGAACTTAATGATGAAGATAAAGATAAGTGTTATATGTATGTATGTATGTATGTATGTATGTATGTATGTATGTATGTATGTATGTATGTATGTATGTATATATGTTTATGAATGTATGTATCATGATGTTGAGTGTTATATGTATTTCTCGCTTGCCCTTTTACTCGAACCTCCTCTTGGTATGTATTTGTGTGGGTGTGCAGGTATGCATGATGTATGTATGGATGTATGTGGGATGTAGGTACACATGCTTATGTATATAGGTTTTTGTCCATTTGTAGATGGGTATATATGTACGCATGTATGTATGTTTTGTTCATAGGTTTATGTATGACTAGTTATGTACCTACGCATAGGGATGTATGCCATGTATGTTCTTGCGATGTATGTATGCTTATGTATGTATGTATGTATGTATGTATGTATGTATGTATGTATGGATGCATGCATGCATGTATGTATGTATGTATGAATATGTATGAATATGTATGTATGTATGTATGTATGTATGCATGCATGCATGCATGTATGTATGTGTGCATGTATGTATGTATGTATGTATGTATGTATGTATGTATGTATGTATGTATGTATGTATGTTTCTATTATTAGGTACCTCGCATCGTTCGGTGCATCTTTGAGCCACTATGGCTGAAGATGACCTTCCCTGCCCCCGGGTTTTGTTGGCTTTCTTCTAGTTGGGTGGTTTCGGGGATCTCTACCGTAAAGGTCCATGAGTGGTGGTTGGTTTGTTACGAGTGGTTGGCTCTTTGCTTGCGCAACAACTTCCACCCGGCACACCTTTCATGGTTATGTTTTCAATGCCCTTTGGCTCTATCAATGGAGGCAACAGTTAGCGTCGATTTATTGGCGACTTGACGGCCGCTTAGAGTCTAAATTGAATTGCAGGTTGGTTTTTAAAACCCATGAAAATTTGATTCCACCATTTTCATGGCGTGTCCTTTTTACTCTTATTTCTTTTTTACTTCTTTTTATTTGTATTTTTCTTTATCTTTGCCTATCTCTTGTTTTATTAGTTTTATAGACAAAAGCATGTTTTTATTTTTGTTTTTATATATATACATTTTTTTTGGAGGTCCTCACAGAAACAATCTCTCTACTCTGGGGTAGGGAGGGGGATGACTTTCTTTTTCTGTGGGTGAAGAATTATTTCTTGACTCGTGGTTAGAGAAACGACTTCTCTTATGTTTTAGAATAGATGAAGGATTGTCTACATCTTACCTCCCCCATACCTAGCATATGCGGGATTGGATATTCTTGTTGTTGTATAAAGATGAGCATTTGCAATCACCCTAAATGTTGTTGATAAACATCTACAAGTCTAATGAACACTCCAGTATCCTTCAATTTCTTCAATAGAGAGCTTCCTCTCTCTCTAGAGCTCCGAATACTTGTTGAACACTCCAAAATCCTTCAATTTCTTCAATAAATAATTTCCTCTCTCCAAAACTCCGAATTCGCCAATCTCTCACACACACACTCTCTCCAAGTGTTTTGAAATGTTTTTGAATGAGTTGGACCCTCCCATAGTTTTACAAAACAGCCCCTGCTAGCCAGACTAAGTGCGCGAGGTGCACCTATGATAGTGCTTGGTGATCACAATGTTCACAATTTAGGTTTACGTTTACGGATTTGTATCTAAAACCTTGTCGTAATGCAAACCCACAAAAAAATTAAAACCATACCATATACCCGACTTAAACTCGGAGACCCAAACCCGAGTTAAAAATGTGAAGTTTTGAATTTTTATTATTATTTTTATATATTTTTCGTCCCATGTATTCTCCGATTCCTATAAAAGCGCAAGTTTAATTGTATACAAACTCTTGGTTTATCTGCCATTTTTTCGCCTATAATTAGGGAATTAGGGTTTACATATCCCCCTTTCATCCCAATTAACCAAGGTTTGATTCAATACGCAACCCCAACATCACTCAATCGAAATCTCTTCCTCTCAATCTCCGAAGTCACGTGCTAATTCGGAGAATTAGGGTTTTATAAAAATCTCAATCGTATCGCACAATTGAATCACACGCATGATTAGGGATCTGAAGAACTCGCGGTATGGATAGTTTTTTCGGCGAAGAAGTTCGAATTGTTTCAACAATTTCAATTCTTTCGAAGAATTCACACACATTATTGCCGATGATATTTGCTCGAAATTACTTTAGAATTCGATCATCAATGGATTCTTTTTCCGTTGCCTGTGAAGCCTTTTCTGAGCACCGTCAACTCTAGGGTTTGTTTTCGATCATCACTTGCTGCTGCTGCTGCTGCTGCTGCTGTTGTGTTCTACGTTTTCTGTTATTTGGTGAATTGTTGGTGGTGGTAATGGATTCAGAAGCTGATTTGTTTTCCAAATTGAAATTGATTGCGAAACCAGATGTTGAAGATTCAGATGTTGTTGAAAGGTGCCCTAAAAATCGTTTCATTAGGGTAAGATTAATTTTTTAATGCTTACTCTTACATTTAATATAGATATATAGTTGAACTTATATTTAATTTAATTTTGTGAATATCAACAATATAAATGCTATGATAGTTTCTTAGTTGTTTGTGTGTTTTATATCTTCAGTATAATGAAATGCTGGGGAGAGGCGCGTTCAAGTCTGTGTATGATTTCTAGACTTTTATGCTATTTTTATTTTGTGTGTAGATTATAGATTATAGATTGTAAATGTGACTTTACTTTTTTTATTTTTTAAAGAAGTACTTATCTACTAGTGAAATGACCCGTGAAATCACGGGTTTGTTTAAACGAAACAGTTTAATGATATATTTTAGGTATTAAGTGAACGTAAATGCTAAAATTATTTAGTTTAATGACCCGTGGAATCACAGAGTCCGACTAAGAAACTCGTCAGCTGAAAATGTCATCAAACACCTAAAATGCATATTAAACAATCCACATCCAATCATAAGAGATAATATTGGTTAGCTTTTATATCTTCTTGTACTCAATTCAAAATAATTAATTAAAATAATTTAAAATTATTTAATTTTAATAATTAAAATAATTATTAATAAAATTTAATAATAATTAATTAATAAGATTTAATTTTAATTCAAAATTATTTATATTAATGACATCACCCACCATGCTTAGATTTTTTTCTTTTTCTTTTTGATTTTTTCTTAACAAAGTAATTAGCCTAATAATGACATCATCGTTTTAGAATTTTAATATTAACTATAGATTATTGTATTGTGGTGATGATTATTTGTTGTTGGTGTGGATAGATATAAGGGGTTTGATGAAGTCGAAGGGATTGAGGTCGCTTGGAATCAAGTGATGCTGGATGACGCGATGCAATCTTCCGAACATTTGGAGAGGGTTTATTCGGAGGTTCACTTACTGAAAAAGTTGAAACATGTGAACATAATCAAGTCATATGTTTCTTGGGTGGACGATAAGAAAGAAACACTTAACATGATTACCGAGTTATTCACCTCCGGAAGTTTGAGGCAGTAAGTCGTGTTCCTCTTGTTTTTAGTTTTTAACGTTTCTTTAGTTCAAGTTTTATATGAATATGTAATAAAGTATGTTACTTTATGCATTTAGATACCGTAAGAAGCATAAGAGTGTTGATTTGAAGGCTATTAAGAATTGGGCGAGACAGATCCTTCAAGGATTGGCTTATCTTCACAGTCACGACCCGCCTATTATTCATAGAGATTTGAAATGTGACAACATATTTGTTAACGGAAATCACGGAGAAGTAAAAATCGGAGATCTAGGATTAGCAACTTTGATGTTATGTCCTACTGCCAAAAGTTTGATTGGTAATTCATTTACATGCATTTGAAAGCGTTGCAGCTTTGATTATTTAGATTTTAGCTTTAAGATGTGTTTGGGTTATTGAATGCAGGAACTCCTGAATTTATGGCTCCAGAACTATATGAAGAGGAATATAACGAACTTGTCGACATCTATTCATTCGGAATGTGCATATTGGAGTTGATTACTTGTGAATATCCATACAAAGAATGTAGAAACCAAGCACAAATATATAAGAAGGTTACTTCGGTAAGTTCTCCTACCATTGTAATTAGATTATCTTTTCATACAAATTTATATATATGCCTACATAGTTGGTTGCTATATTTGTTTTTATGGCCTAATAAAGTGTCAACCCCAGTGATATGAATGTATTTTTTCACAGCCTGCTATTACTAACAGCTTTTTATGTGATTATCATAATCTAATATCCCATAATGATTAATCATGAACCCGAAAAACACCTATCTGTTACTCTCACAAAGAGACCTATTTTCCAAGAACGTAGATATGTAATCTTGATCATTATGTGTTACAGGGTATAAAGCCTGCTAGTCTTTCGAAAGTTAAGGATCCACAAGTCAAGGAGTTCATAGAGAAGTGTTTGGTTCCAGTGTCTCAAAGGCTTTCCGCAAAAGAGCTCTTGAAAGATCCATTCTTGGCGCCAGAATTAGTAAAGGAACGCGTACATGAGCGGGTCAAAGTTGACTTGGTAAACCTGCCAAAGCCCATTTCATGTCCCATGGACATAGACAATACTGATGATAAGGTGTCAACTGGTAGCTCGTATGTAAAGAGCAACACAAGCAGCCCCCGATCTTCATCACTTGAAGTACACTGTGTTACTGAGAGAAACCGTATCCGATTGAGAGGCGAGGAAAACGGAAAGAACTGTCTCATGTTAACCTTAAAAATAGCTTGTGACAATGGTAAGAATCGTATGTAAACCGTATCCATTTTTGTTGACTGATTAGAGATAGAACATAACCTAAGTTCAACTATTCACAAGTAATTTGGTTGTATTTTGCTACCTTTACTAGGAACGATATATTACATTTTGTTCTTTATGATGGAATTATAATTATATTGTTTTGTTGAATAACAGGTATGCCGAACATAAACATTGACTTCTCATTCTATCTAGATACTGATACGGCACATACAATAGCTCAAGAGATGGTTGAACAACTTGAGCTAATGTATGAAGACGTTGCTGTCATATCAGAGCTCATCGATGACCTCATCATCAAGTTTTTGCCAACTTGGAAACCCTCGTTCAAGAAATCTAGTTCACATGAAGGTTCTATGATCATTCAAAATTGTCCTACAAAGGTTGATGAACCAGAAAATCGTGGTTGCAAAGATTCAGAAAACTCGTCCGTTACATATTCAAATGGTTCAATGAAGAGCCCAGTAGCGTCATCGAATGATTCTTGTAACAAAAACATGTTCAATGATGATGCCGAAAAAGATGCGTGTGAAGATTTGAAACAAGAGCTTGATAGAATTGATGCTCAGTATAATCAAATGTACAGCGAACTTCAAAAATTTAGAGAAGCGGCTATTGAAGATGCAAAGAGAAGATGGGAGTCCAAGAAGCAGTTTTCAGAGTTGTGATTCGGTGTAAAAACATGTTAGATTTTGCATTAACGCTTTTCTGCTAATATTTTGTCTTGCCGGTTAGAGTTTGCTGATGACTTTGTCGTTTTGTTTCTCTTCGAATTTTCATCTTTTGAATTTTTTATGGTTGGGTTGTGAATTGTGAATGATGAGTTATTATTGATGATTGATTTAATTTTAATTTGTGGTTGTTGATCATCTTTCTTTGTGTATGCACCAACTTTATTTGCTGAGTGAAAACAAATGGGTAGAAATAGAGGTGTCAATTTCGACCCATACATTTACTGATAAGTCCATCTGGTTTGTCCATACCTTAAACTGGTCAAATCGAACCATGTTATATATGAGAACTGGGTTGAGAGTTGTGCTTTCCGATTATCCAGTACACAATTGACAGTAATTGTGTTTAATCTTACAACACACCTAATTATACCAGTCAACTTTAGATGTTCATTGAGTTTTACTTATTACGGAGTATAATTGTAGATATACATACAATTTTGTACTTCTATGCGTTATTTCATGTTGATGGAGTGCCAGACCCATTCTTGACCCAATTTATTTCAAGTCAAGGTTTACCCTCTTAATGAGGGTTGTACAAGTCGCGTCAACCTATGGTCCTATGCTACACAAAAAAGAATCCATTTGGACACCCCACGCTGACCCGTGCATGACTTGCCTATTCTTTCCACCTATAGGTAGGGCACACCCAAGGTTGCAAAATTCGCTATTCAGGTATTAATTGGTCGTTGGTTGGGACTTTAGGAGTAACCGGCAATTGGGATCAATCAGTCGGGACTTTATAAAGAGTAACCGACAATTCGGAGATTAATCGGGGATTAATCGGATTGTACCTTTTATACATTTAAATTATAGTTTCAAAATTATATGTGTAAATATAGAAGAAAACCATAAAAATAGACATAAAGCTTAACATAATTGTCTAAAATCGTTCACTTTGTTCAAAAACTCCAAAATTCTATTTCAAATTCATGTTGAAATGTTGACCAACTTTAATAACAAATCCGATTTTGACCCATTAATCGACATTGACCGATTAATTAAACATATTTTAGAAGAATGGAACGAGCTGTTCTTGGAAAGGAGTAATCGGAAATTAATCGGGAGTAATCGGTGTTTTTTACAACAGTGGGCACACCTATTATCAAATATGGAACACACTCTCAAGTAGTTCGTACCCATTCGAGTATAAATTCTTTTTGGATCAAACAAGAGTCAAAAGAGGATTAGATGATCCCTATAACAACCATAAACGGTAACCAACGCACTTTGAGATGGATGGTATCCGCAGCCTTAGAAGTCGGGGACCGCTACATGGAAGCTCTTTGCAAATGTGGGTTCGGGTTCGACCCTATCCAAGAATTTGCACCTCTGCCACGGTGGGATTAGTCTCGTTCTCGTCACATAGGGGTATTCGGTGGATGTGTTTTATAGGCACCCGACTCTTACAGGGTGAATTTGGTAGGATCCATAGGAAACACAGGGCTTGGGTGTCCATGCAGATCTACACCTATTTCAAATGATAAACAGGTAAACGGAGCAGGTTACCTGGAAGGCGAGTATGTTTACTCAGATGTACACAGCATAACCATGGGTATCCCTTGACCGTTTCTGTGAACGCTCATCAGATGCATTGCTCCACATATATACAAAACCACAAACGACAATTTTCTGAAGATTATTTACACAACTTTGATTTACAAAATTACAAGAAACATGAAAACCCCAACAGAGGCTGTTCATCTTGAAATACAGGTTTCCATGGGACAAACAAATCGACAATGAATAGAACACTTTATCAACATGAAATTATTAGAAAGCAACTTGCATTCATAGGATATTAAGATAAGGAAATATTTATACATGACAGTTAATTGCTACCAGTTCTCTTTGACAATCTTTAACTTTTCAAGAATGAATTTGCCTTCTTTGTATTTTTGCGTTTCCTCATAAGCGCGTTCATACTTCCATCCCAAAACCTCACGGCAGTCAGAACAGTAGACATCAGCAACGGTGTGGAGCCCAGTCATTAGATTCCGGTCTTCTTTGGGTCCCACTGACACATTCATCGCATGAGAGAATAAAAAAGCTCTGCCATGTCTTCCCTGATATCAATTTCAATGCTAAATTAAGTAACTTTATAATTCACATTTAAAGTCCTAGTTCGAGATACTACGAAAAAACAAGAATAGAATCATATCGACAAACTTGGAACATTAAAAAAAAAAAAAAAAACTAAGCATCATTTATTTACGAAAGGTTGTCATGTTATCACATGATTGTTTGGATGTGCCTCTACTGTTTAAAGCTTTGATACTAATATGTTCAAGTGTTAGCATAATTGCAATAACCAGCTTTAATGCAGGGGTATGAAATTGATTATGCAAAAAAGGCAAGGATTACTGAAAATTGCAATGAAAAGCACTTGCATACTGCAATTATAGAACCCCTTAGACATACAACTTCAAGAATTGTCATTTTATCCTATCCACATATCATTAAGGCCGCGATATGTTCCGCCTAATGATCATAAAAAGAAAAAAAACAGAATTCTCAAACAACTCATTTTTCGCTTAACATGTAACCTCCTTTTCATCTTCAATTACTTGTATCCAGTATCCATTTCAGTAACACATGATATGCATATTCATACACAAACATAAATCACATGCTTCCATCTTTAACAGCCATTATTAAAGATTTATAAAAAGAACTACAAAAACCCACAGTTAATATGTAGGATTAAGTACATGGAAATACAAGTATTTATGCTCTGACTTTCATGGTATGCAACAAAGTACTCAAGGTTACATTGTGTCTAATGGACTTTCAAATTTTTGTACTTAAAGTACCAAAAATTGCATACAATAGGGATGAGTAACAAGTTAACTACACACAATGAAAGTCCGAATAGTTCGATACACATTTTGAATCTCCAAGCATAAATAATCACATTTACGCGCACTAGAGCCTAATATAATTATTATACTTCAACAATTTCAACAATCACTTGGTTAAGTCTAGCAATCACAATTCTGTTACAAAAATACAAAACAAAAATCATTTTTCTTACCTGAAAAGCTTTAGAAATGACATCATCATGAAGAGCAACATGATTTCTACAATTACAGCAACTATACAACCTTGGACCAACCATATCAGCCATTGATGATCACACACCAATAATTCACTAAACTATCTTTTTTTCAAATCAAACCTGTTACAAATCATGTAATGAAGATACCCAAATCAGATCATCACACAAAAATGAAATAAAAAGCTAAAAATCAGTCCTTTATATAATATTAACCTATCAACAAGAAATCTTGATACGTAACTTGTACCCAGTTATTTGACTAAAGTTCAGGTTTTTCTAATACAAAAAGATGAAATATGAAATGGGTATTTAGTAATTACTCGTATATAATTACATATTACTAATATCAAGATTAAAGGAAGCGTACCCTGTAACGGAAACAAGTAGAAAGTGAAGAACATGAGAATCTAAAGTCTGAATTCATTCAATTATTGCGAGTGTATAGATGTATAGTACGTATGTATGTACGTATATTTATGCAAAAACGATGACTTTTTTGTTTGATTAATGGTAATCTACACGGAATTATCTAACTCCGTGACGTGAGTATTCTAAATTTCAGAATTTTATATAGTATAATAATCACTTAATCATTTATGATGAAACCGAAGAGGGAAAGATATAAGAGACGGTACGTTTTTTTATTTTTGGACTTTGATGAGTTGTGTCGGATTTTGGTGTGTTTTAAATTCTAATTAAATTAAATCAATTTTCTTGTTTGCCGACTCCTTTTGAATTATAAAGTTTTTTTTTTTTTTTTTTTTTTCCCCCATATTGTGTCAAATGAATCTTGAGATCTTGACAAGTTAGAGCAAATTAAGTTAGGTGACGATTTATATTAAGTTAGGTAATAGGTAATTGTCCACTATTATTTTTAGTCATACATCCACTAAATATGTTTTAAAACATTGTATGGTACAACATAAATAAACATGTTTAATAGTAATTAATAGTGTGATTAGTGGTGTATTAATCATTTAGTCAGGACTTACAAAAGCACTAATTGAAAGTATGTTACTTGAGAAGTTTATCAAACAAGGGGGAGTACTACACTGCTCAATGTTTGCTTCTTAATGAACTCAATTAACATCTTTAATTTAATGTTGATAAATAAAATATAAATATAAATATGAATAGAAGAAAAACAGCATTACAAAATGAAGAAATATCTTAGGTTAAAATCAAGCAATGTTAATGTTTAATTCAGCTAAGAAAACTGCATGATACTCTCTATCTTAATGGTGGTATACTAACTTCCTTATTCTCGACGAACTCTTAATTGCGTCTTCGTGTTCTTCATCACCAACTATATATTGCACAATGCACACACTTTTGAATAAGAATGATTTGCTGAATCTAACCAATTCTTCATATATGTTTCTAGATGTTGAGTGGTTCTGCCTCCAATTCTCTAACTTTGTCTAGCCCTGACACCAAACATACAAAGATTAGTAAAGCAGCCCTCAACCAAACTGAGTTTATAATAATGAAAGAATTAGCAAACTGTAAAAACATATAAAATGTGCAATTGCCTTTATACATATATACAAAACATACTTTTTTGCAATTGTTCAATGCATCATACCTATTACTTTTTTTTAGACCAAAGTATGCAATAAATTAAGATAGAGTATACTTTGAATAGCCTAGTGGTTGGGCCCTGATATCTTTGCAAGAGGTCCTGGGTTCAAACTACATAAGCATATCTTGGGTTGGTCAGGGAAAATAATCGGAAACGGTCACAAGATAACCCAGTTAGGGCACATATATCTGTGTAAAAATTACTTCGCTTCCCCATGTATAGCCTGAACAGAGACAACCTTATATGTTTACGCGTTTAGAAAGTGAATAGTATGCATCCTTATTATGCTACTAGTGTATACAACTTGTTACCACATAATGCAACATATTTACCAATTTTCGCCAAAGTAATTTGAATACTTTTGGTAAACAATAGTATGTTGCAATAAATGGTTATAAAAGAAATATGTTGCATTTGTTGGCAAATGGTGAATAGTAGTGGTTTACCAGGTATAAATAATAAATAGGTATAATTAAAAGCAATTATATACGGAGTAACATACTTGATCTTTCTGCAACACCCAAAAGGCGCCTTTGTAAAATAGAGGCAATAAAGAGGAATCCAGAGCACATTCCAAACATAACAGTGATTGGGAACGCATCAACCTTCAAAAGAAGTAAAAATGTTAAAAAAAAAAATAGATTCAAATAATAAAGATAACGTGCATCCATGTGTGAATATACATAGAGATGGAGAATACTTACATTATATAGAACAATGCATACGAAAATGTTAAGGGGAATACGGAAAAAGTTCATAATCGTACTTCTAGCCTCCTCGGGAATATATTGTGACCTCATTTTCATTATTGATGGCCAAAATAACCCAACACATGCTTCGAATACACAAAATCCGATCAACTGAATACACCCTGCAAATTTTATGCTTCCACCCTTTTCTCCTGAAGGAGCCACTAGAAACTGTCGGGAAAAAAAATGTTAACGCGCTTACGTTCATCAACTACTAGTGATGACCATTTTAACCCATTTACTTTAAAATGGATTATAATCATATTTTTTAATCTTATAGGTCAAACTAGTTGTGGAGCCCTCGCTTCGCGCCGGGGGCTCCGTTTTGAATGCGAGTTAAAAAAAAAAGTCTTATCTATTTTCTAAAAAAGAATTTTTTTCGACATCTAACATTGAAGAGTTGTTACTTTTGTGAAAGTTGCTTCTTTTTTTTTTTTAAAAGTTAGTTGATCTATTTTGTAAAAAAGAATGTTTTTCGACATCTATTGGTAGCATTGAAGGGTTGTTCATTTTATAAAAGTTGTCTCTTTTATAGTTGAGGAAGAAGAGAGAGAGAGAGAAGTTAGTTGATTTTTTTGTAAAAAGTATTTTTTTTCGACATCTTTTGGTAACATTGAAGGGTTGGTTCTTTTACGAAAGTTATTTATTTTATCGTTGGGGACCAAAAAAAAAAGGTGAAATGACGAAAATACCCCTGGTTACTATTGGTGAATAGTGAGACAGTGTTGTCTATTAGTATATATAAATATAAATAAATGGGTGAACTGTAGAAACTTAGATGCGAACGAAACATGTGAAACGGGTCGAACAGGTCAAAAGTGACCCACAATGATTTTTTTTTCAAATAAATTGAAATGGGTCGAAGAGGTCAAAACTCAAAAGTGACCCACAATTTTTTTTATTCAAAAAAATTTAGATTAATGGAATTAACTATTTAGAATTCAGGAAAATGAAATAAAAACCAACTACTGAGAATAATCAGTGTTGACATGCTACCCGACCCGTCTGTCTGCCACTTTTGATTAATAGAAATGAGCTTATAAAGAAGCATGTCACGTACACTTGTGATAACGGGAAGCAAGAGAGATGCAGACGAGATGACAAAAACGAGTTGCATGTAGCTTTCGACTTTAACTGATGCACGGGCCAAAAGTCGAGAAGCTAACGAACTTCCCAACATGGAAGATAACATGAAAATAGAGAAAATGAAACCATGTGGAATGTCTTCTCCATTTGGGCTCAAAGCAGGAGTCCATAAAAATACAAAAGTGTACATTGAACCTTCAAATAGGGACTGAATCGCACCTAATAATGCTATCTTTTCATCTGATTTCACAAACAAACAAAATACATTCATTAAATTGATATCTAGTATACCATTTTAACTCATTAGTAATAATCTAGTATACCATTCCTAAATCATTTCATCTTGAAATTAGATAGGATTTTGAAATAATGTGCAAGTGTCATCAAATTTCACTTGACTTATTTTTTCAAGACGCAGATCTTTTTGGGCAGTAGGTGTTTCGGGTCAACCAAACTCATTCCAATCATATCCACATGCACTGATGTGCCCAAATTTATGTAATTTGACCCAAACCCATTACCCAACTCGTCCAACCTACCCATTTTGCGACCTAAAAATTAAAGACATATAGAGAAAGAGACCAGATGCAATCGCAACAGCAGCTCCTTTAAATTGGGTTATTAAATCCTTGCTTTCTGATGGGTCACCATAGTTTTCGGTCCAAGATGATATGATAATAGCCATGCCAATGGCAAGGAAGATGGAAGCTGCATCAAACGGAGCCACGGGTCCCAAAGATAATGAACCGACTAACAAATTCCCAAATAAACCAGCCAATATGGCAACAAGCCCGTTTCCAAAAAATACTGCCTTGGAGAAAGTTATTGATAGCCATTGTTGCTCAAAACCTCTCTACAATGATACAAATGAAGAATAGTGAGCATACAACATCTGATTATATCTGATTAGACAATTATAACATCTTCCATTAAAGCTAAGGGTATGTTTGATTACCTCTTAATTGTATAGTTCAACACTGAATGCTGGACCATTCAGCATTCAACGAGTTTGTTTCTGACCTCTAAATGACATATGGTGTTGAATGGTTCAATATACGATGCTAAAGATTGAAATACTCTTTAACCATTAAGAGTTGAAATACTCTCTTAACCATTAAGCACATAATTGTATGTAATATCCTCTTTAAATTATATCAAGAACACTTGATAAACAACCACAATGTTTTCTTATTCATGCAAAAGGTTAATAAGATAATTTTACATTATTCACATTATTTATTCAAAAAGATTAGCAAACAAGTTATTTTCATTCATAACCAACTTCATTCAGAACCTTTGAATCATTCATATTATGAATCATTCAAGCGCTAAATCATTCAGTTTTATCAAACACACCCTAAGTATCTGATTTTGATTCTTCAATATCCCATAAGCACTTTCAACTCACATATTCAATGAACTGGCTTCACAACTCAACTTATTACAACTGACCCCCTATTCTGATTGCTTAATGTCAAAACACATTTCCAGAAATTACATCTCACCTTGTTGTGCTCAGCAACGAGCCACGATTCAAAGGCTGAAAAGAGAAGAGAAGTTGCAATCCCTCCCAATATACGGCCCACCATTAAAACTCTGTATTGAGGTGAATGCTTGGTGATGCAGCTCAAAATGTATGTTATGCAGTAAGTCACTGAAGCTCGTTTTCGACCACTGAAATCATCAAAAAGATAAGATTTATATAAATTAAATTTAAAACAACAAGTATTTAGACTTTAAACAATTTACTGAAAATGGATAAAGGGAAATTACTGTTTATCAGCTAAGGATCCAACGATTGTTCCAAACAGCATGGAAGATCCAAAACCGGCAATAAATAGCTGCCCGATATCTCCTTTCCCGAAACCGTATGTGGTGTAAAGGTAGTACACATATGGCCCCTGCAACCAATCACCAGCTACAACCACCATGAAATGTGTTCAGAAAACTACAACTAAAACTCTAAATCATGTAAAAGAAAGGTTTCAATGGTCTTTAACATAATTACCTTACAATTTTTTAAAATGTGATGCGACAGATTCACAAATTTTCAACTACTTCAGTAAGAATGATAAGTATGATACATGAAAAAATAAGCGAATTGCATCATCTTGGTATATAAATTTCATAGAAATTTGCATATGTTAAGATCTTCCCACTTTAGCACGAGTAAATCTGGCTCGACTCGTTTTCTAATCACTATAGCTACTCAATCAAATGTCCAGATAATCAAAAAAATTATCCAAAAATAACATAAGTAGGTTTTATAAGTGAAAGATGAACTTACAATCAACAATTATAGCATAATACATTCACTAAAGTAACAATTGAGTTTAAGGATCAAGTCACCAATACAAGCTACCGCATTATGGATCCAGTTAATACATCTTACCGTTTTACATAATTATAAACAAGATCTTAAAGATTAGCACCCTAGATCCACAAAGATTCCAACTTTATCAACATTTAACCCAAATCTTGACTAACCCAGATCCGAATTACCCTCATAAACAACTAATCACAAATGGGTATCATAAATCAAGAACATTTGATAACAAACAAACACAAAAAGAAACAGCAATGTGAAACATATATAGTATAATAATGATAAAAGAAATTTACCCATCATGAGAGAGTAAACAAGGAGGTAATTGTTCTTGAATGAATTGAAAGCCGAAGAAGTATTGATTCTATCTTTATTGTTCTTACTAAGCTCCATTGTTGCAACAACAATAGCTAAACCCCCAAATACTATCAAGTAAAAAAGCTCCATTTTTTTATCTTGAATTTGATCTGGATCTGATTAATTGAGTACTGAAAAAGAGAAGACCATAAAGTAGTAGAGATCTTGTAGGAATCTCTGTGTGTTTATTTTATACAATCAATAATTGGATACGAGATTTATAGACGAGTGTGTGTATATATAATATGATAACGGTAACGGTATCTATAGTGTATGAGCCTCCAACATTTGTAGCCAAATGGTGTCGGTAGGGTGTATAGTTTTTCTATTGTTTTTTATTTTATTATTTTAGTTGATTGATTGTGGATTGTTGATGGAAAAATAACAAAGATTAACGCGTATCATTATAGATCTAACAAGGTTGCAAAATTAGGGAATTAATTGATCGGTACTTTGAAATAAGTAATAGGAAATTCGGAATTTAAACGGGAATTAATCGGATTGTACTTTATACATTTAAATATTAAATTTCAAAAATTATATGTGTAAATATAGACGAAAACTATAAATATATACATAAACTTTAACATAACTCTCTAAAATTGTTCATTTTGTTCAAAGACTATGAAGTTCTAGTTTAAATTCATGTTAAAATGTTGACAAATTTTGACTTTGACCGACTTTAATTACTAAATTCGCTTTTGACTCATCTATTAACGTTGACCGATTAATTAAACGGTTTTTGAAAAATCGGAACGGATCGCCTTTGAAATGATTAATTAGGGATTAATAGGAGAGTAATCAGGTTTTTTACAACAGTGGATCTAAGCATTGATTATCGAGATATATAATTTACCATGGCATAGTTCTTATAGAAATTGAAATTGAAACTGAAATAATGAGTAATATTCAAACAAATAAATTAATTTTACCCTCATTAATTATATAGAAAAATATACAGTATACTAGTGAAATGACCCGTGAAACTACAGATTTGTTTAACGAAAATATGTTTTAGGTATTAACTGAATGTAAATGTTAAAGTCATTTAGTCTAATGACCTGTGGATTCACGGATTCCGACTAAGAAACTTGTCGTTATTGTTACAAACATATTGATGTACTTAACTTGGTCAGAATAAATGAACTACATTCATTCTCTCACCACACCCTTCCAATTTGCATCACAATTACTGTTTTTCTTGTCATAAAACCTACATTACAACTTTTTATTGAGACATATAGTTCGGATACATATGTAACGTAATTAATGCCGTAAAGAGAACACATATAATAATAATAATAATAATAATAATAATAATAATAATATAATAATAATAATAATAATAATAATAATAATAATAATAATAATAATAATAATAATAATAATAATAATAATAATAATAATAATAATAATAATAATAATAATAATAATAATAATAATAATAAAGTTTGCATAAAAGTTGAGTATTTATATTTTTTAATAATAATAATTAGTAATAACAAATGCCTCTTGAAATTTTTTTTTAAAACTTAAAATACAATCATTATATGAAGGTTGTACAATATACTTCAAAGTTTGTACATGTGTTCACGGATTGTTTTGTAAAAGATTGTACAATTTGTTAAAAAGTTTGTACATATGTTCATGAGAGTATTTATATATTCTCGGTATTTATTGTTTTGATTTTGTATGCTTCTTTAATTAGAATTAATTTTATAATAGAATTAATATATAAAATAATAATGACATTCATTATTAAATTTTAAAAGGTAATTAGTGGAATGATGATATCATTATTTTAGAGGTTTATATGAGTATATATATATATATATATATATATATATATATATATATATATATATATATATATATATATATATATATATATATATTGAGTCTGTGCGTTGCACGGCTACTCAAAAACCGTTTCAAATTAGTTATATACCGATAGACAAATATAGATGTAGATTTAATATTTTATAAGAACTTGCGATAATGAAAGCCTATATTTTACTAAGGAAACATTATAGTTTAAAAAAAAATTATATAAATATTCTTTCGGATACAAGTATTTATTTATATCCAGTCACATAAAAAACCCTATAGTTGGTTAATGCTATAACATAAGCTCATTATGACCCCAAAGTTTTTAACCCTGAAATAGATAACATAAATAGGTAAACAATTTTATTACAACAATAGATTTGTCTAATTCAATTTGAATATTTGAATAATGTAATAAAGGAGCGTCAATCATTTTAAATGATAAACAATTTATATACAACAATAGTCATTTGTGTTCAATTAGTATCGTTTTTTCATAAATTGAACTAAAAAAGCAATGTGAGTCATCGATGTATTTAGTCATTGGAATGATTTTCTTGTTCTCAATCCGAGTTGTAATTGATAGACGATTTTTGAAGATGAATAGATACAAAGATTTGTTGTTGTAGAGAGATAGATGAGTGGATGATGACAATTTCGTTGTATACTTCACAGCCATTTTTTAGAGGTTTATATATATATATATATATATATATATATATATATATATATATATATATATATATATATATATATATATATATATATATATGTATATATATATATATATATACTAGTGAAATGACCCGTGGAACTACGATTTTGTTTAAACGAAACAGTTTAATAATATGTTTTAGGTATTAAGTGAACGTAAATGCTAAAGTCATTTGGTTTAATGACCCGTGGAACCACATAGTCCGACTAAGAAACTCGTCAGCTGAACATTTCATCAAACACCTAAAATGCATATTAAACAATCCACATTCAATTATAAGATATATATATACATATATATATATATATATATATATATATATATATATATATATATATATATATATATATATATAGTGGTAGGATTAAGGGGTTTAGTGACCCGAACTTTTCCATTTTTATATATATATTAAATGAAATTGTTATTTACGTGATTAAGTGTTTCCAACATGTTAAGCAATCAAACTTGTTAAGACTTGATTAATTGAAATAGGTTTCATATAGACAATTGACCACCCAAGTTGACCGGTGATTCACGAACGTTAAAACTTGTAAAAACTATACGATGACATATATATGGTTATATATATAGTTAACATGATTTTATTATAAGTATGTATCTCATTAGGTATTTTAACAATGAGTTATATACATAAAAATGAGACTATTAATTTAAGAAACTCGAAAACGATATATATAACGATTATCGTTATAACAACGTCTTACTAGGTACATATGAATCATATTAAGATATTGATACACTTGGTTAATTATGTTAAATGATAAGTAAATATATTATTAAGTGTATTAACAATGAAATACATATGTAAAAATAAGACTACTAACTTAATGATTTCGAAACGAGACATATATGTAACGATTATCGTTGTAACGACATTTAACTGTATATACATCATACTAAGATATATTATATATCATAATATCATGATAATATAACAATTTAACATCTCATTTGTTATAATAAACAATGGGTTAACAACATTCAACAAGATCGTTAACCTAAAGGTTTCAAAACAACATTTACATGTAACGACTAACGATGACTTAACGACTCAGTTAAAATATATATACATGTAGTGTTTTAATATGTATTCATACACTTTTGAAAGACTTCAAGACACTTATCAAAATACTTCTACTTAACAAAAATGCTTACAATTACATCCTCGTTCAGTTTCATCAACAATTCTACTCGTATGCACCCGTATTCGTACTCGTACAATACACAGCTTTTAGATGTATGTACTATTGGTATATACACTCCAATGATCAGCTCTTAGCAGCCCATGTGAGTCACCTAACACATGTGGGAACCATCATTTGGCAACTAGCATAAAATATCTCATAAAATTACAAAAATATGAGTAATCATTCATGACTTATTTACATGAAAACAAAATTACATATCATTTATATCTAATCCATACACCAACGACCAAAAACACCTACAAACACTTTAGTTCTTCAATTTTCTTTATCTAATTGATCTCTCTCAAGTTCTATCTTCAAGTTCTAAGTGTTCTTCATAAATTTCAAAAGTTCTAGATTCATAAAATCAAGAATACTTCCAAGATTGCAAGTTTACTTCCAAGTTTTCTAAATCCATTCCAAGTAATCATCCAAGATCAAGAAAACCTTTGTTACTTACAGTAGGTTATCTTTCTAATACAAGGTAATAATCATATTCAAACTTTAATTCAATTTCTATAACTATAACAATCTTATTTCGAGTGGAAATCTTACTTGAAATTGTTTTCGTGTCATGATTCTGCTTCAAGAACTTTCAAGCCATCCAAGGATCTTTTGAAGCTAGATCTATTTTTCTCATTTCCAGTAGGTTTATCCAAGGAACTTGAGGTAGTAATGATGTTCATAACATCATTCGATTCATACATATAAAGCTATCTTATTCGAAGGTTTAAACTTGTAATCACTAGAACATAGTTTAGTTAATTCTAAACTTGTTCGCAAATAAAAGTTAATCCTTCTAACTTGACTTTTAAAATCAACTAAACACATGTTCTATATCTATATTATATGCTAACTTAATGATTTAAAACCTGGAAACACGAAAAATACCGTAAAACCGGATTTACGCCGTCGTAGTAACACCGCGGGCTGTTTTGGGTTAGTTAATTAAAAACTATGATAAACTTTGATTTAAAAGTTGTTATTCTGAGAAAATGAGTTTTATTATGAACATGAAACTATATCCAAAAATTATGGTTAAACTCAAAGTGGAAGTATGTTTTCTAAAATGGTCATCTAGACGTCGTTCTTTCGACTGAAATGACTACCTTTACAAAAATAACTTGTAACTTATTTTTCTGACTATAAACCTATACTTTTTCTGTTTAGATTCATAAAATATAGTTCAATATGAAACCATAGCAATTTGATTCACTCAAAACGGATTTAAAATGAAGAAGTTATGGGTAAAACAAGATTGGATAATTTTTCTCATTTTAGCTACGTGAAAATTGGTAACAAATCTATTCCAACCATAACTTAATCAACTTGTATTGTATATTATGTAATCTTGAGATACCATAGACACGTATACAATGTTTCGACCTATCATGTCGACACATCTATATATATTTCGGAACAACCATAGACACTCTATATGTGAATGTTGGAGTTAGCTATACAGGGTTGAAGTTGATTCCAAAATATATATAGTTTGAGTTGTGATCAATACTGAGATACGTATACACTGGGTCGTGGATTGATTCAAGATAATATTTATCGATTTATTTCTGTACATCTAACTGTGGACAACTAGTTGTAGGTTACTAACGAGGACAGCTGACTTAATAAACTTAAAACATTAAAATGTATTAAAAGTATTGTAAATATATTTTGAACATACTTTGATATATATGTATATATTGTTATAGGTTTGTGAATCAACCAGTGGCCAAGTCTTACTTCCCGACGAAGTAAAAATTTGTGAAAGTGAGTTACAGTCCCACTTTTAAAATCTAATATTTTTGGGATGATAATACATGCAGGTTTTATAAATGATTTATAAAATAGACACAAGTACGTGAAACTACATTCTATGGTTGAATTATCGAAATCGAATATGCCCCTTTTTATTAAGTCTGGTAATCTAAGAATTAGGGAACAGACACCCTAATTGACGCGAATCCTAAAGATAGATCTATTGGGCCCAACAAGCCCCATCCAAAGTACCGGATGCTTTAGTACTTCGAAATTTATATCATATCCGAAGGGTGTCCCGGAATGATGGGGATATTCTTATATATGCATCTTGTTAATGTCGGTTACCAGGTGTTTACCATATGAATGATTTTTATCTCTATGTATGGGATGTGTATTGAAATATGAAATCTTGTGGTCTATTGTTACGATTTGATATATATAGGTTAAACCTATAACTCACCAACATTTTTGTTGACGTTTAAAGCATGTTTATTCTCAGGTGAATACTAAGAGCTTCCGCTGTTGCATACTAAAATAAGGACAAGATTTGGAGTCCATGTTTGTATGATATTGTGTAAAAACTGCATTCAAGAAACTGATTTCGATGTAACATATTTGTATTGTAAACCATTATGTAATGGTCGTGTGTAAACAGGATATTTTAGATTATCATTTAATCTACTTAAAGCTTTTTAAACCTTTATTTATGAAATAAAGGTTATGGTTTGTTTTAAAAATGAATGCAGTCTTTGAAAAACGTCTCATATAGAGGTCAAAACCTCGCAACGAAATCAATTAATATGGAACGTTTTTAATCAATAAGAACGGGACATTTCAGTTGGTATCCGAGCGTTGGTCTTAGAGAACCAGAAAATTTGCATTAGTGTGTCTTATCGAGTTTGTTAGGATGCATTAGTGAGTCTGGACTTCGACCGTGTTTTCTTTAAAAATGATTGCTTAACATTTTTGTTGGAAACTATATATTATTAACATGTATATATTATGTGATATATTAATCTCTTAACATGTTTGATATTGTGTGATAGATGTTTTAACGCCCCGTCCTAATCCATCCGGACGAAGTCCATATCGATTATAAACGATTCACAACAGTTGATTACATCGCAAGGTACTTGACCTCTATATGATACATTTTACAAACATTGCATTCGTTTTTGAAAAGTCAAACTTTCATTTCATCGAAAGTTGACAGGCTTGCATACCATTTCATAATATATCCAACTATAATTGACTTGATAATAATCTTGATGAACTCGACGACTCGAATGCAACATCTTTTGAAATATGCCATGAATGACTCCAAGTAATATCTATAAAATGAGCAAATACACAGCGGAAGATTTCTTTCGTATCTGAGAATAAACATGCTTTAAAGTGTCAACCAAAAGGTTGGTGAGTTCATTAGTTTAACATAAATAATCATTCCATAATTTTAATAGACCACAAGATTTCATATTTCCATTTCTCATAAACATACGTCCCATGCATAGAGACAAAAATATCATTCATATGGATTGAACACCTGGTAACCGACATTCACAATATACATATTAGAATATCCCCATCATTCCGGGATCCTCCTTCGGACATGATATAAATTTCGAAGTACTAAAGCATCCGGTACTTTGGATGGGGCTTGTTGGGCCCGATAGATCTATCTTTAGGATTCGCGTCAATTAGGGTGTCTGTTCCCTAATTCTTAGATTACCAGACTTAATAAAAAGGGGCATATTCAGTTTCGATCATTCAACCATAGAAGGTAATTTCGATTACTTGTGTCTATTTCGTAAAACAGTTATAAAAGTTGCGCATGTATTCTCAGCCCAAAAATATAAAGGGTAAAAAGGTAAATGAAACTCACGCATATAAATATTGTAAAACAGTTAATAAAGCATTTGCATGTATTCTCAGCCCAAAAATATATATAAAAAGGGAATAATGAAACTCACGCATATAAATATTGTAAAACAGTTAATAAAGCATTTGCATGTATTCTCAGCCCAAAAACATAAAGAGTAAAAAAAAAGGGCAAATAAAACTCACAATACTGTATTTTGTAGTAAAAATACATATGACGACATTGAACAATGCATGGTTGACCTCGGATTCACGAACCTATATCAAGTATTAACACATTATAGTATAAATCAATTAAGTTTATATATTTGTTATGTATTAATTATTCTTATAATATATTATGATACTTATTTGATATTTAATTAATGTTATATCAATAATATTAGTTGAAACACAATTTTATATAATATTAGTATATTTTATGTAATAATATATTTACATATATATCTTTTGTTTTGCAAAATTAATAATTGTAGAAATACCTGACTAAGGATAATAATAATAATATTAATAATAATAATAATTTTTAAAAGTATAAAACTACCTTAGGAGTCAGTTTTAAAAAGATTGCACCAAGCCGGGCTCGAACCCGAGACCTCTCGCTCACTCATCAACACCCTTAACCATTCCTCCATTTCAGTTTTTCTGATTTATAATACAAACCCAAATACTTATCTATTACATGTTTCAACCCACTTCATCTTCTTCACCAAAATCTAAACAATCAAACAACTTCATTCTTAATAGTCAATCATCAAAATGGTTTTAGGACTTCTAAACAAACATGAAACAAAAAATAAAAATGTGTTCATGATATAAAAAAAATGAGAAAAAAACAAAAAAAAATCCTACTGCTTGCTAGTAGCTAGAAAAAAAAATTTTGTTTTTAATTTTGAGTTCGTTTTGGACAATCTTTACAACATGAAACATGTTTCAAATCATTCCTAAAAACTATTGAAATCGTCAATTGAACTTAAAACATCAAAACAAGCTCTAATTTCTCCAAGAACAAAACAGTTGACTTTTGACAATTTAACTTTGACTCGCAAATTCGAATTCATTATTAATAATTGGAACTTGAGATTTTGCAGGAAGTTTAAGTAAATGATTCCTAACAACTCTGCATTTTTAGTTTTTGAAATTTGTTTCGAATTTACGTTAGTGTATATTACTGTGAAGAACTCAAGAACTCAAAAATTGATTTTTAGATTAAGAGTGTTATAGGTTATGATTACAACATGAATTGTGTTGCAAATCATTCCTATAAACTTTATGGATCATCAAATTAACTGAAGATATCAAAACAAACTCGAATTTGATTCAAGAACACTTAGTTGACTTTGAAAACCAAAACTTTGACTCTCAAATTAGAAATTGATAGAAAGAATTAAAGATTGAAAACTTACAGATAGTTTAGATAGACGATTCCTAACAAGACTGCATTATTACATTTTGGAAATTCATTCGAAATCAAAATATGGTGAAAAAGATGAATGTACAGAGTGTCGAGCTTATTTTGTGATTTTTTATGTTTTACTTAATGAATTGCAGAATAATTCTTTTATAGAGTGATTGCATTGATCCTAATTGAGTTGTGAAATGGACATCTAACAGATTACAGACAGAAAACAAAATTTGAAAAAGTTGGATTGAAATGGGTAACGGAATGGTACTAGTTCTTGACTTTTTTTTTTTAGATCAATATTAATAATTAATAAATATATTAATAATAATAATAATAATAATAATAATAATAATAATAATAATAATAATAATAATAATAATCATTATATCCATAATAATAATAAGTAATAATGATACAAAAATCATAAAAAATGATAATAATATTATTAATGATAAAAAATGGTTTCTTTAATAATAATATCTAATTCACGGAGTATTATATTGTGTCCATTGCTAAACAGTTAACATATAAAAGTGTTCCTAAAAATCCCAATTTTTTTGATTAAACATATTTAATTATTTCACTCATTACCTGTTTGAAACCTGATCAAAAAGGTTCGAAAAATATTTATTTTCTGTTTCAATTTATATGTACGGAGTACAAAAACTTAGATTGAAATGGTAAAAAAAATATTTATCAAAACTATTGTCTTTTTAATTAAATTTTGAAACAACATTTATTTTAGAACTTCTTATATATATATATATTAGATCTATTTTAAAATAATTAAACGTCAACCGAAAGGTACTGTAGTGACCCGAACTTTTCCATGTTTATATATATATTAAATGAAATTGTTATTTACATGATTAAGTGTTTCCAACATGTTAAACAATCAAACTTGTTAAGACTTGATTAATTGAAATAGGTTTCATATAGATAATTGACCACCCAAGTTGACCGGTGATTCACGAACGTTAAAACTTGTAAAAACTATACGATGACATATATATGGTTATATATATAGTTAACATGATTTTATTATAAGTATGTATCTCATTAGGTATTTTAACAATGAGTTATATACATAAAAATGAGACTATTAATTTTAGAAACTCGAAAACGATATATATAACGATTATCGTTATAACAACGTCTTACTAGGTACATATGAATCATATTAAGATATTGATACACTTGGTTAATTATGTTAAATGATAAGTAAATATATTATTAAGTGTATTAACAATGAAATACATATGTAAAAATAAGACTACTAACTTAATGATTTCGAAACGAGACATATATGTAACGATTATCGTTGTAACGACATTTAACTGTATATACATCATACTAAGATATATTATATATCATAATATCATGATAATATAACAATTTAACATCTCATTTGTTATAATAAACAATGGGTTAACAACATTCAACAAGATCGTTAACCTAAAGGTTTCAAAACAACATTTACATGTAACGACTAACGATGACTTAACGACTCAGTTAAAATGTATATACATGTAGTGTTTTAATATGTATTCATACACTTTTGAAAGACTTCAAGACACTTATCAAAATACTTCTACTTAACAAAAATGCTTACAATTACATCCTCGTTCAGTTTCATCAATAATTCTACTCGTATGCACCTGTATTCGTACTCGTACAATACACAGCTTTTAGATGTATGTACTATTGGTATATACACTCCAATGATCAGCTCTTAGTAGCCCATGTGAGTCACCTAACACATGTGGGAACCATCATTTGGCAACTAGCATAAAATATCTCATAAAATTACAAAAATATGAGTAATCATTCATGACTTATTTACATGAAAACAAAATTACATATCCTTTATATCTAATCCATACACCAACGACCAAAAACACCTACAAACACTTTCATTCTTCAATTTTCTTTATCTAATTGATCTCACTCAAGTTCTATCTTCAAGTTCTAAGTGTTCTTCATAAATTTCAAAAGTTCCAGTTTCATAAAATCAAGAATACTTCCAAGATTGCAAGTTTACTTCCAAGTTTTCTAAATCCATTCCAAGTAATCATCCAAGATCAAGAAACCTTTGTTACTTACAGTAGGTTATCTTTCTAATACAAGGTAATAATTATATTCAAACTTTAATTCAATTTCTATAACTATAACAATCTTATTTCGAGTGGAAATCTTACTTGAAATTGTTTTCGTGTCATGATTCTGCTTCAAGAACTTTCAAGCCATCCAAGGATCCTTTGAAGCTAGATCTATTTTTCTCATTTCCAGTAGGTTTATCCAAGGAACTTGAGGTAGTAATGATTGATAATGCTAAAAACGAACATATATTTCATAGCATTATTCCTCAAGAAAGACAAGCTTTTAGTTGCAGTTGTTCTATTTACAAGTGATATTCGTTTAAATAATAAATGGTGAAGACAAAAGACAGATTCGACGAATTGAAGACGCAAACGACCAAAAAGCTCAAAAGTACAAAAGACAATCAAAAAGGTTCCAATTATTGATAAGAAACGTCTCGAAATTACAAGAGTACAAGATTCAAAACGCAAAGTACAAGATATTAAATTGTACGCAAGGACGTTCGAAAATTCGGAACCGGGGCCAGAGTCAACTCTCAACGCTCGACGCAACGGACTAAAAATTACAAGTCAACTATGCACATAAATATAATATAATATTTAAATAATTCTTATAATTATTTATATATTATAATAAATAATAAAAACCGTCGGCAAGAAAGACTCCAAAGGGACTGAGCTGTAATTTCATTCTCCGCGACTCGCGGAGTTTGAAGGGTATTTCACCGCGAGTCGCGGAGCCCCAAATTCAGAAACCCCCTATAAAGCTCGCGCATTCTGATCGTAAAATATCATCTTTTTCTTCTTCTCTCATATATACGTAAAATATATATATATATAATTTATATTTTAATTTTAATTTTAATTATAATTCTAATAATAAGGATATGTTAGCGAATGTTGTAAGGGTGTAAGTCGAAATTCTGTCCGTGTAACGCTACGCTATTTTTAATCATTGTAAGTTATGTTCAACCTTTTTACATTAATGTCTCGTAGCTAAGTTATTATTATGTTTATTTAATCCGAAGTAATCATGATGTTGGGCTAATTACTAAAATTGGGTAATTGGGCTTTGTACCATAATTGGGGTTTAGACAAAAGAACGACAATTGTGGAAATTAGACTATGGGCTATTAATGAGCTTTATATTTGTTTAACTAAATGATAGTTTGTTAATGTTAATATAAAGATTTACAATTGGGCGTCCCTATAAATTACCATATACACTCAATCGGACACGATGGGCGGGGTATTTATATGTATGAATAATCGTTCATTTAACCGGACACGGGAATGGATTAATAGCCACTAGAATAATTAAAACAGGGGTGAAATTATGTACAAGGACACTTGGTATAATTGATAACAAAATATTAAAACCTTGGATTACACTCAGTCGACAACCTGGTGTAATTATTAAACAAAGTATTAAAATCTTGTTACAGTTTAAATCCCCAATTAGTTGAAATATTTAACTTCGGGTATAAGGTTAATTTGACGAGGACACTCGCACTTTATATTTATGACTGATGGACTGTTATGGACAAAAACCAGAAGGACATATTAAATAATCCAGGACAAAGGACAATTAACCCATGGGCATAAAACTAAAATCAACACGTCAAACATCATGATTACGGAAGTTTAAATAAGCATAATTCTTTTATTTCATATTTAATTTCCTTTATTTTATATTTAATTACACTTCTAATTATCGCACTTTATTTATTGTTATTGTATTTAATTGCACTTTTAATTATCGTACTTTTTAATTATCGCAAGTTTATTTTATCGCACTTTTATTATTCGCAATTTCATTATCGTTATTTACTTTATGCTTTAATTTAAGTCTTGTATTTATTTTTAATATTTTACATTTGGTTTTAACTGCGACTAAAGTTTTAAAATCGACAAACCGGTCATTAAACGGTAAAAACCCCCCCTTTATAATAATAATATTACTTATATATATATTTGTATTTTTATAAAAGTAAACTAATATAGCGTTAAGCTTTGTTTAAAAAGATTCTCTGTGGAACGAACCGGACTTACTAAAAACTACACTACTGTACGATTAGGTACACTGCCTATAATGTTGTAGCAAGGTTTAAGTATATCCGTTCTTTAAATAAATAAATATCTTGTGTAAAATTGTATCGTATTTTCTGCTAAAATTAATAACTATTTTATACCACTCCGCTGCCACATCAAGTATTTTTGGCGCCGCTGCCGGGGAACTCTTAAACGCCGGAAGCGCAACGCTAATATAAAAAAAAAAGATTTTTTGTTTACTTTTATTAAAATTCGCTTTTGTAAAAATACGTTTTGAATATTCGAAAATATAAAAAAAAAAGAAAAAATTTATATATTTTTAAAATTTTGTTAAATATTTAAGTTTTAGAAAGTTTCTTTATTTTTATTTTATAAAAATATAAGTTTTATTTAAGTATTTTGTTTTTATTTAAAACATAAAATCAAAAATCGAAAAAAAAAAAAAAACGCGTCGAGTTTTAAACTGTTCCAGGGTTGAATTTTGAAACCCCGCGACTCGCGGGGTTTGTTGTTTGAAATACCGCGACTCGCGGAGTAATTCTGACACCGACAGAAACCCTACTGCAATTAATCACGGAGTAATTATTAATTAATTATTATTATAAACCCTAATTATTATTATTATTATAATTAGTTTTATTTTAATTTAAGTTTTATTTAATTTATATTTTAGTTTATTAAGTTTAATTAAATTGTAAAATTAATAGTTTAATAAAATAAATAATATAAAAATAATATTTTTATAAAAATTGTACTTTTTACAACTTTTTGTATATTTTTATATTTTGTCCCTTTTTAATCGTTGTAGCGTAATATTTATATTTTTAGCTCATATTTAATTTTAAACTTAGTTTTTGCTATAGTTATTTTTACTCCTAGATTTTTAGGCTTTGCCGTAGAATTCCTTAAGTGCTTTTTCTTAGATTAAGATTTAGGTACTTTAGAATTTTGTGACACCTTTTTAAGTTTTAGTTTCTTTTTAAGTTATTTCCATTTGGGATATAGTTTTTCCCATAAGCTTTAATATTTTTAGACACCTTTTACCTATGTATCAATTATCATTCCAATTTGCGATTATAATTTTAAGTTAGTTGTAGTAATAAGGTTAGGTTAGTCAAGTATTTTTAAGTTTTATAAGTTTCTTTTATTTTTCCGTCACCTTTTATTTTTCAACCATTTTTCTTTTTCGACCTTTTTCGACAAACTCTTTTTCTTTCTTATTTCTCGCTATTCTAGTTTTAGTACATATATTTTTATTCTACTTCTTATCTAAATTTCTTAAAATTACGAAAATTTATTTTAAGTGGTTAAATTAATAGACATCAAAATTTTCTGGTTCGTAGTAATAGTTGGATTTGTACGTGGACCGGGTTATTGGAGCCAAACAGTACTCAATTATATTGAGACCAAACGAATCCTGCCCCTCTGCTGCATCTTTTGGCTATTCGAAACGTGGGCAAAATCAGAAAAGTCTATTGGTTGGATAACTTATTATAATTTTTCTTTCTTTTTTTAAAACTAATAGGATATTCAGTGAATGCACCGAGCAAGACGTTCACCACCTTTTGTACGTTCACCACCTGTAACTAGATCAAGACATTTAGCAAATATAACCGCCGTTGATTTTTCTTTAGAATCGTCATCTAGTCGACCAAGTACTTCAGTTCAAATTTCCGAAAATCCATTTTTTGAACCCGACCTCACAATTGAGAATCCGGAGAATATTCAGGAACGGTTCGTAGATCCTGAACCACTAAACTTTCCTCCGGAACCACCAATCATTCAAACAGAGATTGTTGAGGAACGAACCATTAAATTAGAATCCTCTAGTGATTCCGATTCAACAAATTCAATTATGGAGAATCTGGAACCTTTAAGTATGGAAGACCGAATGAGAGCTAAACGCACTGGCCAAGGTCACGCAATTACTCATCCAGACATTAATGCGCCAGATTATGAAATCAAAGGACAAATTCTACACATGGTGACTAATCAATGCCAATTTAGTGGTGCGCCGAAGGAAGATCCAAATGAACATCTACGTACCTTTAATAGGATCTGCACACTATTTAAAATTCGAGAAGTGGAGGATGAACAGATATATCTCATGTTATTTCCCTGGACTTTAAAGGGAAAAGCCAAAGATTGGTTGGAATCGTTACCTGAAGGGGCGATTGATACATGGGATGTTTTAGTTGACAAATTTCTTAAACAATTCTTTCCTGCATCTAAAGCCGTAAGACTTCAAGCAGAAATTGTTACGTTTACACAGAAGCCAAATGAAACTCTATATGAGGCATGGACAAGATATGGAAAGTTGTTAAGAGGATGTCCGCAACATGGTTTAGACACCTGTCAAATAGTACAAATATTCTACCAAGGATGCGACATCACTACAAGGAAAGACATAGATATAGCAGATGGTGGTTCTATTATGAAGAAAACCGAAACTGATGCTTACAAAATTATTGATAACACTGCTTCCCACTCACATGAGTGGCACCAAGAAAAAGATATCGTTAGATCATCTAAAGCAGCTAGAGCCGATTCTAGCCATGACTTAGATTCCATTTCCGCAAAGATAGATGCTGTGGAGAGACGAATGGAAAAGATGACTAAAGATATTCACTCAATACGAATTAGTTGTGAGCAGTGTGGAGGATCACATTTGACAAAAGATTGTCTCAGTATTGAATTAACAATGGAACAAAGAGAGAATATTTCATACATAAACCAAAGGCCTGGAAATAATTATCAGAATAATTATCAACCGCCAAGACCAATTTACAATCAAAACCAGAATTATAACAGAAATATTCCATACAACAACCAACAAGGTCCTAGCAATCAACAAGTATCTAATAATACTTACAATCAGCAAAGACCTAATTTTCAAAACAAACCACCACAACAAACCGATGATAAAAAGCCGAATTTAGAAGATATGATGACGAAGCTAGTTGAAACTCAAACGCAGTTTTTCACATCTCAAAAACAAACCAATGAACAAAATGCTCAAGCATTTAGAAATCAACAAGCTTCTATTCAAAATCTGGAACAAGAAGTAAGTAACCTAGCAAGGTTAATAGGTGAAAGAAAACCGGGAAGTCTACCTAGTGATACAAATGCTAACCCCCGGAATGAAACAGCTAAAGCCATTACCACAAGAAGTGGTACAACACTTAAACCACCTGAAATACCTGTAACTTCTGATGAAACTATTCCTACTCCACAAGAACCACAACCTGATCAAGATAAGGAAAAAGAACCGGTAGTTGAAAAGGTTAATGAAGATAACACAGCTAAGGCTAAACCTTATGTTAAACCATACCAACCACCACTTCCTTATCCGAGTAAAATGAAGAAAGAAAAACTTGAAGCCGAGCAATCCAAATTCTTGGATATGTTTAAACAGATAAATGTAAATCTTCCTTTCATTGATGTGATTTCAGGAATGCCTAGATATGCTAAATTCTTGAAAGATCTAATCTCAAATAGAAAGAAAATGGAAGAACTCTCGGCTGTTACTATGAATGCTAATTGTTCAGCAGTGCTGTTGAATAAGATACCAGAAAAACTATCTGATCCAGGAAGTTTCACAATTCCATGTTTTCTGGGTAGTCTTAGTTCAATAGAAGCATTAGCAGATTTAGGTGCTAGTATAAATCTAATGCCGTATTCACTATACGCTAAACTAGACCTTGGAGAATTGAAACCAACCAGAATAAGCATACAACTAGCCGATAGATCAATAAAATATCCTAGAGGGATAATGGAGAACATGCTAGTTAAAGTTGGTACTTTAGTATTTCCAGTAGATTTTGTTGTTCTGGACATGGAAGAAGATTCTCAAGTTCCTCTCATATTAGGAAGACCATTCTTAAACACGGCTAAAGCAATGATAGACGTGTTCGGTAAGAAACTGACCCTAAGTATAGAGGATGAGAGTGTTACCTTTTCAGTTGATAGAGCAATGCAACAACCACAATCTGCAGATGATACATGTTATTATATTCAAACTATAGATGCACATGCAGAATTATTAGAAGAATTTCCAGAATTACAAGGAACAGGAGAATGTTCTTTAGGAGAAGGTAATGAACCAATTGATGAAGCTGAAATGTTAGCTACACTTATAGCTAATGGATATGAACCAACAACAGAAGAAATTCAAATGCTAAAAGAAGAAGACAGATATCGATACAAATCATCGATAAAAGAACCCCCGAAATTAGAGTTAAAGCCACTTCCAAAACATTTGGAATACGCTTATTTACATGGTGAATCTGAATTACCTGTAATAATATCGTCTTCTCTTACTGAAAATGAGAAATCACAACTCATTTCTGTGTTGAAAGCTCATAAATCAGCCATTGCATGGAAGATTCATGATATTAAAGGAATAAGTCCTTCGTATTGCACACATAAAATCCTTATGGAAGAAGGTCATAAAACGTATGTGCAACGCCAACGAAGACTAAATCCTAATATGCAAGATGTAGTTAAGAAAGAGATTATTAAACTGCTAGATGCAGGTTTAATTTATCCAATCTCTGATAGTCCATGGGTAAGCCCAGTTCAATGCGTGCCTAAGAAGGGTGGCATGACTGTCATTACAAATGAGAAAAATGAGCTTATTCCTACTAGAACTGTAACAGGATGGCGTGTGTGTATTGATTATAGAAAATTAAATGACGCCACCAGAAAAGATCACTTTCCCTTACCTTTTATTGATCAAATGTTGAAAAGATTAGCCGGAAATAGTTACTATTGTTTTCTAGATGGATTTTCCGGATATTTTCAAATTCCAATAGCACCCGAAGATCAAGAGAAAACCACATTCACGTGCCCTTATGGTACTTTTGCTTACATACGCATGCCATTTGGACTTTGCAACGCCCCTGCAACCTTTCAAAGGTGCATGATGGCAATTTTTCACGACATGATAGAAGAATGCATGGAAGTTTTCATGGATGACTTTTCAGTCTTCGGTGATACATTTGAATCATGTCTAGCTAATCTTGAACGAATGCTTCTTAGATGCGAACAATCAAATCTAGTACTTAATTGGGAGAAATGCCATTTCATGGTTAAAGAAGGCATCGTTCTTGGACATAAAATTTTAAAAGAAGGAATTGAGGTGGATAGAGCTAAAGTAGATGTAATTGCTAAACTTCCACATCCCACCAATGTTAGAGGAGTTAGGAGTTTTCTAGGGCATGCCGGTTTTTACCGACGTTTCATAAAAGATTTTTCTAAAATTGCCACTCCTATGAATAAACTCCTAGAAAAGGATGCTCCATTCATCTTTTCAGATGAGTGTATCAAATCTTTTAATATTCTTAAAGAGAAACTCACTAATGCACCGATCATGATAACACCAAATTGGAATCTACCATTTGAACTAATGTGCGATGCAAGTGATTTTGCAATGGGAGCCGTTTTAGGACAAATGATTGAAAAACGATTTCAACCTATATATTATGCTAGTAAGACGTTACAAGGAGCACAAACGAACTATACAACTACTGAAAAAGAACTCCTTGCTATTGTCTTTGCTTTTGACAAATTTCGATCATATCTCGTTCTAGCAAAAACGGTGGTCTATACCGACCATTCTGCTCTTAGATACTTATTTTCAAAACAAGATGCTAAACCAAGATTAATCCGTTGGATCTTACTCTTACAAGAGTTTGATATTGAAATCCGAGATAAAAGAGGAGCAGAAAATCTCGCCGCTGATCATCTTTCTCGTCTTGAAAATCCCGAATTAGAAGTTCTAAATGAATCAGCCATACAAGACAATTTTCCTGATGAATATCTATTGAAGATAGATTATAAAGAAATCCCATGGTTTGCAGACTATGCAAATTACTTGGTTTGTGGATTCCTTGAAAAAGGATTATCGTACCAAAGACGAAAGAAATTCTTCAGTGATATAAAACACTATTTCTGGGAAGATCCACATCTGTTTAAAAGTTGTCCCGATGGAATAATACGCCGATGTGTATTTGGAGATGAAGCTAGTAAAATATTAAACCATTGTCACACAGGACCAACAGGAGGGCATTATGGGCCTCAACTAACAGCAAGAAAAGTTTATGAAGCTGGATTCTATTGGCCTACAATTTACAAAGACGCACACCTTCTTTGCAAATCCTGTGATGCATGTCAAAGGGCCGGAAAAATAAGTCAACGTGATGAAATGCCACAAAATGTCATCCAAGTATGTGAAGTATTTGACATTTGGGGTATTGACTTTATGGGTCCATTTCCAAAATCTCATAATAATCTATATATACTCGTAGCCATTGATTATGTATCTAAATGGGCGGAAGCACAAGCTCTCCCAACTAACGATGCACGAGTTGTAGTCAACTTTTTAAAACGTCTTTTTGCAAGGTTTGGAACACCGAAAGCTTTAATAAGTGATCGGGGTACTCATTTCTGTAATAATCAACTTGAGAAAGTTCTTAAAAGATATGGAGTAACTCATAAAATCTCCACCGCATATCATCCACAAACAAGTGGACAAGTTGAAAATACCAACCGAGCTTTAAAACGTATTCTAGAGAAAACCGTAGGATCAAATCCGAAGGAATGGTCCATTAAATTGGAGGATGCACTCTGGGCTTTTAGAACAGCCTACAAAACTCCAATTGGAACCACACCTTTTAGACTTGTTTATGGAAAAGCATGTCATCTTCCAGTAGAAATTGAACACAAAGCATTTTGGGCTTTGAAGACATGTAATCTTGATTTACATGAAGTCGGACGTCTACGATTAAGTCAACTAAACGAATTAGAAGAATTAAGACATGAAGCATACGAAAATTCGTTAATCTATAAAGAAAGAACGAAGAAATGGCATGATAAAAGAATCAGAAGTTCAAAAGAATTTAAAGAAGGAGACAGAGTTCTTCTTTTTAATTCACAATTCAAGCTATTTCCTGGAAAATTAAAATCAAGATGGTCTGGACCATTCATAGTCAAAAGAGTTTTCCCATACGGAACGATAGAATTAATAAATTCAAATGGGATTGAATTTAAAGTTAATGGTCACAGAGTTAAACATTACATACATGGTCCGATGGAAGTCGACAACGAAGTTAATCACAATTTCGACACCACAGCTAACTAAGTGTGGGGAGAATCAAGTCTTTAAAGGATAATATGTATTTCTGTTAGAGTTAGATTGTCTGTTTTCGTGTAGTTCTCGAAAATGGAACCCGAATGGTCTTTCCCTAGCAGACCCTAAAGAACTAGTTTTCTCCCCCCATTCTGAATTTTTATTTTTTTTAGGTTTTTACAAAATGAAGACTGCCTGTGAACTAAACCATGGTCTAATGCTACACGCTTTGATCACTAAAAGAAATAATGACATACTACCAAGTGAAATAGTAGCAGTAATCAGATAAAGAATGGACGGAGTTAGAAAAGAATCCAGACGCGAAGATAATAAGTTACAATTTGGTAAAGGAAAATCAAAATCCGCAGCGAAAAGAAGAGCACGACACCTAGAACGATGTCACAAATGCGGAAAATGGTCACATGGAGGTAAATGTTCAAATAACCAAACCTATTCAAATACCGAATTTGTTACTTTATGCAGAGACGGACCGTTCATATGTTTAGAAGAAAAGACACTGAATGCTCGAGGTTACGCCTATGTAGCCATGGAAAACTAATTAAACCGACTATCTTATGAATGAGATAGATCATATAACTAAGAAATCTATTTCACAGATATGTCTGTACAGTTTTTATTTTTATTTTTATTTTTAACCTTTTGATAATAAACGCTAATTTGTTCGCTAAAAAGTATTAAATTGGTATTGAATAAAATTAGGTTTGGCGACCGAAATTATTGATATCATTCAAAAATTTATTACATCACTGCGAAATTTAACATTTATTCTTAAGGTATAAATATCTTTAAACAATCAACCCAAAATATTTCAAAAATTCGTCATGAGTTAAATTAGGTCTTGGAACCGAAATTACTTTACCGAAAAGAGGGGCGCATATTTTTGATAATATTTGATTGATTAAAGTGGGATAAAAAGCCAAAAAGATTTTTAATTTTATTTTTACCATGTTTTTAAAATTAATATTTAAATCTTAAATTAATATTGTAAACTTTGTAAAAACAATATTTTTAAAATTGTAAATATTTGAAAAATTAATATAAGTTTGGTGTGAATTTATAATATGAATTTTTAAAATTAAGTTTGGTGTGAATTTTTAATTTTTAAAATATGAATTTTTAATTTTATGCATTTCAAATTTTTAAGTTTGGTGTGAATTTTTAATATTAATTTTGAATTTTATATTTAAATTGTGTGAATTTAAAAATAAAAATTTACTTTATCTCATTAAGTTAAAAATATGATTTTTAAAATTCGTCGTAAGTTGAAGACTAGGTCTTTGAACCGAAATTGCTTTACCCGAGGGAGGGACGAGAACTTTTATTATCATTGTTTTTAATCTTATTGAATTAAAGTATGCCAAAAACATTGAAAAAACCCAAAAATCTTAGCTTTTAAAACAATCGCTACAAAAAGACAAATTTTAAAATTTTGTCGAGGAACGGACTAGGACATCGATCCGAAACGACCTCGTCCTAAATAACAAGGGAAACAAAATTTTAAAATTAAATACTTAATTGTTTTATAAGTTAATGATTATAAAATATATATATATATATATATATATATATATATATATATATATATATATATATATATATATATATATATATATATATATATATATATATCAAACTCCGCGACTCGCAGAGTTTGAAGGGTTATTCACCGCGAGTCGCGGGAGGACCGGAAATCAGAAAAAAAATAAAAAGCTGAAACTGATCAGTTCACTCCCCACAACAGCAAAATAACTGCGAACAAACCCACGAAAAACCCGAGAAAAAACCCCCAAAATCACAATTTTTAACCGTTAATCACCAAATTTTTTTATTAAAATCATGTTGAGAAGGATGCTATCTAGGAATTACTCAAGAAGAACGGTAAATTTCTACACCTAAACACCATTTAATCCGAAATTTGGTGTTCTTGAGCAATTTTTTTCCAAATTTGATTTTGATGCTTTTTAGTGTAATTATGCTTAAATTGTTTATGTATTATGCTTGTATAACCTAGATTGATGCTATTTAACATGATTAGAAGCCTTAAACTTCAAATTTTGAGTAATCTAGGGTTTGTGTTCTTGAGCAATTTGGGGCTTTTTGATATAAACAGGTTATGGCCGATTTTTGTCATGAATTGTTGCTAAATTAAGTAGTGTAACATGTTTAGGTAGTTAAATGATCCAAACTTTGAGCCTAAACATGATTTTGAGAATTAAAGTGGACTTTTTCAAGTCTAAAATTCATGAACTTGATTTTTGAGAGATAATGCCATTTGAAACTTGTTTAATTGCTAGTAATGATTATTTTGGCATGTTATTTGAATTGAATGCTTATGAACTTGGCGAACATTTTCGTATATGCTTATTTGAAAAAGTGTAGATTTGATGAAAATATGAAAATGAGCTTAAGTTTGATATAAATTGATCATGTCATTGTAATTATTTTGATTGATGATTTTGCTGACACTAATGCATATTTGGATGCACAAAAATTGTGTTTGATGTGTTTTGCAGACTGAAAGGGGTAAATCTTCATCCCAAGCCCGCAATGCTCCTGCTGAGAATGTGGAACAACAGGAGGTGGATAACTACTACAAGCAGGATATACCTCATCCAGTCATGACCTTTTCTGATATGCACTTGGAAGAGTTGCACCCGAACCTGAGATTTGACAGACTTTGGATAGATTATCCAAAATACCAAAGGGGTTTGCATACTCTTCATTCTAAGGTTGTTGAGGTACCGAGGGTCATAGAATGGGGACCCTTAGAAGCTGTAGAATTGGCCGGGCCAATTAGGGAATTACTTGTACAGAGGTATGGTAATTCTACTTTTAATGACTGGGTACGTTTATTCACCATGCGTAGACCTGTATATAAAGTATGGTGTGAAGAATTGTTATGTAGTATAGAGTTGAATGATCGGGTAGCTAGTTTAACCGATCGTTCTTTTATTAGATTTTTGTTAGGCGGTTCGATGCGCCACATGTCTTTACTGGACATGGCTCAGGCTTTACGTATATATACGCCTGAGGAGTTAGCATCTGCCGATTGTAGAGGGTTGATACTAAACGGTAGAAAGATAGATGAAAATTTTGATACACACGGTGTGTGGAGTCAAATGACAAGCCATCACCGTTTCAAAGGGGGAAATTACTCTTATTTGGATATAGATAGAGCCGAATTAAGAGTGATTCATAGGTTTTTAGCTAATTCGATTACACAAAGGGGTAAGAACAAGGAAAAAGTAAATGAACAGGATTTGTTTTACCATATGTGTATTCGAGACCCACAAAGCGCTGTAAGTATACCATATTGTGTGGGTTATTATTTATCAGCTATGGTTCGGGAGATGCGACCGCATAGCATAATAGGAGGTGGTATTTTTATTACTTTGATTGGTGAATATCTCGGTGTGGATATAAGTCGGGGGGGATTATTAGTAGAAGAACCGGAACCCCGCGATACTATAGGTTTAAATGTATACCATGGTGCGAAAGTTTTGAAGAGGCGAAATAACGCCGCAGTACAATACCATGGTAGACATCTACAGGTGGAGAGAAACCAACAGCAAGGTAATGTAGGAGGGGGGAATGAGATGCAAGAAATGCAAAGGTTTATAGCTTCTCAGGAATACGAAAATGCTAGACAGAGAGCATTTGAAGATTGGCAAGTTCATCAGAACCAAATCATAGCTCATTGCCAACATATAGGTAGAAACTATATTCCTACACCGAAACCCATCTTCCCTCCCTGGTCTATAGAGATGCAGCCACCGTATCCTACGTATGACCCTGCCGAAGCATTCTATAGCACCTATGGTTATGCCTGGAACCCCTATTGGTACCAATATCATCCTTAGTTTACTTATTATTTTTTATTTATTTTGTAATTTGTAATGATTGATACGTTTAATACTTTTGTTAATATTGTAATAGTTTTTATAATTGTCTAACTTTTATTCTTAGATTTTAATAATTTTTGAATGTGGGGTAATATACCAAACTTCAAAAATATGTATATATGTTTGCAGTTTATCTTATGTACACAACAGGGTAAAACAACGCATTTTCAAAGACTGGCATTAAGTTCAGCAAAAGCAACTAATTTTGACGACAAGAAGCAAAATATATGTGAAATAACAACAAGACGGAATGAACAAATGATGTGCACCATTTATCATTCAGCAAACAAACGCCAATATATTTGGAAACTTTGGTAAAATTTAATCATTTTCACACAAATCACCCTCAATAATTTAAATTGTTACTGATTTCTTGCAAATGAGGGCATTGCAAGATCTTAAGTGTGGGAAGGGGTTAAATTCTTTAGGATTTTAAAATTTTTTTACTTTATACACTTGGTTATCATTAAAAATACTAGTAAAGCAGTAGTTGTATTAGAATCTAGTGCTCTCTGATAATAAAGAATAGCCCTAGTCTTATATACTGACTACCCAATTCTAGTAAAATTTTTCAAAATTTTCAATTAAATGAACTCAAAATCATGTTTATACATATTTATGAACGATAAAACTAGGTTTTAACACCGAAATTATTGTTACCTCGGAAAGAACATAAATTGAGAAACAAACCAAAATGTTAAAATTCATTTAAAATGGAATAGAGGACGATAAAAAGGAAAATAAAAGCCAAGTGTGGGAAAATTTACCAAGTTATCTTAAACATATGTCACATATATCTGTAACAAATAACTGAAAATACTTTTGCTTTGGACTAAACTAAACTGTTTTACCCGATGAAAGAAAAGAAAAGATGGATCTACACGATGAATCAATTCCATCATTAAAAGGAAGTAAAGTCTTCCGAAAAAGACACGTGCTTCTTGATTTAGGTCATGAAGTTGTCGTCCAGACCAGCTGTAGGTTGACGAAAAATCTAGAAAAGTCATCACTAAAATCAGCAGGAAATCCACGGACCTCAGCATTAAACAGGGTCGCCAAGTGGTCAGATTTATCCTAACCATGAGAAGGATTTATCTCGTACAATGGGGGGCACCATGCAAATTAGCTGGATAAGACTAATGAATCAGATCCCCAGAAAGGATAATCTCCTTAAAGATTAAAAATCAGCTTTTAAGACTGATATTACTCAATCCTAGAGATTGACCTTAAAGATTGAGAATTCAAACTCATGGAATTCAATGATATCTAAACTTTAGCTTGAACGAGAAAATATTTTGATCAAAATTACAAACCGATTTGTTTTCTGAAAACCCTATTTTCAATGCGTTCATTACCATTGAACGTAAAATCCTAGGAATTCACCTGGAATTCATTAGGTCACCTGAACTAAAACGGGTGTCAACCGTAAGAACGGTGGTTGCATAGTGGTCAAAGACAGGACCTTGTGCCATACCGAAAAATTATAAGGGTGAGCTTTACTATTGCTCCTACCAAGGATAGTAATTGCGTCCGACACGTTATAGACCATAATTAAAAGCATGTCAGGGGACATTGCCTTAACAGTTGCTTGTTCAACGCTTTCCTTTACAACCGGACGGTAGTTTACCGAAAGGTAATATACGGGACAAGTAAACTGGAAGTGTTCCTTTCCAAATACAAGGTTAGCAAGTGGGTGACACAAAACCATAAGTTTTGAGCTAAAATTTTCAAATCTGAAACCCACCAAACCAAGGTTGCAAAAGACGCGAGACGGGGTCGAGACGGTCGGGTCCTAAAAGGGTCGAGACGGTCGAGACGGGGTCGAGACGGAGGTCTAGACGGATGTTGACTAACGTTGACTTTTAAATAAAAATGTTATATATTATATATATATATATTGTACATTACATTATTCCAAACATAAGCATTTCACACATGTTTAAATACTTCAACATTTCAAACATAAAAAAAGAAACCCTAAGTAATAGCACAACGTTTAATATTAAAAAAAAAAAAAAAAAAAAACTTGAAAAAAATCAGAAAAACCCGTTTTTTCCCGTCTCGGACCGTGTTTGACCGTCTTTTGACCGTTTTTGGCCGATTTTCGTTTTTTCAAACGTTTTATGTATAAACGGGACGGGGCACTCCAAAATCCGTCTACACCCCCGTCTACACCCCCGTTTTTTCCGTTTTTTACAACACTGCACCAAACCCACAAGAATATTTTGCAAACACCGGTAAAGGGTTATTCCGGAAAACTTATCTAGGGTAAAAACTAGATTTAATTTTCAAAAGATCAAATGTTTTCATAAAGATCCAATTTCCTTAATGGATCTAAATTTTTATAGTCATGTGGAACTGTAAAACATATCGTTACTACCATTGTTTATACCGCCGTATAGAAATCACTGATGTACAAAGTGTGAAGAATAAAGAAGTGATTCTAGTATTTCAAGACGATATTGCTTGAGGACAAGCAACACTTAAGTGTGGGAATATTTGATAATGCTAAAAACGAACATATATTTCATAGCATTATTCCTCAAGAAAGACAAGCTTTTAGTTGCAATTGTTCTATTTACAAGTGATATTCGTTTAAATAATAAAAGGTGAAGACAAAAGACAGATTCGACGAATTGAAGACGCAAACGACCAAAAAGCTCAAAAGTACAAAAAACAATAAAAAAGGTTCCAATTATTGATAAGAAACGTCTCAAAATTACAAGAGTACAAGATTCAAAACGCAAAGTACAAGATATTAAATTGTACGCAAGGACGTTCGAAAATTCGGAACCGGGACCAGAGTCAACTCTCAACGCTCGACGCAACGGACTAAAAATTACAAGTCAACTATGCACATAAATATAATATAATATTTAAATAATTCTTATAATTATTTATATATTATAATAAATAATAAAAACCGTCGGCAAGAAAGACTCCAAAGGGACTGAGCTGTAATTTCATTCTCCGCGACTCGCGGAGTTTGAAGGGTATTTCACCGCGAGTCGCGGAGCCCCAAATTCAGAAACCCCCTATAAAGCTCGCGCATTCTGATCGTAAAATATCATCTTTTTCTTCTTCTCTCATATATACGTAAAATATATATATATATAATTTATATTTTAATTTTAATTTTAATTATAATTCTAATAATAAGGATATGTTAGCGAATGTTGTAAGGGTGTAAGTCGAAATTCTGTCCGTGTAACGCTACGCTATTTTTAATCATTGTAAGTTATGTTCAACCTTTTTACATTAATGTCTCGTAGCTAAGTTATTATTATGCTTATTTAATCCGAAGTAATCATGATGTTGGGCTAATTACTAAAATTGGGTAATTGGGCTTTGTACCATAATTGGGGTTTAGACAAAAGAACGACAATTGTGGAAATTAGACTATGGGCTATTAATGGGCTTTATATTTGTTTAACTAAATGATAGTTTGTTAATGTTAATATAAAGATTTACAATTGGGCGTCCCTATAAATTACCATATACACTCAATCGGACACGATGGGCGGGGTATTTATATGTATGAATAATCGTTCATTTAACCGGACACGGGAATGGATTAATAGCCACTAGAATAATTAAAACAGGGGTGAAATTATGTACAAGGACACTTGGTATAATTGATAACAAAATATTAAAACCTTGGATTACACTCAGTCGACAACCTGGTGTAATTATTAAACAAAGTATTAAAATCTTGTTACAGTTTAAATCCCCAATTAGTTGAAATATTTAACTTCGGGTATAAGGTTAATTTGACGAGGACACTCGCACTTTATATTTATGACTGATGGACTGTTATGGACAAAAACCAGACGGACATATTAAATAATCCAGGACAAAGGACAATTAACTCATAGGCATAAAACTAAAATCAACACGTCAAACATCATGATTACGGAAGTTTAAATAAGCATAATTCTTTTATTTCATATTTAATTTCCTTTATTTTATATTTAATTGCACTTCTAATTATCACACTTTATTTATTGTTATTGTATTTAATTGCACTTTTAATTATCATACTTTTTAATTATCGCAAGTTTATTTTATCGCACTTTTATTATTCGCAATTTCATTATCGTTATTTACTTTATGCTTTAATTTAAGTCTTGTATTTATTTTTAATATTTTACATTTGGTTTTAACTGCGAATAAAGTTTTAAAATCGACAAACCGGTCATTAAACGGTAAAAACCCCCCCTTTATAATAATAATATTACTTATATATATATTTGTATTTTTATAAAAGTAAACTAATATAGCGTTAAGCTTTGTTTAAAAAGATTCTCTGTGGAACGAACCGGACTTACTAAAAACTACACTACTGTACGATTAGGTACACTGCCTATAATGTTGTAGCAAGGTTTAAGTATATCCATTCTTTAAATAAATAAATATCTTGTGTAAAATTGTATCGTATTTAATAGTATTTTCTGCTAAAATTAATAACTATTTTATACCACTCCGCTGCCACATCAATGATGTTCATAACATCATTCGATTCATACATATAAAGCTATCTTATTCGAAGGTTTAAACTTGTAATCACTAGAACATAGTTTAGTTAATTCTAAACTTGTTCGCAAATAAAAGTTAATCCTTCTAACTTGACTTTTAAAATCAACTAAACACATGTTCTATATCTATATGCTAACTTAATGATTTAAAACCTGGAAACACGAAAAACACCGTAAAACCGGATTTACGCCGTCGTAGTAACACCGCGGGCTGTTTTGGGTTAGTTAATTAAAAACTATGATAAACTTTGATTTAAAAGTTGTTATTCTGAGAAAATGATTTTTATTATGAACATGAAACTATATCCAAAAATTATGGTTAAACTCAAAGTGGAAGTATGTTTTCTAAAATGGTCATCTAGACGTCGTTCTTTCGACTGAAATGACTACCTTTACAAAAAAGACTTGTAACTTATTTTTCCGATTATAAACCTATACTTTTTATCTTTAGATTCATAAAATATAGTTCAATATGAAACCATAGCAATTTGATTCACTCAAAACGGATTTAAAATGAAGAAGTTATGGGTAAAACAAGATTAGATAATTTTTCTCATTTTAGCTACGTGAAAATTGGTAACAAATCTATTCCAACCATAACTTAATCAACTTGTATTGTATATTATGTAATCTTGAGATACCATAGACACGTATACAATGTTTCAACCTATCATGTCGACACATCTATATATATTTCGGAACAACCATAGACACTCTATATGTGAATGTTGGAGTTAGCTATACAGGGTTGAGGTTGATTCCAAAATATATATAGTTTGAGTTGTGATCAATACTGAGATACGTATACACTGGGTCGTGGATTGATTCAAGATAATATTTATCGATTTATTTCTGTACATCTAACTGTGGACAACTAGTTGTAGGTTACTAACGAGGACAGCTGACTTAATAAACTTAAAACATTAAAATGTATTAAAAGTATTGTAAATATATTTTGAACATACTTTGATATATATGTATATATTGTTATAGGTTTGTGAATCAACCAGTGGCCAAGTCTTACTTCCCGACGAAGTAAAAATATGTGAAAGTGAGTTATAGTCCCACTTTTAAAATCTAATATTTTTGGGATGATAATACATGCAGGTTTTATAAATGATTTACAAAATAGACACAAGTACGTGAAACTACATTCTATGGTTGAATTATCGAAATCGAATATGCCCCTTTTTATTAAGTCTGGTAATCTAAGAATTAGGGAACAGACACCCTAATTGACGCGAATCCTAAAGATAGATCTATTGGGCCCAACAAGCCCCATCCAAAGTACCGGATGCTTTAGTACTTCGAAATTTATATCATATCCGAAGGGTGTCCCGGAATGATGGGGATATTCTTATATATGCATCTTGTTAATGTCGGTTACCAGGTGTTCACCATATGAATGATTTTTATCTCTATGTATGGGATGTGTATTGAAATATGAAATCTTGTGGTCTATTGTTACGATTTGATATATATAGGTTAAACCTATAACTCACCAACATTTTTGTTGACGTTTAAAGCATGTTTATTCTCAGGTGAATACTAAGAGCTTCCGCTGTTGCATACTAAAATAAGGACAAGATTTGGAGTCCATGTTTGTATGATATTGTGTAAAAACTGCATTCAAGAAACTGATTTTGATTTAACATATTTGTATTGTAAACTATTATGTAATGGTCGTGTGTAAACAGGATATTTTAGATTATCATTTAATCTACGTAAAGCTTTTTAAACCTTTATTTATGAAATAAAGGTTATGGTTTGTTTTAAAAATGAATGCAGTCTTTGAAAAACGTCTCATATAGAGGTCAAAACCTCGCAACGAAATCAATTAATATGGAACGTTTTTAATCAATTAGAACGGGACATTTCAAGGGGGAAGTAACCAATCGGGGGGAAGCGGGGGGAACTAATTTTTTTTCATTTTTTGAAAAAACTTTGTTCACGAACATTATAGATTGGATGAAAATATGAACAATAAAGACACTTTTTGATAAATGTTTTTATTTTTGCGGAAAAACGCTCGAAGAAGTAATATATAATAATTATCGTGTTTTTCGAGCGTATGTTGAGGTTTTATATATTAGGGTTTAGAGGGTCTAGATATTAGGGTTTAGAAATTTAGGGTTTAGGGTTTAGATTTAGGATTTAGATTGAGTTTTTAACACGAACGGTTTAGAGTTTAGGGTTTAGGGTTTGGCCTAAACCCAAAACACCAAACCACAAACCCTAAACCTAAACTCTAAATCGAGCTAAATTTTACTTCACAAAACATGAAAAAAACGTTAACATTCTTCACGATCAATATTATCTTGAATGTTATTTTTGTCAATCATTTTCCCGCCTAAATAATAACATTCATCACGAAGTGTCTTTTTTAAATGTTCGTATTTTCGTGTGATCTTGATGTCTGGAAAAAAAATCCAAAAAAAAAAAAACGAAAAAACAAAAAATTTGCTTCCTCCCCGATTGGTTACTTCCCCATTAATCCTGCCCATATATATATATATATATATATATATATATATATATATATATATATATATATATATATATATATATATATATATATATATATATTAAAAGCAGCATGAATTATATTAAGAAAAAAAATTAAAGTACGGTGAAAGAGGCTTAAAGCCTGAAAGAACAACTACATGAATATACCTATAGAGACTAACTATATAAACTTTTATATACACTTTTAGTGAAAAGTATACACCTATATACACGAAGATGGATCAGTCACCCATTGTAACCAATCGATTTTAACTTATAATAACCCGAAAATTTCTGACAAAATTTAAACCTAACTTTTATGAAATACCAACGATTCACGAAAAATTATTTGTGAATAATTACACAATTATTTGATATATTAATATTATTACTATTATTAATATCCTTTTTAACAATATATCAATAATTAATATCATTATTATTAATTATAATTAAACTTATCATTTTTATTGTCATATTTTTATCATTTTACCTTTTTAACATCATTATTATTATTTGTTATTATTAGTATTATTATTATTATTATTATTTGTAATTATCATTATCAGTGTTATCATTATTATTAATATTATTATTATCAAAATTATTATTATTATCATTTATTATTATTATGATTATCAATATCATTAACATAATTTATATTATAATTATTATTACTAGTATTATTGTTATCATTACTGACAATTATCATTATCAGTATTGTCATTATTATTAATATTATTATTATCAAAATTATTATTATTATCAATTATCATTTATTATTATTATGATTAATATGATTATTTATATCATTAACATAATTTATACTATTTTTATTATTATTATTATTATTATTATTATTATTATTATTATTATTATTATTATTATTATTATTATTATTATTATTATTATTATTATTATTAGTATTATTATTACTAATATTATTATTAAGTACCATATTATTCTCATTATTAATTATATTTATTATTATTATTATTATTAATCTAATTATTATTAATAAGTATTATGATTATTATTAAATTATTAATTATAAAAAAATGATGAAAATGATCGAAACCTAAATTAGGTATCCAACTTTTTAATTTTTTTTATATTTTCTTCTGCTTTATTCCTGCTTTCTGATCGTGATCCTATCTGAGTATATTTTTTATCTGCTATTTATTATATATTTTTTCAGTTCCTGATGCAAAATCAAGTCGACACCCACTCAATTTATATCAATCGATCACATTTTCTTTGTTTATAAAAACAGACGACCTTACATTATCATTTATCAATTACCACTCACCATTACAGCTTTTGATTCGATTGAATTAAAACAAGAAAACTCATTAAAAGCTCGAAAACTCTGTACATGTATCTTTTTTTCAAAAGCTCGAATTCGTATTGCATTTCAAAATCCTTAAATGTAGTTTTGTTAGGAATATTCTGTTCAAACTATCTATAAAATCTTAGCTTCCAATTCTTCCTACTTAATTCAAATTTTGAAGTCAAACTTGATTTTTAAAAAGTCAACGAATTTGTTCATGAAGAAATTCTTAAGTTTTTCGATGTTATAGGTTCAATTGACGATTCTAAAAGTTTCTATACATGATTTAGAAACCTTTTCGTGTTGTAATCTCTGGTCAAAACGTTCTCAATTTCATTATCAATTTTTTTTTATTTTAAGCTGTGCGACGAACAGCAGGTTCGTTTTTTTTTCGCTTTCTATTTATTCAAACACTTACATAGAACGTTTATGCTTTAAATCGAACAAATAATCTAATTGTTAAGTTTGTTTGGATCTCTGGTTGAATGAAGAACAAAGAAGAATAAGTTAGTTAAAGTTATTTAAACACGTATTATATTTAAATGGATTCTGTATAAATCAGAAAAGAAAGGGATGGAGGGATGGTTAAGTGTTGTGGCAGTGAGCGAGAGGTCTCGGGTTCGAGCCCCGTCTTGGGCATATTTTTTTTTTAGAAAGGCTTCTAAGGTAGTTTCCATCTCTATTTTTATTATTATTATTATTATTATTATTATTATTATTATTATTATTATTATTATTATTATTATTATTATTATTATTATTATTATTATTATTATTAGTATTATTATTATTATTATTATTATTATTATTATTATTATTATTATTATTATGTTATTATTGTTACTTACTAGTACTATTATATTACTAATTATTATCATTATTGTTAATTGTTAATAACATGATCATTAAAATTATTATCACTAATATAGTTTATATTATCATTATTATTAATATCATTAGTAATAACATTATTATTATTATTAGTATTATTATTATTATTATTGTATTATTATTGATAGTTTTAATTATTATGATTAAGATTATGGTTATGTTAAGTATTGTTACCAAAAATTATAATTTTTATCATTATTATTATTAAACTTTTCATTTTTATTAAAAACTGTTATCATTATTATTATTGTTGTAAGTATTATTATTATTAATATCATTATTATTATCATTAATGAAATCATAAACATTATTATCATTATTGAGTATTATTATTATTATCATTACTAATATTATTTTAGTATTATTATAATTACTATTTTAACAAACAAATTATATATATATAAATATATTTACACATAACATAATAAAATTTATATTTTTATCTATTTAGAATATATAAAATAAAGATAAGAAACTTACATGTTATTAATATATAAATGACATAACTAATAAATTTATATATATAAACTTATTCGATTACGAGTATATGTGTTAATATATATACTTGATATAGGTTCGTGAATCCGAGGTCAACTCTACATTTGTTCAATGCTGTCATATGCATATTTACTACAAACTATCGTATCGTATCGTGAGTTTTCATAGCTCCCTTTTTATATATATTTTTGGGTTGAGAATACATGTGCAACTTTTATAACTGTTTTATGTTTAGACACAAGTACTCAAACTTTTATGCTATATACGTGCTTTGTCATGCTAAATTCCTGTCGTAATATCGTTAATTGCTGAGGTATAAGATGCAAGCTTAGTTATTGTGAGTAGCGCTACTGAGAGTGACGTCTCTAGTCAGTTGACCGTTGGTCTTTGACTACATAATAATGATTCAACGACATGAATAACAAGTGTCACTGGGTAACTTTGTTTAGTCGCGATATTATAAACAGCAACTCTTTCGATTGATATATTTGGTATCAATCAACTTTAAACTTAAATCTTGTGGTCTAATGCTATACTGAACTATTGATTTATGATAAACCTATGAACTCACTCAACCTAGTGTTGATTTTTTAAAGCGTGTTTATTCTCAGGTACTTAAATATTGCTTCCGCTGTATATCTGCTGCTTTGATGATGATTGCTTGCTATGCTTGGAGTCTTCATTACATATCATATCAATTAAAGATAATTAATGTTCTAAATACAATGTAATCTATTTATCTTCCGCTGCAAAACTCAATAAAACGTCTCATATAGAGACGTTCTCGTTTATACAACTATGATTTGATATAATTAGTCACAAATACCCCAGACCCTATTTGGGGGTGTGACAGAAATGATATCAGAGCAGGCTATTGTAGAGAACCAGGATTGCATTTGATGTGTGTCTTATACAATTAGGTACTTTAGCAATATAGGACTACAACTTTCCTTGACTATAGTGCCTTTAATTGTTGCCTTTAATTGTTAAATGCTACACTATACCTTAGAAACTTTACTTATTAAATTCTTTAATATTCCTTTGAATGCCAAGCCAATCTAAGAACTCTGCTCACTCTTCTAGGTACTATCCAATTCCGCCACCACATTTAAATACGACACCATGATTTCTAAAAATCTTGACATTCCTATGTCATCTATCATGGTTTTGTGTATTACATATGTATTACATGAAATATTATCCATGATTTTGGAAACTCCTATATTTTACTATTCATACTCAAACGTATATAACTCCCTATTATATCACGTACCTATATGCCTTATGCCTTTATGCATCGGTTTGCGAACTGGGAAAATATCATTGAGTTATCAAGAATCTCAAAGACATTATAATGTCATCACTATTCACATTCGTTACTTTTAAATCTTTGCTTTCTCGTTGTTTTGATCATTGAACTTTCTTGACGAGTGGCGTCTACGAAACTCTAGAATGGAAGGGTTTGGAATACCGATTTAAAGGATCCTATAGCTCAAGCCCCTAGACCTGAATAGGCCATTACGAATTGAAAGTCTTTAATAGAAAGTTTATCTGATTACATACTTATTATTTATAATCTCAACACGTCATGCCGCTATTATTACATAAATGGAGGACACATCATATCTTATCATATCTTATCATATCTATCCCAATAGACTTTGTCTAACACTTTTCCTAAATTTCCTCCGTAAATCAAGGAAATCTTTTTGCTATATATACGTATTCAAGGAGACGAATATATCATTCAGTATCCAACACCCATTTCATATCAAACCCTATTCCAAACACATAATATGGATTCTTCGAACTCCTCGAGCTCCAATGGCAGCGTAATCGAAACAAACGAACCAATCAGCCATCATCTATTCTGGATGAATTGGGGATGAGTTCGTAGTCGACTTAATCAATGGAGACAAGAAAAAGGTGATCCCTTCCACCAACCGAATTCACCTCTTGGTGAAGAACCTGAAGCGCTTACCGGCGAACCAATCTGAAACACCATTTTCTCTCTTCTTTCTAGGGTATCCCGTCACGATTATATAATATCGAATATTCTAGATCTTATTCATCCCCTTGTTCCAACCGCCAATCATCCCGGAATAGTAGAAGAAGTCAACGAGCTTCGCACTCGAGTGGTGGCTCTGGAGAATATGGTGCGAATTCTACAAGCATCAGCTGCACCAGCAGCATAACCAGCACCACCAGTACCAGCAATACCGTCAACATCACCAAAACTGCAAGCACTGAAAGCACCAGCAGCATCACAAGCTCCGCAAACTCCAAAACTACTGAAGATACCATAAATATCAAGGAATATTAGTAATAATGAGTTAAGATGTATTGACTCATTCTTCCTGAAGAATTATATATGTATACTTTATATATATATATATATATATATATATATATATATATATATATATATATATATATATATATATATATATATATGGTTTAGAACAATAATAAGTCTTTTCGTACTAAGCTATTACGTGTGAATCTTAACTAGTATGTACTACTTGGTTAATTCATATCACTAATATGCTATGATGTACATCCTTCGTTAATGACTTAGCAATCGTTAATCACTGCTTCAACACAATAAACTCCATTTCATAATAAATTAAGTGTAACGACGAATGTATTGATTCATAACTTCATTAGCGAAATATTTCGCGACAATTATGAAATCTCTAAGGTTTTGGAGATTATTCATTCTCGTTTCAACCGTAAATCAAATGAGTTTAATATTATATTAACTCATTAAATCCATAATTACATCTGAAGGAAAATATATGTACGTATATTTTCATAAAGATTGTAATTAAATATTTTTTGTACAAACTGTTAATTGTGAAAATATTTTAACGGGTAGGTAATACCAGAGAAATATTTATATCTCACATTAATACACTGTACATTCTCCAATTTCGACTCATAAATCATTAACTATACTCACTACCTTCACAGCGATACACAATCATTTTCATACAAATTCAATTACATATTCTGATTTTGACATATCAGAATTCAAGTAAAGCTTTAGCAGATGTTATCTTCCTAAAGATCACTACATTCATGAATTATGTTCACTCTTATTCTATGATGAATTATCACATCAACCCACCGAAATTATCATTCTTTTCTTTTGAAATCAACAACATCTATTCGTCAACCATTAGATCCGATGACAATTACAATCAGCGTTTAATCATCTAAAAATAAAATTTCTTGAAACCATCTCGGATTGATAATCAATGATTCAGATTCGTTAATCTTGAGAATGCTGATGAAGCAGCAAAAGCTATAGATGGTCTTAATGGCCAAAAGTTTAATGATAAAGAATGACGTATTGAAAAAGCTCAGATTTGGAACTGAAAATCGGATTGAGCTAACCATGAAGGAGACCCAGGACAAATACAAGAACCAAACCCTATATTCAAAGAATCCAGGTAATTCTGGATCCGATAAAATCTTTAGAGAATATCTTGCTCCGAAGTCATGTTAAAAGCTTGAGAAAAAAATTTCTTCATCAACTTTCGAACTTAGAAATTCCAAAATATCATAATAAATATCTTCGATATTTCTGAAGATATTTTCATAAATATTCTCGTCCAAAATTATATACCTCTTCGTGCTATCTGTATTACATTATATAGGAAACTTCTGTAAAACCTAAATATAAATTATGAATGATTTGAAGTAGTGTTGGGAATTGAAGCATGAGTTAGTATAATATAATGACGTCAGGCCAACGTGATTATATTACAGTAAGTCATGTTAAATTTTTAATGGAAGATGATGATTCATAGACTTTATTAATCATCATTTGCCATGTTACACGACTCTTACATTCTATCTAATCTCTGAACATATCAAGAAAATATATTCTTGATAGTTCTATCCTCAGTAATTCTAGTAATTTAACAAATCTAATCATGATACTACGTTCCTTTCTACTTAGAACAATAGGTTCATTTGAAACTTCATACCTACGAATTCTGGACCATTACTTGCTTTACAAAAGCATGAAGCTTCGACATATAAGGGAAAATATAAAGCCCGATAACAACACCGAAATTACAAACCGTGTATATCAATGCGTATAGCAATATAAAGACACGGGAGAACTAAAAACACTATAAATCCAAGAGCATAGTAGAAGTAAACTGACTCTTCCGGCGACAGAAGAAAAAGAAGAACGATAGATATAAAAGTCAGGACTATATCTAGAATAAGAACTGGATGGAGCATTTTCACAATCTTTGGAAGTATGAATTGAGGAAGAAAGTATAGAAGTGGTGAAGATAATGAAACGGAAGAAGCTAATTTATAGCGAAATTCCAGACACAGCAATCGAGGCAATTCACCGCATTTAATCAAAGAAAATCTCAATTCCCTTAATTACCGGAGAATCAAATCTTATAAAGATTACGAAGAATTTCTTTAAATCCCTTGAATTCCGGAAATCAACTTTAACCATGTCAAAAGTTAAGGCGAATATTTAATTTCCTCATTTCACTCTTTTGCGATAGCTTCGTTTATATATTCTTCATGTAATCGAATCGTTTCATCCATATTACCCAATATTAATAAAACTCTATTTTTCAATTCATATTCATCATTCTTGTTGTAAAGAATGACGATCTCTATCAAATTTCATGACTATGATTTTCATGAACTCCTCTCTATTTTGTCTATCCTAATATTGTGGCATAAATGCGCAAGGTTTTAAATGAGCTCAATACTATTCATAACACATTTCATGTGTTCAGTTTACTGAAATGCTTGTATAGCACCATCTGTGACGACCCGGAAATTTTCGACTAAATTTAAACTTAATCTTTATATGATTTCGACACGATAAGTAAAGTCTGTAATGTTGAGTCTCGAAAACTTTGGAACAGTTACATGAATGCATTTGCCCTTTTACCATTCCCAACGATTCACGAACAATTACTTGTAAATAGATATGTATATATTTAAATATATATAAATAATAATTTGAAATATATTATAATTAACTATGTAAAATAAAACAATATATAATAATTATTATTTAAAAACATATCTATATATATAAATAAGGTATATTGAATATATAAATATAGTTTCGAATTTATTTAGTAAACAATAGAAGCACTCGTTTATCATTCGATGGTTATTTAAATAAGTTAAGTTCAAACTTAGGTGATTTAAAAATAAACGGTGATTCAAAAATGAGTTTTATAAATTTTAGGCTTAATAATAATATACGTAGAACTTGTTTGTCATTTTTTTTAAAACTTTTTATATTTTACTTGGGGGTTGAGAGTGAATAATTAATGAAATTTTTTATTTAATAATTAGTGATCAAATTTTTACCATAATAACCAAAATAAATAAAACTATTTAATTTAAAAATATGGGATTTTTAAGAAGACTTTTATCCGTCATTGATAAACAATGGTGTACGAAATAGTACCCTAATAAACTGTCGGCAGACTCACATGTTTGATTACTATGTTACTTTTTCCTTATTATTCCTTCTCTGACACTTAATATTATAATATATGTGTGCATTGTTTTAATAGCTGTGATTGAATTATTAATAATTCATTGCTTTTGAATTTAACTATCACAAAAGTCTTATATATACATGTACTTATGATATGCATATATTGCATCTATGAACCGAACACCAACCATCTTCCTTTTGGTATCCTATTTCGATTCAAGAATTAAACTACCATCGATGCCCACTTTCCTTCTTTAATCACCGTCCAACTTCACCCATCCGCCACTATGAACAACGAACCACCACCATCATCTTAGTTACTTCGTTTTCTGTTTCTAATGAAATCCCAAAACCGCCACCACCTTGATCACCAAAGTAACTCAACACCATCTTTGTACCCCCATTAAGCTACACCGAATCACCACCGTTCATCAACTTCACCACTTTATTCTTCATTCATAAACCACCCTCTTCAATTTTGGTCAAGCACCTATACAACCGTCACCACCATTACAGTCTTCTTCCACCACCCGATCACCACCTCGATCTACGCCACCATCTCACCTCGATAGAACACCAAACAACACCATCTTAAAACCATCACTCGCCTCACCATAAACCCACCTTGAAACACCACCGTGAACCCACAAAAATCTCGCCATCTTTCTCCCTCATCTATCTCTCTCTTCGATATTGATTAGGAAATCGTCGGCCACCATCACTCTCACTACTTCATCACCTTCCATCACCCTTAAGCCACTGTTTACGCTGATGTACAACCTCTTTTCTTTTGTTTCACTGTTTTCGACAACCACACAAACCCATAAATTGTTGTTACATGTCCGATTGCTATGGTGCAGCTGGGATCCTTTTTCACGTTCGAATAAAACACCGTAGGAACCACCATTAATCACCACCATATATATATTTTTTTCCCGCTACAGCTATTTTTTTTTCTGCTACCGTCGTTGGAACACACCACCAAACCGTCACTTGATTGCTTCGATCGTTCATGTTACTACTGCGTTTCATTTTTTTTTTCCTATTCTAGACAACAAGTTGATGATGATGTTTAAAGGTGTGTATTAAATATTAATATGCAATACTTTGTCAAGCTCATAGACAAAAGCATGCATGAAGATTAAGTTTAGTGGCCGACCAGTGGATTCTATAGATAATGATTGTTTAATTTTTTTTTTATTTGCAATCCAATACTACTTCTGGTGTTGTATTTTGAGCCACCTTTCCTCTTATTTTTGAGCCATAAAAATTATATAGTTGTTGGGCCGAGAGCCTAGAATTTTGTTAGGCCTTTTAAATCGTATGATTTACAATTGATATGAAACGGGCCACTAAACCCAATTTAAGTTGCAAGATGGGTTGTTTATCCAGTTGGGTCGTGTCCCAATTTTGTTAAGCCGCATTTTTATGGTTTGCTGTGGAGACAAGAAGGATACTAAACATGACTATAAAAATGATAGTTATGATATAGAGCATGATTATAAATAGGATGATAAATGATTTGGTGATACATTGATAATGATACAAGAGATATATGATGATGATAATGACGAGAGATGATAGGATGAAATGATTAAGATGGGTGATGTTATGATTAGGTTATACGCGTATGATAATCATGATGAAGTAATGGTTATGAATAAGGATGTTATCGGGTTAGCGGGAGGTCGCTGGCTCAAACCCGGACTTGGGCATTTTTTTTAAGGGCAACTTCATTGAGGTAGTTTACTTATTACTCGTTTTTATTATTATTATTATTATTATTATTATTATTATTATTATTATTATTATTATTATTATTATTATTATTATTGTTATTATTAGTAATACCATTTATATTAAAAATTATCGTTTTCAAAAATATCATTTTTATTATCACTATTATTGTTATTATTACAAATAAATATTATTTTACAAAAATACATTACAAATATATTAATATTATATATATTACTAAATTTTTATGACATTAAGTAAGCTATATATATAAAATATATTAATTAATATAAATATATATTCTTATCATATATAAACCTTGAAATAAATTTCTATTTTTAATATATTATGATAAATGATAAATATTGTATTATTAAACTACTTTAATAAGAATTTACTAATTTAATATCAATAAATGTAATATAGAAATAACTATTAACTATCTAAAATACATAGGATAAATATAACTTAATTAGTAATATGATATGTAAATTATTAATATATCAACTCGTTAGTTGTTATTATATGTTTTAATATATATAACTGATATAGGTTCGTGAATCCGAGGCCAACCCTATACTTGTTCAATATCGTCATATGTATTTTTACTACAAAATACATTAGGTGAGTTTCATTTGCTCCCTTTTTCTCTTTACATTTTTGGGACTGAGAATACATGCGTTGTTTTTACAACTGCTTTATTAAATGCTTTTGAAATATATTTTAAACTGCGAATACATGAAATGCTTCTATAAATGTTTGACGAGATAGACACAAGTAAAACATTCCTCGAATGAATTATGTGGACATGATAATTGCCACCATTGAATTATGTGGACATGATAATTGCCACTATTGAATTATGTGGACATGATAATTGCCACCATTGAATTATGTGGACATGATAATTGCCACTATTGAAATATGTGGACATGATAATTGCCACCATTGAATTATGTGGACATGATAATTGCCACCAATTGATGTGAATGTTATATATCGAGAGAATGATTTTATACACAGGTTATGTGTATGTTATTTTTGTGCACAAGATATGTGTACGGTTACTATGATTTATGAAAATGGTTTCGTACACGAGAAAGATGTACTGTATTTAAAAGATATAGCATGTACATTACATGTGGGTATAGGATTCGGGCCCATTTGTACCATGCAGGATTTAAATCTTGTGGTCTATCAAAATGATGAATTTTATTGTTTTATGATAAACTTATGAACTCACCAACCTTTTGGTTGACACTTGAAAGCATGTTTATTCTCAGGTATGAAAGTAACCTTCCGCTGTGCATTTGCTCATTTTAAAGACATTATTTGGAGTAGATCATCGCAATGGGACCAGATGTTGGTGACTTCGTCCAGATGGATTAGGACGGGGTATGACATGTGGTATCATAGCGGTGGTCTTAGCGAACCAGGTCTTGCATTAGTGTGTCTAACTAGTAGTTGTTTAGTTGCGTTAGTGAGTCTGGACTTCGACCGTGTCTGCATGTCAAAATTTTTGCTTATCATTTAGTGTCAAAAATTATTTTCTTATCATCCTTAAAGTCTAGACACGTCTTACTACCTCTATTGTATAGACTGTGTATAGATAAATTCATATCTTAGCGTATCTGTTATTGTTACCTTTGCCTGACAGCTTCCGTAGATTTCTCCGTAACTTATAGAATTTTAGTATTATATATACATATGTAACTTATGTATTGCAGGGTACTAATCTACATCCTATAATCTATTTCTTATCAAAAATCCTTCATCTGATCATATGAGGCGAATCCCTCAACCAGTTCGAGTTCCTCAGATTTCGATAGCTATTCCGATAGTTAATCCGACAGCTATTCCGATAAGGATTTCCACTCGAACTCCGAAAGCAATATAACCAGAATGAATCAACCAATCATCCATCCCCAATTCATCTGATGGGTTCGTAGTCAACTTAATCAATGGAAACGCGCAGAAGGCGATCCCCTCCACTAACCGAATTTATCTCTTGGCAATGAACCTGAAGCACTTACCGGCGAACCAGTCCGAAACACCATTTCCACCCTCATTTCCCGAATATCTCGCCATGATTATATTCTATCTAAAATTCTAAACCTCATTCATCCACTCGTTCAAACCGACAATCATCCCGGCGTAATAGAAGAAGTCAATGAGCTTTGTGCTCGAGTAATGGCTCTGGAGAATATGGTGCAAAATGTACCAGCTTCAGCAACATCACCGGCACCAACAGTACCACCAGTAACAGCACCAGTACCATCAACAATCCATGCCTCAACATCTCATCCTATATCTCGAGCATAATCATCGTTCTACATGACGTTCTATATCATTTATCTTCGTTCTATATGACGATTATGTAATCTCTAATGTTTTAGAGATTATATATTCTTGTTCTAACGGTAAATCAAATGAGTTTAATATCATATTGACTCGTTAAATCCATGATTACATCTGAAGAAAATATATATGTATATATTTTCATAAAGATTGTAATTAAAAATTCTTTCGTACAAACTGTTAATGGTGAAAATATTTTAACGGGTAGGTAATACCCGAGGAATATTTAGATTTCACATTAATAAGTTACACTGTACAATCTTCGAATCTGATTCAACAGTCATTCACTATCTTACTTACATCCACAGATATACGAATCTGTTCACCACAGAATAACCATTTTCATTCAATTTCATATTTGGATTTTGACCTATCAGAATTCGACAAGTGGCATAATGAAGAAAACATTTGACAAAAATAAAATTTGTTAGAAACAAACAAATTAACCATGAGGAAATTTTGTTAAGAATCCACGCTAACAAAATCCTAGCTAACTATTCCTAGCTAACTGATTACATTTTATTTATCGCAGTTTATTTATCGCAATTTTATGTATCGTCATTTAATTTCTGTATTTATTTTACGCACTTTAGATATCGGGACACGTATACAAGGTTTTGACATATCATATCGACGCATATATATATATATATATATATATATATATATATATATATATATATATATATATATATATATATATATATATTATTTGGAATAACCATAGACACTCTATATGCAGTAATGATCAAGTTCTCTATACAGGGTTGAGGTTGATTCTCAAATAATATATATACTTTGAGTTGTGATCGAGTCTGAGACATGTACACGGGTCACGATATGTATTAATTAATTCGAATATTATATATGAATTATTGAATTGCTAACTGTGGACTATCAATTGTGGACTGCCAATATTGGATAATTAAAATGAATTAAAATATTGAGTATAACATATGAAATTAAACAATTTATCAAGTTGCCACTTGATTTCATCTTAAACCTCATTTGTATCTTAACGATTACAATCTACGTTCAAACTTTTCATGATTTTTGTAAACACCTCAATCGAGAGGATGATCTAACTACACGTATCTGTGTCAGATCCTTTAGCATTGTTATTACCGAAAATAACTTTGCAATCCCTTTTCAAATTAGCCAATTTTATCACAGCTCCAGCAAATCAACTTCGACTTTTCGTTCGAAACAACCTTAACCTTGATATATATGCGTGCTCTTTTATTGTTACCAGGGAACCTTTTATATTCCACGATATTATCAGTAGATGTACCAGCAACCCCGTTGATCTTTGATTTTTCGAAAATCATTATATTCATTGAAACCCTATCATATACTCATCTGCATCTTGCAACGAGAACTGCCATACCAATTACCGAGAATCAGCAATCAGTACTTTGAAAACTCACAGCATATCTACATCAACAGTTATATGTATGACATTTATCTCTTAGAATTATGATCTTTCATTCTGAAATTCTGAAAAGCACTGAGTCTACAAATCAATACTCTGAATGTTGAAAAAGCTGAATGAAGCAGCAGAAACCGTAGACAACCGTAAACGACCTTAATCATCGGAAGTTTGATGATAAAGAATAGTATGTTGGAAAAGCTCAAAAAAGTTGGAACTGGAAAACTGATTGAGCAAACTACGAAGGAGTCTCTGAACAAAACACAAGGACTAAATTGGTACATTAAGAATCCTGATGATTCTGTTTCTGATGAAATCTTTAATGAATACCTTGTTTTTGACTCCAAACTCTTGCGGACAAAATTTTTTTCACCATCCTTCGATATTAGAAATTCCAAGATATCATCGTATCTTTCATTATAAATATCCTCCATATTTCTGAAGATATTTTCATAACTATTTTTATCTGAAATCATTAATCTCTTCGTGCTATCAGTGTTACATCATATAGAAACTGTTAGTTTCTATATTCTGTAAACTTTCGAGCTTAAAATATGAATGTTATTGAAGTAATGTTGGGAATTGATGCATGAGTTAGTATAATATAATGACACTTGATCAACGTGATTATATTACAGTAAGTCATGCTGAGTTTCTAAATGGAACATGATGATTCACAAATTATAACGTCATCATGTGTCATGTTACATAACTCTTTCATTCTGATTAACTTCTAAACATATCAAGAAAATATATTCTTGATAGTTCTATTCTTAGTGATTCTGGTAAATTGACAAATCAAATCGTGTCAATACATTCTTTCTTATTTAGAACATGATGTTTATCCAAAATTCCATACTTACGAATTCTGGATCATTACTCGCTTTACTAAAGGTCGAGAGGATAATAAAAAGGCAAAGAGATCCAAAATATAAGAGAAAATATAAAGCCCAATGACAACACCGAAATTACAAACCGTGGATATCAGTACATATGGCAATATAAAGACACGGGAGGATTATAAATACAATAATCCCTAGAGCATAATAGAAATAAACAGATTCTTCAGGTGAGAGTTGGAAAAGAAGAACGATCATTGCGATAGTTAGGATAAGGACAAGGATCAGTACTGGATTAAGCATTTCTACAATCTTTTGAATTTGGGAATTGAGTATAGGAATGGTGAGAATAATGGAACGAAAGAGTTTAATTTATAATGGAAATACCAGACAGAGTAAACGAGGCAGATCATCGTATTTAATTATAAAGATCTTAAATTCCTTATTCGCCGAAGAATCAAATCTTTTAGATTTCGAAGATTCTCTTTAATCGCTTAAATTTCAGAAATCAATTGTGACTACGTCACAGGTTAAGTCAAATCTGTATTTACTCATTCCACCCTTTTATGATAACTTCACTCGTACGCTTCGCATAATCGAATCGTTTTGGCTATAGTACTCAATGATGATGAAACTCTATTTATGAACTCAAATTCGTCATGAAAACATTTTTATTGTTAGCCATGACGACCTTACTCAAATTTCGGGACGAAATTTCTTTAACGGGTAGGTACTGTGACGACCCGGGAATTTTCGACTAAATTTAAACTTAATCTTTATATGATTTCGACACGATAAGCAAAGTCTGTAATGTTGAGTCTCGAAAACTTTGGAACAGTTACATTTTTAATAGTTTGTTAAATATATATAAAATTATTAAAAATACGTTTTAATTATTAAAAATGCAAAAATATAAAAAGAAAAACAAAAAATTATATATTTTTAATAGTTTGTTAAATATATATAAAATTATAAAGTTTCTTTATTTTTATTTTAGTTCTTGAAATATAAGTTTTTATTTAAATAAATATTTTATAAAAACAGAAAATTAAATATAAAATAGAAAAAATATATATATAAGTAATCGGGCTACACTGTAGCATCCCAGATTCTGGCCCGAAACCCTACTCCATGCGACCGCATGGATTTATAACGCAAAGACCATGCAATCGCATGGCCTGATCTGACACGCCACAGTTTGACCTATTTCAGCATTAATTACGGAATATTAATTATTAATTATTATTATTATTATAAACCCTAATTAGGGTTATTTATTTAATTTATTAATTTAGTTTTTAGTTTTAATTTGTAATTTAAGTTTTAATTAGTTTTATTAAATATAAAATTGATACTTTTATAAAATATTAATATAAAAATAATATTTTTATAAAAATTGTACTTTTTACAACTTTAAGTTTATTTTTATATTTTATATCTTTTTATTTGTTTTAGCGTAATATTTGTATTTTTCGTTCGTATTTAGTTCTAAGTCATAGTTTTTACCGTAGTTATTTTTATTTCTAGATTTTTAGGCTTTGCCCTAAAATCCCTTAAGTACTTTTTCTTTAGACTAAGATTTAGGTGCTTTAGAATTTTGCGACGCCGTTTTAAAATTTTAGTATTTTTTAAGTTATTGCCGTTTTGGATATAGTATTTTTTTTAAGCTTTAATATTTTTAGACGCAACTTTTAATTCTTAGTTTTTAGACTTTTAAGTTTCAACGCGCTACGTTCTTTTTATTATTTTTCGACCTTTTATTTTTCGAAGTTTTTCGACGCAACTCTTTTTCTTTCTTATTTCTCGATGCTCTAGTTTTTAGGACATAGAATTTTCTATTTCTTCTCTAAAATTTCTTTAAATTTCAACTAAAAATTATTTTAAGTGGTTAAATTGATAGACATCCAAATTTTCTGCTTCGTAGTAATAGTTAGATTTGTTAATGGCTGAGTTGTGAGCTTCTGATTTAAAGGATTCTGGCTCCCTGCTACATCTTTTGGCTATTCGAAACGTGGCAAAAGCAGAAAATTCTATTAATTTGATAACTTATATAATTTTTATATTTTATAACTAATAGGATATTCAGTGAATTGTAGTGACCCGGAAATTTCCGACCAAATTTAAACTTGATCTTTATATGAATTCGACACGATAAGCACAGTCTATTAAACTGAATCTCATAATGTTTGAACTATTTCCATGAATGCATTTGACTTTGACCATCTCCGACGATTCACGAACAATTGTTTGTAAACAACTAATGATATGGATATAAAAATGTATATAATTATAAAGATACGTATTAGAAATTATAAAATATTATTAACCCATTAAAATAAAATAAAAATGTAAAATATTATGCAAAATAAGTTGTTACTAAAATAAATCTAGATATAAATGAATTTTCTATAATAAATATTATTAAATGTATATTGAATTATATATAAAAGGTGTAAACATTAAATATTCAAATGAGTGATATCCTACAAAATACTATATATATATATACTGTGTATGTGTATAAGTTGGAAAAATAGTTGTATATTAGTATTATTATTTCATTTTTTTTTTTGATATTAACACTAATGCTAATATTAATATATGTATTATTAATTTTACTATATAAGATATTTAGATATGAAAATTGATACAATTAATGTATTATAACTACTAAAGTCACTATTATCAGTATTAATATCATTATTATAATAATTAATAGAAAAATTATAAGTATTATGATTATTATTATTATTACCAAAAGTTATAAATCTTATTTAAAATTTATCATTATTACTTTCATCATTAGTCTTTATATGTTTGATTTTTATTTTAACAAATATTATGACCAATATTATTATTTGTATTTTTTTTACTATTATGAATAATAATATCAATATTATTATTATTAATATAATATAATTATTAAAAAAATATATAATAATAATAATAATATATAGTGATTGATATGTACTGATAAGATCACAGGTATATTTTTTTGGTTGTTTTATTCTTCCTCTCCTTTTCTTCTTCAAACCCGTGAACTTCATATCCACCATCAACAACTCTTCAAATAATTTAACCGACTTTTATTTCAGTGTAAATCATTCTACTACAAAATAAATTGATCAATTTCTGAACTCAGCTGGAAGATCCAATAAACCCACCACAGTCTTCGGTATTTTTTTTTATTCATTTCATCTTTAATTTGATTTTGAATGAGATTACAAAAAGTAAAAATGTCAAGTTGTTAGGAATCCTCCATGTAAACTTTCTGAAAAACATCAAGTCTCAATTCATTATATCGTGTCTGAATTTTCGAAGTCAAAGTTATGAAGAAAAAGTCAAACTATTTGTTCATAAGAAAATTCGAGTTCGTTTTTGGATTTATGGAACAAGTGATGATTTCTCAAGTTTGTATACATTATTTCCAAACTATTTTGTGTAGAAAGTTTTCGTTAAAACGTCCTTAAAAATCGAATCAATTTTTTTTTTCTCTTTATAGCAGCGACGGGCTGCAAGTTTTTTTTTTTTTTTTTTTATTGTAAATTCAATTATTAATGATTAATTAGTTGTTTCAAAGTTTATATAACGTCCAAATTCAAATCGTGCAACTTTATTAAGATGTCAAAAGAGATTGTGGGTTTGATAGATTGAAGATGATGAAGAAGAGGGAGAAACAGAAATACAGTTTATATAAAAGAGGTGTTCAATTGTAAACAGAAAAACAGATATGGTGTACTGGTTTGGAAACGTTATGGGGTAGCGGGTGGTCCTGGGTTCAAGTCTCGGTTTGGGCAGTGTTGTATTTTTTTTGAGCTTTTAAAGGTAGTTCACTTATCAACTTACTATTATTATTATCTTTATTTTTATTATTATTATTGTTATTATCATAAATGTTATTATTACTATTATTAATATTATTGTATTGTTATGTCATTAATATTACTCACTAGTATCATCATATTACTAAATATTACCATTTATTAATATCATTAGTATTAACATAATTAAAATTAACTGTATCATTATTATTGTCACTATGAATTATTACGATTAAGATTATGGATATGATAATTATGGATAATACTAAGTTTATGAATATTATTATCATTACAATAAGAAAACTTAGTATTAACATTATTATTATTATGATTGAATAAAGTAAATTCTTACTAATGTTATGATTACTAATATTATTATCTTTACGAAATATTAATATTTAGTATTATTATTATTAATACAAAGTACCATTATTATTATTTCGAATATGATTATTATTATTATTGTTCCAACGAAAATAACACAAACTATTATTATTAGTACCATTAATATTAGTACTAGTAACAGTGTAGACTTATTATTATTATTAACAAAAGTATTATTATAATGACTATCATTAGTAATAAGATCGCATATTAATAGTTATTATTATGAAGTATTATGTATTATTATCGAAATTATTATTTTTCATTATCATTATTATTATTAACTTATCATTTTATATAAAATTTACATTAATATTATTATTATTAAATTAAATAGAATTATCATTCATATTTTAATATTTTCATTAATTTAACTAGCAAATGATCTTTATATAACAATATATTTTATAACACAAATGTAAACTATATTAATATCTTATTTATTAAAATAAATAAAATGAATATAATGAAGCATAAAAGTTATTTTAATATTAAGAATTATATTACCAATAATATACATATTTGTTCAACTACAAGTATATGTATTAATATATATATACGAATGATATAGGTTCGTGAATCCGAGGCCAACCCTGCATTATTCAATGTCGTAATATGTATTTTTACTACAAAATACATTTGGTGAGTTTCATTTGCCTTTTTACCCTTTATATTTTTGGGCTGAGAATACATGCGCAATTTTTATAAATGTTTTACGAAATAGACACAAGTAATCGAAACTACATTATATGGTTGAATTATCGAAATCGAATATGCCCCTTTTTTATTAAGTCTGGTAATCTAAGAATTAGGGAACAGACACCCTAATTGACGCGAATCCTAAAGATAGATCTATCGGGCCTAACAAGCCCCATCCAAAGTACCGGATGTTTTAGTACTTCGAAATTTATATCATGTCCGAAGGAGGATCCCGGAATGATGGGGATATTCTTATATATGCATATTATTAATGTCGGTTACCAGGTGTTCAATCCATATGAATGATTATTTTTATCTCTATGCATGGGACCTATGTTTATGAGAAATGGAAATATGAAATCTTGTGGTCTATTAAAATTATGAAATGATTATTTATGTTAAACTAATGAACTCACCAACCTTTTGGTTGACACTTTAAAGCATGTTTATTCTCAGGTACGAAAGAAATCTTCCGTTGTGTATTTGCTCAGTTTATAAATATTACTTGGAGTCATTCAAGGCATATTTCAAAAGACGTTGCATTCGAGTCGTCGAGTTCATCAAGATTATTATCAAGTCAATTATAGTTGGATATATTATGAAATGGTATGCATGCCTGTCAACTTTCGATGTAATGAAAGTTTGTCTTTTCAAAAACGAATGCAATGTTTGTAAAATGTATCATATAGAGGTCAAGTACCTCGCGATGTAATCAACTGTTGTGAATCGTTTATAATTGATATGGACTTCGTCCGGATGGATTAGGACAGGTCTTCACAGTTGGTATCAGAGCGGTGGTCTTAGCGAACCAGGTCTTGCATTAGTGAGTCTAACTGATAGTCGTTAGAATGCATTAATGAGTCTGGACTTCGACCGTGTCTGCATGTCAAAAGTTTTGCTTATCATTTAGTGTCGAAAAATTATTTGCTTATCATCCTTAAAGTCTAAGACACGTCTTACTGCCTTTATTGCATAGACAGTGTATAGTTAAATTCATATCTTAGCGTATCTGTTATTGTTACCTTTGCCTGACAGCTTCCGTAGATTCCTCCGTAGCTTATGGGATTTTAGTATTATATATGCATATGTAAATTATGTATTGCAGGGTACTAATCTACATCCTATAATCTATTTCTTATCGAAAATCCTTCATCTGATCGTACGAGATGAATCCCTCAACCAGTTCGAGTCCATCAGATTTCGATAGCTATTTCGATAGTTATTCCGACAGCTATTTCGATATGGATTTCCACTCGAGCTCTTAAAGCAGAGTAACCGGAATGAATCGATCAATTAGCCATCATCTATTCTGAATGAATTGGAGATGGGTTCGTAGTCGACTTAATCAATGGAAACGCGAAGAAGGCGATCATTTCCACTAACCAAATTCACCTCTTGACAATGAACCTAAAACGTTTACCGGCGAACCTGTTCGAGACACCATTTTCTCTCTCATTTCCAAAGTATCTCATCACGATCATATACTATCTCAGATTCTAAACCTCATTCATCCGCTCGTCCGAACCGACAATCATCCCGGTGCAATAGAAGAAGTTAACGAACTTCGCGCATAAGTTGTAGTCTTGGAAAATATGGTGCAAAACGTACCAGCTTCATCCAAATCACCGGCACCAACAGTACCACCAACAACCCAAATTTCAATATCACATGCCTCAACATCTCAATCTATACCTCGAGTATAATAATCATTATACATGACATTCTACATCAGTTATCTTCGTTCGACATGGTGATTATGTAATCTCTAATGTTTTAGAGATTATTTATTCTAGTTCCAACTGAAAACTAAATGAGTTTAATATCATGTTAACTCATTAAATTCATGATTACATCTGAAGAAAATATATATGTATATATGTTTTCATAAAGATTGTAATTAAAAATTCTTTTGTACAAACTGTTAATAATAAAATATTTTAACGGGTAGGTAATACCCGAGGAATATTTAAATTTCACATTAATAAGTTACACTGTATATTCTTCGAATCTGATTCAACAGTTATTCACTATCCTATTTACAACCACCGGGATACTTATCCGTTCACCAAAGAATAACTATTTTCATTCAAATTCAATTTCATATTTGGATTTTGACCTATCAGAATCCAACAAGTGGCATAATGAAGAAATAATGGACACAATAAAAATTGATTAGAAACAGACTAATTAACAATATTAAATTTTATTAAGAAACCACGCTAACAAAATCCTAGCTAACTGTTCCTAGCTAACTGTTAATTCCGTATTACATTTTATTTATCGCAATTTATTTATCGCAATTTATTTTATCGCAATTTATATTCTCGCAATTTTATTTATTGTCATTTAATTCCTGTTATTTACTTTACGCACTTTATTTATCGTCATTTAATTTCTGTTATTTATTTTACGCACTTTAAATATCGGGACACGTATACAAGGTTTTGACATATCATATCGACACATCTATATATATTATTTGGAATCACCATAGACACTCTATATGCAGTAATGATCGAGTTCTCTATACAGGGTTGAGGTTGATTCTATAATAATATATATACTTTGAGTTGTGATCGAGTCTGAGACATGTACACGGGTCACGATACGTATTAATTAATTCAAATATTATATGTTAAACTATATATGAATGATTGCATTGTCAACTGTGGACTAATAACATTGGACAATTAAAATGAATTAAAATATTGAATATAACATATGAAACTAAACAATTCTTCAAGTTTGCCACTTGATTTCGTCTTAAACCTCATTTGTATCTTCACGATTACATTCTGCGTTCAAACCTTTCATGATTCTTGAAAACACCTCAATCGATAGGATGAATCAACCGCACTTCATCTACGGAAGGAAAGATTTATGCATATAGTTATGCACCTGAGAAACTCTCGGCAATTGAGTAAAAGTTCAACACGTAGCCGCGTCAGATCCTTTGGCATTTATTAACAAAAATAACTTTGCGATCCCTTTTCAAAATTAGCCAATTTTGTCACAGCTCCAACAAGTCAACTTCGACTTTTCGTACGAAACAACCTTATTATAACGTTTATATATACGCGTGCTCTTTTATTGTTACCAGGTAACCTTTCATATTCCATCATATTACCATCAGCGTTTAATCATCTAAAGACACAATTCTCCTGAAACCACCTCGGAGTAATAACCGATGATTCAGATATCATAGCATTAAATGCAGAGGAAACAGGAAAATGGTAGATGGTCTAAACGGACAAAAGTTTGATGATAAAGAAAAGAGTGTTAGGAACGCTCGATAGAAAATTGGGTATTGAAAAATAGATTGAGTTACCCATGAAGGAGACCAAGGACAAATACAAGGACCAAATCCTATATTCAAAGGATTCAGGTAATTCTGGATCCGTTGAAATCTTTAGAGAATATCTTGCTCCGAAGTCATGTTAAAATCTTGCGGAAAATCTTTCTCCATCAACCGTCGAACTTAGAAATTCCAAAATATCATCATCAATATCTTTGATATTTCTGAGGATATTTTCATAAATATTCTCGTCCGAAATTATATACCTCTTCGTGCTTCCTGTATATCAATATATTGGAAACATTCAATAGAAAATATAGTACTGAAAAGCAGATTATGCGAAACTATGAAGAAAGCCGTGGATAAATCATAAAGAATAAGTTTGACTTCAAAGAATCCAAATAATTCAATGTCTGCTAAAGTCTATAGTGAATAACTTGCTCCTTACTCTAAACCCTTGCAGACAATAGTTTCTATCATCCTCTGATTTTAGATATTCTGAGATATTATCGTACCTTTCATTATAAATATCCCCCATATTTCTGGAGATATTTTTATAACTATTCTTATCTGAAATCATTAATCTTTTCGTGCTATCAGTATTACATCATATAGAAACTGTTAGTTTCTATATTCTGTAAATTTTCAAGCTTAAAATATGAATGTTATTGAAGTAATGATGGGAACTGATGCATGAGTTAGTATAATATAATGACACTTGATCAACGTGATTATATTACAGTAAGTCATGCTGAGTTTCTAAATGAAACGTGATGATTCACAGATCATAACGTCATCATGTGCCATGTTACATGACTCTTTCATCCTACTTAACTCCGTAACAAATCAAGAAAATGTATTCTTGATGGTTCTATCTTCCGTGATGTTGATAAATTTGAAAATCAAATCGTGCTATCACGTTCCTTCATGCTTAGAACATTATAATCATTCGAAACTCTATATCTATAAATTCTGGACCATTATTCGCCTGACTTGAAGTCGGGAAGAGAAAACAAAAGCATAGAGCTTTGAAATACAAGGGAGAATATAAAGTCCGATAACAACACATAAATTACAAACCGTGTATATCAATGTTTATCGCAACATAAAGACACAGGAGAATTAAAAACATTATAATCCCAAGGGCGAAGTAGAAGAAAGCAGATTCCTCTGGTGGAAGTTGGAAAAGGAGAATGATTGTTGCGATAGTAAGGATGAGGACAAGGATCAGAACTGGATTAATCATTTTCAGAATCTTTTGGATGTATGAACTAAGAAAGAAAGTATAAGAATGGTGAGAATAATGGAAAGGAAGAACTTAATTTATACTGGAAATATCAGACGTAGTAATCGGGGCAGATCACCGTATTTAATTAAAGAGATCTTAATTTCCATAAATCCCGAAGAATCAGATTTTATAGATCTTCAAGATTTCCTTTTAAATCCCTTGAATTCCGGAATTTAACCAAGACAACGTCAGAAGTTAAAACAAAACTTCATTTATTCATTTCACTCTTTTGAGATAGCTTCACTTGTACGCTTCGAATAATCGAATCGTTTTATCCAAATTATTCAATAATGATAAAAACTCTATTTATCAGCTCATATTCGTCAGGAAAACATATTTATTGTTAGCCATGACGACCTCACTCAAATTTCGGGACGAAATTTCTTTAACGGGTAGGTACTGTAGTGACCCGGAAATTTCCGACCAAATTTAAACTTGATCTTTATATGAATTCGACACGATAAGCACAGTCTATTAAACTGAATCTCATAATGTTTGAACTATTTCCATGAATGCATTTGACTTTGACCATCTCCGACGATTCACGAACAATTGTTTGTAAACAACTAATGATATGGATATAAAAATGTATATAATTATAAAGATACGTATTAGAAATTATAAAATATTATTAACCCATTAAAATAAAATAAAAATGTAAAATATTATGCAAAATAAGTTGTTACTAAAATAAATCTAGATATAAATGAATTTTCTATAATAAATATTATTAAATGTATATTGAATTATATATAAAAGGTGTAAACATTAAATATTCAAATGAGTGATATCCTACAAAATACTATATATATATATACTGTGTATGTGTATAAGTTGGAAAAATAGTTGTATATTAGTATTATTATTTCATTTTTTTTTTTGATATTAACACTAATGCTAATATTAATATATGTATTATTAATTTTACTATATAAGATATTTAGATATGAAAATTGATACAATTAATGTATTATAACTACTAAAGTCACTATTATCAGTATTAATATCATTATTATAATAATTAATAGAAAAATTATAAGTATTATGATTATTATTATTATTACCAAAAGTTATAAATCTTATTTAAAATTTATCATTATTACTTTCATCATTAGTCTTTATATGTTTGATTTTTATTTTAACAAATATTATGACCAATATTATTATTAGTATTTTTTTTTACTATTATGAATAATAATATCAATATTATTATTATTAATATAATATAATTATTAAAAAAAAATATATAATAATAATAATAATATATAGTGATTGATATGTACTGATAAGATCACAGGTATATTTTTTTTGGTTGTTTTATTCTTCCTCTCCTTTTCTTCTTCAAACCCTTGAACTTCATATCCACCATCAACAACTCTTCAAATAATTTGACCGACTTTTATTTCAGTGTAAATCATTCTACTACAAAATAAATTGATCAATTTCTGAACTCAGCTGGAAGATCCAATAAACCCAGCACAGCCTTCGGTATTTTTTTTTATTCATTTCATCTTTAATTTGATTTTGAACGAGATTACAAAAAGTAAAAATGTCAAGTTGTTAGGAATCCTCCATGTAAACTTTCTGAAAAACATCAAGTCTCAATTCATTATATCGTGTCTGAATTTTCGAAGTCAAAGTTATGAAGAAAAAGTCAAACTATTTGTTCATAAGAAAATTCGAGTTCGTTTTTGGATTTATGGAACAAGTGATGATTTCTCAAGTTTGTATACATTATTTCCAAACTATTTTGTGTAGAAAGTTTTCGTTAAAACGTCCTTAAAAATCGAATCAATTTTTTTCTCTCTTTATAGCAGCGACGGGCTGCAAGCTTTATTTATTTATTTATTTATTTATTGTTAATTCAATTATTAATGATTAATTAGTTGTTTCAAAGTTTATATAACGTCCAAATTCAAATCGTGCAACTGTTATTAAGATGTCAAAAGAGATTGTGGGTTTGATAGATTGAAGATGATGAAGAAGAGGGAGAAACAGAAATACAGTTTATATAAAAGAGGTGTTCAATTATAAACAGAAAAACAGATATGGTGTACTGGTTTGGAAACGTTATGGGGTAGCGGGTGGTCCTGGGTTCAAGTCTCGGTTTGGGCAGTGTTGTATTTTTTTGAGCTTTTAAAGGTAGTTCACTTATCAACTTACTATTATTATTATCTTTATTATTATTATTATTATTGTTATTATCATAAATGTTATTATTACTATTATTAATATTATTGTATTGTTATGTCATTAATATTACTCACTAGTATCATCATATTACTAAATATTACCATTTATTAATATCATTAGTATTAACATTATTAAAATTAACTGTATCATTATTATTGTCACTATGAATTATTACGATTAAGATTATGGATATGATAATTATGGATAATACTAAGTTTATGAATATTATTATCATTACAATAAGAAAACTTAGTATTAACATTATTATTATTATGATTGAATAAAGTAAATTCTTACTAATGTTATGATTACTAATATTATTATCTTTACGAAATATTAATATTTAGTATTATTATTATTAATACAAAGTACCATTATTATTATTTCGAATATGATTATTATTATTATTGTTCCAACGAAAATAACACAAACTATTATTATTAGTACCATTAATATTAGTACTAGTAACAGTGTAGACTTATTATTATTATTAACAAAAGTATTATTATAATGACTATCATTAGTAATAAGATCGCATATTAATAGTTATTATTATGAAGTATTATGTATTATTATCGAAATTATTATTTTTCATTATCATTATTATTATTAACTTATCATTTTATATAAAATTTACATTAATATTATTATTATTAAATTAAATAGAATTATCATTCATATTTTAATATTTTCATTAATTTAACTAGCAAATGATCTTTATATAACAATATATTTTATAACACAAATGTAAACTATATTAATATCTTATTTATTAAAATAAATAAAATGAATATAATGAAGCATAAAAGTTATTTTAATATTAAGAATTATATTACCAATAATATACATATTTGTTCAACTACAAGTATATGTATTAATATATATATACGAATGATATAGGTTCGTGAATCCGAGGCCAACCCTGCATTATTCAATGTCGTAATATGTATTTTTACTACAAAATACATTTGGTGAGTTTCATTTGCCTTTTTACCCTTTATATTTTTGGGCTGAGAATACATGCGCAATTTTTATAAATGTTTTACGAAATAGACACAAGTAATCGAAACTACATTATATGGTTGAATTATCGAAATCGAATATGCCCCTTTTTTATTAAGTCTGGTAATCTAAGAATTAGGGAACAGACACCCTAATTGACGCGAATCCTAAAGATAGATCTATCGGGCCTAACAAGCCCCATCCAAAGTACCGGATGTTTTAGTACTTCGAAATTTATATCATGTCCGAAGGAGGATCCCGGAATGATGGGGATATTCTTATATATGCATATTGTTAATGTCGGTTACCAGGTGTTCAATCCATATGAATGATTATTTTTGTCTCTATGCATGGGACCTATGTTTATGAGAAATGGAAATATGAAATCTTGTGGTCTATTAAAATTATGAAATGATTATTTATGTTAAACTAATGAACTCAACAACCTTTTGGTTGACACTTTAAAGCATGTTTATTCTCAGGTACGAAAGAAATCTTCCGCTGTGTATTTGCTCAGTTTATAAATATTACTCGGAGTCATTTATGGCATATTTCAAAAGACGTTGCATTCGAGTCGTCGAGTTCATCAAGATTATTATCAAGTCAATTATAGTTGGATATATTATGAAATGGTATGCATGCCTGTCAACTTTCGATGTAATGAAAGTTTGTCTTTTCAAAAACGAATGCAATGTTTGTAAAATGTATCATATAGAGGTCAAGTACCTCGCGATGTAATCAACTGTTGTGAATCGTTTATAATTGATATGGACTTCGTCCGAATGGATTAGGACGGGTCTTCACATAAATGCACCGAGCAAAACGTTCACCACCTTTCATACGTTCACCACCTGTAACTAGATCAAGACATCTAGCCAATATTGTCGCCGTTGATTTTTCTTTAGAATCGTCATCTAGTCGACCAAGTACTCCAATTCAATTTTTCGATAATTCATTTTTTGAACCCGACCTCACAATTGAGAATCCGGAGAATATTCAGGGACAATTCAGAGATCCTGAACCATTAATCTTTCCTATGGAACCACCAATCATTCAAACAGAAATTGTCGAGGAACAACCCATTAAATCAGAATCCTCTAGTGATTCAGATTCAACAAATTCAATCATGGAAAATCTGAAACCTCTAAGTATGGAAGACCGAATGAGAGCTAAACGCACTGGCCAATGTCACACAATTACTCAACCAGACATTAATGCGCCAGATTATGAAATCAAAGGACAAATCCTACACATGGTAACTAATCAATGCCAATTTAGTGGTTCGCCGAAGGAAGATCCAAATGAACATCTTCGAACCTTTAATAGGATCTGTACTCTATTTAAAATTAGAGAAGTGGAGGATGAACAGATATATCTCATGTTATTTCCCTGGACTTTAAAGGGAGAAGCTAAAGATTGGTTAGAATCGTTACCTGAAGGGGCAATTGATACATGAGACGTTTTAGTTGAAAAATTTCTTAAACAATTCTTTCCGGCATCTAAAGCCGTAAGACTTCAAGGAGAAATTGTTATGTTCACACAAAAGCCAAATGAAACTCTATATGAAGCGTGGACAAGATTTGGAAAGTTATTGAGAGGATGTCCGTAACATGGTTTAGACACTTATCAAATAGTACAAATATTCTACCAAGGATGCGACATCACTACACGAAAAGATATCGATATAGCAGCTGGTGGTTCTATTATGAAGAAAACCGCAGCTGAAGCTTACAAAATTATTGATAACACTGCTTCCCACTCACATGAGTGGCACCAAGAAAAATATATCGTTAGATCATCTAAAGCAGCTAGAGCCGATTCTAGCCATGACTTTGATTCCATTTCCGCAAAGATAGATGCTGTCGAGAGACGAATGGAAAAGATGACTAAAGATATTCAATCAATACGAATTAGTTGTGAGCAGTGTGGAGGACCACATTTAACAAAAGATTGTCTCAGTATTGAACAAATAATGGAACAAAGAGAGAATGTTTCATACATAAACCAAAGGCCTGGAAATAATTATCAAAATAATTATCAACCGCCAAGACCGATCTACAATCAAAACCAGAATTATAATCGAAATGTTCCATACAACAACCAACAAGGTCCTAGCAATCAACAAGTATCCAATAATACTTACAATCAGCAAAGACCTATTTTTCAAAACAAACCACCACAAACCGATGATAAAAAGCCAAATTTAGAAGATATGATGTCGAAGCTAGTTGAATCTCAAACGCAGTTTTTCACATCTCAGAAACAAACCAATGAACAAAATGCTCAAGTATTTAGAAATCAACAAGCTTCTATTCAAAATTTGGAACAAGAATTAATTAACCTAGCAAGGTTGATAGGTGAAAGAAAACCGAGAAGTCTACCTAGTGATACAAATGCTAACCCCCGGAATGAAACAGCTAAAGCCATTACCACAAAAAGTGGTATTACACTTAAACTACCTGAAATACCTATAATTTCTGATGACTCTATTCTTACTCCACAAGAACCACAACCTGAGCAAGATAAGGAAAAAGAACCGGTAGTTGAAAAGGTTAATGAAGATAACACAGTGAAGGCTAAGCCTTATGTTAAACCATACCAACCACCACTTCCTTACCCGAGTAAAATAAGAAAAGAGAGACTTGAAGCTGAGCAATCCAAATTCTTGGATATGTTTAAACAAATAAATGTAAATCTTCCTTTCATTGATGTGATTTCAGGAATGCCTAGATATGCTAAATTTCTGAAAGATCTAATCACAAATAGAAAGAAAATGGAAGAACACTCGGCTGTTACTATGAATGCTAATTGTTCTGCAGTACTGTTGAATAAGATACCAGAAAAATTATCAGATCTAGGAAGTTTCACAATTCCATATTTTCTGGGTAGTCTTAGTTCAATAGAAGCATTGGCAGATTTAGGTGCTAGTATAAATCTAATGCCATATTCACTATACGCTAAACTAGACCTTGGAGAATTGAAACCAACACGAATAAGCATACAACTAGCTGATCGATCAGTAAAATATCCTAGAGGGATAATGGAGAACATGCTAGTTAAAGTTGGTACTTTAGTATTTCCAGTAGATTTTGTTATTCTGGACATGGAAAAAGATTCTCGAGTTCCTCTCATATTAGGAAGATCATTCTTAAACACGGCTAAAGGAATAATAGACGTGTTCGGTAAGAAACTGACCCTAAGTATAGAGGACGAGAGTGTTACCTTTTCTGTTGATAGAGCCATGCAACAACCGCAATCTGCAGATGATACATGTTATTATATTCAAACTATAGATTCACATACAGAATTGTTAGAAGAATTTCCAGAATTACAAGGAACAGGAGAATGTTCTTTAGGAGAAGGAACTGAACCAATTGATGAAGCTGAAATGTTAGCTACACTTATGGCTAATGGATATGAACCTACAACAGAATAAATTCAAATAAAAAAAGAAGAAAACAGATATCAATACAAATCATCGATAGAAGAACCACCGATATTAGAGTTAAAGCCACTTCCAAACCATTTGGAATACGCTTATTTACATGGTGAATCTGAATTACCTGTAATAATATCGTCTTCTCTTACCGTAAATGAAAAATCTCAACTCATTTCTATGTTAAAAGCTCATAAACCAGCTATTGCATGGAAGATTCATGATATTAAAGGCATAAGTCCTTCGTATTGCACACATAAAATCCTTATGGAAGAAGGTCATAAAACGTATGTGCAACGTCAACGAAGACTAAATCCTAATATGCAAGATGTTGTTAAGAAATAAATTATTAAACTGCTTTATGCAGGTTTAATTTATCCAATCTCTGATAGTCCATGGGTAAGCCCAGTTCAATGCGTACCTAAGAAGGGTGGCATGACTGTCATCACAAATGAGAAAAATGAGCTTATTCCTACTAGGACTGTAACAGGATGGCGTGTTTGTATTGATTATAGAAAATTAAATGATGCCACCAGAAAAGATCACTTTTCCTTACCTTTCATTGATCAAATGTTGGAAAGATTAGCCGGAAATAGTTACTATTATTTTCTTGATGGTTTTTCCGGATATTTTCAAATTCCAATAGCACCCGAGGACCAAGAGAAAACCACGTTCACGTACCCTTATGGTACTTTTGCTTAAAAATGCATGCCATTTGGACTTTGCAACGCCCCTGCAACCTTTCAAAGGTGCATGATGGCGATTTTTCACGACATGATAGAAGAATGCATGGAAGTTTTCATGGATGAATTTTCAGTCTTCGGTGATACTTTTGAATCATGTCTAGTTAATCTTGAACGAATGCTTATTAGATGCGAACAATCAAATCTAGTACTTAATTGGGAGAAATGCCATTTCATGGTTAAAGAAGGCATCGTTCTTGGTCATAAAATTTCAAAGGAAGGAATTGAAGTGGATAGAGCTAAAGTAGATGTAATTGCTAAACTTCCACATCCCACCAATGTTAGAGGAGTTAGGAGTTTTCTAGGGCATGCCGATTTTTACCGACATTTCATAAAAGATTTTTCTAAAATTACCACTCCTATGAATAAACTCCTAGAAAAGGATGCTCCATTCATCTTTTCGAATGAATGCATCAAATCTTTTAATATTCTTAAAGAAAAACTCACTAATGCGCCGATCATGATAACTCCAAATTGGAATCTACCGTTTGAATTAATGTGTGATGCAAGTGATTTTGCAATGGGAGCCGTTTTAGGACAAAGGATTGAAAAATGATTTCAACCTATTTATTACGCTAGTAAGACGTTACAAGGAGCCCAACCGAATTACACAACTACTGAAAAAGAACTCCTTGCTATTGTCTTTGCTTTTGACAAATTTCGTTCATATCCCGTTCTAGCTAAAACGGTGGTCTATACCGATCATTCTGCTCTTAGATACCTATTTTCAAAACAAGATGCCAAACCACGATTAATCTATTGGATCTTACTCTTAAAAGAGTTCGATATTGAAATCAGAGACAAAAAGGGAGCAGAAAATCTGGCAGCTAATCATCTTTCTCGTCTTGAAAATCCTGAATTAGAAGTTCTAAATGAATCGGCCATACAAGATAACTTTCCTGATGAATATCTATTGAAGATAGATTATAGTGAAATTCCATGGTTTGCAAACTATGCAAACTACTTAGTATGTGGATTCCTTGAAAAAGGATTGTCGTACCAAAAACGAAAGAAATTCTTTGGTGATATAAAACACTATTTCTGGGAAGATCCACATTTGTTTAAAAGTTGTCCCAATGGAATAATACGCCGATGTGTATTTGGAGATGAAGCCAGTCAAATCTTAAACCATTGTCACACAGAACCAACAGGAGGGCATTATGGGCCTCAACTCACAGCAAGAAAAGTTTAAAATGCTGGATTCTATTGGCCTACAATTTTCAAAGACGCACACCTTCTTTGCAAATCCTGCGATGCTTGTCAAAGGGCCGGAAAAATAAGTCAACGTGATGAAATGCCACAAAATGTCATTCAAGTATGTGAAGTATTTGACATTTGGGGTATTGACTTTATGGGTCCATTTCCAAAATCTCATAATAATCTCTACATTCTCGTTGCCATTGATTATGTATCTAAATGAGCGGAAGCACAAGCTCTCCCAACTAACGATGCACGAGTTGTAGTCAACTTCTTAAAACGTCTTTTTGCTAGGTTTGGAACACCGAAAGCTTTAATAAGTGATCGGGGTACTCATTTTTGTAATAATCAACTTGAGAAAGTTCTCAAAAGATATGGAGTAACTCATAAAATCTCAACCGCTTATCATCCACAAACAAGTGGACAAGTTTAAAATACCAACCGAGCTTTAAAACGTATTCTAGAGAAAACCGTAGGATCAAATCCGAAGGAATGGTCCATGAAATTAGAGGATGCACTTTGGGCTTTTAGAACAGCCTACAAAACTCCAATTGGAACGACACCTTTTAGACTCGTTTACAGAAAAACATGTCACCTTCTAGTAGAAATTTAACATAAAGCATTTTGGGCTTTGAAGACATGTAATCTTGATTTACATGAAGCCGGACATCTACGATTAAGTCAACTAAACGAATTAGAAGAATTAAGACATGAAGCATACGAAAATTCGTTAATCTATAAAGAAAGAACGAAGAAATGACATGATAAAAGAATCAAAAGTTCAAAAGAATTTAAAGAAGGAGACAAAGTTCTTCTTTTTAATTCACGATTCAAGCTATTTCTTAGAAAATTGAAATCAAGATGGTCTGGACCATTCATAGTCAAAAGAGTTTTCCCATATGGAACAATAGAGTTAATAAATTCAAATGGGATTGAATTTAAAGTTAATTGTCACAGAGTTAAACATGACATAGATAGTCCGATGGAAGATGACAACGAAGTTAATCACAATTTCGACACCACAGCTAACTAAGTGTGGGGAGAATCAAGTCTTTTTTGGGAAATATATATTTCTGTTAGAGTTAGATATTCTGTTTTCGTGTAGTTTCCGAGAATAGAATCCAAATGGTCTTTCCCTAGCAGACCCTAAAGAACTAGTCTTCTGAAATGTCCCGTTCTTATTGATTAAAAACGTTCCATATTAATTGATTTCGTTGCGAGGTTTTGACCTCTATATGAGACGTTTTTCAAAGACTGCATTCATTTTAAAACAACCCATAACCTTTATTTCATCAATAAAGGTTTAAAAAAAAAACTTTACGTAGATTATCAAATAATGATAATCTAAAATATCCTGTTTACACACGACCATTACATAATGGTTTACAATACAAATATGTTACAACAAAATAAGTTTCTTGAATGCAGTTTTTACACAATATCATACAAGCATGGACTCCAAATCTCGACCTTATTTAAGTATGCGACAGCGGAAGCTCTTAATAATCACCTGAGAATAAACATGCTTAAAACGTCAACAAAAATGTTGGTGAGTTATAGGTTTAACCTATATATATCAAATCATAATAATAGACCACAAGATTTCATATTTCAATACACATCCCATACATAGAGATAAAAATCATTCATATGGTGAACACCTGGTAACCGACATTAACATGATGCATATATAAGAATATCCCCATCATTCCGGGACACCCTTCGGATATGATATAAATTTCGAAGTACTAAAGCATCCGGTACTTTGGATGGGGTTTGTTAGACCCAATAGATCTATCTTTAGGATTCGCGTCAATTAGGGTGTCTGTTCCCTAATTCTTAGATTACCAGACTTAATAAAAATGGGCATATTCGATTTTGATAATTCAACCATAGAATGTAGTTTCACGTACTTGTGTCTATTTTGTAAATCATTTATAAAACCTGCATGTATTCTCATCCCAAAAATATTAGATTTTAAAAGTGGGACTATAACTCACTTTCACAGATTTTTACTTCGTCGGGAAGTAAGACTTGGCCACTGGTTGATTCATGAACCTATAACAATATATACATATATATCAAAGTATGTTCAAAATATATTTACAACACTTTTAATATATTTTGATGTTTTAAGTTTCTTAAGTCAGCTGTCCTCGTTAGTAACCTACAACTAGTTGTCCACAGTTAGATGTACAGAAATAAATCGATAAATATTATCTTGAATCAATCCACGACCCAGTGTATACGTATCTCAGTATTGATCACAACTCAAACTATATATATTTTGGAATCAACCTCAACCCTGTATAGCTAACTCCAACATTCACATATAGAGTGTCTATGGTTGTTCCGAAATATATATAGATGTGTCGACATGATAGGTCGAAACATTGTATACGTGTCTATGGTATCTCAAGATTACATAATATACAATACAAGTTGATTAAGTTATGGTTGGAATAGATTTGTTACCAATTTTCACGTAGCTAAAATGAGAAAAATTATCCAATCTTGTTTTACCCATAACTTCTTCATTTTAAATCCGTTTTGAGTGAATCAAATTGCTATGGTTTCATATTGAACTCTATTTTATGAATCTAAATAGAAAAAGTATAGGTTTATAGTCGGAAAAATAAGTTACAAGTCGTTTTTGTAAAGGTAGTCATTTCAGTCGAAAGAACGACGTCTAGATGACCATTTTAGAAAACATACTTCCACTTTGAGTTTAACCATAATTTTTGGATATAGTTTCATGTTCATAATAAAAATCATTTTCTCAGAATAACAACTTTTAAATCAAAGTTTATCATAGTTTTTAATTAACTAACCCAAAACAGCCCGCGGTGTTACTACGACGGCGTAAATCCGGTTTTACGGTGTTTTTCGTATTTTCAGGTTTTAAATCATTAAGTTAGCATATCATATAGATATAGAGCATGTGTTTAGTTGATTTTAAAAGTCAAGTTAGAAGGATTAACTTTTGTTTGCGAACAAGTTTAGAATTAACTAAACTATGTTCTAGTGATTACAAGTTTAAACCTTCGAATAAGATAGCTTTATACGTATGAATCGAATGATGTTATGAACATCATTACTACCTTAATTTCCTTGGATAAACCTACTGGAAAAGAGAAAAATGGATCTAGCTTCAACGGATCCTTGGATGGCTCGAAGTTCTTGAAGCAGAATCATGACACGAAAACAAGTTCAAGTAAGATCATCACTTGAAATAAGATTGTTATAGTTATAGAAATTGAACCAAAGTTTGAATATGATTATTACCTTGTATTAGAATGATAACCTACTGTAAGAAACAAAGATTTCTTGAGGTTGGATGATCACCTTACAAGATTGGAAGTGAGCTAGCAAACTTGAAAGTATTCTTGATTTTATGTAACTAGAACTTGTAGAATATATGAAGAACACTTAGAACTTGAAGATAGAACTTGAGAGAGATCAATTAGATGAAGAAAATTGAAGAATAAAAGTGTTTGTAGGTGTTTTTGGTCGTTGGTGTATGGATTAGATATAAAGGATATGTAATTTTGTTTTCATGTAAATAAGTCATGAATGATTACTCATATTTTTGTAATTTTATGAGATATTTCATGCTAGTTGCCAAATGATGGTTCTCACATGTGTTAGGTGACTCACATGGGCTGCTAAGAGCTGATCATTGGAGTGTATATACCAATAGTACATACATCTAAAAGCTGTGTATTGTACGAGTACGAATACGGGTGCATACGAGTAGAATTGTTGATGAAACTGAACGAGGATGTAATTGTAAGCATTTTTGTTAAGTAGAAGTATTTTGATAAGTGTATTGAAGTCTTTCAAAAGTGTATAAATACATATTAAAACACTACATGTATATACATTTTAACTGAGTCGTTAAGTCATCGTTAGTCGTTACATGTAAGTGTTGTTTTTAAACCTTTAGGTTAACGGTCTTGTTAAATGTTGTTAACCCAATGTTTATAATATCAAATGAGATTTTAAATTATTATATTATCATGATATTATCATGTATGAATATCTCTTAATATGATATATATACATTAAATGTCTTTACAACGATAATCGTTACATATATGTCTCGTTTAAAAATCATTAAGTTAGTAGTCTTGTTTTTACATATGTAGTTCATTGTTAATATACTTAATGATATGTTTACTTATCATAGTATCATGTTAACTATATATATATCCATATATATGTCATCATATAGTTTTTACAAGTTTTAACGTTCGTGAATCACCGGTCAACTTGGGTGGTCAATTGTCTATATGAAACATATTTCAATTAATCAAGTCTTAACAAGTTTGATTGCTTAACATGTTGGAAACATTTAATCATGTAAATATCAATCTCAATTAATATATATAAACATGGAAAAGTTCGGGTCACTACAGTACCTACCCGTTAAATAAATTTCGTCCCGAAATTTTAAGCTGTTGAAGGTGTTGACGAATCTTCTGGAAATAGATGTGGGTATTTCTTCTTCATCTGATCTTCACGCTCCCAGGTGATCTCGGGTCCTCTACGAGCATTCCATCGAACCTTAACAATTGGTATCTTGTTTTGCTTAAGTCTTTTAACCTCACGATCCATTATTTCGACGGGTTCTTCGATGAATTGAAGTTTTTCGTTGATTTGGATTTCATCTAACGGAATAGTGAGATCTTCTTTAGCAAAACATTTCTTCAAATTCGAGACGTGGAAAGTGTTATGTACAGCCGCGAGTTGTTGAGGTAACTCTAGTCGGTAAGCTACTGGTCCGACACGATCAATAATCTTGAATGGTCCAATATACCTTGGATTTAATTTCCCTCATTTACCAAATCGAACAACGCCTTTCCAAGGTGCAACTTTAAGCATGACCATCTCTCCAATTTCAAATTCTATATCTTTTCTTTTAATGTCAGCGTAGCTCTTTTGTCGACTTTGGGCGGTTTTCAACCGTTGTTGAATTTGGATGATCTTCTCGGTAGTTTCTTGTATAATCTCCGGACCCGTAATCTGTCTATCCCCCACTTCACTCCAACAAATCGGAGACCTGCACTTTCTACCATAAAGTGCTTCAAACGGCGCCATCTCAATGCTTGAATGGTAGCTGTTATTGTAGGAAAATTCTGCTAACGGTAGATGTCGATCCCAACTGTTTCCGAAATCAATAACACATGCTCGTAGCATGTCCTCAAGCGTTTGTATCGTCCTTTCGCTTTGCCCATCAGTTAGTGGATGATAGGCAGTACTCATGTCTAGACGAGTTCCTAATGCTTGCTGTAATGTCTGCCAGAATCTTGAAATAAATCTGCCATCCCTATCAGAGATAATAGAGATTGGTATTCCATGTCTGGAGACGACTTCCTTCAAATACAGTCGTGCTAACTTCTCCATCTTGTCATCTTCTCTTATTGGCAGGAAGTGTGCTGATTTGGTGAGACGATCAACTATTACCCAAATAGTATCAAAACCACTTGCAGTCCTTGGCAATTTAGTGATGAAATCCATGGTAATGTTTTCCCATTTCCATTCTGGGATTTCGGGTTGTTGAAGTAGACCTGATGGTTTCTGATGCTCAGCTTTGACCTTAGAACACGTCAAACATTCTCCTACGTATTTAGCAACATCGGCTTTCATACCCGGCCACCAAAAATGTTTCTTGAGATCCTTGTACATCTTCCCCGTTCCAGGATGTATTGAGTATCTGGTTTTATGAGCTTCTCTAAGTACCATTTCTCTCATATCTCCAAATTTTGGTACCCAAATCCTTTCAGCCCTATACCGGGTTCCGTCTTCCCGAATATTAAGATGCTTCTCCGATCCTTTGGGTATTTCATCCTTTAAATTTCCCTCTTTTAAAACTCCTTGTTGCGCCTCCTTTATTTGAGTAGTAAGGTTATTATGAATCATTATATTCATAGATTTTACTCGAATGGGTTCTCTGTCCTTCCTGCTCAAGGCATCGGCTACCACATTTGCCTTCCCCGGGTGGTAACGAATCTCAAAGTCGTAATCATTCAACAATTCAATCCACCTACGCTGCCTCATATTCAGTTGTTTCTGATTAAATATGTGTTGAAGACTTTTGTGGTCGGTATATATAATACTTTTGACCCCATATAAGTAGTGCCTCCAAGTCTTTAATGCAAAAACAACCGCGCCTAATTCCAAATCATGCGTCGTATAATTTTGTTCGTGAATCTTCAATTGTCTAGACGCATAAGCAATCACCTTCGTTCGTTGCATTAATACACAACCGAGACCTTGCTTTGATGCGTCACAATAAATCACAAAATCATCATTCCCTTCAGGCAATGACAATATAGGTGCCGTAGTTAGCTTTTTCTTCAATAACTGAAACGCTTTCTCTTGTTCATCATTCCATTCAAATTTCTTCCCTTTATGCGTTAATGCAGTCAAGGGTTTTGCTATTCTGGAAAAGTCTTGGATGAACCTTCTATAGTAACCAGCTAGTCCTAAAAACTGGCGTATGTGTTTCGAAGTTTTCGGGGTTTCCCACTTTTCAACAGTTTCTATCTTTGCCGGATCCACCTTAATACCTTCTTTGTTCACTATGTGACCGAGGAATTGAACTTCTTCCAACCAAAATGCACACTTTGAAAACTTAGCGTACAATTCTTCCTTCCTCAATACTTCTAACACCTTTCTCAAATGTTCACCGTGTTCTTGGTCATTCTTTGAGTAAATAAGTATGTCATCAATGAAAACAATGACAAACTTGTCAAGGTATGGTCCACACACTCGGTTCATAAGGTCCATGAACACAGCTGGTGCATTAGTTAAACCAAATGGCATGACCATAAACTCGTAATGACCGTAACGTGTTCTGAAAGCAGTCTTTGGAATATCATCTTCTTTCACCCGCATTTGATGATACCCGGAACGTAAGTCAATCTTTGAATAAACAGACGAGCCTTGTAGTTGATCAAATAAGTCGTCGATTCTCGGTAGTGGGTAGCGGTTCTTGATGGTAAGTTTGTTCAACTCTCGATAGTCGATACACAACCTGAATGTACCATCTTTCTTCTTGACAAACAAAACAGGAGCTCCCCACGGTGATGTGCTTGGTCGAATGAAACCACGCTCTAAAAGTTCTTGTAATTGGCTTTGCAGTTCTTTCATCTCGCTGGGTGCGAGTCTGTAAGGAGCACGAGCTATTGGTGCAGCTCCTGGTACAAGATCTATTTGAAATTCAACGGATCGATGTGGGGGTAATCCCGGTAATTCTTTCGGAAATACATCGGGAAATTCTTTTGCGATGGGAACATCATTGATGCTCTTTTCTTCAGTTTGTACTTTCTCGACGTGTGCTAGAACAGCATAGCAACCTTTTCTTATTAGTTTTTGTGCCTTCAAATTACTAATAAGATGTAGCTTCGTGTTGCCCTTTTCTCCGTACACCATTAAGGGTTTTCCTTTTTCTCGTATAATGCGAATTGCATTTTTGTAACAAACGATCTCTGCTTTCACTTCTTTCAACCAGTCCATACCGATTATCACATCAAAACTCCCTAACTCTACTGGTATCAAATCAATCTTAAATGTTTCGCTAACCAGTTTAATTTCTCGATTCCGACATATATTATCTGCTGAAATTAATTTACCATTTGCTAATTCGAGTAAAAATTTACTATCCAAAGGCGTCAATGGACAACTTAATTTAGCATAAAAATCTCTACTCATATAGCTTCTATCCGCACCCGAATCAAATAAAACGTAAGCAGATTTATTGTCAATAAGAAACGTACCCGTAACAAGCTCTGGGTCTTCCTGTGCCTCTGCCACATTAATATTGAAAACTCTTCCGTGGCCTTGTCCATTCGTGTTCTCCTGGTTCGGGCAATTTCTAATAATGTGGCCCGGTTTTCCACATTTATAACAAACTACATTGGCATAACTTGCTCCGACACTACTTGCTCCGCCATTACTCGTTCCGACACCATTTGTTCCTTTCGTTCTGTTAACCCCTGGTCCGTAGACATCACACTTCGCCGCGCTATGACCATTTCTTTTACACTTGTTGCAAAATTTGGTGCAGAACCCCGAGTGATTCTTTTCACACCTTTGGCATAGCTGCTTCTGATTGTTGTTATTGTTGCGGTTATTATTGTTGTTGGGATGATTGTTGTAGTTGTTGTTGTTGTTGTTGTTGTTGGGCCGTTTGTTGTAGTTGCGATTGATGTTGCGATTGTTGGGATAATTGTTGCGATTATTGTTGTAATTGCTGTTGTTGTTGTATTGGTGATTCTTATCACCGTTTTCCTCCCACTTTCTTTTGACTTGCTTCACATTGGCCTCTTCAGCAGTCTGTTCTTTAATTCTTTCTTCAATCTGGTTCACGAGTTTGTGAGCCATTCTACATGCCTGTTGTATGGAGGCGGGCTCGTGTGAACTTATATCTTCTTGGATTCTTTCCGGTAATCCTTTCACAAACGCGTCGATCTTCTCTTCCTCATCTTCGAATGCTCCCGGACACAATAAGCACAATTCTGTGAATCGTCTTTCGTACGTGGTAATATCAAATCCTTGGGTTCGTAACCCTCTAAGTTCTGTCTTGAGCTTATTGACCTCGGTTCTGGGACGGTACTTCTCGTTCATCAAGTGCTTGAATGCTGACCACGGTAGTGCGTACGCATCGTCTTGTCCCACTTGCTCTAGATAGGTATTCCACCATGTTAACGCAGAACCTGTGAAGGTATGCGTAGCGTACTTCACTTTATCCTCTTCAGTACACTTACTTATGGCAAACACCGATTCGACCTTCTCGGTCCACCGTTTCAATCCGATCGGTCCTTCGATTCCATCAAATTCCAAAGGTTTGCAGGCAGTGAATTCTTTGTAGGTGCATCCTACACGATTTCATGTACTGCTAGATCCAAGGTTATTGTTGGTATGTAGCGCAGCCTGTACTGCGGCTATGTTTGAAGCTAGAAAAGTACGGAATTCCTCTTCATTCATATTCACGGTGTGTCGAGTAGTCGGTGCCATTTCCTTCAAAATAGTTAAATGGAACAAGTTAATCATACAGAATATTAAGAGTAGTTAATAGTATTTCGTAGCATAATATGAACTCATTTATAAAAGCTTTTTCTTCATATTAGCGTTTTATAAGTTTAAATTTGGGTAGTACCTACCCGTTAAGTTCATACTTAGTAGCTAATATACAATTCAACTACTACAATTCTATATGAAAAACTGATTATAATAATATTTCGCGTTCAAACTTTTATACAATATTTTACAAACTTACAATACCGCTTATTTTACATAAAGCATGAAATATAGCACACAATAACTTTGATACAAGATAGTTGTGAAGATAATTCTAGCTAGTACACAAGTCGTTCAGCAAAGGCAATAAAGACACGTAATTCATACGTCCAGAAACAAGTCATGCATTCTGGTTTTACTAGGACTACTTCCCATCCTTGGTCTTGTGCAACATAACCGTTATGGCCGTTGATAAGACAGCGTGTTGTAACGTCGTCAAAGGGACGAGGGTTACGTAATGTCCAACAGTCCCGTAACAATCTAAAAACCTCATTTCTTACCCCAATTACCGACTCCGTCACTTGTGGGAACGTTTTGTTTAATAGCTGTAGCCCGATGTTCTTTTTCTCACTTTGGTGAGAAGCGAACATTACTAACCCATAAGCATAGCATGCTTCTTTATGTTGCATGTTAGCCGCTTTTTCTAAATCATGAAGTCCTATATTCGGATACATTGAGTCAAAATAATTTCTTAACCCGTTGCGTAAAATAGCATTTGGGTTCCCCGCAATATATGCGTCAAAGTAAACACATCGTAACTTATGGGTTTCCCAATGTGATATCCCCCATCTTTCAAACGAAAGTCTCTTATAAACCAAGACATTCTTGGAACGTTCTTCGAATGTCTTACAAACTGATCTCGCCTTAAATAGTTGTGCCGAGGAATTTTGACCAACTCTAGACAAGATTTCATCAATCATGTCTCCGGGTAGGTCTCTTAAAATATTGGGTTGTCTATCCATTTTGCGTTTTTATACTGTAAAATAGACAAGAGTTAGATTCATAAAAAAAATACTTATTAATACAAGCAATTTTTACATATATCATAAAGCATAAGCACACTATATTACATATATTACACCACATGAATACAACTATCTTATTCCGACTCGCTTGTTTCTTCTTCTTCGGTTTTGGTTCGTTTTGCCAAGTTTCTAGGGATATATGATTTTCCCCTAATACGAGCCGTCGTTATCCACAATGGTTTAGAAAAACCTGGTGGTTTAGAGGTTCCCGGGTCATTGTTACAACTTAAGGACTTCGGGGGTTGACGATACATATAAAGTTCATCGGGGTTGGAATTAGATTTCTCTATTTGTATGCCCTTTCCCTTATTATTTTCTTTTGCCTTTTTAAATTCAGTTGGGGTAATTTCTATAACATCATCGGAATTCTCGTCGGAATCCGATTCATCGGAGAATTGGTAATCCTCCCAATATTTTGCTTCCTTGGCGGAAACACCATTGACCATAATTAACCTTGGTCGGTTGGTTGAGGATTTTCTTTTACTTAACCGTTTTATTATTTCCCCCACCGGTTCTATTTCTTCATCCGGTTCCGATTCTTCTTCCGGTTCCGATTCTTCTTTCGGTTCCGACTCTTCTTCCGGTTCCTCTTCGGGAACTTGTGAATCAGTCCACGAATCATTCCAATTTACATTTGACTCTTCATTATTATTAGGTGAGTCAATGAGACTTGTTCTAGAGGTAGACATCTATCACATAATATCAAACGCGTTAAGAGATTAATATATCACATAATATTCACATGTTAAAAATATATAGTTTCCAACAAAATTTGTTAAGCAATCATTTTTCAAGTAAACACGGTCGAAGTCCAGACTCACTAATGCATCCTAACAAACTCGATAAGACACACTAATGCAAAATTCTGGTTCTCTAAGACCAACGCTCTGATACCAACTGAAATGTCCCGTTCTTATTGATTAAAAACGTTCCATATTAATTGATTTCGTTGCGAGGTTTTGACCTCTATATGAGACATTTTTCAAAGACTGCATTCATTTTAAAACAACCCATAACCTTTATTTCATCAATAAAGGTTTAAAAAAAAAAACTTTACGTAGATTATCAAATAATGATAATCTAAAATATCCTGTTTACACACGACCATTACATAATGGTTTACAATACAAATATGTTACAACAAAATAAGTTTCTTAAATGCAGTTTTTACACAATATCATACAAGCATGGACTCCAAATCTCGTCCTTATTTAAGTATGCGACAGCGGAAGCTCTTAATAATCACCTGAGAATAAACATGCTTAAAACGTCAACAAAAATGTTGGTGAGTTATAGGTTTAACCTATATATATCAAATCATAATAATAGACCACAAGATTTCATATTTCAATACACATCCCATACATAGAGATAAAAATCATTCATATGGTGAACACCTGGTAACCGACATTAACACGATGCATATATAAGAATATCCCCATCATTCCGGGACACCCTTCGGATATGATATAAATTTCGAAGTACTAAAGCATCCGGTACTTTGGATGGGGTTTGTTAGACCCAATAGATCTATCTTTAGGATTCGCGTCAATTAGGGTGTCTGTTCCCTAATTCTTAGATTACCAGACTTAATAAAAAGGGGCATATTCGATTTTGATAATTCAACCATAGAATGTAGTTTCACGTACTTGTGTCTATTTTGTAAATCATTTATAAAACCTGCATGTATTCTCATCCCAAAAATATTAGATTTTAAAAGTGGGACTATAACTCACTTTCACAGATTTTTACTTCGTCGGGAAGTAAGACTTGGCTACTGGTTGATTCACGAACCTATAACAATATATACATATATATCAAAGTATGTTCAAAATATATTTACAACACTTTTAATATATTTTGATGTTTTAAGTTTCTTAAGTCAGCTGTCCTCGTTAGTAACCTACAACTAGTTGTCCACAGTTAGATGTACAGAAATAAATCGATAAATATTATCTTGAATCAATCCACGACCCAGTGTATACGTATCTCAGTATTGATCACAACTCAAACTATATATATTTTGGAATCAACCTCAACCCTGTATAGCTAACTCCAACATTCACATATAGAGTGTCTATGGTTGTTCCGAAATATATATAGATGTGTCGACATGATAGGTCGAAACATTTTATACGTGTCTATGGTATCTCAAGATTACATAATATACAATACAAGTTGATTAAGTTATGGTTGGAATAGATTTGTTACCAATTTTCACGTAGCTAAAATGAGAAAAATTATTCAATCTTGTTTTACCCATAACTTCTTCATTTTAAATCCGTTTTGAGTGAATCAAATTGCTATGGTTTCATATTGAACTCTATTTTATGAATCTAAATAGAAAAAGTATAGGTTTATTGTCGGAAAAATAAGTTACAAGTCGTTTTTGTAAAGGTAGTCATTTCAGTCGAAAGAACGACGTCTAGATGACCATTTTAGAAAACATACTTCCACTTTGAGTTTAACCATAATTTTTGGATATAGTTTCATGTTCATAATAAAAATCATTTTCTCAGAATAACAACTTTTAAATCAAAGTTTATCATAGTTTTTAATTAACTAACCCAAAACAGCCCGCGGTGTTACTACGACGGCGTAAATCCGATTTTACGGTGTTTTTCGTATTTTCAGGTTTTAAATCATTAAGTTAGCATATCATATAGATATAGATCATGTGTTTAGTTGATTTTAAAAGTCAAGTTAGAAGGATTAACTTTTGTTTGCGAACAAGTTTAGAATTAACTAAACTATGTTCTAGTGATTACAAGTTTAAACCTTCGAATAAGATAGCTTTATACGTATGAATCGAATGATGTTATGAACATCATTACTACCTTAATTTCCTTGGATAAACCTACTGGAAAAGAGAAAAATGGATCTAGCTTCAACGGATCCTTGGATGGCTCGAAGTTCTTGAAGCAGAATCATGACACGAAAACAAGTTCAAGTAAGATCATCACTTGAAATAAGATTGTTATAGTTATAGAAATTGAACCAAAGTTTGAATATGATTATTACCTTGTATTAGAATGATAACCTACTGTAAGAAACAAAGATTTCTTGAGGTTGGATGATCACCTTACAAGATTGGAAGTGAGCTAGCAAACTTGAAAGTATTCTTGATTTTATGTAACTAGAACTTGTAGAATATATGAAGAACACTTAGAACTTGAAGATAGAACTTGAGAGAGATCAATTAGATGAAGAAAATTGAAGAATAAAAGTGTTTGTAGGTGTTTTTGGTCGTTGGTGTATGGATTAGATATAAAGGATATGTAATTTTGTTTTCATGTAAATAAGTCATGAATGATTACTCATATTTTTGTAATTTTATGAGATATTTCATGCTAGTTGCCAAATGATGGTTCCCACATGTGTTAGGTGACTCACATGGGCTGCTAAGAGCTGATCATTGGAGTGTATATACCAATAGTACATACATCTAAAAGCTGTGTATTGTACGAGTACGAATACGGGTGCATACGAGTAGAATTGTTGATGAAACTGAACGAGGATGTAATTGTAAGCATTTTTGTTAAGTAGAAGTATTTTGATAAGTGTATTGAAGTCTTTCAAAAGTGTATAAATACATATTAAAACACTACATGTATATACATTTTAACTGAGTCGTTAAGTCATCGTTAGTCGTTACATGTAAGTGTTGTTTTTAAACCTTTAGGTTAACGGTCTTGTTAAATGTTGTTAACCCAATGTTTATAATATCAAATGAGATTTTAAATTATTATATTATCATGATATTATCATGTATGAATATCTCTTAATATGATATATATACATTAAATGTCTTTACAACGATAATCGTTACATATATGTCTCGTTTAAAAATCATTAAGTTAGTAGTCTTGTTTTTACATATGTAGTTCATTGTTAATATACTTAATGATATGTTTACTTATCATAGTATCATGTTAACTATATATATATCCATATATATGTCATCATATAGTTTTTACAAGTTTTAACGTTCGTGAATCACCGGTCAACTTGGGTGGTCAATTGTCTATATGAAACATATTTCAATTAATCAAGTCTTAACAAGTTTGATTGCTTAACATGTTGGAAACATTTAATCATGTAAATATCAATCTCAATTAATATATATAAACATGGAAAAGTTCGGGTCACTACATCTTCTCCCCCCATTCTGAATTTTTATTTTTTTTTAAGTTTTACGAGATGAAGAATTCCTTTGATCTGAACCATGGTCTAATGCTACACTCTTTGATTACTAAACGTAATAATGACACACTTCCGAGTGACCTGGTGTCAGTAATAAGAAGCAGATGTGACGAAGTAAGAAAAGAACTCAGAAAAGATCATCATAAGATACATTTTGGTAAAGAAAAATCAAAATCCGCAACAAAAAGAAGAGCACGAAACCTTGAAAGATGTTACAAATGCCGAAAATGGTCACACGAAGGTAAATGTTCAAATAATCAAACATATTCAAACACCGAATTTGTTACTCTATGCAGAGAAGGACCATTCATATGTTTAGAAGAAAAGATATTGAAGATTCGAGGTTATGCTTATGTAGCTATGGAAAACCAAATCACACGACTCTCCTATGAGTCGGCTAAAGCGGGTCTCTGAGAATTCTTTCTCACAGGTAAGTATGTACAGTTTTTATTTTTTATTTTTATTGCTTTTAACCTTTTGATAATAAACGTTGAATCGTTCGCTATAAAGTATTAAATTGGTATTCAATAAAATTAGGTATGCATAACCGAAATTATTGATATCATACAAAAATTTATTACATCACTGTGAAATTTACCGTTTATTCTTAAGGTATAAATATCTTTAATCAATCAACTCAAAATATTTCAGAAATTCGTCAGGAGTAAAACTAGGTTATGGAACCGAAATTACTTTACCGAAAAGAGGGGCGTATATTTTTGATAATATTTGATTGATTAAAGTGGGATAAAAGACCAAAAAGATTTTTAATTTTTTTTTACCTTGTCTTTAAAATTAATATATACATATTAAATTAATATTGTAAACTTTTTAAAATCAATATATTTAAGTTTGTAAATATTTGAAAAATTAATATTTTTAATATAAGTTTTTATGTATAAAAACAAAAATATAATATAAGTTTGGTGAGAATTTTTAATTTTAAAAATATGAATTTTTAATTTTATGCATTTTAAATTTAAGTTTGGTATGAATTTTAAAAAAACAAAAATTTACTTTATTTCATTAAGTTAAAAATATGATTTTTAAAAATTCGTCGTGAGTTGAAAACTAGGTCGTTGAACCCGAAATTGCTTTACCCAAGGGAGGGACGAGAACTTTTATTATCATTATTTTTAATCTTATTGAATTAAAGTAAGCCAAAAACATTAAAAAACCCAAAAATCTTTACTTTTAAAACCGCGCTTAAAAAGTAACAAATTTTAAAACTTTGTTGAGAGACGGACTAGGACAACGATCTGAAACGCCCTCACTCATAAAAAGAAACAAAATTTTTAAAATTTATAAATTTATGTTTTAAAAATTATAAGGTTTTTATAAAAATAAAAATAAAAAAACCCCGAGACCCATGCGATCGCATGGGATTTACACTATACCTCCATGCGATCGCATGGAGGCAAAAATCAGGACTGAAACATAAACAGACGAGCTGTGTTCTGCTCTCTCCACAAATACACACACATATACGAAAACACACACACATACACTCCTAAATCCGCCATTTTTCACCAAATTCAACCAAATTTCGTCCTACAATCCGCTCTAATCATGAATTTGATAAGAAGTTTATCAAGAAGGGTAACAATTTCACCCCTAAACCTCTTTAAATTTGATTTTTAGTGTTCTTGAACTATAATTTTCCTAATTTGATTTTGTTAAATTCTAGTGTAATTAGTATTAAATTGTTAGTATATTATGCATATATAACCTAGATTGATGCTATTTAACATGATTTGAAGCCAAAAACTTCAAAAATTTTAGGAATCTAGGGTTTGTGTTCTTGAGCAATTTGGGGCTTTTTGATATAAACAGGTTATGGCCGATTTTTGTCATGAATTATTGCTAAATTAAGTAGTGTAACATGTTTAGGTAGCTAAATGATCCAAACTTTGATCCTAAACATGATTTTTGAGAATTAAAGTGGACTTTTTAGGTATAAAATTCATGAACTTGATTAAATTGATGTAAATACCATTTGAAACTTGTTTAATTACTAGTAATGGTTGTTTAACATGTTATTTGAGTTAAATGCTTATGAACTTTGTAAACATTTTCATATATGCTTATTTGAAAAAGTGTAGAATTGTTAAAATTATGAAAATGTGTATAAGTTTAATTTTGATTAAACATGTTATTGTAATTGTTTTAAGTTGTTATTTTGCTAACACTAATGCATATTTGGATGCACAAATTTTGTGTTTAATGTGTTTTGCAGAGAAATACCGATACTGATGGTGCTTCATCATCATCCAGGCAACCTGCTCCAGAACCTGAACCAGAAATGCAATATGAACCGGAGCAACAACAGGAACAACAAGAAAAACTTGATCAACACGTTCCATATTATGATCCGCAACTAGAATATGTTGATGCCTACATACTATTTCCGATGCATCCAATAGTACAACACCCAACGATTCATGAAGAACAGTTGCATCCTGATGTTTTAGCGGGGTATACGAAATACTATTAAATGTTACAAGAAAATACTATTAAATACGATACAATTTTACACAAGATATTTATTTATTTATTGAATGGATATACTTAAACCTTGCTACAACACTTATAGGCAGTGTACCTAATCGTACAGTAGTGTAGTTTTTAGTAAGTCCGGTTCGTTCCACAGGGAATCTTTTTAAACAAAGCTTAACGCTATATTAGTTTACTTTTATAAAAATACAAATATATATATATATATAAGTAATATTATTATTATAAAGGGGGGTTTTTACCGTTTAATGACCGGTTTGTCGATTTTAAAACTTTAGTCACAGTTAAAACCAAATGTAAAATAATAAATAAATACAAGACTTAATTTAAAGCGTAAAGTAAATAACGATAATGAAATTGCGAATAATAAAAGTGCGATAAAATAAACTTGCGATAATTAAAAAGTACGATAATTAAAAGTGCAATTAAATAAAATAACAATAAAAATGCGATAATCAGAAGTGCAATTAAATATAAAATAAAGGAAATTAAATATGAAATAAAAGAATTATGCTTATTTAAACTTCCGTAATCATGATGGTTGACGTGTTGATTTTAGTTTTATGCCCATGGGTTAATTGTCCTTTATCCTGGATTATTTAATATGTCCGTCTGGTTTTTGTCCATAACAGTCCATCAGTCATAAATATAAAGTGCGAGTATCCTCGTCAAATTATCCTTATACCCGAAGTTAAATATTCCAACTAATTGGGGACTTAAACTGTAACAAGATTTTAATACTTTGTTTAATAATTACACCAGGATGTCGACTGAGTGTAATCCAAGGTTTTAATATTTTGTTATCAATTATACCAAGTGTCCTTGTACATAATTTCACCCCTGTTTTAATTATTCTAGTGGCTATTAATCCATTCCCGTGTCCGGTTAAATGAACGATTATTCGTACATATAAATACCCCGCCCATCGTGTCCGATCGAGTGTATATGGTAATTTATAGGGACGCTCAATTGTAAATCTTTATATTAACATTAACAAACTATCATTTAGTTAAACAAATATAAAGCCCATTAATAGCCCATAGTCTAATTTCCACAAGTGTCGTTCTTTTGTCCAAACCCCAATTATGGTACAAAGCCCAATTACCCAATTTTAGTAATTAGCCCAACATCATGATTACTTCGGATTAAATAAGCATAATAATAACTTAGCTACGATACATTAAATTAAAAAAAGTTGAACATAACTTACAATGATTAAAAATAGCGTAGCGTTACACGGACATAATTTCGACTTACACCCTTACAATATTCGCTAACATACCCTTATTATTAGGATTAAAATTAAAATTAAAATTAAAATATAAATTATATATATATATATTTTATGTATATATTGAGAGAGAGAGATATATTGATTATGAAAAATGATCAGAATTCGGTTGGCTTTATAGGGAGTTTCAGACTTTGGAGCTCCGCGACTCGCGACATTTTTTGCCTTCAAACTCCGCGAGTCGCGGAGTTTGTAAATACAGCTCACACAATTTGGAGTCTTTCTTGCCGACGGTTTTTATTTATATATATAATATATAAATAATTATAAGAATTATTTAAATATTATATTTATGTGCATAGTTGACTTGTAATTTTTAGTCCATTGCGTCGAGCGTTGAGAGTTGACTCATGTCCCGGTTCTGGATTTTTGAACGTCCTTGCGTACAATTTAATATCTTGTACTTTGCGTTTTGAATCTTGTACTCTTGTAATTTCGAGACGTTTCTTATCAATAATTGGAACCTCTTTGATTGTCTTTTGTACTTTTGAGCTTTTTGGTCGTTTGCGTCTTCAATTCGTCGAATCTGTCTTTTGTCTTCACCTTTTATTATTTAAACTAATATCACTTGTAAATAGAACAATTGCACCTAAAAGCTTGTCTTTCTTGAGGAATAATGCTATGAAATATATGTTCGTTTTTAGCATTATCACATCCCAATCTGAGATTTGATCGATGCTGGAGAGATTACCCATCATATCAAAGTAACAAATTCAAACTGGTACCGAAAAATGTAGAAGTGCCAAGGGTAATCGATTGGTATCCTTTGGAAAGGGTCCAATTAGCTAACCGTGTTAGACTGCTACTGATCCAAAGGTATGACAGCTCTTCTTTTCCCGATTGGGAACGTTTATTCACCATTCGTAGGCCTGTATATAAGGAATGGTGTGTTGAGCTTATGAGTACTATAGAGTTAAATGCGAATGTAGTTAGATTAGATGATAGAAGTTTTCTTAGATTTATACTTGTCCATAGGATGTACAGGATGTCCATGCTGGACATGGCCAGGGCTTTACAGATATATACGCCCGCTGAATTACTACTAACCTATTGTATGAATTTGATTTATCATGGTGAAAGGGTAGATAGGAATTTTGATGCTAACGCCGTCTGGAGGCGTATGTCAGATTATAATGTTTTTGGGCGGGCAGGAACACACTCCTACTTACATATTCACAGAGTCGAGCTTCGTATAATTCATAGATTTCTGGCTAACTCGATTACACAGAGAGGTCACAACAAGGAGAAAATGACCTTACATGATTTATTTTACCTAAAGTGTATTCGAGACCCAAGAGGCTTTGTTAATATCCCCTACTGTGTTGATTTTTATTTGTCTAAGATAGTGGAAGGAATACAGGAAGGGGGAATAATAGGAGGATGTATTTTTGTTACTCTCATTGGAGAGTATTTGGGTGTAGATAGGGATCAAGGGGGTCCACTTATGGTATGTAGGGAACAGGATGATACTTTAGGATTAAAAGTCTATCAGGGTGCTAAGGTATTGAAGAGCAGACGCAATCAGGCAGTACCATATGTTGGTCATCATCCACAGGTAGAGAGAGGTTCAGATGAGGAAATGGTGGAAGCAGATGACATTAGGGATGTCATTAGGGAGGCTATGACTGACGTCTACCAGCGTATAGATGAGGTAGAAATGACAAACCAGGATAGACATAATCGATACGAGCAGTGGCAAGCCCGGAATGAGTACGAGTATTCCAGGCGACGACAGTATGATAGATGGGACTATCATCAGCGTCAGATCATGAGTCTGCTATCACCTCAGGATCACTACGTACCGACCCGACCCGCTTACTATCCTCTACACCAGCCCGAGATGAGACCACCATTTACTCTCTACGACCCTAACCAGGCCTATCAGTACACCTATCACCAACCAAGCAATATCGTCTTGAAATACTAGAATCACTTCTTTATTCTTCACACTTTGTACATCAGTGATTTCTATACGGCGGTATAAACAATGGTAATAACGATATGGTTTACAGTCCCACATGACTATAAAAATTTAGATCCATTAAGGAAATTGGATCTTTATGAAAACATTTGATCTTTTGAAAATTAAATCTAGTTTTTACCCTAGATAAGTTTTCCGGAATAACCCTTTACCGGTGTTTGCAAAATATTTTTGTGGGTTTGGTGGGTTTCAGATTTGAAAATTTTAGCTCAAAACTTATGGTTTTGTGTCACCCACTTGCTAACCTTGTATTTGGAAATCAACACATCCAGTTTACTTGTCCCGTATATTACCTTTCGGTAAACTACCGTCCGGTTGTAAAGGAAAGCGTTGAACAAGCAACTGTTAAGGCAATGTCCCCTGACATGCTTTTAATTATGGTTTATAATGTGTCGGACGCAATTACTATCCTTGGTAGGAGCAATAGTAAAGCTCACCCTTATGATTTTTCGGTCTGGCACAAGGTCCTGTCTTTGACCACTATGCAACCACCGTTCTTACGGTTGACACCCGATTTGGTTCAGGTGACCTAATGAATTCCAGGTGAATTCCTAGAATTTTACGTTCAATGGTAATGAACGCATTGAAAATAGGGTTTTCAGAAAACAAATCGGTTTGTAATTTTGATCAAAATATTTTCTCGTTCAAGCTCGAGTTTCGATATCATTGAATTCCATGAGTTTGTAATTCTCAATCTTTAAGGTCAATCTCAAGGATTGAGTAATATCAGTCTTAAAAGCTGATTTTTGATCTTTAAGGAGATTATCCTTTCTGGGGATCTGATTCATTAGTCTTATCCAGCTAATTTGCATGGTGCCCCCCATTGTACGAGATAAATCCTTCTCATGGTTAGGATAAAGCTGACCACTTGGCGACCCTGTTTAATGCTGAGGTCCGTGGATTTCCTGCTGATTTTAGTGATGACTTTTCTAGATTTTTCGTCAACCTACAGCTGGTCTGGACGACAACTTCATGACCTAAATCAAGAAGCGCGTGTCTTTTTCGGAAGACTTTACTTCCTTTTATTGATGGAATTGATTCATCGTGTAGATCCATCTCTTCTTTTCTTTCATCGGGTAAAACAGTTTAGTTTAGTCCAAAGCAAAAGTATTTTCAGTTATTTGTTACAGATATATGTGACATATGTTTAAGATAACTTGGTAAATTTTCCTACGCTTGGCTTTTATTTTCCTTTTTATTGTCCTCTATTCCATTTTAAATGAATTTTAACATTTTGGTTTGTTTCTCAATTTATGTCCTTTCCGAGGTTACAATAATTTCGGTGTTAAAACCTAGTTTTATCGTTCATAAATATGTATAAACATGATTTTGAGTTCATTTAATTGAAAATTTTGTAAAATTTTACTAGAATTGGGTAGTCAGTATATAAGACCAGGGCTGTTCTTTATTATCAGAGAGCACTAGATTCTAATACAACTACTGCTTTACTAGTATTTTTAATGGTAACCAAGTGTATAAAGTAAAAATTTTAAAATCCGAAAGAATTTAACCCCTTCCCACACTTAAGATCTTGCAATGCCCTCATTTGCAAGAAATCAGTAACAAATTAAATTATTGAGGGTGATTTGTGTGAAAATGATTAAATTTTACCAAATTTTCCAAACATATTGGCGTTTGTTTGCTGAATGATAAATGGTGCACATCATTTGTTCATTCCATCTTGTTGTTATTTCACATATATTTTGCATCTTGTCGTCAAAATTAGTTGCTTTTGCTGAACTTAATGCCAGTCTTTGAAAATGCGTTGTTTTACCCTGTTGTGTACATAAGATAAACTGCAAACATATATACATATTTTTGAAGTTTGGTATATTACCCCACATTCAAAATTATTAAAATCTAAGAATAAAAGTTAGAAAATTATAAAAACTATTACAATATTAACATAAGTATTAAACATATCAACATTACAAATTACAAAATAAATAAAACTAAGTAGACTAGGAATGATACTGGTACCAATAGGGGTTCCATGCATAACCATAGGTGCTATAAAATGCTTCGGCAGGGTTATACGTAGGATACGGTGGTTGCATCTCTATAGACCAGGGAGGGAATATGGGTTTTGGCGTAGGAATATAGTTTCTACCTATATGTTGGCAATGAGCTATGATTTGGTTTTGATGAACTTGCCAATCTTCAAATGCTCTCTGTCTAGCATTTTCGTACTCCTGTAAAGCTATAAACCTTTGCATTTCTTGCATTTCATTTCCCCCTCCTACATTACCTTGCTGTTGGTTTCTCTCAACCTGTGGATGTCTACCATGGTATTGTACTGCAGCGTTATTTCGCCTCTTCAAAACTTTAGCACCATGGTATACATTTAAACCTATTGTATCGCGGGGTTCTGGTTCTTCTACTAATAATCCCCCCCGACTTATATCCACACCGAGATATTCAGCAATCAAAGTAATAAAAATACCACCTCCTATTATGCTATGCGGTCTCATCCCCCTAACCATAGCTGATAAATAATAACCCACACAATAAGGTATACTTACAGTGCTTTGTGGGTCTCGAATACACATATGGTAAAACAAATCCTGTTCATTTACCTTTTCCTTGTTCTTACCTCTTTGTGTAATCGAATTAGCTAAAAACCTATGAATCACTCTTAATTCAGCTCTATCTATATCCAAATAAGAGTAATTTCCCCCTTTGAATCGGTGATGGCTTGTCATTTGACTCCATACACCGTGTGTATCAAAATTTTCATCTATCTTTCTACCATTTAGTATCAATCCTCTACAATCGGCAGATGCTAACTCCTCAGGCGTATATATACGTAAAGCCTGAGCCATGTCTAGTAAAGACATGTGGCGCCTCGAACCTCCTAACAAAAATCTAATAAAAGATCGATCGGTTAAACTAGCTACCCGATCATTTAATTCTATACTACACAACAATTCTTCACACCATACTTTATATACAGGTCTACGCATGGTGAATAAACGTACCTAGTCGTTAAAAGTAGAATTACCATACCTCTGTACAAGTAATTCCCTAATTGGCCCGGCCAATTCTACAGCTTCTAATGGTCCCCATTCTATGACCCTAGGTACCTCAACAACCTTAGAATGAAAAGTATGCAAACCCCTTTGGTATTTTGGATAATCTATCCAAAGTCTGTCAAATCTCAGGTTCGGGTGCAAATCTTCCAAGTGCATATCAGAAAATGTCATGACTGGATGAGGTATATCTTGCTTGTAGTAGTTATCCACCTCCTGTTGTTCCGCATTCTCAGCAGGAGCATTGCGGGCTTGGGATGAAGATTCACCCCTTTCAGTCTGCAAAACACATCAAACACAATTTTTGTGCATCCAAATATGCATTAGTGTCAGCAAAATCATCAATCAAAATAATTACAATGACATGGATGCATTAGTGTCAGCAAAATCATCAATCAAAATAATTACAATGACATGATCAATTTATATCAAACTTAAGCTCATTTTCACATTTTTATCAAATCTACACTTTTTCAAATAATCATATACGAAAATGTTCGCCAAGTTCATAAGCATTCAACTCAAATAACATGTCAAAATAATCATTACTAGCAATTAAACAAGTTTCAAATGGCATTATCTCTCAAAAATCAAGTTCATGAATTTTAGACTTGAAAAAGTCCACTTTAATTCTCAAAATCATGTTTAGGCTCAAAGTTTGGATCATTTAACTACCTAAACATGTTACACTACTTAATTTAGCAACAATTCATGACAAAAATTGGCCATAACCTGTTTATATCAAAAAGCCCCAAATTTGCTCACGAACACAAACCCTAGATTACTCAAAATTTGAAGTTTAAGGCTTCTAATCATGTTAAATAGCATCAATCTAGGTTATACAAGCATAATACATAAACAATTTAAGCATAATTACACTAAAAAGCATTAAAATCAAATTGGGGAAAAAATTGCTCAAGAACACTAATTTTCGGATTAAATGGTGTTTAGGTGTAGAAATTTACCGTTTTTCTTGAGTAATTCCTTGATAGCATCCTTCTCAACATGATTTTAGTAAAAGATTTGATGATTAACGGTTAAAAATTGTGATTTTGGGGTGTATTTTTCGGGTTTTTGCGCAGTATTTTTGCAGTGTTTTTCTTGTTTGAGGTGTGCAACTGAGCTGTTCCAGCTCCTTTTATTTTTTTCTGTAATCCGATCCCTCCGCGAGTCGCGGGGTATATACCTTCAAACTCCGCGAGTCGCGGAGTTTGGTTTTTTTTTTTTTTTTTAACATCTTATACTAATTAAAACAATTAAGTAATTAATTTTAAATTTTTGTTTCCCTTGTTATTTAGGACGAGGTCGTTTCGGATCGATGTCCTAGTCCGTCCTTCGACAAAATTTTAAAATTTGTCTTTTTGTAGCGATTGTTTTAAAAGCTAAGATTTTTGGGTTTTTAATGTTTTTGGCATACTTTAATTCAATAAGATTAAAAATAATGATAATAAAAGTTCTCGTCCCTCACTCAGGTAAAGCAATTTCGGTTCAACGACCTAGTCTTCAACTTACGACGAATTTTAAAAATCATATTTTTAACTTAATGAGATAAAGTAAATTTTTGTTTTTAAATTCACACAATTTAAATATAAAATTCAAAATTAATATTAAAAATTCACACCAAACTTAATTTAAAAATTCATATTATAAATTCACACCAAACTTATATTAATTTTTCAAATATTTACAATTTTAAATATATTGTTTTTACAAAGTTTACAATATTAATTTAAGATTTATATATTAATTTTAAAAACATGGTAAAAATAAAATTAAAAATCTTTTTGGCTTTTTATCCCACTTTAATCAATCAAATATTATCAAAAATATGCGCCCCTCTTTTCGGTAAAGTAATTTCGGTTCCAAGACCTAATTTAACTCATGACGAATTTTTAAAATATTTTGGGTTGATTGATTAAAGATATTTATACCTTAAGAATAAACGTTAAATTTCGCAGTGATGTAATAAATTTTTGAATGATATCAATAATTTCTGTCGCCAAACCTAATTTTATTCAATACCAATTTAATACTTTATAGCGAAAAAATTAGCGTTTATTATCAAAAGGTTAAAAATAAAAATAAAAATAAAGACTGTACAGACTTACCTGTGAGATAGTATTCTTAGTTATATGATCTATCCCATTCATAAGATAGTCAGTTTAATTGGTTTTCCATAGCTACATAGGCGTAACCTCGAGCATTCAGTGTCTTTTCTTCTAAACATATGAACGGTCCGTCTCTGCATAAAGTAACAAATTCAGTATTTGAATAGGTTTGATTATTTGAACATTTACCTCCATGTGACCATTTTCCGCATTTGTGACATCTTTCTAGGTGTCGTGCTCTTCTTTTCGCTGCAGATTTTGATTTTCCTTTACCAAATTGTAACTTATTATCTTCGCATCTGGATTCTTTTCTAACTCCGTCCATTCTTTCTCTGATTACTGATACTATTTCACTCGGTAGTGTGTCATTATTACGTTTAGTGATCAAAGCGTGTAGCATTAGACCATGGTTTAGTTCACAGGCAGTCTTCATTTTGTAAAAACCTAAAAAAAATAAAAATTCAGAATGGGGGGAGAAGACTAGTTCTTTAGGGTCTGCTAGGGAAAGACCATTCGGGTTCCATTTTCGAGAACTACACGAAAACGGACAATCTAACTCTAACAGAAATACATATTATCCTTTAAAGACTTGATTCTCCCCACACTTAGTTATCTGTGGTGTCGAAATTGTGATTAACTTCGTTGTCGACTTCCATCGGACTATCATGTAGTGTTTAACTCTGTGACCATTAACTTTAAATTCAATTCCATTTGAATTTATTAATTCTATCATTCCGTATGGGAAAACTCTTTTGACTATGAATGGTCCAGACCATCTTGATTTCAATTTTCCAAGAAATAGCTTGAATCGTGAATTGAAAAGAAGAACTCTGTCTCCTTCCTTAAATTCTTTTGAACTTCTGATTCTTTTATCATGTCATTTCTTCGTTCTCTCTTTATTGATTAACGAATTTTCGTATGCTTCATGTCTTAATTCTTCTAATTCATTTAGTTGACTTAATCGTAGACGTCCGGCTTCATGTAAATCAAGATTACATGTCTTCAAAGCCCAAAATGCTTTATGTTCAATTTCTACTGGAAGATGACATGCTTTTCCATAAACAAGTCTAAAAGGTGTGGTTCCAATTGGAGTTTTGTAGGCTGTTCTAAAATCCCAGAGTGCATCCTCCAATTTAATGGACCATTCCTTCAGATTTGATCCTACGGTTTTCTCTAGAATACGTTTTAAAGCTCGGTTGGTATTTTTAACTTGTCCACTTGTTTGTGGATGATATGCGGTGGAGATTTTATGAGTTACTCCATATCTTTTAAGAACTTTCTCAAGTTGATTATTACAGAAATGAGTACCCCGATCACTTATTAAAGCTTTCGGTGTTCCAAACCTTGCAAAAAGACGTTTTAAAAAGTTGACTACAACTCGTGCATCGTTAGTTGGGAGAGCTTGTGCTTTCGCCCATTTAGATACATAATCAATGGCTACGAGAATATAGAGATTATTATGAGATTTTGGAAATGGACCCATAAAGTCAATACCCCAAATGTCAAATACATCACATACTTGGATGACATTTTGTGGCATTTCATCACGTTGACTTATTTTTTCGGCCCTTTGACAAGCATCACAGGTTTTGCAAAGAAGGTGTGCGTCTTTGTAAATTGTAGGCCAATAGAATCCAGCATCATAAACTTTTCTTGCTGTTAGTTGAGGCCCATAATGCCCTCCTGTTGGTCCTGTGTGACAATGGTTTAAAATTTTACTAGCTTCATCTCCAAATACACATCGGAGTATTATTCCATCGGGACAACTTTTAAACAGATGTGGATCTTCCCAAAAATAGTGTTTTATATCACTGAAGAATTTCTTTCGTCTTTGGTACGATAATCCTTTTTCAAGGAATCTACAAACTAAGTAGTTTGCATAGTCTGCAAACCATGGAATTTCTTTATAATCTATCTTCAATAGATATTCATCAGGAAAGTTGTCTTGTATGGCCAATTCATTTAGAACTTCTAATTCGGGATTTTCAAGACGAGAAAGATGATCAGCGGCGAGATTTTCTGCTCCTCTTTTATCTCGGATTTCAATATCAAACTCTTGTAAGAGTAAGATCTAACGGATTAATCTTGGTTTAGCATCTTGTTTTGAAAATATGTATCTAAGAGCAGTATGGTCGGTATAGACCACCGTTTTTGCTAGAACGAGATATGATCGAAATTTGTCAAAAGCAAAGACAATAGCAAGGAGTTCTTTTTCAGTAGTTGTATAGTTCGTTTGTGCTCCTTGTAACGTCTTACTAGCATAATATATAGGTTGAAATCGTTTTTCAATCCTTTGTCCTAAAACGGCTCCCATTGCAAAATCACTTGCATCGCACATTAGTTCAAATGGTAGATTCCAATTTGGTGTTATCATGATCGGCGCATTAGTGAGTTTCTCTTTAAGAATATTAAAAGATTTGATACACTCATCTGAAAAGATGAATGGAGCATGTTTTTCTAGGAGTTTATTCATAGGAGTGGCAATTTTAGAAAAATCTTTTATGAAACGTCGGTAAAAACCGGCATGCCCTAGAAAACTCCTAACTCCTCTAACATTGGTGGGATGTGGAAGTTTAGCAATTACATCTACTTTAGCTCTATCCACTTCAATTCCTTCTTTTGAAATTTTATGTCCAAGAACGATGCCTTCTTTAACCATGAAATGGCATTTCTCCCAATTAAGTACTAGATTTGATTGTTCGCATCTAATGAGCATTCGTTCAAGATTAGCTAGACATGATTCAAATGTATCACCGAAGACTGAAAAGTCATCCATGAATACTTCCATGCAATCTTCTATCATGTCGTGAAAAATCGCCATCATACACCTTTGAAAGGTTGCAGGGGCGTTACAAAGTCCAAATGGCATGCGTTTGTAAGCAAAAGTACCATAAGGGCAAGTGAATGTGGTTTTCTCTTGATCTTCGGGTGCTATTGGAATTTGAAAATATCCGAAAAATCCATCTAGAAAACAATAGTAACTATTTCCGGCTAATCTTTCCAACATTTGATCAATGAAAGGTAAGGGAAAGTGATCTTTTCTGGTAGCGTCATTTAATTTTCTATAATCAATACATACACGCCATCCTGTTACAGTCCTAGTAGGAATAAGCTCATTTTTCTCATTTGTAATGACAGTCATACCACCCTTCTTAGGCACGCATTGACCTGGGCTTACCCATGGACTATCAGAGATTGGATAAATTAAACCTGCATCTAACAGTTTAATAATCTCTTTCTTAACTACATCTTGCATATTAGGATTTAGTCTTCGTTGGCGTTGCACATACGTTTTATGACCTTCTTCCATAAGGATTTTATGTGTGCAATACGAAGGACTTATTCCTTTAATATCATGAATCTTCCATGCAATGGCTGGTTTATGAGCTTTCAACACAGAAATGAGTTATGATTTCTCATTTTCAGTAAGAGAAGACGATATTATTACAGGTAATTCAGATTCACCATGTAAATAAGCGTATTCCAAATGGTTTGGAAGTGGCTTTAACTCTAATTTCGGAGGTTCTTCTATCGATGATTTGTATCGATATATGTCTTCTTCTTTTAGCATTTGAATTTCTTCTGTTGTTGGTTCATATCCATTAGCTATAAGTGTAGCTAACATTTCATCTTCATCAATTGGTTCATTACCTTCTCCTAAAGAACATTCTCCTGTTCCTTGTAATTCTAGAAATTCTTCTAATAATTCTGCATGTGCATCTATAGTTTGAATATAATAACATGTATCATCTGCAGATTGTGGTTGTTGCATTGCTCTATCAACTGAAAAGGTAACACTCTCATCCTCTATACTTAGGGTCAGTTTCTTACCGAACACGTCTATCATTGCTTTAGCTGTGTTTAAGAATGGTCTTCCTAATATGAGAGGAACTTGAGAATCTTCTTCCATATCTAAAACAACAAAATCTACTGGAAATACTAAAGTACCAACTTTAACTAGCATGTTCTCCATTATCCCTCTAGGATATTTTATTGATCTATCGGCTAGTTGTATGCTTATTCTGGTTGGTTTCAATTCTCCAAGGTCTAGTTTAGCGTATAGTGAATATGGCATTAGATTTATACTAGCACCTAAGTCTGCCAATGCTTCTATTGAACTAAGACTACCCAGAAAACATGGAATTGTGAAACTTCCTGGATCAGATAATTTTTCTGGTATCTTATTCAACAGCACTGCTGAACAATTAGCATTCATGGTAACAGCCGAGAGTTCTTCCATTTTCTTTCTATTTGAGATTAGATCTTTCAAGAATTTAGCATATCTAGGCATTCCTGAAATCACATCAATGAAAGGAAGATTTACATTTATCTGTTTAAACATATCCAAGAATTTGGATTGCTCGGCTTCAAGTTTCTCTTTCTTTATTTTACTCGGGTAAGGAAGTGGTGGTTGGTATGGTTTAACATAAGGTTTAGCCTTAACTGTGTTATCTTCATTAACCTTTTCAACTACCGGTTCTTTTTCCTTATCTTGATCAGGTTGTGGTTCTTGTGGAGTAGGAATAGCTTCATCAGAAGTTACAGGTATTTCCGATGGTTTAAGTGTTGTACCACTTCTTGTGGTAATGGCTTTAGTTGTTTCATTCTGGGGGTTAGCATTTGTATCACTAGGTAGACTTCCCGGTTTTCTTTCACCTATTAACCTTGCTAGGTTACTTACTTCTTGTTCCAGATTTTGAATAGAAGCTTGTTGATTTCTAAATGCTTGAGCATTTTGTTCATTGGTTTGTTTCTGAGATGTGAAAAACTGCGTTTGAGTTTCAACTAGCTTCGTCATCATATCTTCTAAATTCGGCTTTTTATCATCGGTTTGTTGCGGTGGTTTGTTTTGAAAATTAGGTCTTTGCTGATTGTAAGTATTATTGGATACTTGTTGATTGCTAGGACCTTGTTGGTTGTTGTATGGAATATTTCGGTTATAATTCTGGTTTTGATTGTAAATAGGTCTTGGCGGTTGATAATTATTCTGATAATTATTTCCAGGCCTTTGGTTTATGTATGAAATATTCTCTCTTTGTTCCATTGTTAATTCAATACTGAGACAATCTTTTGTCAAATGTGGTCCTCCACACTGCTCACAACTAATTCGTATTGAGTGAATATCTTTAGTCATCTTTTCCATTCGTCTCTCGACAGCATCTATCTTTGTGGAAATGGAATCTAAGTCATGGCTAGAATCGGCTCTAGCTGCTTTAGATGATCTAACGATATCTTTTTCTTGGTGCCACTCATGTGAGTGGGAAGCAGTGTTATCAATAATTTTGTAAGCATCAGTTTCGGTTTTCTTCATAATAGAACCACCAGCTGCTATATCTATGTCTTTTCTTGTAGTGATGTCGCATCCTTGGTAGAATATTTGTACTATTTGACAGGTATCTAAACCATGTTGCGGACATCCTCTTAATAACTTTCCAAATCTTGTCCATGCCTCATATAGAGTTTCATTCGGTTTCTGTGTGAACGTAACAATTTCTGCTTGAAGTCTTACGGCTTTAGATGCAGGAAAGAATTGTTTAAGAAATTTTTCAACTAAAACGTCCCATGTATCAATCGCTCCTTCAGGTAACGATTCCAACCAATCTTTGGCTTCTCCCTTTAAAGTCCAGGGAAATAACATGAGATATATCTGTTCATCCTCCACTTCTCGGATTTTAAATAGTGTGCAGATCCTATTAAAGGTACGTAAATGTTCATTTGGATCTTCCTTCGGTGCACCACTAAATTGGCATTGATTAGTCACCATGTGTAGAATTTGTCCTTTGATTTCATAATCTGGCGCATTAATATCTGGATGAGTAATTGCGTGACCTTGGCCAGTGCGTTTAGCTCTCATTCGGTCTTCCATACTTAAAGGTTCCAGATTCTCCATAATTGAATTTGTTGAATCGGAATCACTAGAGGATTCTGATTTAATGGTTCGTTCCTCAACAATCTCTGTTTGAATGATTGGTGGTTCCGGAGGAAAGTTTAGTGGTTCAGGATCTACGAATCGTTCCTGAATATTCTCCGGATTCTCAATTGTGAGGTCGGGTTCAAAAAATGGATTATCGGAAATTTGAACTGGAGTACTTGGTCGACTGGATGACGATTCTAAAGAAAAATCAACGGCAGTAATATTTGCTAAATGTCTTGATCTAGTTACAGGTGGTGAACGTACAAAAGGTGGTGAACGTCTTGCTCGGTGCATTCACTGAATATCCGATTAGTTTTAAAAAGGAAAGAAAAATTATAATAAGTTATCCAATCAATAGACTTTTCTGATTTTGCCCACGTTTCGAATAGCCAAAAGATGCAGCAGAGGGGCAGGATTCATTTGGTCTCAATATAATTGAGTACTGTTTGGCTCCAATAACCCGGTCCACGTACAAATCCAACTATTACTACGAACCAGAAAATTTTGATGTCTATCAATTTAACCACTTAAAATAAATTTTCGTAATTTTAAGAAATTTAGATAAGAAGTAGAATAAAAATCTATGTCCTAAAACTAGAATAGCGAGAAATAAGAAAGAAAAAGAGTTCGTCGAAAAAGGTCGAAAAAGAAAAATGGTTGAAAAATAAAAGGTGATGGAAAAATAAAAGAAACTTATAAAACTTAAAAATACTTGACTAACCTAACCTTATTACTACAACTAACTTAAAATTATAATCGCAAATTGAGATTACTAATTGGAATGATAATTGATACATAGGAAAAAGTCGTCTAAAAATATTAAAGCTTACAGGAAAAACTAAATCCCAAATGGAAATAACTTAAAAAGAAACTAAAAATTAAAAAGGCGTCGCAAAATTCTAGAGTACCTAAATCTTAGTCTAAAGAAAAAGCACTTAAGGGATTTTACGGCAAAGCCTACAAATCTAGAGGTAAAAATAACTATTGCAAAAACTAAGTTTAAAACCAAATATGAGCTAAAAATACAAATATTACGCTAAAACGATTAAAAAGGGACAAAATATAAAAATATACAAAAAATTGTAAAAAGTACAATTTTTATAAAAATATTATTTTTATATTATTTATTTATTAAAACTATTAATTTTACAAATTAATTAAACTAAATACATAAATTAATTAAAACTTAAATTAAATACTAAATTAATTAAATATTTAACCCTAATTACAAATTAATTAATAATAATTAATAATACTCCGTATTTAATGCAGATTAGGGTTCTGTGTGGCCCGTGTCAGACGGCTCCGCGACTTGCGGTATTCAAAGCATCAAACTCCGCGAGTCGCGGGGATCCAAAATTCAACTCAGGTACAGTTTAAAACTTGACATTTTTTTTTATTTATTTTCTGTTTTTATATTTTCTATTTTATATCAAAATATTTGTATAATAAAAACTTATATTTAAAAACTTAAATAAAAATAGAACTACTTTATAATTTTAAAAATATCTTAAAAATAGATTTATATATATTAAATTTTTTTTTCGGTTTTTTTATATGTTTTTAAATAAAAATAAAATACTTAAATAAAACTTATATAAAAATAAAGAAACTTTATAAAACTTAAATATTTAACAAAATCTTAAAAATACTTATATTTTTGTTTTTCTTTTTATATTTTCGAATATTTAAAACGTATTTTTATAAAAACGAATTTTAATAAAAGTAAACTAAAAATCTGTTTTTTTTTTATATTAGCGTTGCGCTTCCGGCTTTTAAGCGATTCCCCGGCAGCGGCGCCAAAAATACTTGATGTTTTAGCGGGGTATACGAAATACTATTAAATGTTACAAGAAAATACTATTAAATACGATACAATTTTACACAAGATATTTATTTATTTATTGAATGGATATACTTAAACCTTGCTACAACACTTATAGGCAGTGTACCTAATCGTACAGTAGTGTAGTTTATAGTAAGTCCGGTTCGTTCCACAGGGAATCTTTTTAAACAAAGCTTAACGCTATATTAGTTTACTTTTATAAAAATACAAATATATTTATATATATATATATATATATATATATATATATATATATATATATATATATATATATATATAAGTAATATTATTATTATAAAGGGGGGTTTTTACCGTTTAATGACCGGTTTGTCGATTTTAAAACTTTAGTCACAGTTAAAACCAAATGTAAAATAATAAATAAATACAAGACTTAATTTAAAGCGTAAAGTAAATAACGATAATGAAATTGCGAATAATAAAAGTGCGATAAAATAAACTTGCGATAATTAAAAAGTACGATAATTAAAAGTGCAATTAAATAAAATAACAATAAAAATGCGATAATTAGAAGTGCAATTAAATATAAAATAAAGGAAATTAAATATGAAATAAAAGAATTATGCTTATTTAAACTTCTGTAATCATGATGGTTGACGTGTTGATTTTAGTTTTATGCCCATGGGTTAATTGTCCTTTGTTCTGGATTATTTAATATGTCCGTCTGGTTTTTGTCCATAACAGTCCATCAGTCATAAATATAAAGTGCGAGTATCCTCGTCAAATTATCCTTATACCTGAAGTTAAATATTCCAACTAATTGGGGACTTAAACTGTAACAAGATTTTAATACTTTGTTTAATAATTACACCAGGATGTCGACTGAGTGTAATCCAAGGTTTTAATATTTTGTTATCAATTATACCAAGTGTCCTTGTACATAATTTCACCCCTGTTTTAATTATTCTAGTGGCTATTAATCCATTCCCGTGTCCGGTTAAATGAACGATTATTCGTACATATAAATACCCCGCCCATCGTGTCCGATCGAGTGTATATGGTAATTTATAGGGACGCCCAATTGTAAATCTTTATATTAACATTAACAAACTATCATTTAGTTAAACAAATATAAAGCCCATTAATAGCCCATAGTCTAATTTCCACAAGTGTCGTTCTTTTGTCCAAACCCCAATTATGGTACAAAGCCCAATTACCCAATTTTAGTAATTAGCCCAACATCATGATTACTTCGGATTAAATAAGCATAATAATAACTTAGCTACGATACATTAAATTAAAAAAAGTTGAACATAACTTACAATGATTAAAAATAGCGTAGCGTTACACGGACAGAATTTCGACTTACACCCTTACAATATTCGCTAACATACCCTTATTATTAGGATTAAAATTAAAATTAAAATTAAATTATATATATATATATTTTACGTATATATTGAGAGAGAGAGATATATTGATTATGAAAAATGATCAGAATTCGGTTGGCTTTATAGGGAGTTTCAGACTTTGGGGCTCCGCGACTCGCGGCATTTTTTGCCTTCAAACTCCGCGAGTCGCGGAGTTTGTAAATACAGCTCACACAATTTGGAGTCTTTCTTGCCGACGGTTTTTATTTATTTATATAATATATAAATAATTATAAGAATTATTTAAATATTATATTATATTTATGTGCATAGTTGCTTGTAATTTTTAGTCCGTTGCGTCGAGCGTTGAGAGTTGACTCATGTCCCGGTTCCGGATTTTCGAACGTCCTTGCGTACAATTTAATATCTTGTACTTTGCGTTTTGAATCTTGTACTCTTGTAATTTTGAGACGTTTCTTATCAATAATTGGAACCTCTTTGATTGTCTTTTGTACTTTTGAGCTTTTTGGTCGTTTGCGTCTTCAATTCGTCGAATCTGTCTTTTGTCTTCACCTTTTATTATTTAAACGAATATCACTTGTAAATAGAACAATTGCAACTAAAAGCTTGTCTTTCTTGAGGAATAATGCTATGAAATATATGTTCGTTTTTAGCATTATCACATCCCAATCTAAGATTTGATCGATGCTGGAGAGATTACCCATCATATCAAAGCAACAAATTCAAACTGGTACCGAAAAATGTAGAAGTGCCAAGGGTAATCGATTGGTATCCTTTGGAAAGGGTCCAATTAGCTAACCGTGTTAGACTGCTACTGATCCAAAGGTATGACAGCTCTTCTTTTCCCGATTGGGAACGTTTATTCACCATTCGTAGGCCTGTATATAAGGAATGGTGTGTTGAGCTTATGAGTACTATAGAGTTAAATGCGAATGTAGTTAGATTAGATGATAGAAGTTTTCTTAGATTTATACTTGTCCATAGGATGTACAGGATGTCCATGCTGGACATGGCCAGGGCTTTACAGATATATACGCCCGCTGAATTACTACTAACCGATTGTATGAATTTGATTTATCATGGTGAAAGGGTAGATAGGAATTTTGATGCTAACGCCGTCTGGAGGCGTATGTCAGATTATAATGTTTTTGGGCGGGCAGGAACACACTCCTACTTACATATTCACAGAGCCGAGCTTCGTATAATTCATAGATTTCTGGCTAACTCGATTACACAGAGAGGTCACAACAAGGAGAAAATGACCTTACATGATTTATTTTACCTAAAGTGTATTCGAGACCCAAGAGGCTTTGTTAATATCCCCTACTGTGTTGATTTTTATTTGTCTAAGATAGTGGAAGGAATACAGGAAGGGGGAATAATAGGAGGATGTATTTTTGTTACTCTCATTGGAGAGTATTTGGGTGTAGATAGGGATCAAGGGGGTCCACTTATGGTATGTAGGGAACAGGATGATACTTTAGGATTAAAAGTCTATCAGGGTGCTAAGGTATTGAAGAGCAGACGCAATCAGGCAGTACCATATGTTGGTCATCATCCACAGGTAGAGAGAGGTTCAGATGAGGAAATGGAGGAAGCAGATGACATTAGGGATGTCATTAGGGAGGCTATGACTGACGTCTACCAGTGTATAAATGAGGTAAAAATGACAAACCAGGATAGACATAATCGATACGAGCAGTGGCAAGCCCGGAATGAGTACGAGTATTCCAGGCAACGACAGTATGATAGATGGGACTATCATCAGCGTCAGATCATGAGTCTGCTATCACCTCAGGATCACTACGTACCGACCCGACCCGCTTACTATCCTCCACACCAGCCCGAGATGAGACCACCATTTACTCTCTACGACCCTAACCAGGCCTATCAGTACACCTATCACCAACCATGGAACCCGACCGACGACATGAACTGGAACCCCTATCCAGATTGATATAGTTCCCATTGGTGATTTCTATGATTTTTATCTTTTTATTATTTCTATTTATTTATGTTTAAACATACAAATTTTGATACTTTTATGTAAGTTTAATATTTTTATTATGTTGTACTAATATTTCATATTTGATTTGAAAGTGGGATTTTAAGTCCCATTTCAAATTACCATGCATGTTTATATTTGTATTGTATGTATTTTATTTCATATACACAACAGGGTAAAACAGCGCATTTTCAAAGACTGACATTAAGTTCAGCAAAAGCTACTAATTTTGACGACAAAACGAAAAACAAATGTGATGTAACAACAAGACGGAATGAACAAATGATGTGCACCATTTATCATTCAACAAACAAACTCCAATATGTTTGGAAACTTTGGTAAAATTTAATCATTTTTCTACGCTAATCACCCTCAATAATTTAAATTGTTACTGATTTCTAGCAAATGAGGGCATTGCAAGATCTTAAGTGTGGGAAGGGGTTAAATTCTTTCGGATTTTTAAATTTTTTTGACTTAAACACTTGGTTACCATTAAAAATACTAGTAACGCAGTAGTTGTATTAGAATGTAGTGCTCTCTGATAATAAAGAACAGCCCTAGTCTTATATACTGACTACCCAATTCTAGTAAAAATTTTCAAAATTTTCAAATAAATGAATTCAAAATCATGTTTATACATATTTATGAACGATAAAACTAGGTTTAACACCGAAATTATTGTTACCTCGGAAAGGACATAAATTGAGAAACAACCCAAAATGTTAGAATTCATTTAAAATGGAATAGAGGACAATAAAAAGGCAAAGAAAGGAAAATAAAAGCCAAGTGTGGGAAAATTTACCAAGTTATTTAAAATATATATCACATATTTTTATACAAATAACTGAAGATACTTTTGTTTTGGACAATTTTATTAGCTTTACCCAATTTCTTATAATATATTTGAAAGAAAGATGGATCTACACGATGAATCAATTCCATCATTAAAAGGAAGTAAAGTCTTCCGAAAAAGACACGCGCTTCTTGATTTAGGTCAGGAAGTTGTCGTCCAGACCAGTTGTAGAGTCTACGAAAAACCTTGAAAAGTTTTCTCGAAAATCAGCTGGAAATCCACGGACCTCAGCATCAAACAGGGTCGCCAAGTGGTCAGACTTATCCTAACCATGAGAGGATCTGTCTCGTAAAATGGGGAGGGCGTCGTGCAAATTAGCTTGATAAGACTAATGAATCAGACCCCTAGAAAGGATAATCTCCTTAAAGATCAAAAATCAGCTTTTAAGACTGATATTACTCAATCCTTGAGATTGATCTTTAAAGATTGCGAATTACAAACTCATGGAATGCAATGATATCTAAACTCATGCTTGAACGAGAAAATATTTTGATCAAATTACAACCCGATTTGTTTTCTGAAAACCCTATTTTCAATGCGTTCATTACCATTGAACGTAAAATCCTAGAAATTCACCTGGAATTCATTAGGTCACCTGAACCAAATCGGGTGTCAACCGTAAGAAAGGTGGTTGCATATTATGGTCGATTACAGGACCTTGTGCCAGACCAAAAAACTATAGGGTGATCTTTACTATTGCTCCTACCAAGGATAGTAATTGCATCCGACACATTATAGACCATAATCAAAAGCATGTCAAGGGACATTGCCTTAACAGTTACTTGTTCAACGCTTTCCTTTACAACCGGACGGTAGTTTACCGAAAGATAATATACGGAGCAAGTATACTGGACGTGTTGCTTTCCCAATACAAGGTTAGCAAGTGGGTGACACAAAACCATAAGTTTTGAGCTAAAATTTTCAAATCTGAAACCCACAAAACCCACAAAAATAATTTGAAAACACCGGTGAAGGGTTATTCCAGAAAACTTATCTGGGGTAAAAGCTAGATTGAATTTACAAAAGATCAAATGTTTTCATAAAGATCCAATTTTCTAAAGGATCTAAATTTTTATAGTCATGTGGGACTGTAAACCACATCGTTACTACCATTGTTCATACCGCCGTATAGAAATCACTGACGTACAAAGTGTGAAGAATAAAGAAGTGATTCTAGTATTTTTATTTCAAGACTATATTGCTTGAGGACAAGCAACACTCAAGTGTGGGAATATCTGATAATGCTAAAAACGAACATATATTTCATAGCATTATCCCTCAAGAAAGACAAGCTTTTAGTTGCAATTGTTCTATTTACAAGTGATATTCGTTTGTATAATAAAAAGTGAAAATAAAAGACAGATTCGACGAATTAAAGATGCAAACGACCAAAAAGCTCAAAAGTACAAAGTACAATCAAAGTGGTTCAAATTATTGATGAGAAACGTCTCAAAATTACAAGAGTACAAGACGCAAAATGCAAAGTACAAGATATTAAATTGTACAAAAGGACGTTCGAAAATCCGGAACTGGGACTAGAGTCAACTCTCAACGCTCGACGCAACGGACTAAAAATTACAAGTCAACTATGTACATAAATATAATATAATATATAAATAATTCTTATAAATTATTTATATATTATATTATTTATTAAAAGTGTCGGCAAGAAAAAAAACAAAAGTACATGACCAGGAAAAGGCGGCCATGCGATCGCATGGCCTGGAAGAACAAAAGCCATGCAATTGCAAGGCTTACTGTAGCAGCTCACATCCTATAAATTTCGCGTGTTCTGGCCGATTATTTACACATCTTTATCTATCTCTCTCTCAAACGTGTGTGTGTATATATATATATATATATTATAATTTTAATTTTAATTTTAATTTTAATTTTAATAATAAGGGTATGTTAGCGAATGTTGTAAGGGTGTAAGTCAAAATTCTGTCCGTGTAACGCTACGCTATTTTTAATCATTGTAAGTTATGTTCAACCTTTTTAAATTAATGTCTCGTAGCTAAGTTATTATTATGCTTATTTAAGCTGAAGTAATCGTGATGTTGGGCTAAATATTAAAGACAGGGTAATTGAGTTTTGTACCATAATTGGGGTTTGAACAAAAGAACGACACTTGTGAAAATTAGACTATGGGCTATTAATGGGCTTTATATTTGTTTAATTAAATGATAGTTTGTTAATTTAATATAAAGATTTACAATTGGACGTACCTATAAATAACTATATACACTCGATCGGACACGATGGGCGGGATATTTATAAGTACTAATAATCGTTCATTTAACCGGACACGGGAATGGGTTAATAGTCAATGGACTTATTAAAACAGGGGTGAATTATATACAAGGACACTTGGTGTAATTATAGTTTAAGTCCCCAATTAGTTGGAATATTTGACTTCAGATATAAGGATAATTTGACGAGGACACTCGCACTTTATATTTATGACTGATGGACTGTTATGGACAAAAACCAGACGGACATATTGAATAATCCAGGACAAAGGACAATTAACCCATGGGAATAAACTAAAATCAACATGTCAAACATCATGATTACGGAAGTTTAAATAAGCATAATTCATTTATTTCATATTTAATTGCACTTTTAATTATCGCACTTTTATTTACTGTCATTTTATTTTAATTGCACTTTTAATTATCGTACTTTTTAATTATCGCAATTTTATTTATCGCACTTTTATTTATCGCAATTTCATTATCGTTATTTACTTTACGCTTTAAATTAAGTCTTTTATATATTTAATATTTTACATTAGGTTTTAACTGCGACTTAAGTTTTAAAATCGACAAACCGGTCATTAAACGGTAAAAATCCCCCTTTTATAATAATAATACTACTTATATATATATATATATATATATATATATATATATATTTTTACAAATATAGTTTTAAAAAAAATATAGCGTTAAACTTGGCGAGTTCCCTGTGGACGAACCGGACTTACTAAAAACTACACTACTATGTGATTAGGTACACTGCCTATAAGTGTTGTAGCAAGGTTTAAGTATATCCACTCTATAAATAAATAAATAACTTGTGTAAAATTGTATCGTATTTAATAGTATTTCCTAGTAAAAATTAATACTATTTCGTATACACCTCGCATAACATCAATAACCTAGTCAAATGACACTCTTGTTAATCTTTAGATAACCACCACATTAATGATAAAATGCACTTCATCGAAGAACCTGTAGAAATTATGGTTTGTATGATTTAAACTCTTGAAACAAAACAATATTCTACCCGTTGGAATTCACGCAAGGCCCCGAGCATACCTGGGAACGTGAAGACCAAATAAAACGAAAATATCCTCACCTGTTTACAAACGACGCCGACTGATGGCAACAACTAAATTTCAGGACGAAATTTCTTTTAACGGGTAGGTACTATAACAACCCAGAAATTTTCGACAAAATTTAAACCTAACTTTTATGAAATACCAACGATTCACGAACAATTATTTGTAAATAATTACACAATTATTTGATATATTAATATTATTATTATTATTATTATTATCCTTTTTAACAATATATCAATAATTAATATCATTATTATTAATTATAATTAAACTTATCATTTTTATTGTCATATTGTTATCATTTTATCTTTTTAACATCATTATTATTATTTGTTATTATTAGTATTATTATTATTATTTGTAATTATCATTATCATTATCAGTGTTATCATTATTATTAATATTATTATTATTATCAAAATTATTATTATTATCATTTATCATTTATTATTATTATGATTATCAATATCATTGTAGTGACCCGAACTTTTCCATGTTTATATATATTAATTGAGATTGATATTTACATGATTAAATGTTTCCAACATGTTAAGCAATCAAATTTGTTAAGACTTGATTAATTGAAATTTGTTTCATATAGACAATTGACCACCCAAGTTGACCGGTGATTCACGAACGTTAAAACTTGTAAAAACTATATGATGACATATATATGGATATATATATATATATATATATATATATATATATATATATATATATATATATATATATATATATAGTTAACATGATACTATGATAAGTAAACATATCATTAAGTATATTAACAATGAACTACATATGTAAAAACAAGACTACTAACTTAATGATTTTTAAACGAGACATATATGTAACGATTATCGTTGTAAAGACATTTAATGTATATATATCATATTAAGAGATATTCATACATGATAATATCATGATAATATAATAATTTAAAATCTCATTTGATATTATAAACATTGGGTTAACAACATTTAACAAGATCGTTAACCTAAAGGTTTCAAAACAACACTTACATGTAACGACTAACGATGACTTAACGACTCAGTTAAAATGTATATACATGTAGTGTTTTAATATGTATTTATACACTTTTGAAAGACTTCAATACACTTATCAAAATACTTCTACTTAACAAAAATGCTTACAATTACATCCTCGTTCAGTTTCATCAACAATTCTACTCGTATGCACCCGTATTCGTACTCGTACAATACACAACTTTTAGATGTATGTACTATTGGTATATACACTCCAATGATCAGCTCTTAGCAGCCCATGTGAGTCACCTAACACATGTGGGAACCATCATTTGGCAACTAGCATGAAATATCTCATAAAATTACAAAAATATGAGTAATCATTCATGACTTATTTACATGAAAACAAAATTACATATCCTTTATATCTAATCCATACACCAACGACCAAAAACACCTACAAACACTTTCATTCTTTAATTTTCTTCATCTAATTGATCTCTCTCAAGTTCTATCTTCAAGTTCTAAGTGTTCTTCATAAATTCCAAAAGTTCTAGTTTCATAAAATCAAGAATACTTTCAAGTTTGCTAGCTCACTTCCAATCTTGTAAGGTGATCATCCAACCTCAAGAAATCTTTGTTTCGTACAGTAGGTTATCATTCTAATACAAGGTAATAATCATATTCAAACTTTGGTTCAATTTCTATAACTATAACAATCTTATTTCAAGTGATGATCTTACTTGAACTTGTTTTCGTGTCATGATTCTGCTTCAAGAACTTCGAGCCATCCAAGGATCCATTGAAGCTAGATCCATTTTTCTCTTTTCCAGTAGGTTTATTCAAGGAACTTAAGGTAGTAATGATGTTCATAACATCATTCGATTCATACATATAAAGCTATCTTATTCGAAGGTTTAAACTTGTAATCACTAGAACATAGTTTAGTTAATTCTAAACTTGTTCGCAAACAAAAGTTAATCCTTCTAACTTGACTTTTAAAATCAACTAAACACATGTTCTATATCTATATGATATGCTAACTTAATGATTTAAAACCTGGAAACACGAAAAACACCGTAAAACCGGATTTACGCCGTCGTAGTAACACCGCGGGCTGTTTTGGGTTAGTTAATTAAAAACTATGATAAACTTTGATTTAAAAGTTGTTATTCTGAGAAAATGATTTTTATTATGAACATGAAACTATATCCAAAAATTATGGTTAAACTCAAAGTGGAAGTATGTTTTCTAAAATGGTCATCTAGACGTCGTTCTTTCGACTGAAATGACTACCTTTACAAAAACGACTTGTAACTTATTTTTCCGACTATAAACTTATACTTTTTCTATTTAGATTCATAAAATAGAGTTCAATATGAAACCATAGCAATTTGATTCACTCAAAACGGATTTAAAATGAAGAAGTTATGGGTAAAACAAGATTGGATAATTTTTCTCATTTTAGCTACGTGAAAATTGGTAACAAATCTATTCCAACCATAACTTAATCAACTTGTATTGTATATTATGTAATCTTGAGATACCGTAGACACGTATACAATGTTTCGACCTATCATGTCGACACATCTATATATATTTCAGAACAACCATAGACACTCTATATGTGAATGTTGGAGTTAGCTATACAGGGTTGAGGTTGATTCCAAAATATATATAGTTTGAGTTGTGATCAATACTGAGATACGTATACACTGGGTCGTGGATTGATTCAAGATAATATTTATCGATTTATTTCTGTACATCTAACTGTGGACAACTAGTTGTAGGTTACTAACGAGGACAGCTGACTTAATAAACTTAAAACATCAAAATATATTAAAAGTGTTGCAAATATATTTTGAACATACTTTGATATATATGTATATATTGTTATAGGTTCGTGAATCAACCAGTGGCCAAGTCTTACTTCCTGGCGAAGTAAAAATCTGTGAAAGTGAGTTATAGTCCCACTTTTAAAATCTAATATTTTTGGGATGAGAATACATGCAGGTTTTATAAATGATTTACAAAATAGACACAAGTACGTGAAACTACATTCTGTGGTTGAATTATCGAAATCGAATATGCCCCTTTTTATTAAGTCTGGTAATCTAAGAATTAGGGAACAGACACCCTAATTGACGCGAATCCTAAAGATAGATCTATTGGGCCTAACAAACCCCATCCAAAGTACCGGATGCTTTAGTACTTCGAAATTTATATCATATCCGAAGGGTGTCCCGGAATGATGGGGATATTCTTATATATGCATCTTGTTAATGTCGGTTACCAGGTGTTCACCATATGAACGATTTTTATCTCTATGTATGGGATGTGTATTGAAATATGAAATCTTGTGGTCTATTATTATGATTTGATATATATATAGGTTAAACCTATAACTCACCAACATTTTTGTTGACGTTTTAAGCATGTTTATTCTCAGGTGATTATTAAGAGCTTCCGCTGTCGCATACTTAAATAAGGACGAGATTTGGAGTCCATGCTTGTATGATATTGTGTAAAAACTGCATTCAAGAAACTTATTTTGTTGTAACATATTTGTATTGTAAACCATTATGTAATGGTCGTGTGTAAACAGGATATTTTAGATTATCATTATTTGATAATCTACGTAAAGTTTTTTTTTTAAACCTTTATTGATGAAATAAAGGTTATGGTTTGTTTTAAAATGAATGCAGTCTTTGAAAAACGTCTCATATAGAGGTCTAAACCTCGCAACGAAATCAATTAATATGGAACGTTTTTAATCAATAAGAACGGGAGATTTCAGTTGGTATCCGAGCGTTGGTCTTAGAGAACCAGAAAATTTGCATTAGTGTGTCTTATCGAGTTTGTTAGGATGCATTAGTGAGTCTGGACTTCGACCGTGTTTTCTTTAAAAATGATTGCTTAACATTTTTGTTAGAAACTATATATTATTAACATGTATATATTATGTGATATATTAATCTCTTAACATGTTTGATATTGTGTGATAGATGTCTACCTCTAGAACGAGTCCCATTGACTCACCTAATAATAATGAAGAGTCAAATGTAAATTGGAATGATTCGTGGACTGATTCACAAGTTCCCGAAGAGGAACCGGAAGAAGAGTCGGAACCGGAAGAAGAATCGGAACCGGAAGAAGAATCGGAACCGGATGAAGAAATAGAACCGGTGGGGAAAATAATACAATGGTTAAGTAAAAGAAAATCCTCAACCAACCGACCAAGGTTAATTATGGTCAATGGTGTTTCCGCCAAGGAAGCAAAATATTGGGAGGATTACCAATTCTCCGATGAATCGGATTCCGACGAGAATTCCGATGATGTTATAGAAATTACCCCAACTGAATTTAAAAAGGCAAAAGAAAATAATAAGGGAAAGGGCATAAAAATAGAGAAATCTAATTCCAACCCCGATGAACTTTATATGTATCGTCAACCCCCGAAGTCCTTAAGTTGTAACAATGACCCGGGAACCTCTAAACCACCAGGTTTTTCTAAACCAATGTGGATAACGACGGCTCGTATTAGGGGAACATCATATATCCCTAGAAACTTGGCAAAACGAACCAAAACCGAAGAAGAAGAAACAAGCGAGTCGGAATAAGATAGCTGTATTCGTGTGGTGTAATATATGTAATATAGTGTGCTTATGCTTTATGATATATATAAAAATTGCTTGTATTAATAAGTATTTTTTTTTTATGAATCTAACTCTTGTCTATTTTACAGTATAAAAACACAAAATGGATAGACAACCCAATATTTTAAGAGACCTACCCGGAGACATGATTGATGAAATCTTGTCTAGAGTCGGTCAGAATTCTTCGGCACAACTATTTAAGGCGAGATCAGTTTGTAAGACATTCGAAGAACGTTCCAAGAATGTCTTGATTTATAAAAGGCTTTCGTTCGAAAGATGGGGGATATCACATTGGGAAACCCATAAGTTTCGATGTGTTTACTTTGACGCATATATTGCGGGGAACCCAAATGCTATTTTACGCAATGGGTTAAGAAATTATTTTGACTCAATATATCCGAATATTGGACTTCGTGATTTAGAAAAAGCGGCTAACATGCAACATAAAGAAGCATGTTATGCTTACGGATTAGTAATGTTCGCTTCTCACCAAAGTGAGAACAAGAACATCGGCCTACAACTATTAAACAAAACGTTCTCACAAGTGACGGAGTCGGTAATTGGGGTAAGAAATGAGGTTTTTAGATTGTTACGGGACTGTTGGACATTACGTAACCCTCGTCCCTTTGACGACGTTACAACACGCTGTCTTATCAACGGCCATAACGGTTATGTTCCACAAGACCAAGGATGGGAAGTAATCCTAGTAAAACCAGAATGCATGACTTGTTTCTGGACGTATGAATTACGTGTCTTTATTGCCTTTGCTGAACGACTTGTGTACTAGCTAGAATTATCTTCACAACCATCTTGTATCTAATTTATTGTGTGCTATATTTCATGCTATATGTAAACTAAGCGGTATTGTAAGTTTGTAAAATATTGTGTAAAAGTTTGAACGCGAAATATTATTATAATCAGTTTTTCATATAGAATTGTAGTAATTGAATTGTATATTAGCTACTAAGTATGAACTTAACGGGTAGGTACTACCCGAATTTAAACTTATAAAACGCTAATATGAAGAAAAAGCTTTTATAAATGAGTTCATATTATGCTACGAAATACTATTAACTACTCTTAATATTCTGTATGATTAACTTGTTCCATTTAACTATTTTGAAGGAAATGGCACCGACTACTCGACACACCGTGAATATGAATGAAGAGGAATTCCGTACTTTTCTAGCTTCAAACATAGCCGCAGTACAGGCTGCGCTACATACCAACAATAACCTTGGATCTAGCAGTACAGGAAATCGTGTAGGATGCACCTACAAAGAATTCACTGCCTGCAAACCTTTGGAATTTGATGGAACCGAAGGACCGATCGGATTGAAACGGTGGACCGAGAAGGTTGAATCGGTGTTTGCCATAAGTAAGTGTACTGAAGAGGACAAAGTGAAGTACGCTACGCATACCTTCACAGGTTCTGCGTTAACATGGTGGATACCTATCTAGAGCAAGTGGGACAAGATGATGCGTACGCACTACTGTGGTCAGCATTCAAGCACTTGATGAACGAGAAGTACCGTCCCAGAACTGAGGTCAATAAGCTCAAGACAGAACTTAGAGGGTTACGAACCCAAGGATTTGATATTACCACGTACGAAAGACGATTCACAGAATTGTGCCTATTGTGTCCGGGAGCATTCGAAGATGAGGAAGAGAAGATCGACGCGTTTGTGAAAGGATTACCGGAAAGAATCCAAGAAGATATAAGTTCACACGAGCCCGCCTCCATACAACAGGCATGTAGAATGGCTCACAAACTAGTGAACCAGATTGAAGAAAGAATTAAAGAACAGACTGCTGAAGAGGCCAATGTGAAGCAAGTCAAAAGAAAGTGGGAGGAAAACGGTGATAAGAATCACCAATACAACAACAACAGCAATTACAACAATAATCGCAACAATTATCCCAACAATCGCAACATCAATTGCAACTACAACAAACGGCCCAACAACAACAACAACAACAACAACAACTACAACAATCATCCCAACAACAACAACAACAATCAGAAGCAGCTATGCCAAAGGTGTGAAAAGTATCACTCGGGGTTCTGCACCAAATTTTGCAACAAGTGTAAAAGAAATGGTCATAGCGCGGCGAAGTGTGAGGTCTACGGACCAGGGGTTAATAGAACGAAAGGAACAAATGGTGTCGGAACGAGTAATGGCAGAGCAAGTAGTGTCGGAGCAAGTTATGCCAATGTAGTTTGTTATAAATGTGGAAAACCAGGCCACATTATTAGAAATTGCCCGAACCAGGAGAACACGAATGGACAAGGCCGCGGAAGAGTTTTCAATATTAATGCGGCAGAGGCACAGGAAGACCCGGAGCTTGTTACGGGTACGTTTCTTATTGACAATAAATCTGCTTACGTTTTATTTGATTCGGGTGCGGATAGAAGCTATATGAGTAGAGATTTTTGTGCTAAATTAAGTTGTCCATTGACGCCTTTGATAGTAAATTTTTACTCGAATTAGCAAATGGTAAATTAATTTCAGCAGATAATATATGTCGGAATCGAGAAATTAAACTGGTTAGCGAAACATTTAAGATTGATTTGATACCAGTAGAGTTAGGGAGTTTTGATGTGATAATCGGTATGGACTGGTTGAAAGAAGTGAAAGCAGAGATCGTTTGTTACAAAAATGCAATTCGCATTATACGAAAAAAAGGAAAACCCTTAATGGTGTACGGAGAAAAGGGCAACACGAAGCTACATCTTATTAGTAATTTGAAGGCACAAAAACTAATAAGAAAAGGTTGCTATGCTGTTCTAGCACATGTCGAGAAAGTACAAACTGAAGAAAAGAGCATCAATGATGTTCCCGTCGCAAAAGAATTTCCCGATGTATTTCCGAAAGAATTACCGGGACTACCTCCACATCGATCTGTTGAATTTCAAATAGATCTTGTACCAGGAGCTGCACCAATAGCTCGTGCTCCTTATAGACTCGCACCCAGCGAGATGAAAGAACTGCAAAGCCAACTGCAAGAACTATTAGAACGTGGTTTCATTCGACCAAGCACATCACCATGGGGAGCTCCTGTTTTGTTTGTCAAGAAGAAGGATGGTACATTTAGGTTGTGTATTGACTATAGAGAGTTGAACAAACTTACCATCAAAAACCGTTATCCACTGCCAAGAATTGATGACTTATTTGATCAACTACAAGGCTCGTCGGTTTATTCGAAGATCGATTTACGTTCTGGATATCATCAAATGCGAGTAAAGGAGGATGATATTCCAAAAACTGCTTTTAGGACGCGTTATGGTCATTACGAGTTTATGGTTATGCCGTTTGGATTGACTAACGCACCAGCTGTGTTCATGGACCTTATGAACCGAGTGTGTGGACCATACCTTGACAAGTTTGTCATTGTTTTCATTGATGAAATACTTATTTACTCAAAGAATGACCAAGAACACGGTGAACATTTGAGAAAGGTGTTAGAAGTATTGAGGAAGGAAGAATTGTACGCTAAGTTTTCAAAGTGTGCATTTTGGTTGGAAGAAGTTCAATTCCTCGGTCACATAGTGAACAAAGAAGGTATTAAGGTGGATCCAGCAAAGATAGAAACTGTTGAAAAGTGGGAAACCCCGAAAACTCCGAAACACATACGCCAGTTTTTAGGACTAGCTGGTTACTACAGAAGGTTCATCCAAGACTTTTCCAGAATAGCAAAACCCTTGACTGCATTAACGCATAAAGGGAAGAAATTTGAATGGAATGATGAACAAGAGAAAGCGTTTCAGTTATTAAAGAAAAAGCTAACTACGGCACCTATATTGTCATTGCCTGAAGGGAATGATGATTTTGTGATTTATTGTGATGCATCAAAGCAAGGTCTCGGTTGTGTATTAATGCAACGAACGAAGGTGATTGCTTATGCGTCTAGACAATTGAAGATTCACGAACAAAATTATACGACGCATGATTTGGAATTAGGAGCGGTTGTTTTTGCATTAAAGACTTGGAGGCACTACTTATATGGAGTCAAAAGTATTATATATACCGACCACAAAAGTCTTCAACACATATTTAATCAGAAACAACTGAATATGAGGCAGCGTAGGTGGATTGAATTATTGAATGATTACGACTTTGAGATTCGTTACCACCCGGGGAAGGCAAATGTGGTAGCCGATGCCTTGAGCAGGAAGGACAGAGAACCCATTCGAGTAAAATCTATGAATATAATGATTCATAATAACCTTACTACTCAAATAAAGGAGGCACAACAAGGAGTTTTAAAAGAGGGAAATTTAAAGGATGAAATACCCAAAGGTTCGGAGAAGCATCTTAATATTCGGGAAGACGGAACCCGGTATAGGGCTGAAAGGATTTGGGTACCAAAATTTGGAGATATGAGAGAAATGGTACTTAGAGAAGCTCATAAAACCAGATACTCAATACATCCTGGAACGGGGAAGATGTACAAGGATCTCAAGAAACATTTTTGGTGGCCGGGTATGAAAGCTGATGTTGCTAAATACGTAGGAGAATGTTTGACGTGTTCTAAGGTCAAAGCTGAGCATCAGAAACCATCAGGTCTACTTCAACAACCCGAAATCCCGGAATGGAAATGGGAAAACATTACCATGGATTTCATCACTAAATTGCCAAGGACTGCAAGTGGTTTTGATACTATTTGGGTAATTGTGATGACCCGAAAAAAATTTCGACTAATTTAAACCAATTCTCTTTATGATTTAATATATATGTATGTATATATATATATATATATATATATATATATATATATATATATATATTATAAGATGTACAAGTAAAAACGACTTTCCTACAGTAAAACATTAATTGCTACAGTAAAAATGACTTTGCTACAGTAAAACACTATTTGCTACAGTGAAACCGTATTTTGCTACAGTGCTACAGTGAACTCGATTGGGAACTGCATTGGGAACTCGATTAGATATGAGCACCGCTTATCACCCACAGACAGATGGTCAAAGTGAAAAAACAATACAAACATTGGAAGACATGTTACGGGCATGCGTGATTGACTTTGGAACCAGTTGGGATCGACACTTACCGTTGGCAGAATTTTCATACAATAACAGCTATCATACGAGCATCAACGCAGCGCCATTTGAAGCACTTTACGGTAGAAAGTGCAGATCTCCTATATGTTGGAGTGAAGTAGGAGAAAGACAACTTACTGGACCAGAAATTATTCACGAAACCACCGAAAAGATCATTCAAATACAACAGCGATTGAAAACGGCCATGAGTCGCCAAAAGAGTTATGCTGATGTAAGAAGAAAACCGCTAGAATTTCAAGTGGGCGACAAAGTCATGTTGAAAGTGTCACCCTGGAAAGGCGTTGTACGATTCGGTAAACGAGGAAAGCTAAGTCCTAGGTACGTAGGACCCTTTGAAATCACCGAAAGAATTGGAACAGTTGCTTATCGATTAAAGCTACCGCAAGAACTTAGTAGTGTTCACAACACATTTCACGTGTCAAATTTGAAGAAATGTTTAGCTGAAGAGGATGTCGTAATTCCTCTTGACGAAATACGAATCAATGATAAACTCCATTTTATCGAAGAACATGTTGAAATCATGGACCGTGAGGTCAAACAATTAAAACAAAGCAAAATACCGATAGTTAGAGTTCGTTGGAACGCAAGACGAGGACCCGAGTTTACTTGGGAACGTGAAGATCAGATGAAGCAAAAGTATCCACATTTGTTCACTGATATCGCTCATGAAACAGGTACTACTCAAAATTTCGGGACGAAATTTTCTTTAACGGGGAGGTACTGTGATGACCCGAAAAAAATTTCGACTAATTTAAACCAATTCTCTTTATGATTTAATATATATGTATGTATGTATATATATATATATATGTATGTATGTATATATATATATATATATATATATATATATATATATATATATATATTATAAGATGTACAAGTAAAAACGACTTTCCTACAGTAAAACATTAATTGCTACAGTAAAAATGACTTTGCTACAGTAAAACACTATTTGCTACAGTGAAACCGTATTTTGCTACAGTGCTACAGTGATTTGCTACAGTAAAATACTATTTGATGTCGACGAACTAGCAAACAAAAACGGAAAAGGCGGCCATGCGATCGCATGGCAAAAATACTGAAAACTCATGCGATCGCATGAGCTACAGTAAATCGAAAAGTAATATAAATACGCAGTTTGTTCGACGAACTCTATCACATTAATCTCAATATTTATATTTATATTATAATTATAATTTTAAATTTAAGTTTAATAATAATAAGGTATATACGAGGGTGTTTTTAATTCGGGTTTCAAACAGCTTTAAGCTAAGGAAATATTAGGTATTATTCGGGGTATTGTTCTTGAATCCAAGGCCAACCATACAGTCGTCTACCATCATTACGTCTACGCAATTTGCCTACAATATTGAATCGCAATATTGAACTGTGAGTTATAGATCCCTTTTTAAATACTTTAAATATTTTTGGGCTGAGAATGCATGCAATTTATTTTAAACGCGATAAGACACAAGTACATACTAAATTCTACACTGAGTTAAACCAGAAATCCCTTAGCTTTGGTAACTAGTAGCTGCCAGTACATAGGATATGGACTGGTGGGCGCGAATAATTGTATATGGATCCATAGGGCTTGACATCCCCGTCCGAGCTAGAGCGCTAGCCTTTTAACGGACGTATGTTATTTGAGTCTAAGACACGTTGGTTTGCGTGTATTAAAACGAATGGGGTAATTATCACTATAGCGTTAAGTTTAGTTACCAGGGTGCTCTGTTACGTAGAATCTATTGATAAACTTTTGATGAAATCTTGTGGTCTATCTTTATATATGTTTATGACTCGAGCAATTAAACAAATAACTCACCAACATTCGTGTTGACTTTTTAGCATGTTTCATTCTCAGGTCCTTAGAATGCTTCCGCTGTGATGTGCTTGTTGCCTGCATGGAGTCTCTCATGCTTTGTACAAAGTTTATTGCATTCAAAATAAAACTGCGCTGTGTAATAAATAATTGGACTGTGATGTCAACCTGTAAATTAAAGACTTATGTATTTTGGGGTTTTGCTTATACCTAAGCACTCGCCCACATGTTTATAACTTTCTATGTTTAGAAAGTCACTTATTTTAATGAATGCAATATTTTATCAAAACGTATCATATAGAGGTCAAAACCTCACTGTGGAATCAATGATTAACGTGCCGCGTCAATAGCGATTTTGACGGGTCGTTACAGTTGGTATCCGAGCTTGAGGTCATAGGGAACCAGAAATTACATTAGTGTGTTTAACTGGTAATTGTTAGGATGCATTAGTGAGTCTGGACTATGACCATATTTGTTTTTACTGATTTTTGCTTATCATTTGGTCAAAAACATTATATGTAATATATTTATATGCTAACGTAATTGTTGTTTCAATTATGTGATAGATGACTTCTTCTAATCCTATCATTTTGTACGACTCGGAATCGGACACTGAATCTATTCTATCCACAACTGAAAAGGGCGTTCAAATACCTATTAAAGAAGAAATTGTGTTAGCAGGGGAATCTCAACTCCCGGTAAACCCAGAGGAGGTTCCAGCTCCACCCAGCTTTAGTTTTCCGGAGCCACAGTATCGTTGGCATGGACCCATGATCCCTGGAGTAAAAGAGGATCGTCCATTTTTAAACAAATATGGACATTGGTCCAGATATACCGCCGACGGGCGGGTTGTGCCGATTACGCCTGGCAGATTTCGGTTCATGACCACCGGTACATATTCTTGCAGTTCGTCGTCATATTCTCCTACACATGACTCAGACAGTTCGTCATCAGACGAGATCAGTAAGGAGGAGGATTTCGCTAATGAAATAAAAGAGATCACTAAGGAGAAATTCCAACTTGCAATAGATAATAAAAACAACCACAATAATAAAATGTCCTTAATTATAAAAAAAGAACAGGACCATTCGATCCGTAACCACCCTTATTGTATTAAACCCACTGAGGCAACGGGTACCTCAAAACCCCAACTAAAAATAAAATACACTGCCAGAATGTCTGTCGGACCATGTGCACACAAACAATTGGCAGAGAGAACCAAATGGGAAGAAGTTTCTGATAGTTCTGAATAAACGACCTCGCAACCATAAATCTTTCATGCGCTATTTTATTGCTTATGTGTGCTACTCTATCTTGTTATGTAAAATAAGCATATGTAAAATATCAGTATTGTATGGTATTGTATTATTTTGGTTTATTAATAATAAATGCATGGAATGATTATTTGTATTATTACTACTTCTTATTATTATTATTACATAATAATGTAGTAACTCGCTATAATTTTTCATAGTGGAATATTATTAGGATTTTAGTAGTTAATTCCTTGTACTAGCTATTATGTATGAACTTAACGGGTAGGTAATACCCTAGAAATAATTATAAAATGCTAATAAGAAGAAAAGGCTTTTATAATAATCGGTTCATATTATTAATATGCTACGATTAACTATTGACAACTCATTTTACCTATAATATTCTATATGATTAAATTATATCTGTTGTGTTTATTGAAGAAACATGTCTCAAATGTCGGATGCTGAGTTTGAGCAACTAGTCGAGAAACGTGTGAATGAAAGAATTGCTGCAGCAGAGGCAGCAAAAGCAACAGCCGAAGCAGCAGCCAAAGCAGCAGCCGTAAACACAAACTCACGAAACGGATGCTCATACAAAACTTTTCAAGGATGCAAACCACAGACGTTTAGTGGAACCGAGGGACCAGTCGGTTTAACCCGATGGTTTGAAAAGATGGAGTCCGTTTTCAAAATCAGTAATTGTGCGAACGGAGACAAGTCAAAGTATGCTTCGTGTACGTTGCAAGACGGTGCACTTACTTGGTGGAACAATTATGCTAAAGCAGAAGGAATAGATACGGCATATGATATCTCTTGGGAAGAACTGAAAAAGATGCTAATCGAGGAGTACTGTCCTCGAAACGAGATCAGAAAAATGGAATCTGAGTTACGTAATCTGAAGGTTATCGGCGCAAATCTCAATAACTATGAAAAGCGTTTCATGGAACTAGCCTTGTTGTGTCCCGAATTGGTGCCAAACGAGAAACGAAAGATAGAAATGTATATTGACGGTTTATCGATAAATATCAAAGGAAATGTTACATCGTCCAAACCAAATACGATGCAGGAAGCCATGACAATGGCACACCAACTCATGGACCAGATCACAGAGAGTTCGATTAAGGCACCAATTACCGAAGTCAAGACAACTGAAGGAAAGAGGAAATGGGAAGACTATAAGGGCAAAAGTACTCACCTGAAGAAACAAGAAACTTTTAAAGGTAAACAAGATGGGGCAACTGCAAGTCCAAACTATAAGGGACCTCATCCGTTCTGCAAAAGGTGTTACACACATCATACAGGCTATTGCCAAGTGGTCTGTGATAAGTGCAACAAGAAAGGACATGTGGCGAAAGATTGTTATGCCACCGTTTCTGAAGTAAAGACAAAATTGACCGATGTCAAGAAATGTTATGGATGCGGGAAGTCTGGTCACTTTATAAATCAATGCCCTGATAAGGAGAAGAACAAAGAACCCGCACGTGGGAGGGCATTTAATGTTAGTGCCAGTAAAGCACGTGAGGATCCTAATCTTGTCACGGGTACGTTTACCGTTAATAATCAACTAGCTTCTATTATGTTTGATACGGGTGCTGATAGAAGTTATATGTGTAAAGACTTTAGTTTTAAACTAAAATGTGAATCATTACCTCTAGACGATAAATATACTATTGAATTAGCTAATGGTAAACTGATAAAAGCCGATAAAATTTGCCATGGTTGCGAAATGAATCTCGCTGGTGAAACCTTCAAAATTGATTTGATACCCGTAGAATTAGGAAGTTTTGATGTAATCGTTGGCATGGACTGGATGTCCAAAACAAGAGCGGAAGTTGTTTGCGCTGAGAAAGCAATCCGCATCCCTCGTAAGGATGAAACGTCATTAATGATTTATGGGGAGAAGAACAACTCAAAACTGAACTTTATCAGCTGCATGAAGGCCCAGAAACTTATAAGAAAAGGTTGTTATGCTATTCTGGCACACGTAAAGAAGATCGATACTGAAGAAAGAAGCATTGATGACATGCCGGTTGTAAGAGAATATCCCGGAGTATTTCCAAAAGAATTACCGGGGCTACCTCCACTCAGATGTGTAGAATTCCAGATTGATCTCATACCAGGAGCTGCACCTGTAGCCCGATCTCCATATAGACTTGCACCTTCAGAAATGCAAGAATTACAAGACCAGTTGCAAGAATTATCGGACCGTGGATTTATTCGTCCTAGTTTTTCACCTTGGGGTGCTCCTATTCTGTTCGTCAAGAAGAAGGATGGATCTATGAGAATGTGCATAGATTACAGAGAATTAAACAAATTAACGATCAAGAATCGGTACCCATTACCGAGGATTGATGATTTGTTTGATCAATTGCAAGGATCAAGTGTTTATTCTAAGATTGATCTACGCTCCGGATATCATCAACTGAGAGTGAAGGAAGAAGATGTTCCTAAAACCGCGTTCAGAACCCGTTACGGTCACTATGAGTTTCTAGTCATGCCTTTTGGATTAACTAATGCTCCAGCAGTATTCATGGATCTAGTGAATCGCATCTGTAGACCGTATTTAGACAAATTTGTCATTGTTTTTATCGACGACATATTGATTTACTCTAAGAACAAGGAAGAACATGAGCAACACTTAAGACTGGTACTAGAGATACTCAAGAAAGAAGAATTGTACGCAAAATTTTCGAAGTGTGATTTCTGGTTACAAGAAGTACAATTTTTGGGCCATGTTGTCAGTAAACATGGAATTAAAGTTGACCCCGCCAAGATCGAAGCCATTAGTAAATGGGAAACCCCGAAGACTCCAACACAAATTCGCCAATTCTTAGGTCTTGCTGGTTACTACCGAAGATTCATTCAAGATTTCTCTAGAATCGCCAAACCCTTAACTGCATTGACTCAAAAGGGAAAGAAGTATGATTGGTCCACGGAACAGGAATCCTCATTCCAGTTATTAAAGAAGAAGTTAACGTCTGCACCCATTTTGTCATTACCAGAAGGAAATGATGATTTCGTGATCTATTGTGACGCTTCGCGCCAAGGTTTAGGATGTGTATTAATGCAACGCACAAAAGTTATCGCATATGCCTCACGACAACTAAAAATTCATGAAAAGAACTATACGACACACGATTTGGAACTTGGAGCTGTAGTTTTTGCACTCAAAATATGGAGACACTATCTATATGGCACCAAGTGTACAGTGTACACCGACCATAAGAGTCTTCAGCATATTTTTGATCAAAAACAACTCAATATGAGACAACGTCGCTGGGTAGAGTTGTTAAACGATTACGATTGTGAAATCCGTTACCACCCCGGAAAGGCTAATGTTGTAGCTGATGCCCTAAGTCGAAAAGAAAGAGTAAAACCTCTTAGGGTCCGAGCTTTGAATATTACAATTCGTACTGATCTCACAAAGCAAATTCAAGCAGCACAGTTAGAGGCTTTAAAAGAAGAAAACAAAAAAGGCGAAATAAGCAAAGGGTTAGAAAAACAACTTGAAGAAAAAGCCGATGGAACCCTGTATTTTGCTGGTAGGATATGGGTACCAAAACATGGTAACCTAAGGCAACTAGTACTGGATGAAGCACACAAAACGAGGTACTCAATTCACCCAGGAAATGGAAAAATGTACCACGATCTCAAGAAGTTTTATTGGTGGCCTAATATGAAAACAGAAATTGCTACTTATGTAAGCAAATGTTTAACGTGTGCAAAGGTCAAAGCTGAGCACCAAAAGCCGTCAGGATTACTGCAACAACCAGAAATTCCGCAGTGGAAATGGGAAAGAATAACCATGAATTTCATTACGAAATTGCCAAGGACTGCAAGTAGTCATGATACTATTTGGGTGATAGTTGATCGTCTAACTAAATCAGCTCACTTTCTACCAATAAAGGAGACAGACAGTATGGAGAAATTAGCACGCCTATATTTGAAGGAAGTAGTTTCCAGGCATGGTGTACCCATCTCTATCATATCTGATCGCGACACCCGATTCACATCACGTTTCTGGCAGTCATTACAAAAAGCATTGGGAACTCGATTAGATATGAGCACCGCTTATCACCCACAGACAGATGGTCAAAGTGAAAGAACAATACAAACATTGGAAGACATGTTACGGGCATGCGTGATTGACTTTGGAACCAGTTGGGATCGACACTTACCGTTGGCAGAATTTTCATACAATAACAGCTATCATACGAGCATCAACGCAGCGCCATTTGAAGCACTTTACGGTAGAAAGTGCAGATCTCCTATATGTTGGAGTGAAGTAGGAGAAAGACAACTTACTGGACCAGAAATTATTCACGAAACCACCGAAAAGATCATTCAAATACAACAGCGATTGAAAACGGCCATGAGTCGCCAAAAGAGTTATGCTGATGTAAGAAGAAAACCGCTAGAATTTAAAGTGGGCGACAAAGTCATGTTGAAAGTGTCACCCTGGAAAGGCGTTGTACGATTCGGTAAACGAGGAAAGCTAAGTCCTAGGTACGTAGGACCCTTTGAAATCACCGAAAGAATTGGAACAGTTGCTTATCGATTAAAGCTACCGCAAGAACTTAGTAGTGTTCACAACACATTTCACGTGTCAAATTTGAAGAAATGTTTAGCTGAAGAGGATGTCGTAATTCCTCTTGACGAAATACGAATCAATGATAAACTCCATTTTATCGAAGAACCTGTTGAAATCATGGACCGTGAGGTCAAACAATTAAAACAAAGCAAAATACCGATAGTTAGAGTTCGTTGGAACGCAAGACGAGGACCCGAGTTTACTTGGGAACGTGAAGATCAGATGAAGCAAAAGTATCCACATTTGTTCACTGATATCGCTCATGAAACAGGTACTACTCAAAATTTCGGGACGAAATTTTCTTTAACGGGGAGGTACTGTGATGACCCGAAAAAAATTTCGACTAATTTAAACCAATTCTCTTTATGATTTAATATATATGTATGTATATATATATATATATATATATATATATATTATAAGATGTACAAGTAAAAACGACTTTCCTACAGTAAAACATTAATTGCTACAGTAAAAATGACTTTGCTACAGTAAAACACTATTTGCTACAGTGAAACCGTATTTTGCTACAGTGCTACAGTGAAAAACGACTTTGCTACAGTGATTTGCTACAGTAAAACACTATTTGCTACAGTAAACACTATTTGCTACAGTAAACACTATTTGCTACAGTAAAATACTATTTGATGTCGACGAACTAGCAAACAAAAACGGAAAAGGCGGCCATGCGATCGCATGGCAAAAACACTGAAAACTCATGCGATCGCATGAGCTACAGTAAATTGAAAAGTAATATAAATACGCAGTTTGTTCGACGAACTCTATCACATTAATCTCAATATTTATATTTATATTATAATTATAATTTTAAATTTAAGTTTAATAATAATAAGGTATATACGAGGGTGTTTTTAATTCGGGTTTCAAACCGCTTTAAGCTAAGGAAATATTAGGTATTATTCGGGGTATTGTTCTTGAATCCAAGGCCAACCATACAGTCGTCTACCATCATTACGTCTACGCAATTTGCCTACAATATTGAATCGCAATATTGAACTGTGAGTTATAGATCCCTTTTTAAATACTTTAAATATTTTTGGGCTGAGAATGCATGCAATTTATTTTAAACGCGATAAGACACAAGTACATACTAAATTCTACACTGAGTTAAACCAGAAATCCCTTAGCTTTGGTAACTAGTAGCTGCCAGTACATAGGATATGGACTGGTGGGCGCGAATAATTGTATATGGATCCATAGGGCTTGACATCCCCGTCCGAGCTAGAGCGCTAGCCTTTTAACGGACGTATGTTATTTGAGTCTAAGACACGTTGGTTTGCGTGTATTAAAACGAATGGGGTAATTATCACTATAGCGTTAAGTTTAGTTACCAGGGTGCTCTGTTACGTAGAATCTATTGATAAACTTTTGATGAAATCTTGTGGTCTATCTTTATATATGTTTATGACTCGAGCAATTAAACAAATAACTCACCAACATTCGTGTTGACTTTTTAGCATGTTTCATTCTCAGGTCCTTAGAATGCTTCCGCTGTGATGTGCTTGTTGCCTGCATGGAGTCTCTCATGCTTTGTACAAAGTTTATTGCATTCAAAATAAAACTGCGCTGTGTAATAAATAATTGGACTGTGATGTCAACCTGTAAATTAAAGACTTATGTATTTTGGGGTTTTGCTTATACCTAAGCACTCGCCCACATGTTTATAACTTTCTATGTTTAGAAAGTCACTTATTTTAATGAATGCAATATTTTATCAAAACGTATCATATAGAGGTCAAAACCTCACTGTGGAATCAATGATTAACGTGCCGCGTCAATAGCGATTTTGACGGGTCGTTACAGTAATAGTTGATCGTCTCACCAAATCAGCACACTTCCTGCCAATAAGAGAAGATGACAAGATGGAGAAGTTAGCACGATTGTATTTGAAGGAAGTCGTCTCCAGACATGGAATACCAATCTCTATTATCTCTGATAGGGATGGCAGATTTATTTCAAGATTCTGGCAGACATTACAGCAAGCATTAGGAACTCGTCTAGACATGAGTACTGCCTATCATCCACAAACTGATGGGCAGAGCGAAAGGATGATACAAACGCTTGAAGACATGCTACGAGCATGTGTTATTGATTTCGGAAACAGTTGGGATCGACATCTACCGTTAGCAGAATTTTCCTACAACAACAGCTACCATTCAAGCATTGAGATGGCGCCGTTTGAAGCACTTTATGGTAGAAAGTGCAGGTCTCCGATTTGTTGGAGTGAAGTGGGGGATAGACAGATTACGGGTCCGGAGATTATACAAGAAACTACCGAGAAGATCATCCAAAATCAACAACGGTTGAAAACCGCTCAAAGTAGACAAAAGAGCTACGCTGACATTAAAAGAAAAGATATAGAATTTGAAATTGGAGAGATGGTCATGCTTAAAGTTGCACCTTGGAAAGGCGTTGTTCGATTTGGTAAACGAGGGAAATTAAATCCAAGGTATATTGGACCATTCAAGATTATTGATCGTGTCGGACCAGTAGCTTACCGACTTGAGTTACCTCAACAACTCGCGGCTGTACATAACACTTTCCACGTCTCGAATGTGAAGAAATGTTTTGCTAAAGAAGATCTCACTATTCCGTTAGATGAAATCCAAATCAACGAAAAACTTCAATTCATCGAAGAACCCGTCGAAATAATGGATCGTGAGGTTAAAAGACTTAAGCAAAACAAGATACCAATTGTTAAGGTTCGATGGAATGCTCGTAGAGGACCCGAGTTCACCTGGGAGCGTGAAGATCAGATGAAGAAGAAATACCCTCATCTATTTCCAGAAGATTCGTCAACACCTTCAACAGCTTAAAATTTCGGGACGAAATTTATTTAACGGGTAGGTACTGTAGTGACCCGAACTTTTCCATGTTTATATATATTAATTGAGATTGATATTTACATGATTAAATGTTTCCAACATGTTAAGCAATCAAATTTGTTAAGACTTGATTAATTGAAATTTGTTTCATATAGACAATTGACCACCCAAGTTGACCGGTGATTCACGAACGTTAAAACTTGTAAAAACTATATGATGACATATATATGGATATATATATAGTTAACATGATACTATGATAAGTAAACATATCATTAAGTATATTAACAATGAACTACATATGTAAAAACAAGACTACTAACTTAATGATTTTTAAACGAGACATATATGTAACGATTATCGTTGTAAAGACATTTAATGTATATATATCATATTAAGAGATATTCATACATGATAATATCATGATAATATAATAATTTAAAATCTCATTTGATATTATAAACATTGGGTTAACAACATTTAACAAGATCGTTAACCTAAAGGTTTCAAAACAACACTTACATGTAACGACTAACGATGACTTAACGACTCAGTTAAAATGTATATACATGTAGTGTTTTAATATGTATTTATACACTTTTGAAAGACTTCAATACACTTATCAAAATACTTCTACTTAACAAAAATGCTTACAATTACATCCTCGTTCAGTTTCATCAACAATTCTACTCGTATGCACCCGTATTCGTACTCGTACAATACACAACTTTTAGATGTATGTACTATTGGTATATACACTCCAATGATCAGCTCTTAGCAGCCCATGTGAGTCACCTAACACATGTGGGAACCATAATTTGGCAACTAGCATGAAATATCTCATAAAATTACAAAAATATGAGTAATCATTCATGACTTATTTACATGAAAACAAAATTACATATCCTTTATATCTAATCCATACACCAACGACCAAAAACACCTACAAATACTTTCATTCTTTAATTTTCTTCATCTAATTGATCTCTCTCAAGTTCTATCTTCAAGTTCTAAGTGTTCTTCATAAATTCCAAAAGTTCTAGTTTCATAAAATCAAGAATACTTTCAAGTTTGCTAGCTCACTTCCAATCTTGTAAGGTGATCATCCAACCTCAAGAAATCTTTGTTTCTTACAGTAGGTTATCATTCTAATACAAGGTAATAATCATATTCAAACTTTGGTTCAATTTCTATAACTATAACAATCTTATTTCAAGTGATGATCTTACTTGAACTTGTTTTCGTGTCATGATTCTGCTTCAAGAACTTCGAGCCATCCAAGGATCCATTGAAGCTAGATCCATTTTTCTCTTTTCCAGTAGGTTTATTCAAGGAACTTAAGGTAGTAATGATGTTCATAACATCATTCGATTCATACATATAAAGCTATCTTATTCGAAGGTTTAAACTTGTAATCACTAGAACATAGTTTAGTTAATTCTAAACTTGTTCGCAAACAAAAGTTAATCCTTCTAACTTGACTTTTAAAATCAACTAAACACATGTTCTATATCTATATGATATGCTAACTTAATGATTTAAAACCTGGAAACACGAAAAACACCGTAAAACCGGATTTACGCCGTCGTAGTAACACCGCGGGCTGTTTTGGGTTAGTTAATTAAAAACTATGATAAACTTTGATTTAAAAGTTGTTATTCTGAGAAAATGATTTTTATTATGAACATGAAACTATATCCAAAAATTATGGTTAAACTCAAAGTGGAAGTATGTTTTCTAAAATGGTCATCTAGACGTCGTTCTTTCGACTGAAATGACTACCTTTACAAAAACGACTTGTAACTTATTTTTCCGACTATAAACTTATACTTTTTCTATTTAGATTCATAAAATAGAGTTCAATATGAAACCATAGTAATTTGATTCACTCAAAACGGATTTAAAATGAAGAAGTTATGGGTAAAACAAGATTGGATAATTTTTCTCATTTTAGCTACGTGAAAATTGATAACAAATCTATTCCAACCATAACTTAATCAACTTGTATTGTATATTATGTAATCTTGAGATACCATAGACACGTATACAATGTTTCGACCTATCATGTCGACACATCTATATATATTTCGGAACAACCATAGACACTCTATATGTGAATGTTGGAGTTAGCTATACAGGGTTGAGGTTGATTCCAAAATATATATAGTTTGAGTTGTGATCAATACTGAGATACGTATACACTGGGTCGTGGATTGATTCAAGATAATATTTATCGATTTATTTCTGTACATCTAACTGTGGACAACTAGTTGTAGGTTACTAACGAGGACAGCTGACTTAATAAACTTAAAACATCAAAATATATTAAAAGTGTTGCAAATATATTTTGAACATACTTTGATATATATGTATATATTGTTATAGGTTCGTGAATCAACCAGTGGCCAAGTCTTACTTCCCGACGAAGTAAAAATCTGTGAAAGTGAGTTATAGTCCCACTTTTAAAATCTAATATTTTTGGGATGAGAATACATGCAGGTTTTATAAATGATTTACAAAATAGACACAAGTACGTGAAACTACATTCTATGGTTGAATTATCGAAATCGAATATGCCCCTTTTTATTAAGTCTGGTAATCTAAGAATTAGGGAACAGACACCCTAATTGACGCGAATCCTAAAGATAGATCTATTGGGCCTAACAAACCCCATCTAAAGTACCGGATGCTTTAGTACTTCGAAATTTATATCATATCCGAAGGGTGTCCCGGAATGATGGAGATATTCTTATATATGCATCTTGTTAATGTCGGTTACCAGGTGTTCACCATATGAATGATTTTTATCTCTATGTATGGGATGTGTATTGAAATATGAAATCTTGTGGTCTATTATTATGATTTGATATATATAGGTTAAACCTATAACTCACCAACATTTTTGTTGACGTTTTAAGCATGTTTATTCTCAGGTGATTATTAAGAGCTTCCGCTGTCGCATACTTAAATAAGGACGAGATTTGGAGTCCATGCTTGTATGATATTGTGTAAAAACTGCATTTAAGAAACTTATTTTGTTGTAACATATTTGTATTGTAAACCATTATGTAATGGTCGTGTGTAAACAGGATATTTTAGATTATCATTATTTGATAATCTACGTAAAGGTTTTTTTTTTAAACCTTTATTGATGAAATAAAGGTTATGGTTTGTTTTAAAATGAATGCAGTCTTTGAAAAACGTCTCATATAGAGGTCTAAACCTCGCAACGAAATCAATTAATATGGAACGTTTTTAATCAATAAGAACGGGACATTTCAATCATTAACATAATTTATATTATAATTATTATTACTAGTATTATTGTTATCATTACTGACAATTATCATTATCAGTATTGTCATTAATATTAATATTATTATTATCAAAATTATTATTATTATCAATTATCATTTATTATTATTATGATTAATATGATTATTTATATCATTAACATAATTTATATTATTATTATTATTATTAGTATTAGTATTAGTATTATTATTACTAATATTATTATTAAGTACCATATTATTCTCATTATTAATTATATTTATTATTATTATTAATCTAATTATTATTAATAATTATTATTATTATTAAATTATTAATTATAAAAAAATGATAAAAATGATCGAAACCTAAATTAGGTATCCAGCTTTTTAATTTTTTTTATATTTTCTTCTGCTTTATTCCTGATTTCTGATCGTGATCCTATCTGAGTATATTTTTTATCTGCTGTTTATTATATTTTTTCGGTTCCTGATGCAAAATCAAGCCGACACCCACTCAATTTATATCAATCGATCACATTTTATTTGTTTATAAAAATAGACGACCTTACATTATCATTTATCAATTACCACTAACCATTACAGCTTTTGATTCGATTGAATTAAAACAAGAAAACTCATTAAAAGTTCGAAATACTCTGTACGTGTATCTTTTTGTCAAAAGCTCGAATTCGTATTGCATTTCAAAATCCTTAAATGTAGTTTTGTTAGGAATATTCTGTTCAAACTATCTGTAAAATCTTAGCTTCCAATTCTTCCTACTTAATTCGAATTTTGGAGTCAAACTTGATTTTTAAAAAGTCAACGAATTTGTTCATGAAGAAATTCGTAAGTTTTTCGATGTTATAGGTTCAATTGACGATTTTAAAAGTTTCTATACATGATTTAGAAACCTTTTCGTGTTGTAATCTCTGGTCAAAACGTTCTCAATTTCATTATCAAATTTTTTTTTGTTTTAAGCTGTGCGACGAACAGCAGGTTCGTTTTTTTTTTTTTTTTTTTTTTCGCTTTCTATTTATTCAAACACTCACATAGAACGTTTATGTTTTAAATCAAACAAATAAGCTAATTGTTAAGTTTGATTGGATCTCTAGTTGAATGAAGAACGAAGAAGAAGAAGTTAGTTAAAGTTATTTAAACATGTATTATATTTAAATGGATTCTGTATAAATCAGAAAAGAAAGGTATGGAGGGATGGTTAAGTGTAGTGGCAGTGAGCGAGAGGTCTTGGGTTCGAGCTCCGTCTTGGGCATATTTTTTTTAGAAAGGCTTCTAAGGTAGTTTCCATCTCTATTTTTATTATTAATATTAATTATTATTATTATTATTATTATTATTATTATTATTATTATTATTATTATTATTATTATTATTATTATTATTATGTTATTATTATTTCTTACTAGTACTATTGTATTACTAATTATTATCATTATTGTTAATTGTTAATAACATGATCATTAAAATTATTATCACTAATATAGTTTATATTATCATTATTATTAATATCATTAGTAATAACATTATTATTATTATTAGTATTATTATTATTATTATTGTATTATTATTGATAGTTTTAATTATTATGATTAAGATTATGGTTATGTTAAGTATTGTTACCAAAAATTATAATTTTTATCATTATTATTATTAAACTTTTCATTTTTATTAAAAACTGTTATCATTATTATTATTGTTGTAAGTATTATTATTATTAATATCATTATTATTATCATTAATGAAATCATAAACATTATTATCATTATTGAGTATTATTATTATTATTATCATTACTAATATTATTTTAGTATTATTATAATTACTATTTTAACCAACAAATGATATATATATATATATATATATATATATATATATATATATATATATAAATATATTTACACATAACATAATAAAATTTATATTTTTATCTATTTAGAATATATAAAATAAATATAAGAAACTTACATGTTATTAATATAAAAATGACATAACTAATAAATTTATATATATAAACTTATTCGATTACGAGTATATGTGTTAATATATATACTTGATATAGGTTCGTGAATCCGAGGTCAACTCTACATTTGTTCAATGCCGTCATATGCATATTTACTACAAACTATCGTATCGTATCGTGAGTTTTCGTAGCTCCCTTTTTATATATATTTTTGGGCTGAGAATACATGCGCAACTTTTATAACTGTTTTACGTTTAGACACAAGTACTCAAACTTTTATGCTATATACGTGCTTTGTCATGCTAAATCCCTGCTGTAATATCGTTAATTGCTGAGGTATAAGATGCAAGCTTAGTTATTGTGAGTAGCGCTACTGAGAGTGATGTCTCTAGTCAGTTGACCGTTGGTCTTTGACTACGTAATAATGATTCAACGACATGAATAACAAGTGTCACTGGGTAACTTTGTTTAGTCGCGATATTACAAACAGCAACTCTTTCGATTGATATATTTGGTATCAATCAACTTTAAACTTAAATCTTGTGGTCTAATGCTATACTGAACTATTGATTTATGATAAACCTATGAACTCACTCAACCTAGTGTTGACTTTTTAAAGCATGTTTATTCTCAGGTACTTAAATATTGCTTCCGCTGTATATCTGCTGCTTTGATGATGATTGCTTGCTATGCTTGGAGTCTTCATTACATATCATATCAATTAAAGACAATTAATGTTCTAAATACAATGTAATCTATTTATCTTCCGCTGCAAAACTCAATAAAACGTCTCATATAGAGTCGTTCTCGTTTATACAACTATGATTTGATATATAATTAGTCACAAATACCACAGGCCCTATTTGGGGGTGTGACATAACTTTTCAGAACGACTCGATACCCATTCGTAGCTCTTCGATTGAGTTTCGTTAAGGACTGTCGGTCCACTCCACCATTTACTATTGTAGACTTATTGATTTCGATACTTCAAATGAAATAGCCGGTTGCCCATTCAATTGCTTGCCAAACTTTGGAGCCCTAACCCGAAAATTTATTCCCATTGTTTCCGCAAAAAAGATCATTAATACTCCAACTTTGCGAATTTTAGAATTGGTTGTCATTCTATTTTAAAAGTGTAAATTAAAATATAAATTTAGAATTGTTTTTCCTTCTGCCTAGCTTTTATACCTTCTCGTACTCAATTTAAAATAATTAATTAAAATAATTTAAAATTATTTAATTTAATAATTAAAATAATTATTAATAAGATTTAATAATAATAATAATTAATTAATAAGATTTAATTTTATTTCAAAATTATTTAGATTAATGACATCACTCACCATTCTTAGATTTTTTCTTTTTCTTTTTAATTTTTTCTTAACAAAGGAATTAGCCTAATAATGACATCATCATTATATTCAAAATTATTTAATTTTAATAATTAAAATAATTATTAATAAGATTTAATAATTATAATTAATCAATAAGATTTAATTTTAATTCAATATTATTTAGATTAATGACATCACCTATCATTCTTAAAAAAAATTTCTTTTTCTTTTTATTTTTTTAACAAAGAAATTAGTCTAATAATGACATTATCATTATAGAATTTTAATATTAACTATAGATATGTGAACAACAGATTTACATAAATTACTGTTTTTATACTTATTATTCAAAATGAAATGGTAAAATATCTAGAAAATGCTAGAAAGACACACTCATGCCTACCGTGTCTTTTTTCTTAGGCAAGAATATAAGAAGATTAAAGTAATTATTATTATCCTAATATACTATTAGACAAATTGTCACTGTAGTTAACGTCCTTACATGTCATTTGATAATTTTTTATTTTCTATTTCTCTTTTTAAGCCAATCAGAAAGTAGTGAACATCCTTACATGTCATTTGACAATTTTTTATTTTCTATTTCTCTTTTTAAGCCAATCATTGTCACTGTAGTTAACGTCCTTACATGTCATTTGATAATTTTTTATTTTCTATTTCTCTTTTTAAGCCAATCAGAAAGTAGTGAACATCCTTACATGTCATTTGACAATTTTTTATTTTCTATTTCTCTTTTTAAGCCAATCAGAAATATACAGATAATGCTCAAGAAAAGTAAAATGTCAAAATTACCCTTCATTTTTGAAGAAATTACCTTACATCTCTTGACACACTTCACATACTCTGCCACTCAAAATACAGACTACTTAATCTCTCTCTATTCTCCCAACTTTCTCAACCTCCCCCATTTTTCTCATAGGTCATACTTAAAATTTATGGATCTTTGTTTTCAAAGTGATCATCTTTGCCTGCATGAGATTCATGAAAGAAGTTTTCCCTTTTCCTTATCATTGTCGGCTAAACTAGAATCGTTGAGTGAATGTTGTCTTTTTTCAAAATCAGCTTGAGATTCAACCACTACAATCGAACGACGTTGTCGACAGAAATTAGGGTTTCAGTCGCCGCTTTAATTTTGGTCGTCAGATTTGTGTAGAAAATTAGGGTTTCGTTTGATTAATTAGGGTTTGAGGCAATCCAACTAAAACCATTATCCTCGTTGTTGTAGTCATCGAAGAATAAGAATTATACGTGTTTGCTTATTGTAAGTTTTTTGAAATATTAAGTTTTTTGCTTGCTGTTTCGAATGATTTTGATGTTTATATTTATGTTTTTCCGAGCTTATACGAACTGTTAATGCCTACATATAACAATTGTAAGTGTTTTCGATATATTTTTTTTAGTTTTTATATTAATTGGACAATATTTAATTGCGAGTGTTTGCGATGATTATAGACGATTGGAACCATGATTTAGAGTTATAATTCTTCGATTGTTTACGGTGCATTGCTCTAATAAAGGAAAAGAAGTTAATAGAGTATTGTGTATACTTCACTAATCATGAAGTTTAACTGTCAGGGAGCATTAAGTGGGTTTACAAGCCCTTTATTTTTTGATTTATCGCATCTCTGGTGGGTATATAATGTTGTGGTTGCTCATGAAAAAGGAGTAATTGAGTTTTTCATTTAGCATGTGGTAAACATTAAGAAAGGTAACATGAAACTTTAATGAGTTATTAACTAGGTTATAATAAATAATTTGTCTTGCTACACCCACCTTTGGTTTAATAAGTTTTAGGTCTAATTTTGCCATATGTTTAATGAGTTTTCAGTATAAATAACAGATTCAGTTTGTGTTGAAGGTTGTTTCAGTATGTTGTGGAACATAAATCGCAAATCAATAGTGATAGTGTAAGTTGCTCTTTCTCTCGGCTGCACTTTTGACACGCCCCTTTAACACTAAATGACTAAATATTTGTTGCTTTTCTGTGTCTTTGTAACAGTCAAGACTCAAGAGGCATTATGGACGTTATTCGATCAACATAACACTTGCACCTGGGACAAGTAGGGAATGCTACTTTTAAACACAGTTCATTTTGATTGACATTGGTAATGCGTTGCAACTACTTGATAGTTGAAAAGGTTAGTTTTTGTTCAATACATGCTTATCGAACTCAGGTTTTGTAGATTGTTGATGAAGACCTGCTGAAAATGCGTGTTAGTATGTTGTTTGTAATCTTAATCTTAGATGCCTCTTTAGGACCCTGATGAAACAGTGCAAATGTTATCGTTGAAATGTCTTCACAGAATCATGATTTTAGCAATGATGGTGATGATAGTACGAGCACAAATATTGGTCAATTTGAAATTACGAGAAGCCGAAATTTTCGTTCATTATTTGTTGGGTTTGATATAGAGAGATTGAAGAACTAACTTGGTGTTTCATAAGTAGTTTAATAATTTCAAGTAATTTATGTTTTAATTATGTAATGAGCAACTCATATTTTATTATTTGATCGGTTGTGTTACTAAATTTTCTAAACCCTGAAAGTATGAACACATGACATGTACTGTACTAATGTGTTTACTTAGATCATTAGCTTTTTTTTTTTTTTATGTAATTGTGTATGTTTCAAATGAGTTAATTTCACATGGTTCGTGTTGATATTTCTTTTTGTAGCAGTGTGCAGAGGACTTTACGTATGTCGAAGACTATCGCTTGCAAAATGGCGCGGCAACGCGCGCACCCTTTACTAGTTATGATCTAAAGATCAGACTTTACTAGTATTTAGATTCTTTAAGGGAAGTGATATTTTCACATTGATTTTTGATACATCCACCATTAATTTAGCTAACTACCCAAAATGCCCTTTTGTTTTGCTTTCTTTTTCTAAATTAGTTTTAACCATACGCCGTCTGTAGTTCAGTACATCCATTGCAATCTCTTTCAAATTGCATACCAATTTGTTTTTCTCTAAGAAACTTTTATCATGCATATAAATCACTCCATAAGATTAAACTGTATTTACTTAATAATTATAATTAAAGAGTAAATCAAAAACCAAACTTTAAATATATATTAAAACAAACATTTACATGTTTTGTTTCATAATCATCATAAAATATTTTCACTCCCGAACTTTGTAGCAAAAAATTACATATTATCATCATTTAATTGAATTTTAAGTTATCCTACATACCTTAAGGTTCCGTTCCCAAGATTTTTATTAAAAGAAATGAAGTGAAAGGGAAGCAAGTGAAAGGGAAGGGGAGTCGTATTGGAAGGAAGAGGAAGAAGGGAAATTAGGCTAAAATTATCAATCACCTCCCTTTCCTTTCTTTCTGCTCAAAAACTCAGGAACACCAAAAAGCATAATTTTTTTCTAGCATTTTTTCCTTTCTCTCCATAATACAACTCTGGAACAGAGTGTTTATCTTAATCATTTCCGGTATCCGATCAACTGAGTAGAAAGAAATGAGTGAGAAGTGAAAGAGACGAACATTGAGTTAGGAAGACAGAGATTAAAGAATGTACACGGAAGTAGTCAAAATCTAACTCAAATAATAAAAGGAGAAATATAAAGTTAATTAAAAGGGCATTTTAGGTACTTATATGAAAAAGTGGTATCAACTCCCATTCTCTAATCTAACCGGAAAATACGGCGTCTTTAATAAGAAGTAGAAGACTCTCTTAATGATGCAACCGTTCAGATTGGTTTGATAAATAATAATATGTCACTTTTTAGAAAAAGTAACGGACAAAAGCTTCGTGTTTAACTATTTAAAAACTATAATGAAATTATTAGCATGGGTGTATATGTACTACATTTTGCGTACCATTTTGTCGATTGTTTATAGTACAATAATGCATTAAAAATGCCTTTATTAAGTCGAATTATGGCCGACACTTCCTTCAAGTTGGTTGTGTTCAGTGGCGGATCCTGAAATTCTATTTGACGGGGGCAAATTTTTTTCCACTAAAATGAATTACTAAACTATCATCGTATGAAACATCGTCAGGTCGTTAATATAATTGTTGATATTGATCAATAAATAATATAATACTTTAAAATGAATAACCTATAACATCTACTTTCTACTATTATTTAGAGTTTTCGAAACGATAAATTTTTCTTATTTATAAAAATATAAAATATTAAATTATAAACTCGATAGCAAATAAAATTTTGATTTTGTAAATGTTGATATAAATAAAACTTTTATTATTAGGAGACAGTATTTAGAAGAAAAAAAATATATATTTTAGTTATATGGACATCGAATCAAATTAAATTAGTTATAAGAATATCACATCAAATTTAAATTAGTTACATTTAAGTTCAAGGTGTACACTCCGTATTTTTATACCAATAATAAATAATAAAATATAAGGCTTGGATTGGTAACTTGTAAAATGTTGAAGGTCATTCTAATTATATTTAATTTAAGTGAGGGACTAAAGAAACAACTAATTAAAAAGTAAAGTAGGAGTAACAAACTTATCTTCTCCATTTGGAGTATTTATCTTCTAAAGTACTTTTCACCTACAACTAAGTTTTTAATTAATTTTTATTAAGTGATAGAGCTGTATTGGATATGAGGCAAATCAAAATGCTAAAAATCTTACATTTAAATTGAGTGAACCATGGGGGTCTGACCCCATATGACCCATACTCCCTTCGCCCCTGGTTGCATTGGTGGTACACCACCTTATTGGTGGTGGTCATTGACTGTTGACGACTTCGTAGCTTTCAACCTCCGTTGGGTAGTTGGGTGGCCAACCACCCTATTGGTGGTAGTTGCTCATTGTTAACAGAAACCGTGGAGGTATGGTTCCAGAGTTAGGTGTGGCCGTGTGGGGCAGGCTTTTTGCGGATGGTATCACTTTTGTAGCAGCTCGTGAAATTTCATGGCAGTTGAATTTTTTATCTTATTTGATTTCAACAATTCAGCAGGCTTCGACGTCCACCTGATGGTTCGGTATTTTGTCGGGAATGAGTTAGGTGCTTCCAGTTTAGTATTTGTAGATTGTTAGATGACCTTGTTAACTATTTTATCCACCATGTTGGTGATTAAGTGTTTATTTGTGTTAAAATAAGCAATCTAATTATATATTTCAAGCAATATTCATGTACTTAAAGTAAGGTTGAGCATATGCAGGTTGCTGGTGATATAAGAAGATGTCCAGTTTCTGTAGCTGAATGTTGCTGTTTTGTTCCTGTCAGCTGATCATGTTTTACAGTGGTTGAAGGCACAAATTCTTTGTGAATCACATATCACTCTTATATAAGTAACATACCTGGCATGGGGCTTTATATTAGTGATATACAGGTGGGACATAGTTGAGTTTGTGTTAAACAATGAGAGGCCTGTTGACAAAGATTAAAAAGTTCAAGGGATAAAACAGTCGATCCACCAAAGTTAAAGTTGAGGGGTCTGGTTGTCATTCTCTCATTTTATCTCTGTATAAATAGATCAAGTTAGGGTTTTCAGTCATAATAACTGTATCATTCTCATACGATTCATCTTTGTCCTCTCTCATTGTTTTTGGTATTGTGATTGATGAAAGTATTTCGTATGCCCGAGAGACATATTAAATTAATGTGGCTAACATGTTATGATCCAAGTCGGGTCATACCCAATAACAAACTTACCGACACCTTATATGTATTCATTCTAACGGTTGGATTGTTAAATGAATACACGACACTTGAACTTTAGAAAAATCGGTTTTCTAAATTATGATCACTTGAGAAAATTATTTGGATAATTTATATGTGTTGTGGATTTAATTATTTATAGGTTTAAATAATTATGTTGTATTTCATAAAATGGTTTATGAAATAATTACAAATAACAAATACATGCTTATTTTATACAAGTTTTATAAAATAAATATAAGTTTTATAAAATAAAACTTGTTATAAAATACACATGTGGTGTGCAGAATTTTGGTCTCCAAGATACCACACCCATGCTTGTTTTTGTTGATTTTAAGACAACACAAGTGCCAAGGGACATGCCTATTAGTTTACAAAGGACCTTGACTCAAAGTGAGCTTGCAATATACATTTAAACTTACAAAAAAAACTGCATAATCCTCTAAAACTCAGCTGCTGGTGCCGTGGCCTTTTGGTAGCTAAAAGGGGTTCAAAGTTTGGTTTTTGCAAGCAACATTCAAGTGTAATTAAATCCTAACCAAAGCTAGGGTGTTGGTGCACAAGTTTGGGGTATAACTACTTGAGGTTTCATAGTTTTGGAGCTCCATTCATCATCATCTTCATCATCATCTACCAACAAGCTAGGAGAAGGTATATACACTTTTCTTACTTGTAGTTTGTAAGTATGTTTCACAACTTGATCCTAATTGGGATTTAACTTTAATTGGTTAAAGATTAACAAGTTCAATTGGTAATGATTTCATGCTTCCGCTTATATTTGATTCTTAAAAGGTTTTAAGTATTATGAAACTTGTTAAATCCCTACAATGGTATCTAGAGCCGAAGTTGTTGAAATATGCTTCGAGATGATTTATAAAATCCACTATATTTTTGCATTTTATGAACATGCATGCAAGTAAAATGCAAAAACTTTGATTTTTGGGTGGGTTCATATGTTGGCCGAATTTTGGAGGTTCCATATAGGTTTGGAACTTGCCATTTGGTCAATTTTAGTTGTATGTTGTTGTTCACAATCATAGCCAAGACCTTGTGTTTGAATGGATGTTTGTTTGGTTGATTTATTATTCATTCATTTGGTTTGTAATAATATTTATTCAATTGGTTTGTAATAATATTATTTTGGTTATGTAATTTATTTTATATTTGGCATGTAAAATAGATTAGGTTGTATTTCATTTTCTAGACAAAATGTATTAGGATATATTTTGTAAAATGATGAAGATGATGAAGACTTGAAGAACACAAGAAGAAGCATTTGGATGCAATATTAAGTGGGAGATTTAAAATCTCCTACTTTGTGTTATTACCCTTAACCGGTGGCATTTGTTTTCGGCTAAACAAATGTCTACCAAAAATGGCTTGATTGTGAACATATGATTTTGCATGCGTGGTTGTTTTGTATGATTATGTGGATTGTATGTTTGTATGCTACAAGTTAATCGCACAAGTTAACAACAAACTAAAATGGCAATTTAAATTGGTTAAATTTGACATTATTAACGACATGCAAAACGTCAATTTAAATGGTTAAATTAAAAACGGCTAAAAGGACATTAATAATCGGTTATTAAGAACATGATAAGGATCATACATATAAAATGGTTTATATCAAAGTAATAAAATTGGCTTTATTACACAACATGAAAATGGATTTCAAATAAACTATACACTAAATGCATGTTGGTGTATGGTGCAAAAGTTTTCTCAAACTAGAATTAATGAAAACTTAAAATCCCTTATTAACAAGGCAAACAAGTTAAACGCCATCCTTTTGTGGAAACACTTAGACGTATTAGGAAACTCTTGGTGGGATAAAGGTCACCTAACCGTCATGAGCGAACTAATATGAATAAGGTACACTTCGCATACATGTGGGATAAAGGTCACCTAACCACTTGTATGTTAAGTCTACATATTTACACAAGTAGGACGACTTGATTTGGGAATCATGAACTTAGGGTCACCGAAGCATGATGAACAAATAGGCGTTGATGGGATAAATATGCCATGCAAAAGGATTGCATGATCCCATAACTTAGAAGTTGCAAAAGGATTGCAATTGTCATATAATGACTACCTAGCTAAACCAAATAACGGGATAAAGGTCACCTAACCAAAATTTGATTTACCGTTGGATTCTAATATTTAATAAGTCAATTAAAATTTAAAAGGGTATTGAATGTTAAATTAAAATCAATACTTAAACGAACTTTGTTAATTTTGTAGATGGCCGCCAATAACAACAACAACATTCCAAACGCACCACTTAACCTGAACCACCTATCATTAAGGTCTCTCTTAGAGAAAGACAAACTCAACCATACAAACTTTATGGATTGGTTCCGCAATCTTCGGATTGTCCTCAAACAAGAGGATAAAATGTATGTGCTTGAGGACCCCATTCCCGATCAACCGGATGAGAATGATGTGGAGGCAATGGCCTCTTACGATAAGTATTGCCACGACTCCCTTCAAGTCTCATGCTTAATGCTTGGGACTATGATTCCCGAACTCCAAAAGGATTTCGAGCATCATAGTGCATACGACATGATAACGCAATTGAAGGAGATGTTCCTTCAACAAGCGCGTGTCGAGCTCTTCAAAACGGTTCGGGCGCTACATGCTTGTCGTATGGACGATACCCAATCGGTTTCATCTTATGTACTTAAGATGAAAAGCCTTATCGATCGTGCTAACCGTCTTAACCTAAACATATCTAATGAGTTAGCCACCGATCTTATCCTTAACTCCCTATCAAAAAGGTTTGATCAATTTGTAATTAATTACAATATGAATGGGATGGATAAGAGCATAGGTGAGCTTCACGGTATGCTTAGAACGGCCGAAACTAGCATGGGCAAAAGGGCTTTACCCGTGTTAGCAATCGATCAAGGTGGATCCAAAGGTAACGCCTCTAAGCCAAAGGTGGCTAAGAGGAAAGGACCCGCCCATCAAGGCAAAGGGAAGGGGAAGATGGTTACCCCAACCAAGAACAAGGCTAAGAAGCAAAAGGTAGCCGAGAAGGCAAACCCCAAGGAAGACCCATGTTTCGGTTGCGGTGAGATGGGTCATTGGAAACGAAACTGTCCGGTCTACCTTAAGGAGTTGAAGGAGAAGAGGGATGCGGGGCAAACCTCAGGTAATATATATATGGTATATATAGAGCTTAGTATTACTTCTTCTAATACATGGGTATTAGACACGGGATGTGGAACTCATATTTGCAATTCTTTGCAGGGGTTCAAAAGAAGTAACAAGCAAACGGGAACATCAAGTCTCTTCATGGGGAATGGAGCTAAAGTGCAAGTGAAAGCTCAAGGAGACTTTGTGTTAAAACTTCCAAGTGGCTTGGAACTTATTTTGAATGATGTTTTGTATGCACCCGACTTATGTCGAAACATTATTTCTGTTTCCCGTTTGAAACAATGTGGTTTTAATCCTAATTTTGTTAATGATGATATCCACTTTTATTTAGATAATGTATTCTATTTCAAGGCTTCACCTTCAAATGGAATTTATGAATTGGTTCACGATAACACATTATCTAGTAGCTCAATGTACCATACAAGCACCAAGAAACTCAAAAGGGATTTGAGTGATTCCTACTTATGGCATTGTCGCCTTGGTCACATAAACAAGAACCGAATGCATACACTTCAAAAGAATGGACTTTTGAAATCAAATGAAATGGATTCGTTTGATGTATGTGAATCTTGTTTACAAGGCAAGATGACTAAAGCACCTTTCAAAGGGACTTATGAAAGGGCTAAAGATTTATTGGGATTAATACATTCGGATGTATGTGGACCCTTTAAACCCATGACTAGGAATGGTGAAAGATACTTTGTGTGATGACCCGGGAATTTCCGACCAAATTTAAACATAATCTTATATGATTCGACTCGATAAGCAAAGTCTATTAAACCGAGTCTCATTATGTTTGAACTATTTCATGATAACATTTGACCTTTAACTATTTCCGACGATTCACGAACCTTTAATTGTAACTAAGAATGTAAATATAAATAATTATATATAAAACTAATTATATTAGTATTAATGAACTATTAAGTAATTTTGTTATTATAAAAGATAACATTTAATAACTAAAGATTTTCATTTTGAATATATATAGTATATTGTATATAAATGATTCAAACATATTTTACCAACGTTATCAAAATATTAAATGTACAATGTTATACTTTGTAGTTAATTGTTTAATATACATAATTAATCATCTACTCAACATTTAAAACATGATTTTATATATATGGTAGTATACATATATACATAAATATAACTATATATATATGATTTTATACATAATTATTATATTATATATATGTAGAAATTTATAATATATCTATGATGAAATAATGTACTATTTTAATAAATATATATAATACTTACATATATAAAAAATTTATATTTTTCATAATTACATACATAAGTATAATATAATTAGTATGTAAATAAATATTATAATATATTTATATTAAAATGCATAAATATATAATATTCAGTATATGTTACAATACATATTACATAATTATTAAATATTACATAATAATAGATGATATTAATAAATTAAATTTAAATACAAATATGGTTGTTGTAGTAATGTTATTTGTATCGTCAAATATCAATATTTGTATTCATAATATCATTTTATATCATATAAAGATGAAATTGGATGTATAAATTAGATTATTATTACTAATATTATTATTATCGATAAAATATTAATATTATCATAATTAGTATGGTATTATTATTATTATTATTATTATTATTATTATTATTATCATTTTTACAATTATTATTATCATTAATATTATATTTATCATTATTATTAATTTTATTAATATTATTAGATATTAATAGTATTGTTATTATATATTATTATTATTAATTAAAAAAAACAGTAGGGATCTATCTTATACGCTTGACCTCTGTATCCTTTATCTCTATTATTATTATTTTTTTTGTTTCTTTCCTGCTCCAAACTCGTGAACCTGTGTTGACATTTTCTCCATTTTTTATCAACCGATCTCTATTATTACAAAATGATTATGTATAATTGCAAATCAAATAAAAAGGAAATCCAATGGGATTAAAGAGCACAGCGATATTTTTTTTTTCTTCTTCTCTGCACGCTCCAATTTTTTTTCTCTTAATTCAATTTCGAATAAAGTTTCAAAATCTAAAAATGCAGAAAGGTTAGAAATCTTTCTTTGAATCTATCTGCAAAATCTCAACTCTCAAATCTTTATATCGATCTTGAATTTTGAAGTCAAAGTTTAGTTTAAAAAAAGTCAACAATTGTTCTTGAGACAAATTCGCGTTCGTGTATATGTTTCTGATCAAATTGACGATTCCAGTAGTTTTTATACATGTTTAGAAAACTATTTCGTGTTATAAACATTATCTATAATGTTATCTATTACGAAATCAATTTTTTTTGTTTTGTTCCAAGAACCGACGCTGCAGTAGGCCTTTAGTGTTTTTTTTTTTTTTATTTTAGAACCCAAATTATTTTTTTTTCTGTAATGTTTTGAAGCTTTAAAAGGAACCCTGATTTTTTTTTTTTTTTTTGGTTATTGATGTTTTGTTGAACCCATGAGACTTGTGGAGAAGAAGAGGAATAGAAGAAAAACAGTTTATATATAAAATTTAAATTCGATATTAGTACAGAGAATCAGAATTGGTGGGATGGTCGAGAGTGTTTGCGTGTGAGCATGTGGTCACGAGATCGAGTCCAGAGGACGGTAGTTTTTTTTTTTTTTTTTTTTGAAACTCTTTTCATGTGAGGTAGTTTTCTTTTCTAATTTTATTATTGTTATTATATATTAATTATTATTAGTATTATTATTATTATTGTGATTGTTTTGATTGTTATTGTTATTGTTATTATTAGTATCATACTTGTTATCATATTTGAAAGTATTATAGACATTACTATTATTATTATGATAGGTATTAATAATATTATTATTAGTAATAAACTTATCATTTTAGTATTTTATCATCATTAGGATTATGATTATCATTATTATTATTATGAAGGAAATAAAAATATATTATTATCATCAATATTAGAATTTGTACCGGTTTATAAATAATAGTATCATCAGTACATTTACAATTAATAATATCATATTTATCAGTATCATCATTAATATTTACTAGTATTATTATGATTATCATTTATCATTTTATAAATATTAGAACCCTTATTATTAACATAAGTATGGTATTAGTATTAATATTATTTTAGAGTTATTATTATTAGTATCATTAACAGTTATCATTTTCATTTTTTTTGCTATTAGTATTATCATTATTAATAAAATTATTATTATTATTAGTAAATCATTATTATCTAAATTATTATTTTAACAAATAAATCTTTTGTACACTATATATATACTTATGGTATATACTAGGATTGTATTAATAATTCACATAACAAACTAATAAAATTTCATAAATACAATACTAACCACAAATATATGTATATAAATATATTAATGTCACTATTTATATAAACGTAAATCATTATAGATATATATACATAAAATCGATATATATATATAAAATATAACTTAAAATATAATATAAGTATACGTTTTAAAATAAAGGTTAGAATAAATTCTACAAAACTATAATATATAAATAATACATATTAATAAATGAAATTTTGTAACTTACATTATACGTATTAATATATACACAATTGATATAGGTTCGTGAATCCGAGGCCAACCCTGCATTGTTCAATGACGTCATATGTATTTTTACTACAAAATACAGTATCGTGAGTTTCATTTGCCTTTTTACCCTTTATATTTTTGGGCTGAGAATACATGCGCAACTTTTATAACTGTTTTACGAAATTGACACAAGTACGTGAAACTACATTCTATGGTTGAATTATCGAAGTCGAATATGCCCCTTTTTATTAAGTCTGGTAATCTAAGAATTAGGGAACAGACACCCTAATTGACGCGAATCCTAAAGATAGATCTATCGGGCCCAACAAGCCCCATCCAAAGTACCGGATGTTTTAGTACTTCGAAATTTATATCATGTCCGAAGGAGGATCCCGGAATGATGGGGATATTCTTATATATGCATATTGTTAATGTCGGTTACCAGGTGTTCAATCCATATGAATGATATTTTTGTCTCTATGCATGGGACGTATGTTTATGAGAAATGGAAATCTGAAATCTTGTGGTCTATTAAAATGATGGAAACGATTGTTTAAGTTAAACTAATGAACTCACCAACCTTTTGGTTGACACTTTAAAGCATGTTTATTCTCAGGTACGAAAGAAATCTTCCGCTGTGTATTTGCTCATTTTATAGATATTACTTGGAGTCATTCATGGCATATTTCAAAAGACGTTGCATTTTAGTCGTCGAGTTCATCAAGATTATTATCAAGTCAATTATAGTTGGATATATTATGAAATGGTATGCATGCCTGTCAACTTTCGATGTAATGAAAGTTTGTCTTTTCAAAAACGAATGCAATGTTTGTAAAATGTATCATATAGAGGTCAAGTATCTCGCGATGTAATCAACTGTTGTGAATCGTTTATAATCGATATGGACTTCGTCCGGATGGATTAGGACGGGTCTTCACAGTTGGTATCAGAGCGGTGGTCTTAGCGAACCAGGTCTTGCATTAGTGAGTCTAACTGATAGTCGTTAGAATGCATTAATGAGTCTGGACTTCGACCGTGTTTGCATGTCAAAAGTTTTGCTTATCATTTAGTGTCGAAAAATTATTTATTTATCATCCTTAAAGTCTAAGACACGTCTTACTGCCTTTATTGCATAGACAGTGTATATTTAAATTCATATCTTAGCGTATCTGTTATTGTTACCTTTGCCTGACAGCTTCCGTAGATTCCTCCGTAGCTTATGGGATTTTAGTATTATATATGCATATGTAAATTATGTATTGCAGGGTACTAATCTACATCCTATAATCTATTTCTTATCGAAAATCCTTCATCTGATCGTACGAGATGAATCCCTCAACCAGTTCGAGTCCATCTGATTTCGATAGCTATTTCGATAGTTATTCCGACAGCTATTTCGATATGGATTTCCACTCGAGCTCCGAAAGCAGAGTAACCGGAATGAATCGATCAATTAGCCATCATGTATTCTGAATGAATTGGAGATGGGTTCGTAGTCGACTTAATCAATGGAAACGCGAAGAAGGCGATCATTTCCACTAACCAAATTCACCTCTTGACAATGGACCTAAAACGTTTACCGGCGAACCTGTTCGAGACACCATTTTCTCTCTCATTTCCAAAGTATCTCATCACGATCATATACTATCTCAGATTCTAAACCTCATTCATCCGCTCGTCCGAACCGACAATCATCCCGGTGTAATAGAAGAAGTTAACGAACTTCGCGCATAAGTTGTAGTCTTGGAAAATATGGTGCAAAACGTACCAGCTTCATCCAAATCACCGGCACCAACGGTACCACCAACAACCCAAATTTCAATATCACATGCCTCAACATCTCAATCTATACCTCGAGTATAATCATCATTCTACATGACATTCTACATCAGTTATCTTCGTTCGACATGGTGATTATGTAATCTCTAATGTTTTAGAGATTATTTATTCTAGTTCCAACTGAAAACTAAATGAGTTTAATATCATGTTAACTCATTAAATTCATGATTACATCTGAAGAAAATATATATGTATATATGTTTTCATAAAGATTGTAATTAAAAATTCTTTTGTACAAACTGTTAATAATAAAAATATTTTAACGGATAGGTAATACCCGAGGAATATTTAAATTTCACATTAATAAGTTACACTGTATATTCTTCGAATCTGATTCAACAGTTATTCACTATCCTATTTACAACCACCGGGATACTTATCCGTTCACCAAAGAATAACTATTTTCATTCAAATTCAATTTCATATTTGAATTTTGACCTATCAGAATCCAACAAGTGGCATAATGAAGAAATAATGGACACAATAAAAATTGATTAGAAACAGACTAATTAACAATATTAAATTTTATTAAGAAACCACGCTAACAAAATCCTAGCTAACTGTTAATTCCGTATTACATTTTATTTATCGCAATTTATTTATCGCAATTTATTTTATCGCAATTTATATTCTCGCAATTTAATTTATTGTCATTTAATTTCTGTTATTTACTTTACGCACTTTATTTATCGTCATTTAATTTCTGTTATTTATTTTACGCACTTTAAATATCGGGACACGTATACAAGGTTTTGACATATCATATCGACACATCTATATATATTATTTGGAATCACCATAGACACTCTATATGCAGTAATGATCGAGTTCTCTATACAGGGTTGAGGTTGATTCTATAATAATATATATACTTTGAGTTGTGATCGAGTCTGAGACATGTACACGGGTCACGATACGTATTAATTAATTCAAATATTATATATTAAACTATATATGAATGATTGCACTGTCAACTGTGGACTATCGACTGTGGACTAATAACATTGGACAATTAAAATGAATTAAAATATTGAATATAACATATGAAACTAAACAATTCTTCAAGTTTGCCACTTGATTTCGTCTTAAACCTCATTTGTATCTTCACGATTACATTCTGCGTTCAAACCTTTCATGATTCTTGAAAACACCTCAATCGATAGGATGAATCAACCGCACTTCATCTACGGAAGGAAAGATTTATGCATATAGTTATGCACCTGAGAAACTCTCGGCAATTGAGTAAAAGTTCAACACGTAGCCGCGTCAGATCCTTTGGCATTTATTAACAAAAACAACTTTGCGACCCCTTTTCAAAATTAGCCAATTTTGTCACAACTCCAACAAGTCAACTTCGACTTTCCGTACGAAACAACCTTATTATAACGTTTATATATACGCGTGCTCTTTTATTGTTACCAGGTAACCTTTCATATTCCATCATATTACCATCAGCGTTTAATCATCTAAAAACACAATTCTCCTGAAACCACCTCGGATTAATAACCGATGATTCAGATATCATAGCATTAAATGCAGAGGAAACAGAAAAATGGTAGATGGTCTAAACGGGCAAAAGTTTGATGATAAAGAAAGGAGTGTTAGGAACGCTCGATAGAAAATTGGGTATTGAAAAACAGATTGAGTTACCCATGAAGGAGACCAAGGACAAATACAAGGACCAAATCCTATATTCAAAGGATTCAGGTAATTCTGGATCCGTTGAAATCTTTAGAGAATATCTTGCTCCGAAGTCATGTTAAAATCTTGCGGAAAATCTTTCTCCATCAACCGTCGAACTTAGAAATTCCAAAATATCATCAATATCTTTGATATTTCTGAGGATATTTTCATAAATATTCTCGTCCGAAATTATATACCTCTTCGTACTTCCTGTGTATCAATATATTGGAAACATTCAATAGAAAATATAGTACCGAAAAGCAGATTATGCGAAACTATGAAGAAAGCCGTGGATAAATCACAAAGAATAAGTTTGACTTCAAAGAATCCAAATAATTCAATGTCTGCTAAAGTCTATAGTGAATAACTTGCTCCTTACTCTAAACCCTTGCAGACAATAGTTTCTATCATCCTCTGATCTTAGATATTCTGAGATATTATCGTACCTTTCATTATAAATATCCTCCATATTTCTGGAGATATTTTTATAACTATTCTTATCTGAAATCATTAATCTTTTCGTGCTATCAGTATTACATCATATAGAAACTGTTAGTTTCTATATTCTGTAAATTTTCAAGCTTAAAATATGAATGTTATTGTAGTAATGATGGGAACTGATGCATGAGTTAGTATAATATAATGACACTTGATCAACGTGATTATATTACAGTAAGTCATGCTGAGTTTCTAAATGAAACGTGATGATTCACAGATCATAACGTCATCATGTGCCATGTTACATAACTCTTTCATCCTACTTAACTCCGTAACAAATCAAGAAAATGTATTCTTGATGGTTCTATCTTCCGTGATGTTGATAAATTTGAAAATCAAATCGTGCTATCACGTTCCTTCATGCTTAGAACATTATAATCATTCGAAACTCTATATCTATAAATTCTGGACCATTATTCGCTTGACTTGAAGTCGGGAAGAGAAAACAAAAGCATAGAGCTTTGAAATATAAGGGAGAATATAAAGTCCGATAACAACACATAAATTACAAACCGTGTATATCAATGTTTATCGCAACATAAAGACACGGGAGAATTAAAAACATTATAATCCCGAGGGCGAAGTAGAAGAAAGCAGATTCCTCTGGTGGAAGTTGGAAAAGGAGAATGATTGTTGCGATAGTAAGGATGAGGACAAGGATCAGAACTGGATTAATCATTTTCAGAATCTTTTGGATGTATGAACTAAGAAAGAAAGTATAAGAATGGTGAGAATAATGGAAAGAAAGAGCTTAATTTATACTGGAAATATCAGACGTAGTAATCGGGGCTGATCACCGTATTTAATTAAAGAGATCTTAATTTCCATAAATCCCGAAGAATCAGATTTTATAGATCTTCAAGATTTTCTTTAAATCCCTTAAATTCCGGAATTCAACCAAGGCAATGTCAAAAGTTAAGACGCGCCTTATTTTCTAAATTCAAACCTGACTACGTCAAAAGTTAAAAACAAATCTTTGTTTCTCATTTCATCCTTTTGTGAATAGCTTCATTCGCACTCTTCGAATAATTGAATTATTTTTATCCATATTACTCAATGATGATAAAACTCAAGTTATCAACTCATATTCGTCAGGAAAACATATTTATTGTTAGCTATGACGACCTCACTCAAATTTCGGGACGAAATTTCTTTAACGGGTAGGTACTGTGATGACCCGGGAATTTCCGACCAAATTTAAACATAATCTTATATGATTCGACTCGATAAGCAAAGTCTATTAAACCGAGTCTCATTATGTTTGAACTATTTCATGATAACATTTGACCTTTAACTATTTCCGACGATTCACGAACCTTTAATTGTAACTAAGAATGTAAATATAAATAATTATATATAAAACTAATTATATTAGTATTAATGAACTATTAAGTAATTTTGTTATTATAAAAGATAACATTTAATAACTAAAGATTTTCATTTTGAATATATATAGTATATTGTATATAAATGATTCAAACATATTTTACCAACGTTATCAAAATATTAAATGTACAATGTTATACTTTGTAGTTAATTGTTTAATATACATAATTAATCATCTACTCAACATTTAAAACATGATTTTATATATATGGTAGTATACATATATACATAAATATAACTATATATATATGATTTTATACATAATTATTATATTATGTATATGTAGAAATTTATAATATATCTATGATGAAATAATGTACTATTTTAATAAATATATATAATACTTACATATATAAAACATTTATATTTTTCATAATTACATACATAAGTATAATATAATTAGTATGTAAATAAATATTATAATATATTTATATTAAAATGCATAAATATATAATATTCAGTATATGTTACAATACATATTACATAATTATTAAATATTACATAATAATAGATGATATTAATAAATTAAATTTAAATACAAATATAGTTGTTGTAGTAATGTTATTTGTATCGTCAAATATCAATATTTGTATTCATAATATCATTTTATATCATATAAAGATGAAATTGGATGTATAAATTAGATTATTATTACTAATATTATTATTATCGATAAAATATTAATATTATCATAATTAGTATGGTATTATTATTATTATTATTATTATTATTATCATTTTTACAATTATTATTATCATTAATATTATATTTATCATTATTATTAATTTTATTAATATTATTAGATATTAATAGTATTGTTATTATATATTATTATTATTAATTAAAAAAACAGTAGGGATCTATATTATACGCTTGACCTCTGTATCCTTTATCTCTATTATTATTATTTTTTTTGTTTCTTTCCTGCTCCAAACTCGTGAACCTGTGTTGACATTTTCTCCATTTTTTATCAACCGATCTCTATTATTACAAAATGATTATGTATAATTGCAAATCAAATAAAAAGGAAATCCAATGGGATTAAATAGCACAGCGATATTTTTTTTTTCTTCTTCTCTGCACGCTCCAATTTTTTTTCTCTTAATTCAATTTCGAATAAAGTTTCAAAATCTAAAAATGCAGAAAGGTTAGAAATCTTTCTTTGAATCTATCTGCAAAATCTCAACTCTCAAATCTTTATATCGATCTTGAATTTTGAAGTCAAAGTTTAGTTTAAAAAAAGTCAACAATTGTTCTTGAGACAAATTCGCGTTCGTGTATATGTTTCTGATCAAATTGACGATTCCAGTAGTTTTTATACATGTTTAGAAAACTATTTCGTGTTATAAACATTATCTATAATGTTATCTATTACGAAATCAATTTTTTTTGTTTTGTTCCAAGAACCGACGCTGCAGTAGGCCTTTAGTGTTTTTTTTTTATTTTAGAACCCAAATTATTTTTTTTTCTGTAATGTTTTGAAGCTTTAAAAGGAACCCTGATTTTTTTTTTTTTTGGTTATTGATGTTTTGTTGAATCCATGAGACTTGTGGAGAAGAAGAGGAATAGAAGAAAAACAGTTTATATATAAAATTTAAATTCGATATTAGTACAGAGAATCAGAATTGGTGGGATGGTCGAGAGTGTTTGCGTGTGAGCATGTGGTCACGAGATCGAGTCCAGAGGACGGTAGTTTCTTTTTTTTTTTTTTGAAACTCTTTTCATGTGAGGTAGTTTTCTTTTCTAATTTTATTATTGTTATTATATATTAATTATTATTAGTATTATTATTATTATTGTGATTGTTTTGATTGTTATTGTTATTGTTATTATTAGTATCATACTTGTTATCATATTTGAAAGTATTATAGACATTACTATTATTATTATGATAGGTATTAATAATATTATTATTAGTAATAAACTTATCATTTTAGTATTTTATCATCATTAGGATTATGATTATCATTATTATTATTATGAAGGAAATAAAAATATATTATTATCATCAATATTAGAATTTGTACCGGTTTATAAATAATAGTATCATCAGTACATTTACAATTAATAATATCATATTTATCAGTATCATCATTAATATTTACTAGTATTATTATGATTATCATTTATCATTTTATAAATATTAGAACCCTTATTATTAACATAAGTATGGTATTAGTATTAATATTATTTTAGAGTTATTATTATTAGTATCATTAACAGTTATCATTTTCATTTTTTTGCTATTAGTATTATCATTATTAATAAAATTATTATTATTATTAGTAAATCATTATTATCTAAATTATTATTTTAACAAATAAATCTTTTGTACACTATATATATACTTATGGTATATACTAGGATTGTATTAATAATTCACATAACAAACTAATAAAATTTCATAAATACAATACTAACCACAAATATATGTATATAAATATATTAATGTCACTATTTATATAAACGTAAATCATTATAGATATATATACATAAAATCGATATATATATATATATAAAATATAACTTAAAATATAATATAAGTATACGTTTTAAAATAAAGGTTAGAATAAATTCTACAAAACTATAATATATAAATAATACATATTAATAAATGAAATTTTGTAACTTACATTATACGTATTAATATATACACAATTGATATAGGTTCGTGAATCCGAGGCCAACCCTGCATTGTTCAATGACGTCATATGTATTTTTACTACAAAATACAGTATCGTGAGTTTCATTTGCCTTTTTACCCTTTATATTTTTGGGCTGAGAATACATGCGCAACTTTTATAACTGTTTTACGAAATTGACACAAGTACGTGAAACTACATTCTATGGTTGGATTATCGAAGTCGAATATGCCCCTTTTTATTAAGTCTGGTAATCTAAGAATTAGGGAACAGACACCCTAATTGACGCGAATCCTAAAGATAGATCTATCGGGCCCAACAAGCCCCATCCAAAGTACCGGATGTTTTAGTACTTCGAAATTTATATCATGTCCGAAGGAGGATCCCGGAATGATGGGGATATTCTTATATATGCATATTGTTAATGTCGGTTACCAGGTGTTCAATCCATATGAATGATATTTTTGTCTCTATGCATGGGACGTATGTTTATGAGAAATGGAAATCTGAAATCTTGTGGTCTATTAAAATGATGGAAACGATTGTTTAAGTTAAACTAATGAACTCACCAACCTTTTGGTTGACACTTTAAAGCATGTTTATTCTCAGGTACGAAAGAAATCTTCCGCTGTGTATTTGCTCATTTTATAGATATTACTTGGAGTCATTCATGGCATATTTCAAAAGACGTTGCATTCGAGTCGTCGAGTTCATCAAGATTATTATCAAGTCAATTATAGTTGGATATATTATGAAATGGTATGCATGCCTGTCAACTTTCGATGTAATGAAAGTTTGTCTTTTCAAAAACGAATGCAATGTTTGTAAAATGTATCATATAGAGGTCAAGTATCTCGCGATGTAATCAACTGTTGTGAATCGTTTATAATCGATATGGACTTCGTCCGGATGGATTAGGACGGGTCTTCACACTTTGTTACTTTCATTGATGACTTTAGTCGTTTCGGATATGTCTACTTATTAAGACACAAGGGCGAAACGTTTGAAGCATTCAAAGAATATCAAAACGAAGTACAAAATCAACTCAATAGGACAATTAAGGTACTTCGTACCGATAGAGGAGGTGAATACCTAAGCGATGCCTTCCAAGATCATCTTAGGAGTTGTGGGATTATCTCACAACTTACTCCACCCGGAACACCCCAACTTAATGGAGTTTTCGAAAGGAGGAACCGAACCCTAATGGATATGGTTCGATCTATGATGGCAAGAAGCTCGTTGCCTCTATCATTTTGGGGTTATTGTCTAAGCTCCGCGGCTCGTATTTTAAATATGGCCCCAACCAAGAAAGTGGAACGAACTCCTCATGAGATGTGGTTTGGAAAACCTCCTTCTCTTTCATACTTGAAAGTATGGGGATGTGAAGCTTATCCTAAGCGTTATGTAGCAAATAAGCTACATGCTCGATCCACAAAGTGTATCTTCATAGGATATCCCAAAGATGACATGGGATATTACTTCTATGATCCATCCGAGCAAACGGTATTTGTTGCTCGAAAGGCGGAATTCCTTGAAACCAAGTTCCTTATGGAAGGTGATGGTGAGAGGAAGATAGATCTTGTAGAGGTACAAGATCAAGCCGATGATACACAATTGGTTGGCACTAGTACTCAACATGAGGATGTTGAAAATGATCAAGTGGATGATCAAAATACACAAGATGTTCGAAGATCTAGTAGGATTAGTAATCCTCCCGAGAGATATGGGTTTCTCGTGGATGGTTGCTATACGGTTGATTTGGATGAACCGATAAACTACGAAGATGCTTTATCAAGGATTGATAAAGATAAATGGCAGGATGCCATGAACGCTGAGATGCAATCCATGTATGAAAACCAAGTGTGGGAACTTGTTGAGCAACCTCCTAGCTCTAAGCTAGTTGATTGCAAATGGCTTTTCAAGAAGAAAACCGACATACATGGAAACTTGGATACATATAAAGCTAGACTTGTAGCAAAAGGTTTCACTCAAACTCAAGGGGTTGATTATGATGAAACTTTCTCGCCAGTGGCAATGCTAAAGTCTATTAGGATATTATTTGCCATTGCTGCTCACTACGACTATGAAATATGGCAAATGGATGTCAAAACCGCTTTCCTAAATGGATATCTTATGGAAGATGTCTATATGGTCCAGCCTGAAGGTTTTGTTGATCCAAAATATCCCAAAAGGGTATGCAAGTTAAAGAAGTCAATCTACGGATTGAAACAAGCATCTAGAATGTGGAATCATCGTTTTAATGAGGAAGCCGAGAAATTTGGCTTCATTAAAAATGGTGATGAAGCTTGTGTATATAAGAAAGCTAGTGGGAGCACTATCATGTTCCTTGTACTATATGTGGATGATATATTATTATTTGGGAATGATATTACCACAATGCAAGGAGTCAAAACTTGGCTAAAGAGTTGCTTCTCCATTAAGGATCTTGGAGATGCACAATACATATTAGGGATAGGGATCTATAGGAATAGATCCAAGAGATTGATAGGTTTAAGTCAAAGTACATACATTGATAAAATCTTGAAAAGGTTCAAGATGGAAAACTCTAAGAGAGGTTTGGTACCTATTCAAAAGGGAACCGTTCTCAATTCATCTCAGTGTCCTACCACGAAAGATGAACAAGAGAGAATGAAGAAAGTCCCATACGCATCTGCTATTGGGTCTATCATGTATGCAATGATATGTACTAGACCGGATGTGTCATGCGCTCTAAGCTTGACAAGTAGATACCAGAACAACCCAGGAAATAGTCATTGGATTGCTGTTAAAAGCATATTGAAATACCTTAGGAGGACTAAGGATATGTTTCTAATATATGGGTCTGGTGAGGAGGAACTCGCTGTAAAAGGTTACGTGGACGCGAGCTTCCAAACTGATCGAGATGATTCTCGATCACAATCCGGTTATGTATTTACATTAAATGGAGGTGCGGTCTCTTGGAAGAGTTCGAAACAGGAGGTTGTTGCGTTATCCACTACAGAGTCGGAGTACATTGCCGCCTCATTGGCAGTACAGGAAGCTGCATGGATGAAGAAATTCATCGACGACTTAGGAGTGGTCCCTTCCATTCAGGACCCTCTTGAGATCTTTTGTGACAACGAGGGTGCGATTGCTCAAATCAAGGAACCTCGTGCCCATCAAAAGACTCGTCACATTGAGCGGAGATTCAACTACATAAGGGATGAAGTTGAAAAAGGAAAGATATGTATTCGCAAAGTTCATACAGATCATAATGTTGCGGATCCACTCACGAAGCTTTTACATGGGCCAAAACATGAGGGACATGTTTGTGCATTAGGGCTTCGATATTCTAGTGATTGGATATGATCTATTTTATGTATTGTACCGGAATGAAATTATTCAAACTCATTAATATAACTATGGTGTTAATTTATTTGAGTTATGTTCCTATTTTGCATATTTCATCCATGAATAAGCAATTATTCTAAATTTCCGTAGTCGATCACATTTGTGGGAACAAGTGTGAGGTTTAGACTATTATGAACTTGGATTGGTATACATTCATGGGTTGAATGTGGGGCAAGGTTGCAACCAAGGTTCATAGATATTTGTGGGAAACAAATATTGGAAGACCCGCTCTCAAGAATTACTGTATAGGGCCTTTGTGGTTGATCACATGTAATCTTGAGTAAAGGCGAATATCATTGTATCCTCTGACCTGAGATACATATTGGGTTCGGATATTCACCAAGTACTGTGCCTTGATTCTTTCCTTCGCTATTCTGAAACATGGTAGTACATAAGGAAGAACTCAGGTATATTACAAAGTGTATATCTAGGACGTATGTAGTCAAGATGGAATTTGTCCCTCTTATTCGTTGAGAGTCAGATGTCTAAGGCCTGAAAAGTTAAATCTATAAGAGAGTGATCACTCTGTATCTCTTGGATTTAACATGACATCTAGGACGAAAGGAAATAATGAAAGATTCACCTAATCATATTCGAGATGGGAACTCGAAAGGGATGATGTTATTGAATGGCACAAAGTCATAACATATTAGGGGTGATGGACGGTGTGTTAGGCTGTATCCATCACTTGCATTAATTTCTTATGTTTCTCGTGCAAGTGGGAGATTGAAAGTATTTCGTATGCCCGAGAGACATATTAAATTAATGTGGCTAACATGTTATGATCCAAGTCGGGTCATACCCAATAACAAACTTACCGACACCTTATATGTATTCATTCTAACGGTTGGATTGTTAAATGAATACACGACACTTGAACTTTAGAAAAATCGGTTTTCTAAATTATGATCACTTGAGAAAATTATTTGGATAATTTATATGTGTTGTGGATTTAATTATTTATAGGTTTAAATAATTATGTTGTATTTCATAAAATGGTTTATGAAATAATTACAAATAACAAATACATGCTTATTTTATACAAGTTTTATAAAATAAATATAAGTTTTATAAAATAAAACTTGTTATAAAATACACATGTGGTGTGCAGAATTTTGGTCTCCAAGATACCACACCCATGCTTGTTTTTGTTGATTTTAAGACAACACAAGTGCCAAGGGACATGCCTATTAGTTTACAAAGGACCTTGACTCAAAGTGAGCTTGCAATATACATTTAAACTTACAAAAAAAACTGCATAATCCTCTAAAACTCAGCTGCTGGTGCCGTGGCCTTTTGGTAGCTAAAAGGGGTTCAAAGTTTGGTTTTTGCAAGCAACATTCAAGTGTAATTAAATCCTAACCAAAGCTAGGGTGTTGGTGCACAAGTTTGGGGTATAACTACTTGAGGTTTCATAGTTTTGGAGCTCCATTCATCATCATCTTCATCATCATCTACCAACAAGCTAGGAGAAGGTATATACACTTTTCTTACTTGTAGTTTGTAAGTATGTTTCACAACTTGATCCTAATTGGGATTTAACTTTAATTGGTTAAAGATTAACAAGTTCAATTGGTAATGATTTCATGCTTCCGCTTATATTTGATTCTTAAAAGGTTTTAAGTATTATGAAACTTGTTAAATCCCTACAATTGATTCATCTAATTGATGAACAATCTTTCTGTATTAGTCTTATAGATTCAAAGTGTAGAGTTTACACTTGTGGTTTTGTACATCCGGTTGTTAATTTCTGGATTGTTTGGTGGTTAATAAATCGTTTGATTTCTTGGTTTCTGGTGTTAGATCTGTTGATTCGTTTGGTTTATATCTTTGTTCATGGTATCAGAGCAATCGATCTTCGGTGATTTCAATTGGTTTCATCAATTTTCAAATCTAGGGTTTTAAGTGTTCGAAAGAAATTGGGGATTCTTCATATTTCAAGTTTCAATTGCTAATTCAAAGTGTTCTTCCGCTGTTATTGCAAGTTAATTTCAAAAGCATTCAACCGAGCAGGGAGTACTCTGTGAGATCTTTCCATTTCTTGCATATATTCTCTGTTTGTTATTTGCTTGTTATTGTTCTTGTTAAATAGAAGGTCCCAAGTAAGACCTGGAGTAAATTCCCTTGAGAATTTACTTATCTGGATCACTGCTTGGATTACCTTTTTAGGGTTTTATCTGCTTTAACTGATTTCTTTGTCTTGATTGTTTTCTTGGTGCTATCTGTTATATAATCATGTCTACTTCTGAAGATACTGCTACTATGATAAGTAATTTAGATTTTGGTGATCCACTTTATTTGGATGCTAGTGACATTACTAGTACACCATTGATAAATTTTAAATTGAAGGGTACTGAGAATTATAAATCTTGGTCTTGTGCAATGGAATTAGCCATTCAAACTAAAAATAAAACTGGATTTATTAATGGTACACTTGTTAAGTCTGAAACAGATGATGTTCTTGCTAATCAATGGGATAGATGTAATGCTGTTGTGTTATCTTGGATTCTTGGGTCAATTTCTGAAGAGTTGTACTATGGTCAAATCTATTCTAAAATTGCTTCTGTTGTTTGGGAAGAGTTAAAAGAAACTTATGACAAAGTTGATGGTTCTGTGTTGTTTAATCTTCATCAAAAGATAAATTCTTTAACTCAAAATGGCTTAACTGTTTCTGATTATTATCATAAGTTGAATTCTTTGTGGAAACAGTATGATATTCTGTGTAAAATGCCTGCATGTGAATGTGGTTCTAATAAGGCTAGGCAAGATATTATTGACCAACAAAAGTTAATGCAGTTTCTTATGGGTCTTGATGACATTTATCAACCTGTAAGAAGTAATATTTTGACTAGAGACCCTCTACCAAGTGTCAAAACAGCTTTTTCAATAATCTCTAGAGAAGAGTCTCATAGAAGTGTCAATGATAAGAAAACTGGAAGTGAGTCTGTAGCTTTTTTTACTAACAGATCCAGAACAAATAATTTTAGTAATGATCTGAAATGTAGTAAATGTGGTAGGTCTGGGCATACTATTGACAAGTGTTATGAGGTGGTGGAATATCCTCCAAGGGTAAATAATCTTAAATGTACTAAATGTGGTATGACAAATCATACAATTGATAAATGTTTTGAAATAATTGGATATCCACCTAATTTTAAAAGAAGAACTTTGAAATCCAATAATACTTTCAAAAACAATGTTAGTAGTGTGACTGAAGTTGCAGGAACTTCCAGTTCTTCTCAGAATTCTGTGAATATAACTAGTGACCAGTTGAGCAGACTTTTAGCTATTTTGGATGATAAAGTTGGGAAAAATTGTGTTCAGTCAAATATGACAGGTGAATTTATGAATCTGAATGTGTATTTTAATTCCAACTTTGATAAATGTTTTAGATCTTTTAACACAAATGATCAAATTAATCCTAATTATGGATGGATCATTGACTCTGGTGCTAATCAACATATGACCAATAGTGATAAAGGTTTTGAAAATTGTATTGATGTTTATGATCTAAATCTTACTGTTGCACACCCTAATGGCACTAAAGCTAGGGTAAGAAAAATAGGGGATCTTAGGTTGGCACCTAACTTTGTTTTATATGATGTGTTGATTGTTCCAGAGTATTGTGTGAGTCTGTTATCTGTTTATTGCATTTCCAGATATAGCAAGTTGTTTGTTGGATTTGATGAGTCTGCTTGTTATATTCAGGATTTGAAAACCAGAAAGAATGTTGTGACTGGTAGACAAAGTGGTGGCTTATATGTTTTTAACAATTGTGATAAAGGTAGTGATTACACTTCAAGTAATGTTAATTGCATGTTGTCTAAAACTGTTTGGCATGATAGATTAGGGCACCCTGCAGACCCTGTTTTGCATGTACTAAAAAATGATCTTAATTTAGGAGACTTTGAAAAACATGGTCCTTGTGAAGTTTGTCATAAGGCAAAACAAACAAGAGAACCTTTTCCACTCAGTGATCACAAGACTACTGAGGTGGGGGAATTAGTACATCTTGATGTTTGGGGACCATATAAAGTTGCTTGTAAAGGTGGTTATAAATTGTTTCTTACTATTGTTGATGACTTCTCAAGGGTTGTTTGGGTATATCTGTTAAAGAGTAAAGAAGAAGTTTTTGAAGTAGTTAAAACATATTGTACTTTACTTAAAACTCAGTTTGGTAAAAATGTTAAGACTCTAAGAAGTGACAATGGTACAGAATTTGTAAATCAAAGAATGAATATGTTTGTGAATGAAATGGGTATTGTACATCAAACATCATGTGCCTATACTCCACAGCAAAATGGGATTGCTGAAATGAAACATAGGCACTTGCTAAATGTTGCAAGGGCTCTTATGTTTCAAGGGGGGATCCCTCTTAATATGTGGGGTGATTGTGTGTTAACTGCTGTTTATTTGATTAATAGGCTTCCATCTTCTGTTATTGCTGGTAAATGTCCATATGAGCTTGTGTATGGCAGAAAACCTAGTCTTTCCCATTTGAGAGTCTTTGGATGTCTTTGTTTTGCTTTTGTTTTAAATTCTACTGATAAGTTTGGTTCCAGATCTGAAAAGTGTGCTCTTATTGGATATTCAAGTGTTAAGAAGGGATATAAATTGTACAGTTTTGATAAAAAGTCTATTATTTTTAGCAGAGATGTCAAGTTTTATGAAAATATCTTTCCTTTCAAAACTTCTGTGAATGACTTTGACAATGAGGAGTCTTCTAATATAAACACATTAAACTTTTTTAACTTTGATAACCAAGATTCTCAAAGACCCAATGATGAAGGGAAAGACAATCATTCAGGTGATGGCAAGGAAGAGGGAGACAGTGATGGTTCAAAAGAGCACACTGATATTCCTTCTACTTCTACAACATCAAATGATGATAGTGGTCTTCCTGAGGGCAACAATGAACCTTCTAGTCTTAGCCCTACACAAGTTCAACAAACTGACCTAAGAAGGTCCACTAGAAAGTCAACTTTACCTGTGAGGTTTAATGAATATGTGATGAATAATAAGGTTAAGTATAGTATAAACAAAGTTGTTAACTATGCTAATCTAAGTGTAGATAATGAATTTTTCATTGCTTCTTTAAACAAATCTGTTGAACCTGATACTTATTGGGAGGCATCAAAAGACCCTAAATGGGTTGATGCTATGAATCAGGAAATGGAGGCACTTCATAGGAATAGTACATGGGTTGTTACTGATCTTCCTGTTGGTAGAAAACCCATTGGTTATAAATGGGTATACAAGATTAAGTATAAGTCAAGTGGTGAAGTGGATAGGTATAAAGCAAGATTAGTTGCAAAAGGGTTTAATCAGAGAGAAGGCATAGATTTTGATGAAACCTTTTCTTCTGTTGTAAAAATGATTACTGTGAGATGTTTAATTAATATGGCTGTTCAAAAAGGTTGGGAATTATAAAAACTAGATATAAACAATGCCTTCCTTTATGGTGACCTGGATGAGGATGTCTATATGACACCTCCTCTGGGGTATTGTGACTTACCTCAGAATAAAGTTTGCAAACTAGTTAAGTCATTATATAGCCTTAAGCAGGCACCTAGGAAGTGGAATGAAAAACTGACTTGTTCATTAATTGAATATGGTTTTGTGCAAAGTAAAAATGATTACTCATTGTTTGTGAAATCTGATGATGAGTCCTTTGTTGGGTTGTTAGTTTATGTGGATGATATTGTTGTCACTGGAAGTCATGTTAGTGAAATTGACAAAGTTAAAAAATTTCTATCTACTAAATTCATGATAAAGGATCTTGGAGTGTTAAAATATTTTTTGGGTATTGAAGTATTAAAATCTGAACAAGGGCTATGTTTATCACAAAGGAAGTATTGTCTTGATTTGTTAGCTGAATTTGGTCTTACTGGTTGTAAACCTGCTTTAACTCCTATTGAAGTTTCTTTTGTTGATGAAAAGGTTGATGCTCCTATTGAAAAAATTAATCAATATCAAAGACTCTTAGGAAGATTGATATACCTTACCCTAACCAGACCAGATATCTCTTTTACTGTGCATGTCCTTAGCCAATTTATGCATTTTCCAATGAAATCTCATATGAAACTTGCATTAAGATTACTTAGATACTTGAAGAAGTCTCCAGGAAAAGTTGTGCATATAGTAAAGAGTAATGTTTCTGATATTAAAGTATTTGTTGATTCTGACTGGGCAAAAAGGGTAATGGAAAGAAAGTCAATAACAGGGTATGCTATTTTTCTTAATGAGTCTTTAATTGCTTGGAAAAGCAAAAAACAGCCAACCATTTCCAGGTCTTCTGCAGAAGCAGAATTCAGGGCACTTGCCACTGTTACTTGTGAAGTGGTCTGGGTTTTAAAAATTTTAAATGATTTAAAAATTAAGTTTAGCATTCCTGTAAATGTGTTTGTTGATAATAAAGCTGCTATTCAGATTGCTTCAAACCCTGTGTTTCATGAGAAGACTAAACACTTTGAGATTGATCTCTTTTATGTAAGAGATAAAATTGTTGGTGGTGTAATTAAACCTGTAAAACTTGACTCTGAAGAAAATGTGGCTGACATTTTTACAAAAGGTCTAAATAGCTTGCAACATGAATACTTAGTTGAAAAGTTGTTAATGAAAGATATGTTTACATAATCAGATTGTGGGAGGGTGTTAAAATAAGCAATCTAATTATGTATTTCAAGCAATATTCATGTACTTAAAGTAAGGTTGAGCATATGCAGGTTGCTGGTGATACAAGAAGATGTCCAGTTTCTGTAGCTGAATGTTGCTGTTTTGTTCCTGTCAGCTGATCATGTTTTACAGTGGTTGAAGGCACAAACTCTTTGTGAATCACATATCACTCTTATATAAGTAACATACCTGGTATGGGGCTTTATATTAGTGATATACAGGTGGGACATAGTTGAGTTTGTGTTAAACAATGAGAGGCCTGTTGACAAAGATTAAAAAGTTCAAGGGATAAAACAGTCGATCCACCAAAGTTAAAGTTGAGGGGTCTGGTTGTCATTCTCTCATTTCATCTCTGTATAAATAGATCAAGTTAGGGTTTTCAGTCATAATAACTGTATCATTCTCATACGATTCATCTTTGTCCTCTCTCATTGTTTTTGGTATTGTGATTGATTCATCTAATTGATGAACAATCTTTCTGTATTAGTCTTATAGATTCAAAGTGTAGAGTTTACACTTGTGGTTTTGTACATCCGGTTGTTAATTTCTGGATTGTTTGGTGGTTAATAAATCGTTTGATTTCTTGGTTTCTGGTGTTAGATCTGTTGATTCGTTTGGTTTATATCTTTGTTCAATTTGATTTAGCTTATTGTTTATGCTCTTTAAGATTTGTTTTAGGCTAGTTTTTTGATTAACAATGTTTATATATTGTTAATCATCGCATCCGTTATTTATATTATTGTTTTTATAAATATATATATTTTGATTTTCTTATTTATTTATTGATATTGTTATTGTTATTTGCTTTTTTTTTTTAAAAAGCAAGCAAATTTTATATATACAAACAAAACAATACAACCCGAGAACCAAAACGAGAAGTTGCCTCGGAGCGAAAAAACAAACTATACAAGTAAATGCTCCGGGAACAAAGCTAACGGGGAATGATCGACTATATATATAAAGAGAATATAATCCTAGCCAACACCTGTTCTAGCGACGTAGAAGCCCGGATTGAGCATCCATTGGTGCCACTCCAGGGAGGACATCTTCAACCTCTTTGAGATCCAACCGAAACTAACCGTTTGCACCTCGGTTAGTATATGCATACCATTCCACTCCTTTTTCCTGAAAATTTTATTGTTCCTAGCTTTCCATAGCATATAACAACCAACCCACTTAACCGCATCCCATATTTTATTTCCGAACTTAGAGAAAGAGGTAAATATCGAGTCATTTCCCAACGGATCAATAAAAACTAGTTCTCTTGCGATGATAAATCCTTCACTAAATATATTTATTTAAAATATAATTATGAACTTAATAATTTTTGTAATATTTTTATGCGAAAAACGAGAATTGAGATACATATCACAAATTTTATCTGATATTATCTCAAATAGATCATACAATTTACTTGAAACAAGACACTGAAACAATTGAAACATTTATTAAATCAATCCTAGCCACTTTGCAACATATTTTTTAAGTCAGGGTTATTCTATTAATAAAACACTAGCAAAATGATAGGCATTACAATGATTAAACAAACGAAACAACCAAATTGATGTAATAAGCCGACCACGACAATGCTAGACATTACAATAATTAAACAAACAAAACAACCAAAGTGACGCAACCGCCGGCCAAAACAATTAGGTACACATCAATGTACCAACCACATGACTTCAAAACCTCTAACACGACCCCATTCCCGAAAACAACTATCACTCGAAATTTTCCAACCAATTAACCAGTGTGACCAACGAATGCCACAACCTTATAACTTCTAACCCAAGTACCAAAAGCCCAATATGATAGCGAAAATAACAATTAAACCCGAAAAGAAAAATCAATAATGGAAGGATTAAATGTCATCTAAACTCAATATAAACAATTACTGCAAAAAGGCAAAGACTGTAGAATGCACGAAAAGGGGGAATGACCACAAACACAACAATGACCAAAATCAACAAAACATCCATTTAAACATATGGACCATACAAACAAAGGCAAATACTTATAATAGTAAAAATCACCTCAATCGAAACCTCACACCACGAATTGAAACTTAAATGCCACTAACAACCGCTAACACTTAACCGAGTCAACAACCAGAGCCAACAAAATAGACATGGATCCAACGTAGATCACCAAAAGACTCCCGAAAACCAATGAAAATCCCCGAGAACCACAAAAAACCCCGAAAACCAACGAAAGCCCCGAAAATCACGACCTGAAACTTTGAAACTTAAAAACACTAAACTCAACGAGAATAACCTCTGATTCCACGAAACCAATAACCAATAAATCGGTCTAAAACCATCGACTGCCTCTCATCGAAAAATTAAATCTCATATATAAATCTACATGAACCGTAGAGCGAAACCACTAGCTACTAACATTCTTGTGGAGTTTATGTATTGCTTAATCTGGAATAACACACTAGCCTCTGTAACCACAATCGATAACCTCTTAATGACCCCAAACCACCAAAGACCTCTGAAGTAAAACATAATCTTATATCAGAACGCACGCGAACAATCGAGCTAAAAAACCTATACAATCGAAAAATAAATCAAACATTGAAGAGATGGAATGATGTATTTACATAAGAGATTCGGGATAAGGGATGGAGGTTATTGTTAACTGCTTATTATTAGTAATTGACTAGTAAAAGACTATTTTACTCTCACGTGTCTGGCACATGACTGAAGTTAATGGAGAATTTTGATGATCGTCAACATGAGAGACGAGTTGTGACAAAATTAAACCACATAGATTCGGAATGCAAAGTAAGTATAGAGACTCGAATGCAATTTCATACAAACCACAATTACTACCCATGTAATTTTGTCTAAACAAGTGAAGTGACTATCCGTGCGTTGCTACAGAGAACTTGTTAGGTCCAGCAAATTGGAACATTTCTAACAAATTTTCCATTTCTATAACAAAATGCATAGTATGAACTGAAGCAGAATGATATTGCTGCTATCACTTAGTACAAAGGGGGGTTAATATTGTCGTATTGCAAAAGGTGTGGCAGTGGCCAGCGGGTCTTAATTTAGAATTTTTTTTCTTCTTTTGTTGGTAGTTTTTTTAGATAGACGAAAGCTTACCTACAATGTGATTCAAAGACTATTGGGTATATAAAGAATAGTGAGAATTCTTGAAATCATAAAACCATTGGCCTTAATACCATTAATTATTAATTAAATCATTAAATGAGCAACGAAAGTAGTCATATTAAACTTCTGGTTAGAGGCACTAATGTTTTCCATGTAATTCTTACTGCCCATTTTCTCAGCAGAAATACCGGTGAAGGAATCTAGAATACGAATTAAGGAGCTCTTCATATTAAGAAATATGCGCTGCAATGGGTGCAAGCAGTAAGCTACATCTCGATAAAAGTGTGATGCACCTGCATAATAAATATTGGACAACATATTAAATAAGTTATAACAGCAAACAAAGGAATAAAGATACCATATTACCCAGAGAGTTGTAGCTCGCTACATTTAGGATTTCAACTTTGTGATTGACTTTCCTAGTCAAATATTACTTCATAACTTCATGTTAAAGAACGTAAAATATATACCCTAATGTAACATATATTTAAATATCAAACATAAAATACATATACGTTTGATGGATGGAGATTCTTCGCGAGAATCATTGAAACTTCCAGGGAAAGAACAGTTTACCTATCAACTGAAAATTCATACCAATTGCTCACGAATAGTAGTAGAATATAAAATTAAACGAAACACTGTAGTGATTAAAATAAATATATATTACTTGCATTCATTTGTATCACGAATAACTTATTGGATTAGTGAATATGTCGAGTGATTGATTAAATTAAAAAGTTATGATGAAATTGGGGTCAGATTGGTCGTCTTTTATGACAAAAAATGAAGCAAAGCGTCACTCTGATACCAATAGTCGATTGCTGGAGCGGAGAAGTTAAAACACGACACGTACAAACAATTTTGAAGACATTAGAGACAACATGTGTATCACTGAGACAAAGACCTAGAAACAATATATTACATACAACTGCTCAACTTTTTCAAAACTGCTTCTAATTTTTCCACTCCTATTATTTTGGAAAACGCAGCGAGGTCCTCTACTATAGAATACATGTCACCTCGAATTAATGAATTTCTGCCACTATGAGTGATGATTGCCATCTTTTGTTAAATTTTTAACGTTTACCCCTTTAATAGGCATTTCTCCTTTAATAGGCATTGATGTCGCATGCATATCTAACAAACAAATGTAGTGCCCACTTATTATTAACAAAATGAAAATTTGAAGGTAAATTTACATATATAGTTTCCGACTTTATACTCACTGAAAATAGTTGTTTTTTAGAGGTCATAAGTCTGTCTCAACATGTTTAGCATTCTTCTTTAATAGTAATCGTTATTTAAACAAAAAAAAAATAGGCATTGAAGATGTTGTTATCTATTATAGTTAATGAATGGGTTGTTAAATAAAGAGTAAAATATGGTATTATTAAAAGGATTAGAGAAAGCTTCACAAAGAGTTAAATTGGCTAAAAGAGAACTTGAGGAAATCTAAAACAACAAGTTGAAAACAACGACTTTTTTTTAAAATAGTAATTTTTTCAAACCAACTTTTAAAAATGGAAACTGAATCAAAATTGTTACAAAAATGGTAAAACCGAAGTTTGGAACTTCAGTTTTGCCATATCCGAAGTTTCAAACTTCGGTTTTGGGTGATCTGTCAGCAGAAACCCTAAACCGAAGTTTGGAACTTCGGTTTTGCAGGCTTTTCAGCAAAATCGAAGTTTCAAACTTCGGTTTTGCAGTATGCATAACCAGTCACGATTATGGACTGAAACCTGCAACCCTAGTCTCAATTATGGACTGAAACCTGCTAACCTATCATGTCAAAATCTGATTTATCATCTTTTTTCGTTTATTTATATCACACTTATCATGGACTCAAACACAAACATCACCAAGAACACAATTCAAGCATTTCAAAGTCAGTTTCAAACACCAACAACACAATTCAAACTAATCTTAATCAGTTTCATAGATCAATAATTAAAAAAATGTCTATAATTCGTCCATTCATGGTTCATTTTCTTTGGGGAGGGCAAATTTCATACCAAAATGGTTGGCTTACCGGTGATAACACAACGATTAGAAGGAGTTTTGTGTTGACAACCAAGGTTAACTGTATGCAGTTAAACGAAATGGCGTATAATTATGTAGGTGTGAGTCAAAGATCACACACGTTAAAAATGTTCTTGTGGGTTCTTTTCAATGGAAATGAATGGAAAAGTGAAGTTACTGATGATAACACTTTGGAAACAATATATTTTTATTCTCAGAATGATCCAAATTACGAGGCTCAAATTTTAATTCAGTTTGAGAAAGTTTTTTCAACCACCCAAGGTTCGGGTTATGTTGATCTTATTCAAACTTTGGAGGGTGGTCAATCAACATCAAACCTCCATTCAACGGTTGTTGAATATGAACAAGAACGAAGAGACGAAGTAGAAAATGTAGTAGACCCCGATGATGGTATGTCTACTGCAACCGACGATACAGTTTCTGAATATAGAGTTGAAGATAATGTTTCGGGTGACGAAGGTAGAGAGGAGCAAGTGGAACCACAATTGGAACCTGCCCCAGTTTCACGTTTTGGGTTTGTTAATTCAGGTGAGGGTAGTAATAGTTTTCCATACGATGACGACCAAGAAGCTTCATGGGTTTTTTATGATAAGGAGATCGGTATTGTTTCCAAAGGAATGGTGTTCTAGAACAAATCCGAACTTATTTATGCTGTTTGAAAATGGAATATACAGCATAATAGAGAAATAGTTGTTACACAAAGCAAGCCGGGTTATTGGCAAGCACATTGTAGAACAACTAGCTCAAGTTTTAAGGGTCCACAAGAAAGATACCATTGTGCCTGGAGTGTTAGTGGTTCGTCTCACAATCGATCTAAGGTATGGAAAATAACAAAATGGAAAGATGAACACACGTGTTATGGACACGTATTAGAAAACAACAATCGTTGTTTAACCGCTAGCTTAATTGCTACTGAAATTGAACATCAAATATGTGTGGACGTTGCTTATCCTGTTAAAAACATCCAAGCCCAAATAAAAAATACATGGCATGTGGATGTCCGTTACAGCAAAGCATGGAACGCTAGGCGTATTGCAATCGAACGATTGTTTGGAACTTGGGAAAGTAACTTTATTCATTTACCAAATTATATAAATGAATTAGTTACTACCAATCCAGACACAATTGTTGTGTTTGAAAATGGACCTGAAATTTATGAAGGTTTCGCCACCTTTAAATTTGTGTTTTGGGCATTCGGTCCAGCCATTAAAGCGTTTAAACTGTGTATTCCAATGATTTGCATCGATGGCACCCATTTGAAAGGTAGTTATAAGGGTAAACTGTTAACAGCGGTTGCCAAAAATGCTAACAATCAAATTCTACCTATTGCCTTTGCCCTAGTTGATGAAGAAAGTAACGAAAGTTGGTCTTGGTTTTTACAAATGCTCCAAGAAAATGTTATTGGAGACGAAAAGTTGTGTGTCATCTCTGATCGACACCAAGGTATCTTACATGCAATGGGTGTTCAAACATATGGTTGGGAACATAGGTACTGCTTACGCCACATTAGTAGTAACTTGTTGAGCAAACACACTAAAGTGAAATCGCTCAAACACTTGTGTTGGACAGTCGGTTCAACAACAAATCAAATATTGTAAAAGAATGCTTTCAGGGCCATCAAACAAGCTAGTGTTGAGGCTTGGCAATATTTGCAAGATGCTGTTGTAGGCAAATGGACTGTGTATAGGGACAGTCAGAGGAGTCGTTGGGGTAACACAACGACAAATATTGCTGAGTCACTCAACAATGTGTTCCGTCATGCCCGAATGATGCCGATCAAAGCGTTTATCGAATATACCTTTGATTACACCAGACAGCACTTCTACGACCAAAGTCGAGAAGCAAGGCTATGTAATTCACCACTTTCGAAGTACATGTTTAACATCTTTAACGAACGGGCAAAAAGAGCTCAACGTTACAAAACAACATGTTATCACGAAGAACAAGGTATCTACAAGGTTCATTCAACGTATCAAAGAAGTGGTGAGGGTGGCACTGATTACACAGTGGAGTTTAAAAGGAAAAAGTGTTCATGTGGTATTTGGCAACACCAAAGATTACCTTGCTCTCATGCCATTTCCGTATGTAGCCATCTAAACGAGGATATAAATAAACAAATCAGTAAAAAGTATACAACTCCTACATGGAGAGAGCAATATAGTGATCATTTTAATCCTTTAAGAGATGCGAGCTACTGGACACATATAGAATGGAAAATTATGGCCGATCCATCAAGATTGATTAAGCACAGAGGGCGGAAGCAATCAAAACGTATGAAGAACTAGATGGATGAACGTGAAAAGCAAGCTCCAAAGTGTGGTATATGCAGAACTGAAGGTCACAACAGGAATACTTGTCCACGTACTAGAAACCCATAGGTTTTCATTAGTAATTTGTTGTATTTAGTTTGTTGTAGTTTGTTTCTTGTACTTTGTTTCTTATGAATAAAAAGGTGTTGTTGAAATAATAATATTGCCATTTTACCAATCTTATTCAAGTTACTAATCTATTACAAGTAACTTTAATTTATAAAAGATCTAGGTGCATAATAGTATTCACCATGACTATCATACATCGTATCGAACTCTAGTGCGTCTTCAAAAACTCCAAATAAAACATATAACTTGATGTTTTCTGAAAGTATACACGCTTTCCCTACTAATGTATACCATTCTTCATCATAGCACATTGCTTCGGCTTCACTTGCTCCTGCTTTGTAGTAGTATATGTCCATTGAACGTGGATTCTTTGGTAGCTTTTCTCGAAGAAACTCATTCAACTTTTCCATATTAAAGCCCCGAACATCTACGTTATCAAACATCATTTTAGGCCCTTTACAGAGTTCCGTTTTACCATCATTCCATTCAAAATCACAACCATGATACACGTCAATTGATACGTATTTCGGATTCATTTTTTGTTATGTATTTATGAAATAATCACAGATCACTTTTATAATCCCGAATCTACATATAACCGAAGTTTTAAAATTCTGTTTCAGACCTATCAGAAAATAGCATGCAAAACTGAAGTTTGAAACTTCGGTTTGTCAGGTACTAGACATGTCATAAAAAGCAATACTGTTACCTTTTACTATTACCTTTCACTGTTCGGTAGCTTTTACTGAAACCGAACTTTAAAAGGCCTGTTTTTCAATTTTAACTACATTATATAAACCGACATCTATTACAACAAACGGATGTATCACTCTATTCTCCCTTCTCCAAACATAAATTTTAATTTTGTAAACATAAACATGTCACCAATTCCTGTTCAAATTAATGTCTATTGGAATGGACATTTTTCAACACAAAAAAGTTTTACTGGGGGTATAAATATAAGTACTTTCAAAATGTGGATGTTAGTCAGATGACAACAATTTCGAAGGTGTTTGAGTGGCTCAAAGAAAACATAACGGTTGAACATTCGGGCGTGATGTTCTGGAATGAAGGTAAAGGAAAATTCGAGCATCTTTGTGAGGAAGATGAATGGATTATGATCAAAAACGAAGCAATTGTGAAAAACCAACCTCTTCCATTGCATCTAATTTAATTATGTGTTAAATTTCTATGTATTGTTTTAAATTATGTATTTTTATTTTCAAAAAAATGTAACCGTGATTCTGATATTAATAAAAGTGTTGTTCAAAAAATTTGTATTTGCATCTTACTAATATTAATATTTTATTGTTTGTAATGTTATTATATATTATTAAAGTAATTTTAGCGTATGAAATTGTAAATTAACTATCAAAACCAAGTTATTTATAAGATTAGTGTTTAAAAAAAAAAATTAAAAATACCAAAAACGAAGTTTGGAACTTCGGATTTGATAAAACCGAAGTTCCAAACTTCGGTTTAGGGTTTCTGCTGACAGATCACCCAAAACCGAAGTTTGAAACTTCGGAAATGGCAAAACCGAAGTTCCAAACTTCGGTTTTACCATTTTTGCAACGATTTTGATTTAGTTTCCATTTTTAAAAGTTGGTTTGAAAAAATTACTATTTTAAAAAAAAATTCTGAAAACAACAAGATTAGGAAATACATTAATAAACTTGAGATCCAACCAACATGGGTACTGGTCATGATCATGAAAACATTAACTTCGCTTAGATGTAAATTACAACAATCAAACAGGAGCCAAAACAATTACTTCGTACTTCATATGAGAAGTATAAAATTGAAGAAACTTCATGCGCTGCGAACTAAATTTGATCTTGCGGCCCAATAGAACACTCTTGCTTTAATATTTGTAAATGGCCCAAATTATAGCGGGGCCAATTATCCTCCAAAATTTATCATCCCTTATTACAAACCATGAAGCCAATCGTATGAGAAATTACTAACTGATATGGCATAGTCCACTTGACAATAGATGTGATCCGAAATTTGTTATTCCAATGTTTACGAAGAGTAAAAAAGTCATCTCTTCATATAGAGGGTAGAACTCTTGATCTTCCATTAACATCCATTTGGATATGTTAAAAGAGTAGAGTTTCTATATTGCGTTCATTGTGGGTCGTGAAACTTTTTTACCATCGTTTCCTGGATTGCTAAATATTGCACTTGAATCATATTGACCATTGAACCCGCCATACGCCCCTTGATTTGTTTTCGAGGTCACGGGTATTCCATGAGGATATCCTCATGGTTTCGATTTGTTGGCCAACAACTCATTCGCAGACATATTTTCCATTAACGTATCGAATTTGCGCATTTCTTCTTTGTGATTAATCTTCTTCAAACTCAATGCCTTTCCATTTGCCTTTTTGAGTTTTGAAGCATGTTAGACCCTTGTCCAACGTCAAGATTTGTCTCGCTCTCTGTGTCAAATAGAATAGATGAATCAATGACCTCATCTAAATGTTCTTGAGATTTGATTTTAGACCTCTTCTTTCCTCCTCATTTTGAAGGACATTTGACTTCTATGGAACTTTTTTATTTCAAACCTCTTTTGCGAGTTACAGCACACGAAGCACAACAATATTTTCCGAAACACAGATCGTGAGGAGTTTCTTCATCAGTATATTGGTTAGATAAAATGATTTCAACAGACACAAGCTCAATTGTATCATTGCATTTAGATTCCTCTACCCACACTTCACACTTAGAGCTCATTGACACATTAGCCTTGACATATCTATGAATAGGACCTGGATCGGACACTTCAGTCAAAACAAACAAGGATTTCGCTTGTTTAAACTTGTAAGACTTCTTATCCATAAATAAAACTTTGCCAAAATTCTGTGCAACCGCTAACGCGCTATCAGATGAACAACAATTGAAAGGGATTCCTTTTATCTTCAAACAAGTAACCCTTGTAAAGGTGTTTTTTCTTTGAACCATCGGTATTACTTTTATAAACTCTAAATCACTTAAAGTTGGACCCATTGTCATCCTTTGAAAGCTTTCTTCATCTTTGCGTCGAACTATCTACCAATAAAACCCCCAAGTCGAAACAGAGATAATATCAATATTTCTACTTTTCAACCACTTAAACAACTTTAGCGATTTAATTGGGATCTTATCGATGACTAGTGCAGTTAATTTTAAACTATCAACAATGTCTTGATTTTCAGAAAAGTTTATTACAGGGAAAACATTACCACCATCATTTGAAAGATTGACTTTCTCAGCAAATCGAACAATCGTCTATGACTTGGCAAAACTAACGAAGATCTTTCTTCCATTTATAAACTTTCCATTCATTCTAGAAACCACTTCAGCAGCTTGTCGGATGTCTTCGAACTTTACAAATGCGAAAACTTCGATCCCGCTTCCATGAAATACCTTGAATTTTTCCAAACCGACACATTGCATTCGTCATAATGGTCGTCGATGAAAACTTTGATAACTACTCGAAAACACCGTTAAAATCTTTGAAAAAGAAGATCGAGCATTGTTAAGTTGGCTATTGTTGAATTTGAAATACTGGTAGTTGGGAAAAATATTTATTGGAATGGAATTTGGGTAAGTAGGTTGGAATGTTTGAGGAGGCATGTTGGGTTGTATTGGGAAAATTTGGTTAAGATATTAATATGGGAAAGTGAAGGAGACAGTGGTAAATGGTGGTTTGGGAGGAGTATCTTTAATCTTCGGTGAAGGTGAAGGCTCGAACCCCAACTCAGAGCAACTGAAACGGCAACATTTTGTAGGATATTAGGCAAGGTTGAAAAAGACGCGAGACGGGGCCGAAACGATAGCGACCTCAAAACGTCGCAACGGAAAAAACGGGGCCGAGACGGGGTCGAAACGGATGTTGACCAATGTTGACTTTTATATATATAAATATATATTTACACATATTATAGAGCTAAAAAACCTTTGTTGACAAGTTTGTACCTATAATTGCTATTAGCGTTAATATAATACAAAATGGAATACTAAACTAAGTCAATTTTGATTGATTTGACCGACTTATGACTGATTTTAACAGAATTTTTGACTTTTGATCGGCGTTGACCCAACTTTTCCTGCATTTGACCTGACTTTTGACCATTGACCGGCTTATAAGAAAACGGGACGGGGTCGAAACGGTTTAGTCACCAAAACGCCGCAACAGGCGTCGAAACGGACGCAACGGACGCCGTTTACAACAGTGATATTAGGTGATATGTATGGGCTATCTCTTTATTAAATACTATGTAGATCATGATTGTAATAAGATTGCGTTTGTAATCACATTCAACGCATTAAGTATCACATAAAATCCAAACAAGTTAAAAATGTGCTTTCAAAGTCAACCCACCGATTTGTTTCACCCCTGTACTAAAATTGATCCAATTCATGTTGGACCCTTATTGACCTATTGCCCGTACTTACCCTTAATCTTTCTGTTTGCTGCTGTTGATTTATATTTGGTGATGTGTCAAAAGTGTGTGAAGTAGTGCTTAATTTGAATTTCAACTTTTAAATTTATAAAACCTTTATTTAATAACTTTAAGACCCTAACGAGCAACAAAACCCGATCAGATGTAGTATTTTAGGTTATCGTTCCAAGAGAGCGTAGATGCGTTTTAAGTTGGTTTATTAGATAGTTTAGTTCTTATTAAAGAACTAAAGATAGATTTTTATGTATTTTAGGATTATAGATTCGTATCTCTTAGGAAATAGATGATTAATGATAAACAAAATAACAAAATATAGAGCAGGAAATAAAGATTCAAAATAAATAATTATAAGTAAAAGCAGTTACATGAACGAATAACTTATACGGGAATCATATTAGACAAGTTCATAACTTATATTAACACAAAATCAAGATAACAATCATAGACCAATTATTATCTCTATGCGGGTTAAGACAAGTGTTGCATAATATTCAATAGGCATGATTTAAAGCATATGCTAGACACGTGATGTGCATGACTAACATCTCAATTCTTCATATTCAATTCAATTACATGATACATATTAACCTTATGATGCGGATCAACATGCAAATAGACTAACAAATTATATAAGCTATTAAACATCAAGTAGATCAACTCAAGTTACTAGCTGAAAGTTAATTATTACTTGGTTTTCATGCAATCATTAATTAAACACATTCAAACAAAAGATCTTCGATTAAGCCTTACAATATCAAACTTTATTATATAAATGTAACTCAAATTCAACATATTTATCACTAATTGTGTTGTTTAACTTAATTGCATGCAATTCAATTTAACAAGTTTGATTTACTAGATCTAAACAAGTAGCATGAATCGAATTATAGATCATTGGATTAAGTACTAATCAATCCTAAAATTAAGTTATTTAATCATTAAACATGGCAAACAAGTATAGTAAAGCATAACAGATTCAAAACAGTTTAATTATCATAACAGAAACTCAGGATGGAAAAACCATAAACTGTACGAATTATAGCACGAAGCCGGCAACTTTGTTCCAGTCAAGCCGGCGGCTTGAACGGGTGAAGCCGGCGCCTTCATCTGATTCTCAGATAAAGTTAGTTTTCGTCCACGTAACCACTATGAACGTTTAGTTCATAATGGTAGACGAACAGATACAGAAAAAGTAAATAAAACGTGATAAACAAGAGTAAAAAGATAAAGGGTTAAAGCCAAAAATAGGCTACAAACTTACACAAATGTACCGATGTCGCCCACAAACTTATTTCCGTCCTACTGTCGCCTACAAACTTATAAAAAATGTGCTGATGTTAATATTTCGTTACCGGTTACCTGCTGAACCGGTAAAGTTAATTATTTAACTTTTTTTATTCATTTTATATGTCCCGATGTCGCCTATATACTTTCAGTTGTGTCCCGATGTCGCCCATATACTTTCAGTCGTGTCCTGATGTCGCCCATATACTTTCAGTTCTATTTCGATGTATCACCGACGTGTCAAGACTACTTAGAAGCCACGTAATCAACCATTTTGGTTGACGGTTAAAAAAAGTATTTTGTTTATATTAGCACATTTTTTATAAGTTTGTAGGCGACAGTAGGACGGAAATGAGTTTGTGGGCGACATCGGTACATTTGTGTAAGTTTGTAGCCTATTTTTGGCTTTAACCCAAAGATAAAGTCATGTACCTCAAAAAGGTAGATGAAAATAAAACTTTATTGATAACTTGATAACTTTGAGTACAACTTGAAATAAAACCCTAATCTAAGATTTTTCGTATTTTAGAGAAAACCCTAGAGGAAAAACGAAAAGGTACATTAAAAACTGAACCAGAAGGCCTCAATTTATAGTTTTCAGATTCGGTGCCCATGTGACGCCCCGTACAAAACCATCGTGTACGGATCATCAACAACAGGATCATCACAAGGTCAAACACTATATGCTGTTTGAAAACCGATTTGCATTCATTAAAAAGATAACATGTCATAAGACTTATTACAAACCATTGTTCCAAAATAACATAAGTTTACGAATGCAAAACATAAGTTCATAATTTGAGACATCTCTAGTAATGCAGCGGATAACTAGTACAGTAGGTCCATAACAGCAATTCAATAACAGCATGACAGCAAGTGTAACAGCGGAAGCAATAAACCTCTAGGCACCTGAGAAATACACGCTTAAAAAGTCAACACGAATGTTGGTGAGCTATAGTTTAAGTGGTAATAGTAACGTAAGATAGGCCACGAGATTTCAGTGCTGCAACAGCGTATCAAAACAGTATGAAAAGTATATGTATAACCGTGGGCACCCGGTAACTAGACTTAACGTTTATAACCCCCTGAAAGTACACCTGGCGAGTGCGTATGTCCACGAAGTATTAAACACCCGTTAAATACTAGCGCGACTAGCCCGAGTAGGGATGTCAAACACTATGGATCCATATCTAAGATTCGCGTTCACCGATTCAAAGACCAATGACTAAACGTTACCGTGCTAAAGGGAATGTTTATGCCGTTATATAACCCACACACATATAAAGTTTAAGTACTCATGCCTAACATGTAAAACGTAAAAAGCACATGTATTCTCAGTCCCAAAAATAGTAAAAGTGGTAAAAAGGGATGCTATAACTCACAGTGATAAAAGCGGTAAAGTCGGTAATGAAAGTACGCAAGTAGTAAGTCGGTCCGAAAGGTCGTCAACCTAAATCAAATGTTACTAGGTCAGTAGGTTGTCTTTATAAATTCTAATAGTGCATAAAATAAGTTTAAGTGTCATCATCATCATTATTCATCATCATAAAAGCTAAGTAAGTTTGACGAGAATAGAGATCGAAACAATAGGCTGACTTTGGTCAGCTGCTACGACCTCTACATAAATCAAAAAGATGCATGGTCAGTGGCTATGGCTCCGTGTATGAGTCCCCTAACAGCTGACCAATTTTCAGAACCTAACTCGTCTTCGTTTGACCGTGGCGACGGTTTAAGTGCGAGTAGGTCAGAAATTTCAGCACAACGTTAATAGGGTGTAGTGACTATCGGAGGGCCATAAATCCTAAACCGCAACTCGAATTAAGACGAGGCCTAAACGGAAAATCATTTACTCGAACCGAAATAACTGAAAATCAACTTTCCAGTAGCCCAGGTTGAAATGTCCCGTTCTTATTGATTAAAAACGTTCCATATTAATTGATTTCATTGCGAGGTTTTGACCTCTATATGAGACGTTTTTCAAAGACTGCATTCATTTTTAAACAAACCATAACCTTTATTTCATCAATAAAGGTTTAAAAAGCTTTACGTAGATTATCAAATAATGATAATCTAAAATATCCTGTTTACACACGACCATTACATAATGGTTTACAATACAAATATGTTACAACAAAATAAGTTTCTTGAATGCAGTTTTTACACAATATCATACAAGCATGGACTCCAAATCTTGTCCTTATTTAAGTATGCGACAGCGGAAGCTCTTAATAATCACCTGAGAATAAACATGCTTAAAACGTCAACAAAAATGTTGGTGAGTTATAGGTTTAACCTATATATATCAAATCGTAACAATAGACCACAAGATTTCATATTTCAATACACATCCCATACATAGAGATAAAAATCATTCATATGGTGAACACCTGGTAACCGACAATAACAAGATGCATATATAAGAATATCCCCATCATTCCGGGACACCCTTCGGATATGATATAAATTTCGAAGTACTAAAGCATCCGGTACTTTGGATGGGGTTTGTTAGGCCCAATAGATCTATCTTTAGGATTCGCGTCAATTAGGGTGTCTGTTCCCTAATTCTTAGATTACCAGACTTAATAAAAAGGGGCATATTCGATTTCGATAATTCAACCATAGAATGTAGTTTCACGTACTTGTGTCTATTTTGTAAATCATTTATAAAACCTGCATGTATTCTCATCCCAAAAATATTAGATTTTAAAAGTGGGACTATAACTCACTTTCACAGATTTTTACTTCGTCGGGAAGTAAGACTTGGCCACTGTTGATTCACGAACCTATAACAATATATACATATATATTAAAGTATGTTCAAAATATATTTACATCACTTTTAATATATTTTGATGTTTTAAGTTTATTAAGTCAGCTGTCCTCGTTAGTAACCTACAACTAGTTGTCCACAGTTAGATGTACAGAAATAAATCGATAAATATTATCTTGAATCAATCCACGACCCAGTGTATACGTATCTCAGTATTGATCACAACTCAAACTATATATATTTTGGAATCAACCTCAACCCTGTATAGCTAACTCCAACATTCACATATAGAGTGTCTATGGTTGTTCCGAAATATATATAGATGTGTCGACATGATAGGTCGAAACATTGTATACGTGTCTATGGTATCTCAAGATTACATAATATACAATACAAGTTGATTAAGTTATGGTTGGAATAGATTTGTTACCAATTTTCACGTAGCTAAAATGAGAAAAATTATCCAATCTTGTTTTACCCATAACTTCTTCATTTTAAATCCGTTTTGAGTGAATCAAATTGCTATGGTTTCATATTGAACCCTATTTTATGAATCTAAACAGAAAAAGTATAGGTTTATAGTCGGAAAAATAAGTTACAAGTCGTTTTTGTAAAGGTAGTCATTTCAGTCGAAAGAACGACGTCGAGATGACCATCTTAGAAAACATACTTCCACTTTGAGTTTAACCATAATTTTTGGATATAGTTTCATGTTCATAATAAAAATCATTTTCTCAGAATAACAACTTTTAAATCAAAGTTTATCATAGTTTTTAATTAACTAACCCAAAACAGCCCGCGGTGTTACTACGACGGCGTAAATCCGGTTTTACGGTGTTTTTCGTGTTTCCAGGTTTTAAATCATTAAGTTAGCATATCATATAGATATAGAACATGTGTTTAGTTGATTTTAAAAGTCAAGTTAGAAGGATTAACTTTTGTTTGCGAACAAGTTTAGAATTAACTAAACTATGTTCTAGTGATTACAAGTTTAAACCTTCGAATAAGATAGCTTTATATGTATGAATCGAATGATGTTATGAACATCATTACTACCTTAAGTTCCTTGGATGAACCTACTGGAAAATAGAAAAATGGATCTAGCTTCAATGGATCCTTGGATGGCTCAAAGTTCTTGAAGCAAAATCATGACACGAAAACAAGTTCAAGTAAGATCATCACTTGAAATATGATTGTTATAGTTATAGAAATTGAACCAAAGTTTGAATATGATTATTACCTTGTATTAGAATGATAACCTACTGTAAGAAACAAAGATTTCTTGAGGTTGGATGATCACCTTACAAGATTGGAAGTGAGCTAGCAAACTTGAAAGTATTCTTGATTTTATGAAACTAGAACTTTTGGAATTTATGAAGAACACTTAGAACTTGAAGATAGAACTTGAGAGAGATCAATTAGATGAAGAAAATTGAAGAATGAAAGTGTTTGTAGGTGTTTTTGGTCGTTGGTGTATGGATTAGATATAAAGGATATGTAATTTTTGTTTTCATGTAAATAAGTCATGAATGATTACTCATATTTTTGTAATTTTATGAGATATTTCATGCTAGTTGACAAATGATGGTTCTCACATGTGTTAGGTGACTCACATGGGCTGCTAAGAGCTGATCATTGGAGTGTATATACCAATAGTACATACATCTAAAAGCTGTGTATTGTACGAGTACGAATACGGGTGCATACGAGTAGAATTGTTGATGAAACTGAACGAGGATGTAATTGTAAGCATTTTTGTTAAGTAGAAGTATTTTGATAAGTGTATTGAAGTCTTTCAAAAGTGTATAAATACATATTAAAAAACTACATGTATATACATTTTAACTGAGTCGTTAAGTCATCGTTAGTCGTTACATGTAAGTGTTGTTTTGAAACCTTTAGGTTAACGATCTTGTTAAATGTTGTTAACCCAATGTTTATAATATCAAATGAGATTTTAAATTATTATATTATCATGATATTATCATGTATGAATATCTCTTAATATGATATATATACATTAAATGTCTTTACAACGATAATCGTTACATATATGTCTCGTTTAAAAATCATTAAGTTAGTAGTCTTGTTTTTACATATGTAGTTCATTGTTAATATACTTAATGATATGTTTACTTATCATAGTATCATGTTAACTATATATATATCCATATATATGTCATCATATAGTTTTTACAAGTTTTAACGTTCGTGAATCACCGGTCAACTTGGGTGGTCAATTGTCTATATGAAACATATTTCAATTAATCAAGTCTTAACAAGTTTGATTGCTTAACATGTTGGAAAAATTTAATCATGTATATATCAATCTCAATTAATATATATAAACATGGAAAAGTTCGGGTCACTACAGTACCTACCCGTTAAATAAATTTCGTCCCGAAATTTTAAGCTGTTGAAGGTGTTGACGAATCTTCTGGAAATAGATGCGGGTATTTCTTCTTCATCTGATCTTCACGCTCCCAGGTGAACTCGAGTCCTCTACGAGCATTCCATCGAACCTTAACAATTGGTATCTTGTTTTGCTTAAGTCTTTTAACCTCACGATCCATTATTTCGACGGGTTCTTCGATGAATTGAAGTTTTTCGTTGATTTGGATTTCATCTAACGGAATAGTGAGATCTTCTTTAGCAAAACATTTCTTTAAATTCGAGACGTGGAAAGTGTTATGTACAGCCGCGAGTTGTTGAGGTAACTCTAGTCGGTAAGCTACTGGTCCGACACGATCAATAATCTTGAATGGTCCAATATACCTTGGATTTAATTTCCCTCGTTTACCAAATCGAACAACGCCTTTCCAAGGTGCAACTTTAAGCATGACCATCTCTCCAATTTCAAATTCTATATCTTTTCTTTTAATGTCAGCGTAGCTCTTTTGTCGACTTTGGGCGGTTTTCAACCGTTGTTGAATTTGGATGATCTTCTCGGTAGTTTCTTGTATAATCTCCGGACCTGTAATCTGTCTATCCCCCACTTCACTCCAACAAATCGGAGACCTGCACTTTCTACCATAAAGTGCTTCAAACGGCGCCATCTCAATGCTTGAATGGTAGCTGTTGTTGTATGAAAATTCTGCTAACGGTAGATGTCGATCCCAACTGTTTCCGAAATTAATAACACATGCTCGTAGCATGTCTTCAAGCGTTTGTATCGTCCTTTCGCTCTGCCCATCAGTTTGTGGATGATAGGCAGTACTCATGTCTAGACGAGTTCCTAATGCTTGCTGTAATGTCTGCCAGAATCTTGAAATAAATCTGCCATCCCTATCAGAGATAATAGAGATTGGTATTCCATGTCTGGAGACGACTTCCTTCAAATACAGTCGTGCTAACTTCTCCATCTTGTCATCTTCTCTTATTGGTAGGAAGTGTGCTGATTTGGTGAGACGATCAACTATTACCCAAATAGTATCAAAACCACTTGCAGTCCTTGGCAATTTAGTGATGAAATCCATGGTAATGTTTTCCCATTTCCATTCCGGGATTTCGGGTTGTTGAAGTAGACCTGATGGTTTCTGATGCTCAGCTTTGACCTTAGAACACGTCAAACATTCTCCTACGTATTTAGCAACATCGGCTTTCATACCCGGCCACCAAAAATGTTTCTTGAGATCCTTGTACATCTTCCCCGTTCCAGGATGTATTGAGTATCTGGTTTTATGAGCTTCTCTAAGTACCATTTCTCTCATATCTCCAAATTTTGGTACCCAAATCCTTTCAGCCCTATACCTGGTTCCGTCTTCCCGAATATTAAGATGCTTCTCCGATCCTTTGGGTATTTCATCCTTTAAATTTCCCTCTTTTAAAACTCCTTGTTGCGCCTCCTTTATTTGAGTAGTAATGTTATTATGAATCATTATATTCATAGATTTTACTCGAATGGGTTCTCTGTCCTTCCTGCTCAAGGCATCGGCTACCACATTTGCCTTCCCCGGGTGGTAACGAATCTCAAAGTCGTAATCATTCAATAATTCAATCCACCTACGCTCATATTCAGTTGTTTCTGATTAAATATGTGTTGAAGACTTTTGTGGTCGGTATATATAATACTTTTGACCCCATATAAGTAGTGCCTCCAAGTCTTTAATGCAAAAACAACCGCGCCTAATTCCAAATCATGCGTCGTATAATTTTGTTCGTGAATCTTCAATTGTCTAGACGCATAAGCAATCACCTTCGTTCGTTGCATTAATACACAACCGAGACCTTGCTTTGATGCGTCACAATAAATCACAAAATCATCATTCCCTTCAGGCAATGACAATATAGGTGCCGTAGTTAGCTTTTTCTTCAATAACTGAAACGCTTTCTCTTGTTCATCATTCCATTCAAATTTCTTCCCTTTATGCGTTAATGCAGTCAAGGGTTTTGCTATTCTGGAAAAGTCTTGGATGAACCTTCTGTAGTAACCAGCTAGTCCTAAAAACTGGCGTATGTGTTTCGGAGTTTTCGGGGTTTCCCACTTTTCAACAGTTTCTATCTTTGCCGGATCCACCTTAATACCTTCTTTGTTCACTATGTGACCGAGGAATTGAACTTCTTCCAACCAAAATGCACACTTTGAAAACTTAGCGTACAATTCTTCCTTCCTCAATACTTCTAACACCTTTCTCAAATGTTCACCGTGTTCTTGGTCATTCTTTGAGTAAATAAGTATGTCATCAATGAAAACAATGACAAACTTGTCAAGGTATGGTCCACACACTCGGTTCATAAGGTCCATGAACACAGCTGGTGCATTAGTTAAACCAAACGGCATGACCATAAACTCGTAATGACCGTAACGTGTTCTGAAAGCAGTCTTTGGAATATCATCTTCTTTCACCCGCATTTGATGATACCCGGAACGTAAGTCAATCTTTGAATAAACAGACGAGCCTTGTAGTTGATCAAATAAGTCGTCGATTCTCGGTAGTGGGTAGCGGTTCTTGATGGTAAGTTTGTTCAACTCTCGGTAGTCGATACACAACCTGAATGTACCATCTTTCTTCTTGACAAACAAAACAGGAGCTCCCCACGGTGATGTGCTTGGTCGAATGAAACCACGCTCTAAAAGTTCTTGTAATTGGCTTTGTAGTTCTTTCATCTCGCTGGGTGCGAGTCTGTAAGGAGCACGAGCTATTGGTGCAGCTCCTGGTACAAGATCTATTTGAAATTCAACTGATCGATGTGGGGGTAATCCCGGTAATTCTTTCGGAAATACATCGGGAAATTCTTTTGCAATGGGAACATCATTGATGCTCTTTTCTTCAGTTTGTACTTTCTCGACGTGTGCTAGAACAGCATAGCAACCTTTTCTTATTAGTTTTTGTGCCTTCAAATTACTAATAAGATGTAGCTTCGTGTTGCCCTTTTCTCCGTACACCATTAAGGGTTTTCCTTTTTCTCGTATAATGCGAATTGCATTTTTGTAACAAACGATCTCCGCTTTCACTTCTTTCAACCAGTCCATACCGATTATCACATCAAAACTCCCTAACTCTACTGGTATCAAATCAATCTTAAATGTTTCGCTAACCAGTTTAATTTCTCGATTCCGACATATATTATCTGCTGAAATTAATTTACCATTTGCTAATTCGAGTAAAAATTTACTATCCAAAGGCGTCAATGGACAACTTAATTTAGCACAAAAATCTCTACTCATATAGCTTCTATCCGCACCCGAGTCAAATAAAACGTAAGCAGATTTATTGTCAATAAGAAACGTACCCGTAACAAGCTCCGGGTCTTCCTGTGCCTCTACCGCATTAATATTGAAAACTCTTCCACGGCCTTGTCCATTCGTGTTCTCCTGGTTCGGGCAATTTCTAATAATGTGGCCTGGTTTTCCACATTTATAACAAACTACATTGGCATAACTTGCTCCGACACTACTTGCTCCGCCATTACTCGTTCCGACACCATTTGTTCCTTTCGTTCTATTAACCCCTGGTCCGTAGACCTCACACTTCGCCGCGCTATGACCATTTCTTTTACACTTGTTGCAAAATTTGGTGCAGAACCCCGAGTGATTCTTTTCACACCTTTGGCATAGCTGCTTCTGATTGTTGTTGTTGTTGCGGTTATTATTGTTGTTGGGATGATTGTTGTAGTTGCTGTTGTTGTTGTTGTTGTTGTTGGGCCGTTTGTTGTAGTTGCGATTGATGTTGCGATTGTTGGGATAATTATTGCGATTATTGTTGTAATTGCTGTTGTTGTTGTATTGGTGATTCTTATCACCGTTTTCCTCCCACTTTCTTTTGACTTGCTTCACATTGGCCTCTTCTGCAGTCTGTTCTTTAATTCTTTCTTCAATCTGGTTCACTAGTTTGTGAGCCATTCTACATGCCTGTTGTATGGAGGCGGGCTCGTGTGAACTTATATCTTCTTGGATTCTTTCCGGTAATCCTTTCACAAACGCGTCGATCTTCTCTTCCTCATCTTCGAATGCTCCCGGACACAATAGGCACAATTCTGTGAATCGTCTTTCGTACGTGGTAATATCAAATCCTTGGGTTCGTAACCCTCTAAGTTCTGTCTTGAGCTTATTGACCTCGGTTCTGGGACGGTACTTCTCGTTCATCAAGTGTTTGAATGCTGACCACGGTAGTGCGTACGCATCATCTTGTCCCACTTGCTCTAGATAGGTATTCCACCATGTTAACGCAGAACCTGTGAAGGTATGCGTAGCGTACTTCACTTTGTCCTCTTCAGTACACTTACTTATGGCAAACACCGATTCAACCTTCTCGGTCCACCGTTTCAATCCGATCGGTCCTTCGGTTCCATCAAATTCCAAAGGTTTGCAGGCAGTGAATTCTTTGTAGGTGCATCCTACACGATTTCCTGTACTGCTAGATCCAAGGTTATTGTTGGTATGTAGCGCAGCCTGTACTGCGGCTATGTTTGAAGCTAGAAAAGTACGGAATTCCTCTTCATTCATATTCACGGTGTGTCGAGTAGTCGGTGCCATTTCCTTCAAAATAGTTAAATGGAACAAGTTAATCATACAGAATATTAAGAGTAGTTAATAGTATTTCGTAGCATAATATGAACTCATTTATAAAAGCTTTTTCTTCATATTAGCGTTTTATAAGTTTAAATTCGGGTAGTACCTACCCGTTAAGTTCATACTTAGTAGCTAATATACAATTCAACTACTACAATTCTATATGAAAAACTGATTATAATAATATTTCGCGTTCAAACTTTTATACAATATTTTACAAACTTACAATACCGCTTATTTTACATAAAGCATGAAATATAGCACACAATAACTTTGATACAAGATAGTTGTGAAGATAATTCTAGCTAGTACACAAGTCGTTCAGCAAAGGTAATAAAGACACGTAATTCATACGTCCAGAAACAAGTCATGCATTCTGGTTTTACTAGGACTACTTCCCATCCTTGGTCTTGTGCAACATAACCGTTATGGCCGTTGATAAGACAGCGTGTTGTAACGTCGTCAAAGGGACGAGGGTTACGTAATGTCCAACAGTCCCGTAACAATCTAAAAACCTCATTTCTTACTCCAATTACCGACTCCGTCACTTGTGGGAACGTTTTGTTTAATAGTTGTAGCCCGATGTTCTTGTTCTCACTTTGGTGAGAAGCGAACATTACTAATCCGTAAGCATAACATGCTTCTTTATGTTGCATGTTAGCCGCTTTTTCTAAATCACGAAGTCCAATATTCGGATATATTGAGTCAAAATAATTTCTTAACCCATTGCGTAAAATAGCATTTGGGTTCCCCGCAATATATGCGTCAAAGTAAACACATCGTAACTTATGGGTTTCCCAATGTGATATCCCCCATCTTTCAAATGAAAGTCTCTTATAAACCAAGACATTCTTGGAACGTTCTTCGAATGTCTTACAAACTGATCTCGCCTTAAATAGTTGTGCCGAAGAATTCTGGCCGACTCTAGACAAGATTTCATCAATCATGTCTCCGGGTAGGTCTCTTAAAATATTGGGTTGTCTATCCATTTTGTGTTTTTAAACTGTAAAATAGACAAGAGTTAGATTCATAAAAAAAAATACTTATTAATACAAGCAATTTTTACATATATCATAAAGCATAAGAACACTATATTACATATATTACACCACACGAATACAACTATCTTATTCCGACTCGCTCGTTTCTTCTTCTTCGGTTTTGGTTCGTTTTGCCAAGTTTCTAGGGATATATGATGTTCCCCTAATACGAGCCGTCGTTGTCCACATTGGTTTAGAAAAACCTGGTGGTTTAGAGGTTCCCGGGTCATTGTTACAACTTAAGGACTTCGGGGGTTGACGATACATATAAAGTTCATCGGGGTTGGAATTAGATTTCTCTATTTTTATGCCCTTTCCCTTATTATTTTCTTTTGCCTTTTTAAATTCAGTTGGGGTTATTTCTATAACATCATCGGAATTCTCGTCGGAATCCGATTCATCGGAGAATTGGTAATCCTCCCAATATTTTGCTTCCTTGGCGGAAACACCATTGACCATAATTAACCTTGGTCGGTTGGTTGAGGATTCTCTTTTACTTAACCATTTTATTATTTCCCCCACCGGTTCTATTTCTTCTTCCGGTTCCGATTCTTCTTCCGGTTCCGACTCTTCTTCCGGTTCCTCTTCGGGAACTTGTGAATCAGTCCACGAATCATTCCAATTTACATTTGACTCTTCATTATTATTAGGTGAGTCAATGGGACTTGTTCTAGAGGTAGACATCTATCACATAATATCAAACACGTTAAGAGATTAATATATCACATAATATTCATATGTTAAAAATATATAGTTTCCAACAAAAATGTTAAGCAATCATTTTTAAAGAAAACACGGTCGAAGTCCAGACTCACTAATGCATCCTAACAAACTCGATAAGACACACTAATGCAATTTTCTGGTTCTCTAAGACCAACGCTCTGATACCAACTGAAATGTCCCGTTCTTATTGATTAAAAACGTTCCATATTAATTGATTTCGTTGCGAGGTTTTGACCTCTATATGAGACGTTTTTCAAAGACTGCATTCATTTTTAAACAAACCATAACCTTTATTTCATCAATAAAGGTTTAAAAAGCTTTACGTAGATTATCAAATAATGATAATCTAAAATATCCTGTTTACACACGACCATTACATAATGGTTTACAATACAAATATGTTACAACAAAATAAGTTTCTTGAATGCAGTTTTTACACAATATCATACAAGCATGGACTCCAAATCTTGTCCTTATTTAAGTATGCGACAGCGGAAGCTCTTAATAATCACCTGAGAATAAACATGCTTAAAACGTCAACAAAAATGTTGGTGAGTTATAGGTTTAACCTATATATATCAAATCGTAACAATAGACCACAAGATTTCATATTTCAATACACATCCCATACATAGAGATAAAAATCATTCATATGGTGAACACCTGGTAACCGACAATAACAAGATGCATATATAAGAATATCCCCATCATTCCGGGACACCCTTCGGATATGATATAAATTTCGAAGTACTAAAGCATCCGGTACTTTGGATGGGGTTTGTTAGGCCCAATAGATCTATCTTTAGGATTCGCGTCAATTAGGGTGTCTGTTCCCTAATTCTTAGATTACCAGACTTAATAAAAAGGGGCATATTCGATTTCGATAATTCAACCATAGAATGTAGTTTCACGTACTTGTGTCTATTTTGTAAATCATTTATAAAACCTGCATGTATTCTCATCCCAAAAATATTAGATTTTAAAAGTGGGACTATAACTCACTTTCACAGATTTTTACTTCGTCGGGAAGTAAGACTTGGCCACTGTTGATTCACGAACCTATAACAATATATACATATATATTAAAGTATGTTCAAAATATATTTACATCACTTTTAATATATTTTGATGTTTTAAGTTTATTAAGTCAGCTGTCCTCGTTAGTAACCTACAACTAGTTGTCCACAGTTAGATGTACAGAAATAAATCGATAAATATTATCTTGAATCAATCCACGACCCAGTGTATACGTATCTCAGTATTGATCACAACTCAAACTATATATATTTTGGAATCAACCTCAACCCTGTATAGCTAACTCCAACATTCACATATAGAGTGTCTATGGTTGTTCCGAAATATATATAGATGTGTCGACATGATAGGTCGAAACATTGTATACGTGTCTATGGTATCTCAAGATTACATAATATACAATACAAGTTGATTAAGTTATGGTTGGAATAGATTTGTTACCAATTTTCACGTAGCTAAAATGAGAAAAATTATCCAATCTTGTTTTACCCATAACTTCTTCATTTTAAATCCGTTTTGAGTGAATCAAATTGCTATGGTTTCATATTGAACCCTATTTTATGAATCTAAACAGAAAAAGTACAGGTTTATAGTCGGAAAAATAAGTTACAAGTCGTTTTTGTAAAGGTAGTCATTTCAGTCGAAAGAACGACGTCGAGATGACCATCTTAGAAAACATACTTCCACTTTGAGTTTAACCATAATTTTTGGATATAGTTTCATGTTCATAATAAAAATCATTTTCTCAGAATAACAACTTTTAAATCAAAGTTTATCATAGTTTTTAATTAACTAACCCAAAACAGCCCGCGGTGTTACTACGACGGCGTAAATCCGGTTTTACGGTGTTTTTCGTGTTTCCAGGTTTTAAATCATTAAGTTAGCATATCATATAGATATAGAACATGTGTTTAGTTGATTTTAAAAGTCAAGTTAGAAGGATTAACTTTTGTTTGCGAACAAGTTTAGAATTAACTAAACTATGTTCTAGTGATTACAAGTTTAAACCTTCGAATAAGATAGCTTTATATGTATGAATCGAATGATGTTATGAACATCATTACTACCTTAAGTTCCTTGGATGAACCTACTGGAAAATAGAAAAATGGATCTAGCTTCAATGGATCCTTGGATGGCTCAAAGTTCTTGAAGCAAAATCATGACACGAAAACAAGTTCAAGTAAGATCATCACTTGAAATAAGATTGTTATAGTTATAGAAATTGAACCAAAGTTTGAATATGATTATTACCTTGTATTAGAATGATAACCTACTGTAAGAAACAAAGATTTCTTGAGGTTGGATGATCACCTTACAAGATTGGAAGTGAGCTAGCAAACTTGAAAGTATTCTTGATTTTATGAAACTAGAACTTTTGGAATTTATGAAGAACACTTAGAACTTGAAGATAGAACTTGAGAGAGATCAATTAGATGAAGAAAATTGAAGAATGAAAGTGTTTGTAGGTGTTTTTGGTCGTTGGTGTATGGATTAGATATAAAGGATATGTAATTTTGTTTTCATGTAAATAAGTCATGAATGATTACTCATATTTTTGTAATTTTATGAGATATTTCATGCTAGTTGACAAATGATGGTTCCCACATGTGTTAGGTGACTCACATGGGCTGCTAAGAGCTGATCATTGGAGTGTATATACCAATAGTACATACATCTAAAAGCTGTGTATTGTACGAGTACGAATACGGGTGCATACGAGTAGAATTGTTGATGAAACTGAACGAGGATGTAATTGTAAGCATTTTTGTTAAGTAGAAGTATTTTGATAAGTGTATTGAAGTCTTTCAAAAGTGTATAAATACATATTAAAACACTACATGTATATACATTTTAACTGAGTCGTTAAGTCATCGTTAGTCGTTACATGTAAGTGTTGTTTTGAAACCTTTAGGTTAACGATCTTGTTAAATGTTGTTAACCCAATGTTTATAATATCAAATGAGATTTTAAATTATTATATTATCATGATATTATCATGTATGAATATCTCTTAATATGATATATATACATTAAATGTCTTTACAACGATAATCGTTACATATATGTCTCGTTTAAAAATCATTAAGTTAGTAGTCTTGTTTTTACATATGTAGTTCATTGTTAATATACTTAATGATATGTTTACTTATCATAGTATCATGTTAACTATATATATATCCATATATATGTCATCATATAGTTTTTACAAGTTTTAACGTTCGTGAATCACCGGTCAACTTGGGTGGTCAATTGTCTATATGAAACATATTTCAATTAATCAAGTCTTAACAAGTTTGATTGCTTAACATGTTGGAAAAATTTAATCATGTATATATCAATCTCAATTAATATATATAAACATGGAAAAGTTCGGGTCACTACACAGGTGGTCTGATCTGATACGAAAATCAGTGGACAAGTGCTCCGGTAGGGTTCTTGGTGCTTGATGCTCATCACGGTTCCTATCCTTGATGCTTGTAGCTTCAAGTGTACAACTCGTTGATGGTTTAGCATCACTTTTGACCAAGATTCACCATCAATACACAATATGTTAAGACCAAGTAAGAACACAACTCATTCATGAGTCTTAGATGGATGATGAACCAAGGTTACATCTTATCCTTAGTCTTAACACAATTTCAATTCACAATAACAACTAAAGTTACAAACTTTACATTAATTCAACAAGTAATAGCACAATCTAAGTCAAATGAGGTGATGGAACCCTAAGCTAGAGAGCTTGGATCCATTTCACACAAGTTACAAGGTTGCAAAGCTAGAAAGCTTGAACCTTTAAGTGTTCTTGAAGATCTTGAAGCATAAAGCTTGGATCTTTAAGATATATGAAGATAACAAACACAAGTTTGAATATTTTTCACAAAACAAAATGATCAAAGCAAAAAGAACTTAGATCTAACAAAAAGATATGAAGATCCAAGCTAGAAAGCTTGCATCTTGTTTGTTCTTGAAGATCTTGAAGCATAAAGCTTGGATCTTGAAGATGCATGAAGATTACAAACAAAAGTTTGAATCTTTATCATAAAATAGAAAGATTAAAGTATAAAAGAAGTAGATCTACAAAAGATATGAAGATTCAAGCTAGAAAGCTTGAATCTTCCATGTTCTTGAAAGATTCATGCTTGAATTAACAAGATATAAGTAAGATCAAAGCTAAAAGGAACTTTGATCTCCATAAAATGATGATGATGATCATGAATTTGAAAAGAAAAAAGAAGAAGGAAAAGAAGACTTACAAGTAATGCTAGAAAGGAAAGAAAGAAAGAAAGAACAAGTGTGTGAAAAACCAAAATGATCAAGTGTGGAAATGAGGGACTAAAGGCTAGTATTTATAGGCATAATTTCACTTGGATTGATGACATGGCAAGGCCATTTGGCCGAAATTTTGAGGAGGGGAGGGGGAGGGGGACACCACTTTGCTTTTTGGATAATGGTTGTCTAAAGCATGTACTTATGCTAGAATCCTATGTGACAATATGGATAATCCTTATCCATATGGCTAGTATGACTCACTAATTAATTTCTTTATTTATTTATTTATTATTATGGGTCACTAGTAATATTACTTGGGCTAATTAATTGGGTCACTAGCTAGAGTAGGGTGGGCTTGAGCCCAACAAGGTAGAAGGTCAAACAAGACTAATTATTGGGCTCTAGCAATTAAATAAATAAAATTAAGCATCCAAAGGCCCAAGTAATTATTATTATAAAATAATAATTAATATTTCGCTGTCCAAATATTACGGTTCCGACAAAAGTCAAATGTGCGCGCAGTCCGCGGTTTATTCGTAACGGCAAGTAACACTAACGGTTATAAAGCATCCGGTGGGCAAGTTAAGCATTCTACATACACCAAGGCACGTTTTAATGTATATATGAATATAAAACACGTGTGCCAGGGTTTCGGAGTAATAAAGTAACACAGTACGCACAAATACGCAGTTTCGCAAAAACACAAGGCACAAAAGCAAGTCGAAAAAGCCGGGTCGTTACATTACCCACCTGTTAATGGAAATTTCGTCCTGGAATTTGAGGAGTGACTAAAAATGGTACCGTATTTAAATAAGAAGTAGCGTATCAAGGTTCTGAGAGACTCGTAGTCTCAGAAGCGAGTTATTTACCTCGAAAGGTACTTGGGCGTATAAAAGTAAGAATAGGTATATGTGATGTGCGAAAAGTGGTATATGAATTGTTGTATGGAAAATACCGGTTTTAAAGATTACACACACTAACGGGCAGTGTACCCGATCGTGTAGTAGTATAGATAATGGTAAAATCCGTGTATCGTTCCAAGGACAGTTATATGTGCAAATTAAGATTGTATAAACTAAATTGTGATTAAGCTAAAATAAATGAAATCAAACAAGTACAAGATATTGGGTTGCCCTTTAACGATGGGAAAATCAATAAAGGAATAAGTTTAAAGACAATATTTTTGGTATTTTAGGTTTATGAAGATGAAAGATAGTTTTTATATCAAATTAAACAAATATGCTCGTCTAGACTTTTTACCCTCGAATGTTGATTGTTGTTTTAGGATTAAGACCGGATTGATTGACTATGCACGAGAACTAATTAATCGGTTTACCAAGAGTAGTCTTGCGCAAACACTCAAACGGGATTACACGACGCAAGTGATGTTCTTGTCATCTAAGACCTCCTATTTGTAATCAATTAATTCAACTAGTCTAAAAACTTGAATGATGATCATGCCAATGATGTGTTGATCATGATCCACTCCTATGTCAACTAATGGTTTAGCTTAGTTCATTCCCTTGGTCCAGTTAAATGCTCAATTCACCCAACCCAAGTAATCAATTAAGTGTAGTAATAGGATCCCTATAAACGTCACTAGATAAGGCAAATTTCTAATACCTATTAGCTATATGGAATTGAGTAGTGAAAATATGTATAACAGATTCTAGGGAATTGATCGTTTACCTAGACAACTACACATATCAAATAAGCTATCTGAAAGTATCTACAAGAGTCGTTCTTACATTCCTATATAGATTAATCGTTTGGACGCAACTTACCCCTTTTGGTAAAAGACGGGCAAACACTTGTCACTAGGTGCAAATCAATATACTAAATCAACAAGATGGTGTTTCTTAGTTGAACAAGTATACTAACTAATTGAATCGAAAAGATTAAACTTAACAAGAATGGTTCTTGTATTCAAACATCAAACTATCATACATAAGAACAATCAATCAACCAAAGTAACAATCAACATCTCGGTTATTAATCTAGACAAGCATAAAAAGAACTAGCTAACAATCATATTTAAAGACAGTAACAAACTGGAAATAAAGATAGAATTCATTGTGATAACAAGAATCGACCTTTGATATGAATCTTGGATGATGATCCTGATGATTCTTGAATCCGGATTGAAATGATGGATTAGGTGATCCTGGATTACTCCAAGGATCACCTTGAATCGTAACCTCTGCCTCTAAAAATGACTGTGTAATGGTGTCTGAAGAATGAAGCTGGAAAGGGGCTTAAAAAGGAAGAATATAGCTGGAAAAGCCAGCGTGCGCGGCGCGCACAAAAGTAGGTGCGCGGGGCGCACTAGCCACCTACCACCTTTTACTTTACAGCTCGATTACACGTCTCAGATCTACTTTACAGACGAAAAAGGGGATCGTGCGCGGAGGATGTGCGCGGTGCGCACTGTAGTGCGCGGAGTGCACACTTTAATTTTGCGCGGTGCGCATTTATGTTTTGTTTAAGCAACTTTCTGATCAAAATTGGTCGTGCGCGGTGGCGTGCGCGGTGCGTGCGCGGAGTGCACACCCAGGGTGCACGTTTTTGTTTCTTCGTTTCTTGTTCTGGTTTTGATCTTTGAGTTGTTTCATTCATTATCTTCAACATTTCTTCAAGTATACAATGATTCTATGCTTAATTACAATACAATGAAATATACAAGGAAATAATACAAATAAAAATGTAAAACAATGAAAATGACTTGATATTGCGACTAATGATATGTCTATTTTGAGCAATATCAAAATCCCCCACACTTATCTCTTGCTTGTCCTCAAGCAAGTCTTGTTTTAAACACTCGAATACAAAACAAAAATATGAAACACACACATTTATTGGAGCACACATTTATTGGAATCACACTCACACAATATAGTACACAAGTTTACACTAATCACACGAAGTAGACGAAACACACACATTTTTTTTTGGAACACCAAACTCACGCTATATGAAACACACACACACACACACACACATTTGGAATGATCGGGAGAAAAGAACTTTGTTGTAAGCTCCGAAAAATTTTGGATCTTTAGGGAAAATTGGATCTTGTGAAAACGTTTTCTGATTTTTTAAAATGTCATGCTAGTTTTACACTAGACACGTTTTTCGGGTTTTAACCTCAAATTCCGGTTGAGGGTAACTGAAAACCTAAGTCTCAGTCGGCGATTAGCAAGCTATCCGCCCCCATGATTGTAGTATCATGGAACTCTTAACCAGGCACCCCCTGACGCGATATAAATATCGGTCTTTCATGACAATTTGTACATTTAAATCAAGGGTTAAAACTGCGAAGACTAAGCTATCGCGCGGGACAGATCCTGCTCCAGCTTATACACCGTAATCGGTCTTGCACTGGATAGCGACTTGGATTTACCCTACCAAGTTTATTTTCGGGTTTGAAAGTTCAAGACTTTCCCTTCCCACTGTACCTTTATATCGTGATATGATATTGGTATGAAATGATATAGTTTAGGAAGTTTGCTATATCAAGTAAGGCAAAAATTTGGAAGACTTTACTTCCTTCATGGATGAACTATATGCATCCTTTAAGTTTAGTGACATTTTATTCGTTTTATTTTCAAGCTAAAAGTACCTTAAAACACTTTACTTGCAAAATTTGCTGATAGTAATTCGAAAAGATTGGTAAAATCCCCCACACTTGGCTTTTTCGTTAAGTCTTTTCTTTCAAAAATTTTAAAATTTCCCATTAAAATGCGAAAATAAGCCAAGTTGCATACCGTTTGAATACCAATGCCCTCATTACTTAGTAAAATTTAAATTCGAGAGGACAATAGTGAGAAAAAGGAGTTCGAAAAACCTAGGTTCAAAAACCGAAGATCGTGGAGTATAGGTGAGCGATGGTGCATCCTTCATTCTTTGATCTTCATCACACAAATTCTAATTTGATAGGTACCTTGCTGAATTTTAATGCTAGTGTCACTAAAACCTTGAAAAACCTCGTGCAATTTTCATGCACTCGACTCGACCCCAGAATTTAATGCCTAGTGGGGTTAAACTCCCCCACACTTTATCGGACGAGACGTGAAGTCGGTGGAAAAAGTTCCACGAATCAAAATAGTGAGCCAATCATTTACACCTCGGGTGGTGTATATTATATGTGATAAATCCTTTTTCAGTTTTTCGAAAAAGGATGACCTAACCCGAGGGTTAACATACGACTCCTCTCCATGTGCGACTTTCTGTAAAACTTTTATTCTTATTGGTGGATCTTGGTCAAATGGGTCTTTAAAGATTTTCTTCCCCAAATTGACATCCTCTGGAATAAGCATGGACCCGCTGTGAATCTCAACTATTGAGCGGGGCTCAATTTCCAGCTTCAATTCCTTTAATTCTTCAGTTGTAGGTTCATAACCATTAGCCACGAGAACGAGTAGCAAACCGTCTTCCTCCTTTAACACAATCTCATCTATATAACTAGAAGAGTAAGAATGTAACTCGGGGAAATCCTGCAAAAGCTCAGAAAGTGGATCTAAACGAGTACATTTTTCAACAACCAGTTCGTCTTGCAAAATAGATTGTGAAGTTACAAATTGTGGAGCTAGACTAGATTCTGTCACATTTGGAAATAGAACCAACGGTGAATAATGATCGGTAGCAAGTTGCATAGTGGGTAGGGGACTCGAATGTTTTATGTTCGGATTCATGCAACATTGCCAAGACCCATAAAAACACGGGCAGAAACCTTCGACTATCATCCTTTCTTTCATAGACATGTTTTTAGTGTTAACCACAACTTCATTTTCTTCTTTCTCTTGGTACCCCTCGTTGGTAACACTAGGAGATAAATATAATTCGATTAGTTTCCTCCGTTCTACTCTCATTCTCTCACCCATTGTCATATTCCTATGGTCAACCATTTTCCTGTAACTGACAAAAACTAGAAAAGAATAAAAGCACCGACACTAAACAGTGAAAGGAAAAAAATAATAATAAAAATTCTACAAAAAAATGATAAAATCTAAAAAATAATAATCACAACTTAGTCAACAATTCTTATCTTGACACAACTGTCCCCGGCAGCGGCGCCAAAAACTTGATGTACGAAAAGTGGTATATGAATTATTGTATGGAAAATACCGGTTTTAAAGATTACACACACTAACGGGCAGTGTACCCGATCGTGTAGTAGTATAGTTAATGGTAAAATCCGTGTATCGTTCCAAGGACAGTTATATGTGCAAATTAAGATTGTATAAACTAAATTGTGATTAAGCTAAAATAAATGAAATCAAACAAGTACAAGATATTGGGTTGCCCTTTAACGATGGGCAAATCAATAAAGGAATAAGTTTAAAGACAATATTTTTGGTATTTTAGGTTTATGAAGATGAAAGATAGTTTTTATATCAAATTAAACAAATATGCTCGTCTAGACTTTTTACCCTCGAATGTTGATTGTTGTTTTAGGATTAAGACCGGATTGATTGACTATGCACGAGAACTAATTAATCGGTTTACCAAGAGTAGTCTTGCGCTAACACTCAAACGGGATTACACGACGCAAGTGATGTTCTTGTCATCTAAGGCCTCCTATTTGTAATCAATTAATTCAACTAGTCTAAAGACTTGAATGATGATCATGCCAATGATGTGTTGATCATGATCCACTCCTATGTCAACTAATGGTTTAGCTTAGTTCATTCCCTTGGTCCAGTTAAATGCTCAATTCACCCAACCCAAGTAATCAATTAAGTGTAGTAATAGGATCCCTATAAACGTCACTAGATAAGGCAAATTTCTAACACCTATTAGCTATATGGAATTGAGTAGTGAAAATATGTATAACAGATTCTAGGGAATTGATCGTTTACCTAGACAACTACACATATCAAATAAGCTATCCGAAAGTATCTACAAGAGTCGTTCTTACATTCCTATATAGATTAATCGTTTGGACGCAACTTACCCCTTTTGGTAAAAGACGGGCAAACACTTGTCACTAGGTGCAAATCAATATACTAAATCAACAAGATGGTGTTTCTTAGTTGAACAAGTATACTAACTAATTGAATCGAAAAGATTAAACTTAACAAGAATGGTTCTTGTATTCAAACATCAAACTATCATACATAAGAACAATCAATCAACCAAAGTAACAATCAACATCTCGGTTATTAATCTAGACAAGCATAAAAAGAACTAGCTAACAATCATATTTAAAGACAGTAACAAACTGGAAATAAAGATAGAATTCATTGTGATAACAAGAATCGACCTTTGATATGAACCTTGGATGATGATCCTGATGATTCTTGAATCCGGATTGAAATGATGGATTAGGTGATCCTGGATTACTCCAAGGATCACCTTGAATCGTAACCTCTGCCTCTAAAAATGACTGTGTAATGGTGTCTGAAGAATGAAGCTGGAAAGGGGCTTAAAAAGGAAGAATATAGCTGGAAAAGCCAGCGTGCGCGGGGCGCACAAAAGTAGGTGCGCGGGGCGCACTAGCCACCTACCACCTTTTACTTCGTTTCTTGTTCTGGTTTTGATCTTTGAGTTGTTTCATTCATTATCTTCAACATTTCTTCAAGTATACAATGATTCTATGCTTAATTACAATACAATGAAATATACAAGGAAATAATACAAATAAAAATGTAAAACAATGAAAATGACTTGATATTGCGACTAATGATATGTCTATTTTGAGCAATATCAATATGCCATTAAGTAAGTCTCTTGTCCTAAGAGATCAACAAGTTGATTTCATTTCTTGCTATCATGAATATGTCATCCGAATATATATACCCACAAAAGGAAATTTGATGTTTTTAGCCTTACAGGCATTTTCAGTAAGCTGGATGCATGAAATACATCATGAATGTTACCAAACTCATTTAAAACATCGAGCGTTTATGTCGCAATACAAAGCTGACAGGTAGAATGGAAAACATGGTGATCACAACTATGCGATTTGATGTATAGATAGTGTTAGTCGCGGATTTCACTAACCCCTACATTTCGGAGGGAGATCATAGGCATAAAGAACCCGATATTTAAGAATGTTTCATTTGACTAAATGAATTGAAATTTTAGCTGAAAGTGACTAATCGGACTTATTTGAAATGCAAGCCATAATTATCTATAGTGTCTTCAGGACGGTCTGAACGAACAATGAAGGATATCTCCTTAGTTTACCATACTACAGGTGAACTTGTCCTTAGATGAAATGAAAGCACAGCTCCATAATGTAACTTTATCCTTTCAGTTACATGTTGAGGTTAGGGTTAACATTAACTAGAACAGCATATAGTTGCAACCAACGAGGGAAGGAATATATAGAGTAACCACATCAGTGTCGTAGATGTTATAAGCAGTCCCTTCCAAGAGGATAGCAAGATTCATAGATTCCTAAAGTATCTTATACTACAATTCCGAAAGAAAATCGCACGAAAGGTGTGATCTTTGAACGAGAGTGAACTCTCTGAGCGGTTCGTCATGAATTTGTCCTTATACTTAAGGGGATGCGTGGATGGGAAGATACGTGAACCCTTGGTCCTAAAGAATGGTTTACTCCAAGTGAAAAGAATCTAAAAAAAAATGATTTCTTGCACCTCAATACACTGATTCGTAGAGATGATGGTTACGAGGGTGTTGCGATTAGCCATGAAATATTGAGAGTAGAAATCCACCTAGTGCCTTTCCTATGATATGGTGACCACTGAGTGGTCCCAGAAAGTTGATTTATCAGCCGGCATTTTTGCCAAGTCTAACCTTAAGAGGAACATTTTATGAGCGCAAAGACTTCCTAACAAATTTTATAAAACTGCCATCCAAAGTGGCTCAAGAGTTTTTAACAAGGATCTTGATGGTAAGTTTCATCCCTAACGAAGGGCGAGAAGAAGTGTGATCCATACGTGGTGTAGTTTAATACGAAAACCTTTAATAAAATCGACCAAGGAAGTTTTAAAAAACCCTTAAACATTTGATATGAAAATATAAACGGAACGAAGTTCCTAGTAAAATTAGAAGTATGTACAACGTGTACCATTTTGCACAAAACTATTTGACTTAAGTTAAATAACTCGATAAAGGAGAGACTTTTAAATAATTTGAAGGTATAACTTAGTATGTACTAACCCAAAATAAGTAAGGATAAATTTATACATATATGATTTTATAAATCACATAAGTGACAGAAAAGTTTCACTTATCCATAAATCTCGTGAGGACCGCACAAATAAACGTGTAAAATCAGCGTGTAAAAATTTTGATAAACATAGTTTTTCGTATTTCAGGGGTTACGAGTTGAAAAAGATTGAGTGAAAAATCTTTGGATTATTAGGTGACACATTACTAGGTAATGAAAACTAATGAATAAAATGTAATTTTGATGACATAAGTCTTTGGGCAAAAATGTTCACGTGTGAAGCCGTTGCTAAAAAGTGAGGTACGAAGGATAAAGCGTGAGGATGAGAAGTTAATCGCTTCTTGACTTTGCAGAATGCCACACAGGTTATGGCTAATATTAAAGTCGGAATACTAATGATGTTAATATCGCTAGATGAGAATTTCCTTGGAATAGGTCAGGACTTTGAGTTATGTAAGATAGAACATCGCTCCGACAGGTGTGAAGAATAAGATCCCTGGGGTAACGCAGTAATTTTGAATGGTTTAAGTGTTTGTAGATGCCTGAAGGCTCTGCATGACGTGGTAGTAAGTGCCTTCATCACATACACATACATGAATCTCTTAGTTTCGACAGTTGTCTGTCTTCATGATGACTTGGATACGAATAAGCAACGAAAAATTTTATATTGACAAGCAACGAAAATTTTATAGAATTCGTTTAAGGTGACGATGTAAGAAAAGAAATTAAGTTCTTAGCAAACTAGGGTTATGTACAACACGTACCATTCAAGGTAAAATATCCTTTGAATAAAAGATTTGATTTGTAAAAGTGAAAGTAAAATTTCATATGTATTTGTTAAAAAGAAGTAATTTTTTTACTTTATTTTATATAACGTATACGATTTCAAAAATTTGCACGAATGGCAAATAAAATAAATTTATTTTTATTATGTTTTGAGAGGATTGCACAGTAAAATAGTGTAAGTAAAATTTTGGCAAACAAAATTTTCATATTTCGGTGGTTACAAGTTGGAAAAAGATTGATGAGAATCGGGTAAAAGACTTTTGAAAATCTCGGGTGATATTTGAGCAAAAACGTTACGAGGTAATGAAAACTGTTGAATTAAAATGTGGTTGATGACTATTAGTAGGGCATAAGTCCTTCGACCAAAAATGCTTAAGTATAAAGTTGTTGCTTATAAGTGAGACACGAAAGGGAGAGTATGAGGACAGGGATTAACTACCCATTGATTTTGGAAATTCCGAACTGGTATGACTAATATCGAAGTAAGAAGGGTGATGGTGTGATTATAATAAGTTAGGACTTAGAGTCGCGTAAGAATGAGTATCAAATAAGATTCTTGGGTAGTATAGAATTTGAATTGCTGAAGTGACGGGATACAATTTCCTTTATGTATCGTTGTCCATTGTATCGTTTTCTTTCAAGGCTAGAAAGTGAGCAGATTTGGTGAGGCGATCAACGATAACCCCGATAGTGTCATAACTGCCGACTATTTTTGGTAGCTTCGGGATGAAATCCATCGTCATCCCTTCCCATTTCCATTGTGGGATCTCGGGTTGTTGACGTAACCCAGATGGCTTTTGGCTCACCATTCTCGCGAGGTATACGAAAAATCTTCTTACTATACATAACTTTCGCTTTCATCCTTGAAAGCTAGTCAATTCCAACTCTTTCATCAAAGCTTCCTAACTTGATGAGTATTAGGTTAACCCTAAAGTTCATTCCAACTTTTATATCAAACTTCCTGATTTGATGAGTATTAGGTTAATCTTGAAGTCCATTCCAACTAAACCTTATTATACTATCGCGAAAAATTCTATCAACTTTCTCAAATAACATCTGCTTGTGCGTAGGTAACTAATCCTTTATAAAACTTCCAAGTTTTATTGACATGAGGTCATCTCCGAATGACCCACTTGTTAATTTTAAGGTACTACCTTAAATTACTCCTCTATCTCTGCCAGCTTACTATTAGCTTGTCCTATAGAATACTTAACCCTCATGGTTGTTAATGGCTTATTAGTCATAACACTAATGTTCTTAGATATAAGGTTTCTATCGCTCTAGTATTAAACATCTTTGAGACAGTAAACGTTGTGAAGAAACGTACCCTAACTAAAATCAGGTTCCATGCGAGTCTCCATAGCGGAGATAACGATTGCTCTATCGTATGTGAGTCCAAAGTTTTTCCTATTTGAGAACTTTTTCCTTAAGTATCCAGGGTGTCTATATCTATAACAAATTTTCGGATTATCAATTCTGTAGTCCAGGCCCTTCTCGTACAGTATCTAGGTTAAGTGGTTATTCCTACCTTTATCAGACCATAATGCGTATACTCAAGTGGTTCCTACCAAAATTTCCTTTGAATCACTTCATATTCCTTATATAGTAACATTGGGACTTCTGCATGATTTATGTCAATATAATTATGCTGGCATGGCGTCATTATATTGTACTAAATCATACGTTCATTCCAATATCACTCCATATGGTCAATGTAACGTGTTCACTTCAAGTTCTACTCACTTCCACCTAACGGTGCCTTATCTATGCTATCTCAAAACAAAATCTACATAATTAATCTCACGGTTCCTCGGTGTGAGTGTGTAGGTTCTGTAGGTCATGCATCAATGCCTAAATGTCCTGAAATTTCTTCAAAATGTCCGGGTTCAAGTAACGTCGTTAGGTTCCTTTCTAGAAATTCAAGCTGGGTCTCGTGTTGAGTTGTACGTGTAGCAAGTAGTAATATGATATGTCTTGAGGTGACTCCCAAGTCTTTAGTTATGGCTGAGCATCAGTGGAAGGTACTCTGACCTTGTGAAAGGAGATGTCCTCCTGACTTCTCCAATGCCTAAGAGTGTTAGGGACTTAAGTCCAGAAGTGTCGTTAGATCGTCGAGTAGTGGTGGAGAATGGAAGAGATAAGTGACTGTGACGATCGCTCTAAATCTACTTGGACGAACACGTCATTCATCGATTTCATTGCGAGGTATTTGACCTCTATATGATACGTTTTGTAAGCATTGCATTCTTTTGAAAAGGCACACCATAAATGAATATTTAAATCAAAGGTTTTCGACATCTGATGATTTCTACATATAGACAATCACCGTAATATAATTATTTACAATAATACTTCCATTGACAATGCAGTCAAATAAGATACATGGTGATGATTTGGTGAATGCAACGTTTCCTTGAAAAATATGCCATGTATGACTCCATGCACATAGCTTGTCTAACATATAAGCAAACAGCGGAAGACTTCTAGGGAACCTGAGAATAAACATGCTAACAAGTGTCAACACAAAGGTTGGTGAGTTCATAATTTTAATGTTGCGCATAATCTGTATATAAAGGTGGATCACAAGATTTCAGTTGTTCAATCCAGAAACGTTTATCAAAATATTCTACGAAATTGAGCACCCTGGTTACTAAACTTAACATATATATAATTTGTACCCTTTGTATAATCATCTTAATAATACACGCAAACCAACGTGTACGCTTCTCAAATAGCATACGTCCGTTAAAAGGCTAGTGCTCTAGCTCGGACGGGGATATCAAGCCCTATGGATCCATATACTACTACTCGCGCCCAACAGTTCTTATAACCGGCAGTTACTAGTTACCAAAGCTAAGGGATTTTCGGTTCAAACTCGGTGTAGAATTTAGTATGTACTTGTATCCATTGCGTTTAAAATAAAGTGCATGTATTCTCAGCCCAAAAATATAGATTGCAAAAGCAATTAAAAAGGGAGCAAATGAAACTCACATTAGCAGCATATAAAGTCGTTCACCAAAATGTGATCGAAACTCGGATTACCAAATAACCGTAGATCTCAACCTAGAGAACATATGTTGGTCAATAAATGTCTATCAAGCTAGGTCAGGTCATAGTGTATCACAATCCTAATGCTCGAGATCGACATACAATAGTTATCCAAAGTCGTTTCAAAAAGTCAATTTTGACAATAGTTCAACAAAACGAGACGTGCCTTATATAAGGATTCATTTACTCGGCTGGTAATATTCAAAAATCTAATTTATCAATCTTATAAACAAGTGGTTTAAATATTAATTGCAGATTCAAAAGCAATTTCAATTAATGTCAATCATAATTCAGTTGATCATATCTTTTAATTCGTTTACCGAAATTACGCGATTTCTAAATGAAAAGTTACTGGTTTTTCGCCAGCTTTCCAAAAACATGCATATCATATACCTTTTATCAGTAATATATGTATTTACTTCGTGATTCATCATAACTGTTTAACGACGAAATTTAGCATACAAGCATGCATAAATATATATACTCGAGCACTAGACATGGATACACAATTAATATATAAAAGATAAAATATGAGTGCTTACGTATCAATATTGAGATTCAATATTGTAGGAAAGTACGTAGACGTAACGGAGATGATAAACACTAGGTTTGACTTGCGAATATTACCCACAAATATTACCCATAACCTCCATAGCTATAACCCATAATTTCCTTAGCTCTATCCCGCTCGAAACCCATTTTGAAAGTGACACGTTCATAACCTCGTCGTAGTATTTTATGTATAATACTAATAATAACGATATCTAAAAATGCTAATAATAATAATAAGATTAATAATAATAATATTAATCTTAATAATAATAATAATAATAATAATAATAATAATAATAATAATAATAATATTAATAATAACAATAATAATAATAATATAGAGGGAGTATGAGATAGATAGAAGTGAAGAATGCATCATAAATCAGAAAAACGATCGAATTTATAGATGTGGCCAGATTTCAGACCCCATGCGATCGCATGGGTTTTATGCCTATTTCTCATGCGATCGCATGGCCCCAAAATCCAGCTCACAATTTTTTAACTTTTAGCTTGTCGACATATTTTTATATAATATATATAATATATTTAATTTAAATAATTAATTATATATTATATTAAATTCACGTGCATAGTTGACTTGTAATTTTTGTTCCGATAAGTTGTACTTCATTACTCGACTCATGTCCCGCTTCCGGTTTCTCGAACGCATTTTCGTACGCTTAGAAAACTTGCATTTTAAGTTTCGTGTCACGTACCTTTGTCAAAATATAGCCTTAAATTATCCCTAAACTATACCACTCAAAGTATATCTTAAACTTTCGAGTATTTTGGTCATTTACTTCTATAAATCATTATCTCGCTATTTGTAAATATATATATAATAACAATTCGTTTTATGACCAGTTTAATATTATATTTTATATATTTTCAATATTAATATATACGTTTTAAAATACATATCACAAGTTATTCATATATCTAATTCCAACTGTTAATATTCCTTATTATTGTATGTCTCCAAATTACGTTATTTAAACAAACACTTTACCATTTATTTCGAATATCGTTAAAAATGAACGATTTCCCAAATCAACGTGGACCTCACAACAGAGACTCGTAATAATATCATAATCTTTAAGGGACTCAATAAATATCTTTTAATTCAATCGTTTGGCATAATCTTTTAACTCCGTAGTTAAATATATCAATCAGATAATCAAACCAATAAGGTTAATGCACAGTATCGTTTTCATAACACTTTGTTACGTTTTCAAGTTATAGTATATATATGTATCTATTTACATATATTTGTTCGCGAATCGTTGAGAACAATCGAAGGGTATTTGAATAGTTCATGAATTTTAGGATTCAACTTCATAGACTTTGCTTATCGTGTCGGAAACGTTAAAGATTAAGTTTAAATTTGGTCAGAAATTTCCGGGTCATCACAGTACCTCCCCGTTAAAGAAATTTCGTCCCGAAATTTGAGTGAGGTCGTCATGGCTAACAATAAAAATGTTTTCATGACGAATATGTGTTGATAAATAGAATTTTTATCACCGTTAAATAATATGGATACAAAAAATCCAATTACTCGAAGTGTACGAGGGAAGTTATCGTAATAGAGTGAAATGGAGAATAGAGATTCGTCTTATCTCTTGACGTAGTAACGATTGATTTCCGGAATTTAAGGAATAGAAAATCTTCATAATTTAAATAAGATTTGATTCTTCAAAATTTAAGGAAATTAGGATTTTCTTTGATTAAATGCGTAATCTGCCTTGATTGCTATGTCTGATATTTTGCTATAAATTGACCTCTTCCGTTTCATTTATTTTCACCACTCCTATAATCTTCTTCCTTATTTCATACTTACAAAAGATTTGTGAAAATGCTTCATCCAGTTCTGATTCTTGATATTTTCTTGGCTATCATATCATTCATTCTTCTTTTTCATCTGCCACCAGATGAGGTTATTTTCTTCTACTATTACCTTGGGGTTATATTGTTTTTCATTCTCCCGTGTCTTTATATTGCTATACGCATTGATATACACGGTTTGTAATTTCGGGGTTATTTTCGGGCTTTATATTTTCCATTATATTTCGGAGCTTCATGCTTTCGTTTTCTCTTCCCGACTTTAAGTCAAGCGAATAATGGTCCAGAATTCGTAAGTATGAATTTCGGAATGAACATAATTAATATTCTAAGAAAGAAATGGTAATGGCACAATCTGACTTGTCAAATTACCAGAATACCTCGAAAAAAACCGAATCATCAAAAAAAATATTTTCTTGATATGTTTAGAGGTTAAATAGAATGAAAAAGTTATGTAACATGGTTCATGATGAGGGTGTGATCTGTGAACCTTTGTCACGTTCCATTAGAAACTCAACATGACTTACTGTAATATAATCACGTTGATCAAGTGTCATTATATTATACTAACTCATGCTTCAGTTCCCAACATTACTTCAAAACATCCATTTTTTCAAATTTTTCAGATTTTAGAAACTAAAATAGTTTCTTTTATGATGTAACACATATAGCGTGAAGAGGTAATGATTTCAGATAAGAATGGTTTCAAAAAATATCTTCAGAAATATGGAGGATATTTATAATGGGAGATACGATGATATCTTAGAATATTTAAGATAAGATGATGATGAAGAATATTGTCCGCAAAGGTTTTAGAGTAAGGAGCAAAGTATTCGCTAATGATTTCAGCAGACTCCGAATCATTTGGATTCTTTGAAGGTAGATTTAGTCTTTGTGATTTGTCCACAATCTCTTTCATGGTCTGCTCAATCCGTTTTTCAATTTCAAACCTTCTCTTTTTCTCAGCTTTACCACCATACTATTCTTTATCATCAAACTTTTGACTGTTAAGGTCGTTTACAGTTTTTGCTGCTTCATCAACATTTTTCCAAAATTCGGAGAACTAGTTTCGTAGTTTGGGGTGTTTTTCGGAAACTTCACATTCGAAGTATGTAAGTCCAGGAGGTAGACGTTATATGTACACATATAACTGTTGGCGTAGACTTGCTACAAGATTTCAAAATACTGATTGCTAATTCCCGATAGTTGGTATGGCAATTGCCGTTACAAGATGTGGATGAGTACATGATACAGTTTCAATGAGTATAAGGATTTTTTGGAAGGTCAAGGATCAATGAAGTTGTTGGTAAATTTACTGCTAATGTGGTGGAACATAAAAGGTTCCCCAGTAACGAAAATGTATATGCCAAAATTACAAGTCTGAAAGGTCGTCGTTGACTGGTTGAATGGTTGATAATACTGGATACTTTGAAAAGGAATTGCAAGGTTATTTTTGGTAAAAACAATGCTAAAGGATCTTGCATAGTTTTGAAGTCAAAGTATAGCTTTGAAAGATGTAGAGATCTAAGAATGATGTCACCGGTTCAGAGTTATGGCTTGGATTCTGATCCGTCGATATCAGAATATGTGATTGAATTTGAATGAAATGATTATGTATCATTGTGAAGATAGTGAGTATAGTTAATGATTTTTGAATCAAAATTGAAGAATGTACAGTGTAACATATTAATTGTGAACTTAAATATTTCTCGAGTAGTACCTACCCGTTAAAGATTTCACAATTAATACTTTGTACAAAAGAATTTTTATTACCGTCTTTATGAAAATATATGTATGTATATTTTTTTTCAAATCTAATACAGATTTAATGAGTTAATATCATATTAAGCTCATTTGATTTTCGACTTGACTTAGAAATGATTAATCTCTAAAACATTAAAGATTACATAATCTTTGCGGAGTATTTCGCTAATGTAATCGATACTTCATTATTTATTCTTATTTCTCGGTGAAGGATGTTGATGCTTGTGGAATCTTTGTGAACCTTACAAGGTACAGATGATATTTTCTGGAAAGTTTCGAGTACATCGAAAATGAAAATGTAAAATCAATTATGTAATTGAATAATACACTTGGTTTGTTAGGAATGGAATTTATTAATTTGAAACAGAGATTGTAGTTAACGATGGCTAAGTTGTTAATGAAAGATGTACCTTATATCATATTAGTAATATGAATTAACTGAGTAATATTTACCCTTTTTCAATTCATACATAATAGCTTAGTACGAAAAGATTTATGATGGTTTTAAAATTTATATATATATATATATATATATATATATATATATATATATATATATATATATATATATATATATATATATATATATATATATATATATATATATATATATATATATATAAGATATACATATAAATTCTTTAGAGGAATTGAGTTATTACTTCATAACTCATTGATACAATATACTCGTTGTTGTCTCGTAATGATGTCCACGGTGCTTTCTTGAACTGGCAGAGCTTGTGATGTTAGAGGCGATTTTGACAGTACTGACTGTGCTGGTGAGGCTAAGGGTACTATTGATGTTGTTGGTAAAACAAGTCTAGCTTGTACCTTACGCACAATTCTTGTCAGGGTTTCTATTCTTCCTTCTATCATTTCTATTCATCTGATTTACGGTTAGAACTGGGATAAAAAATCTCTAAGGTTTTAGAGATTACCTAATCGCCGTAGAATATTTCTCCGATGAAGTTATGAATCAATACTTCATCATTTATTGTTGTTGGTACTCCTTGGTACCTATGGTGAGTATGATGTTGATATCCGAGGTACAGATTGTGATGTTGAGGCATGTGATGGCGATGTTATTGTTGGTGGTGGTAATGATACTGTTGGTGTTGATGATGGTGGTACTGGTTATGCTGTTGGTGCTGTTGCTGGTGTTCGTAACCCTTGCACCATATTCTCCAAAGCCACTACCCGAGCACGAAGCTTGTTGACTTCTTCTACTACCCCCGGATGATTGGCGGTTCAGACAAGCGGATGAATAAGATTTACAATATTGGATATTACGTAGTCGTTGCGAGCTGTTCTGGAAATGAGGGTGAAAATGGTGTTACGAACAGGTTCGCCGGTAAGTGCTTCAGGTTCTTCGCCAAGAGGGCAATGTGGTGGATGGAAGGGATCGCCTTCTTCTTGTCTCCAATAATTAAATAGGCTACGAACCCATCTCCAATTCATCCAGAATAGATGATGGCTAATTGGTTGATCCATTCCGGTTACACTGTCTTCGGAATTCAGGTGAATATCCATATCGGAATAGCTGTCAGAGTTTAAGGAATTTGAACTAGATATGGGATCCATCTTGTATAATTAGGGAGATATTTTTTTTTATATGAATTAGATTATAGAATTTAGTTTGGTATTCTTCAATACATAATTTACATATGTATATATAATACCAAATTCCATAAATCACGGAGAAATTTTCGGAAGATGTCAGGAAAAGTTTACAGTAACAGATACGCTAAGATATGAATTTTGTCTATACACTATTCATGCAATCAATGCAGTAAAATGTGTCTAGACTAGGAATGATAAGCAGGTAATTTCCGACAAAAAATGATAAGCAAAACTTTTGACATGCAGACACGGTCGAAGTCCAGACTTACTAATGCATCCTAACAACTATCAGTTAGAGACACTAATGCAAGACCTGGTTCACTAGGACCAATGCTCTGATACCAACTGTGACGATCGCTCTAAATCTACTTGGACGAACACGTCATTCATCAATTTCATTGCGAGGTATTTGACCTCTATATGATACGTTTTGTAAGCATTGCATTCTTTTGAAAAGGCACACCATAAATGAATATTTAAATCAAAGGTTTTCGACATCTGATGATTTCTACATATAGACAATCACCGTAATATAATTATTTACAATAATACTTCCATTGACAATGTAGTCAAATAAGATACATGGTGATGATTTGGTGAATGCAACGTTTCCTTGAAAAATATGCCATGTATGACTCCATGCACATAGCTTGTCTAACATATAAGCAAACAGCGGAAGACTTCTAGGGAACCTGAGAATAAACATGCTAACAAGTGTCAACACAAAGGTTGGTGAGTTCATAGTTTTAATGTTGCGCATAATCTGTATATAAAGGTGGATCACAAGATTTCAGTTGTTCAATCCAGAAACGTTTATCAAAATATTCTACGAAATTGAGCACCCTGGTAACTAAACTTAACATATATATAATTTGTACCCTTTGTATAATCATCTTAATAATACACGCAAACCAACGTGTACGCTTCTCAAATAGCATACGTCCGTTAAAAGGCTAGTGCTCTAGCTCGGACGGGGATATCAAGCCCTATGGATCCATATACTACTACTCGCGCCCAACAGTTCTTATAACCGGCAGTTACTAGTTACCAAAGCTAAGGGATTTTCGGTTCAAACTCGGTGTAGAATTTAGTATGTACTTGTATCCATTGCGTTTAAAATAAAGTGCATGTATTCTCAGCCCAAAAATATAGATTGCAAAAGCAATTAAAAAGGGAGCAAATGAAACTCACATTAGCAGCATATAAAGTCGTTCACCAAAATGTGATCGAAACTCGGATTACCAAATAACCGTAGATCTCAACCTAGAGAACATATGTTGGTCAATAAATGTCTATCAAGCTAGGTCAGGTCATAGTGTATCACAATCCTAATGCTCGAGATCGACATACAATAGTTATCCAAAGTCGTTTCAAAAAGTCAATTTTGACAATAGTTCAACAAAACGAGACGTGCCTTATATAAGGATTCATTTACTCGGCTGGTAATATTCAAAAATCTAATTTATCAATCTTACAAACAAGTGGTTTAAATATTAATTGCAGATTCAAAAGCAATTTCAATTAATGTCAATCATAATTCAGTTGATCATATCTTTTAATTCGTTTACCGAAATTACGCGATTTCTAAATGAAAAGTTACTGGTTTTTCACCAGCTTTCCAAAAACATGCATATCATATACCTTTTATCAGTAATATATGTATTTACTTCGTGATTCATCATAACTGTTTAACGACGAAATTTAGCATACAAGCATGCATAAATATATATACTCGAGCACTAGACATAGATACACAATTAATATATAAAAGATAAAATATGAGTGCTTACGTATCAATATTGAGATTCAATATTGTAGGAAAGTACGTAGACGTAACGGAGATGATAAACACTAGGTTTGACTTGCGAATATTACCCACAAATATTACCCATAACCTCCATAGCTATAACCCATAATTTCCTTAGCTCTATCCCGCTCGAAACCCATTTTGAAAGTGACACGTTCATAACCTCGTCGTAGTATTTTATGTATAATACTAATAATAACGATATCTAAAAATACTAATAATAATAATAAGATTAATAATAATAATATTAATCTTAATAATAATAATAATAATAATAATAATAATAATAATAATAATAATAATAATAATAATAATAATAATAATAATAATATTAATAATAACAATAATAATAATAATATAGAGGGAGTATGAGATAGATAGAAGTGAAGAATGCATCATAAATCAGAAAAACGATCGAATTTATAGATGTGGCCAGATTTCAGACCCCATGCGATCGCATGGGTTTTATGCCTATTTCTCATGCGATCGCATGGCCCCAAAATCCAGCTCACAATTTTTTAACTTTTAGCTTGTCGACATATTTTTATATAATATATATAATATATTTAATTTAAATAATTAATTATATATTATATTAAATTCACGTGCATAGTTGACTTGAAATTTTTGTTCCGATAAGTCGTACTTCATTACTCGACTCATGTCCCGCTTCCGGTTTCTCGAACGCATTTTCGTACGCTTAGAAAACTTGCATTTTAAGTTTCGTGTCACGTACCTTTGTCAAAATATAGCCTTAAATTATCCCTAAACTATACCACTCAAAGTATATCTTAAACTTTCGAGTATTTTGGTCATTTACTTCTATAAATCATTATCTCGCTATTTGTAAATATATATATAATAACAATTCGTTTTATGACCAGTTTAATATTATATTTTATATATTTTCAATATTAATATATACGTTTTAAAATACATATCACAAGTTATTCATATATCTAATTCCAACTGTTAATATTCCTTATTATTGTATGTCTCCAAATTACGTTATTTAAACAAACACTTTACCATTTATTTCGAATATCGTTAAAAATGAACGATTTCCCAAATCAACGTGGACCTCACAACAGAGACTCGTAATAATATCATAATCTTTAAGGGACTCAATAAATATCTTTTAATTCAATCGTTTGGCATAATCTTTTAACTCCGTAGTTAAATATATCAATCAGATAATCAAACCAATAAGGTTAATGCACAGTATCGTTTTCATAACACTTTGTTACGTTTTCAAGTTATAGTATATATATGTATCTATTTACATATATTTGTTCGCGAATCGTTGAGAACAATCGAAGGGTATTTGAATAGTTCATGAATTTTAGGATTCAACTTCATAGACTTTACTTATCGTGTCAGAAACGTTAAAGATTAAGTTTAAATTTGGTCAGAAATTTCTGGGTCATCACAGTGACGATCACGAAAGTGTACGGGATACGGGTCATCTTGCAGAAACTGAACATCCTTCGAATGTTCATACGTTGTACGTGGCTAATTAGGGTGAGCTCGGGGTGCGGTTACTCCGACAAATCCTCGCATATCTCCTCCTCCGAGGATCAACTTTAGTGGGCGTGTAATCCGAGGGGTACTCCTCCTAGATTGCGCGAAGTAATGCTTCGATCTCTGCAACGGTGGAACAGTAGTAACAGGTGAATTACAATACTAATCCTTAGGGTTAGACGTATGGGAAATGGGTTCAGAAGAACATCTGAACTAGGAAAGGTAAGTTTTTCCAAGTCGGTGCAGCGAATAGCAGGCATGAAGCAAGCACGTAATCAGGCACTACAGCAACCTAGCTCATTTACAGCAGTATATAGCATGGCAATATTAACAGTACTAAACAGGATTAACATGCAATCGAAAGCAGATAGTAGCATGCAGTAGCAAGAATAAGCAAAAGCATGCAGCGAGTTTACATAGCAGTAAAAGGAAACGGTAGCATGCAGCAAGTTCATACGGTAGTAAAAGTAAGCAATGGCATGCAGTAGTAGTAAGCAGTAACATGTAGTAATATAACACAGTAGCATGCAGCAGGTTCCGCAGAAATAAGTAAACTAACAGGTTGTAGATTAGTCCTATTAGTGAATCCTACTCGGGTCGGTCCTAGACTCACTAATGCAACCTAATTCCCTACAACCAATGCTCTGATACCAACTGTGACGCCCCGTACAAAACCATCGTGTACGGATCATCGACAACAGGATCATCACAAGGTCAAACACTATATGCTGTTTGAAAACCGATTTGCATTCATTAAAAAGATAACGTTTTACAAAGATAACATGTCATAAGACTTATTACTAACCATTGTTCCAAAATAACATAAGTTTACGAATGCAAAACATAAGTTCATAATTTGAGACATCTCTAGTAATGCAGCAGATAACTAGTACAGTAGGTCCATAACAGCAATTCAATAACAGCATGACAGCAAGTGTAACAGCGGAAGCAATAAACCTCTAGGCACCTGAGAAATACACGCTTAAAAAGTCAACACGAATGTTGGTGAGCTATAGTTTAAGTTGTAATAGTAACGTAAGATAGGCCACGAGATTTCAGTGCTGCAACAGCGTATCAAAACAGTATGAAAAGTATATGTATAACCGTGGGCACCCGGTAACTAGACTTAACGTTTATAACCCCCTTAAAGTACACCTGGCGAGTGCGTATGTCCACGAAGTATTAAACACCCTTTAAATGCTAGCGCGACTAGCCCGAGTGGGGATGTCAAACCCTATGGATCCATATCTAAGATTCGCGTTCACCGGTTCAAAGACCAATGACTAAACGTTACCGTGCTAAAGGGAATGTTTATGCCGTTATATAACCCACACACATATAAAGTTTAAGTACTCATGCCTAACATGTAAAACGTAAAAAGCACATGTATTCTCAGTCCCAAAAATAGTAAAAGTGGTAAAAAGGGATGCTATAACTCACAGTGATAAAAGCGGTAAAGTCGGTAATGAAAGTACGCAAGTAGTAAGTCGGTCCGAAAGGTCGTCAACCTAAATCAAATGTTACTAGGTCAGTAGGTTGTCTTTATAAATTCTAATAGTGCATAAAATAAGTTTAAGTGTCATCATCATCATCATCATTCATCATCATAAAAGCTAAGTAAGTTTGACGAGAATAGAGATCGAAACAATAGGCTGACTTTGGTCAGCTTCTACGACCTCTACGTAAATCAAAAAGATACATGGTTAGTGGCTATGGCTCCGTATATGAGTCCCCTAACAGCTGACCAATTTTCAGAACCTAACTCGTCTTCGTTTGACCGTGGCGACGGTTTAAGTGCGAGTAGGTCAGAAATTTCAGCACAACGTTAATAGGGTGTAGTGACTATCGGAGGGCCATAAATCCTAAACCGCAACTCGGATTAAGACGAGGCCTAAACGGAAAATAATCTACTCGAACCGAACTAACTGAAAATCAACTTTCCAGTAGCCCAGGTGGTCTGATCAGATAAGAAAATCAGTGGACAAGTGCTCCGGTGGGGTTCTTGGTGCTTGATGCTCATCACGGTTCCCATCCTTGATACTTGTAGCTTCAAGTGTACAACTCGTTGATGGTTTAGCATCACTTTTGACCAAGATTCACCATCAATACACAATATGTTAAGACCAAGTAAGAACACAACTCATTCATGAGTCTTAGATGGATGATGAACCAAGGTTACATCATATCCTTAGTCTTAACACAATTTCAATTCACAATAACAACTAAAGTTACAAACTTTACATTAATTCAACAAGTAATAGCATAATCTAAGTCAAATGAGGTGATGGAACCCTAAGCTAGAGAGCTTGGATCCATTTCACACAAGTTACAAGGTTGCAAAGCTAGAAAGCTTGAACCTTTAAGTGTTCTTGAAGATCTTGAAGCATAAAGCTTGGATCTTTAAGATATATGAAGATAACAAACACAAGTTTGAATCTTTTTCACAAAACAACATGATCAAAGTAAAAAGAACTTAGATATAACAAAAAGATATGAAGATCTAAGCTAGAAAGCTTGCATCTTGTTTGTTCTTGAAGATCTTGAAGCATAAAGCTTGGATCTTGAAGATGCATGAAGATTACAAACAAAAGTTTGAATCTTTATCATAAAATAGAAAGATTAAAGTATAAAAGAAGTAGATCTACAAAAGATATGAAGATTCAAGCTAGAAAGCTTGAATCTTCCATGTTCTTGAAAGATTCATGCTTGAATCAACAAGATATAAGTAAGATCAAAGCTAAAAGGAACTTTGATCTCCATAAAATGATGATGATGATCATGAATTTGAAAAGAAAAAAGAAGAAGGAAAAGAAGACTTACAAGTAATGCTAGAAAGGAAAGAAAGAAAGAAAGAACAAGTGTGTGAAAAACCAAAATGATCAAGTGTGGAAATGAGGGACTAAAGGCTAGTATTTATAGGCATAATTTCACTTGAATTGATGACATGGCAAGGCCATTTGGCCGAAATTTTGAGGAGGGGAGGGGGAGGGGGACACTGATAATGCTAAAAACGAACATATATTTCATAGCATTATTCCTCAAGAAAGACAAGCTTTTAGTTGCAATTGTTCTATTTACAAGTGATATTCGTTTAAATAATAAAAGGTGAAGGCAAAAGGCAGATTCGACGAATTGAAGACGCAAACGACCAAAAAGCTCAAAAGTACAAAATACAATCAAAGAGGTTCCAATTAGTGATAAGAAACGTCTCGAAATTACAAGAGTACAAGATTCAAAACACAAAGTACAAGATATTAAATTATTCGCAAGGACGTTCGAAAATCCGGAACCGGGACCAGAGTCAACTCTCAACGCTCGACGCAACGGACTAAAAATTACAAGTTAACTATGTATATAAATATAATATAATATATAATTAATTATATAAATTATATATATATTATATTTATATAATAAACCGTCGGTAACAAAGAGCCAAAGCTGGGTGAGCTGTAATTACAAACTCCGCGACTCGCGGATTTTGAAGAGCAAAAAGGGCACGAGTCGCGGAGCTCACCTGGACTCAAATCCCTATAAAAGCAAACGCAGTTTGATCGCAAAAATATCATATAATCTATCTCTCTCTCAATATATACGTAATATATATATATATATATATATATATATATATATATATATATATATATATATATATTTATATTTTAATTTTAATTTTAATTTTAATTCTAATAATAAGGGTATGTTAGCGAATGTTGTAAGGGTGTAAGTCAAAATTCTGTCCGTGTAACGTTACGCTATTTTTAATCATTGTAAGTTATGTTCAACCTTTTTACATTAATGTCTCGTAGCTAAGTTATTATTATGCTTATTTAATCCGAAGTAATCATGATGTTGGGCTAAAAATATTAAAATTGGGTAATTGGGCTTTGTACCATAATTGGGGTTTGGATAAAAGAACGACACTTGTGGAAATTAGATTATGGGCTATTAATGGGCTTTATATTTGTTTAACTAAATGATAGTTTGTTAATTTTAATATAAAGATTTACAATTGGACGTCCCTATAAATAACCATATACACTCAATCGGACACGATGGACGGGGTATTTATATGTACGAATAATCGTTCATTTAACCGAACACGGGAATGGATTAATAGCCACTAGAATTATTAAAACAGGGGTGAAATTATGTACAAGGACACTTGGCATAATTGTTAACAAAGTATTAAAACCTTGGGTTACACTCAGTCGACATCCTGGTGTAATTATTAAACAAAGTATTAAAATCTTGTTACAGTTTAAGTCCCCAATTAGTTGGAATATTTGACTTCGGGTATAAGGATAATTTGACGAGGACACTCCCACTTTATATTTATGACTGATGGACTGATATGGACAAAAACCAGACGGGCATATTAAATAATCCAGGACAAAGGACAATTAACCCATGGGCATAAAACTAAAATCAACACGTCAAACATCATGATTACGGAAGTTTAAATAAGCATAATTCTTTTATTTCATATTTAATTTCCTTTAGTTTATATTTAATTGCACTTCTAATTATCGCATTTTTATTTATTGTTATTGTATTTAATTGCACTTTTAATTATCGTACTTTTTAATTATCGCAAGTTTATTTTATCGCACTTTTATTATTCGCAATTTCATTATCGTTATTTACTTTACGCTTTAAATTAGGTCTTTTATTTATTTAATATTTTACATTTGGTTTTAACTGCGACTAAAGTTTTAAAATCGACAAACCGGTCATTAAACGGTAAAAACCCCCCTTTATAATAATAATATTACTTATATATATATTTGTATTTTTATAAATTAAACTAATATAGCGTTAAGCTTTGATTAAAAGATTTTCCCTGTGGAATGAACCGGACTTACTAAAAACTACACTACTGTACGATTAGGTACACTGCCTATAAGTGTTGTAGCAAGGTTTAAGTATATTCATTCTCTAAATAAATAAATTTCTTGTGTAAAATTGTATCGTATTTAATAGTATTTCCTTGTAAAATTTAATAGTATTTTATACCCCTTAGTTTTAACTATCATGTATTTTTGGCGCCGCTGCCGGGGACAATCTAGCTTAAAAGCCGGAAGCGCAACGCTAATAAATATATAAAAAAAATAATTTATTTTTAGTTTACTTTTATAAAAAGACGCTTTTTTAAAAATACGTTTTAAATATTCGAAATCATAAAAAGAAAAACAAAAATATAATATTTTTAAGAGTTTGTTAAATATTTAAGTTTTATAAAGTTTCTTTATTTTTATTTTATAAAAATATAAGTTTTATTTAAATATTTTGTTTTTGTTTAAAACATAAAATCAAAAACCAAAAAAAAATTTATATATAAATCTAGTTTTAAGATTTTTATTTATAAAATTGTAACATATTTTTATTTCTATTCTAGTTTTTAAAATATAAGTTTTATTTAAATTATATAAATATTTTAATTAAATTAAAAACAGAAAAATAAAAAAATATATATAAATAAAATTACGTTGAACCTGTCAAACGAAGCAACCTGATCTGAAATTTAAATCCCCGCGACTCGAGGAGTTTTCCAGCCTCGGGCACCGCAAGTCGCGGAGCAGCCCTGACACGGGTACACAGGAACCCTAACAGCATTAATTACGGGATAATTATTATTATTATTAATTCTAAACCCTAATTAGGGTATTTTTATTATAATATTTAGTTTTAATTAGTTTATTTAGTTTTATTTAATTTAATTTAGTTTAATTAAATTATAAAATTAATAATTTTATAAAATAAATAATATAAAAATAATATTTTTATAAAAATTGTACTTTTTACAACTTTTAGTATATTTTTATATTTTGTCCCTTTTTAATTGTTTTAGCGTAATATTTGTGTTTTTCGCTAGTTTTTAGTTTTAAACTTAATTTTTTCCATAGTTATTTTTATTTATAGATTTTTAGGCTTTGTCGTAAAATCCCTTAAGTGCTTTTTCTTTAGACTAAGATCTAGGTGCTTTAGAATTTTGCGACGCCTTTTTAAATTTTAGTGCTTTTTTTTAAGTTATTGCCATTTGGGATATAGTTTTACTTGTAAGCTTTAATATTTTTAGACACCTTTTACCTATGTATCAATTATCATTCCAACTAGTAATCTCAATTTGCGATTATAATTTTAAGTTAGTGATAGTAATAAGGTTGGGTTAGTCGAGTGTTTTTAAGTTCTATAAGTCATTTCTTTTTATTTCTTATTTTCCGACGCCTTTTATTTTTCAACCCTTTTCTTTTTTCTTTTTCGACGCACTCTTTTTCTTTCTTATTTCTCGCTATTCTAGTTTTAGGACATAGATTTTTTTTTCTACTTCTTATCTAAATTTCTTAAAATTACGAAAATTTATTTTAAGTGGTTAAATTGATAGACATCAAAATTTTCTTGTTCGTAGTAATAGTTGGATTTGTACGTGGACCGGGTTATTGGAGCCAAACAGTCCTCAATTATATTGAGACCAAACGAATCCTGCCCCTCTGCTGCATCTTTTGGCTATTCGAAACGTGGGCAAAATCAGAAAAGTCTATTAATTGGATAACTTATATAATTTTTCTTTCCTTTTTAAAAACTAATAGGATATTCAGTGAATGCACCGAGCAAGACGTTCACCACCTTTTGTACGTTCACCACCTGTAACTAGATCAAGACATCTAGCTAATATTACCGCCGTTGATTTTTCTTTAGAATCGTCATCCAGTCGACCAAGTACTCCAATTCAAATTTCCGATAATCCATTTTTTGAACCCGACCTCACAATTGAGAATCCGGAGAATATTCAGGGACGATTCATAGATCCTGAACCATTAAATTTTCCTCCGGAACCACCAATTATTCAAACAGAGATTGTTGAGGAACGAACCATTAAATCAGAATCCTCTAGTGATTTCGATTCAACAAATTCAATTATGGAGAATCTAGAACCTTTAAGTATGGAAGACCGAATGAGAGCTAAACGTACTGGCCAAGGTCACGCAATTACTCATCCAGACATTAATGCGCCAGATTATGAAATCAAAGGACAAATTCTACACATGGTGACTAATCAATGCCAATTTAGTGGTGCGCCGAAGGAAGATCCAAATGAACATCTTCGTACCTTTAATAGGATCTGCACTCTATTTAAAATAAGAGAAGTTGAGGATGAACAGATATATCTCATGTTATTTCCCTGGACTTTAAAGGGAGAAGCCAAAGATTGGTTGGAATCGTTACCTGAAGGGGCGATTGATACATGGGACGTTTTAGTTGAAAAATTTCTTAAACAATTCTTTCCGGCATCTAAAGCCGTAAAACTTCAAGGAGAAATTGTTACGTTCACACAGAAACCGAATGAAACTCTATATGAGGCGTGGACAAGATTTGGAAAGTTATTAAGAGGATGTCCGCAACATGGTTTAGACACCTGTCAAATAGTACAAATATTCTACCAAGGATGCGACATCACTACAAGAAAAGACATCGATATAGCAGCTGGTGGTTCTATTATGAAGGAAACTGAAACTGATGCTTATAAAACTATTGATAACACTGCTTCCCACTCACATGAGTGGCACCAAGAAAAAGATATCGTTAGATCATCTAAAGCAGCTAGAGCCGATTCTAGCCATGACTTAGATTCCATTTCCACAAAGATAGATGTTGTGGAGAGACGAATGGAAAAGATGACTAAAGATATCCACTCAATACGAATTAGTTGTGAGCAGTGTGGAGGACCACATTTGACAAAAGATTGTCTTAGTATTGAATTAACAATGGAACAAAGAGAGAATATTTCATACATAAACCAAAGGCCTGGAAAATGTTATCAGAATAATTATCAACCGCCAAGACCGATCTACAATCAAAACCAGAATTATAACCGAAATATTCCATACAACAACCAACAAGGTCCTAGTAATCAACAAGTATCCAATAATACTTACAACCAGCACAGACCTAATTTTCAAAACAAACCACCACAAACCGATGATAAAAAGCCGAATTTAGAAGATATGATGACGAAGCTAGTTGAAACTCAAACGCAGTTTTTCACATATCAAAAACAAACCAATGAACAAAATGCTCAATCATTTAGAAATCAACAAGCTTCTATTCAAAATTTGGAACAAGAAGTAAGTAACCTAGCAAGGTTAATAGGTGAAAGAAAACCGGGAAGTCTACCTAGTGATACAAATGCTAACCCCCGGAATGAAACAGCTAAAGCCATTACCACAAGAAGTGGTACAACACTTAAACCACCTGAAATACTGATGTGTGCAGCGGGGTGTACGAAATAGTATTATATTTTACTACGAAATACGTTACAAATTACACAAGTTTTAATTATTTATTTACAAATGGGATATACCTAAACCTTGCTACAACACTATAGGCAGTGTACCTAATCGTAGAGTAGTATAGTTTTTAGTAAGTCCGGTTCGTTCCACAGGGAGCGGGCTTATTGCACACTATATTTTTAAACAACTATATTTGTACAAAATATATATAATTATATATAATAATATATAAAAGGGGGTTTACCGTTTAATGACCGGTTTGTCGATTTATATTTTAAATGAAGCGTATAGTAAATGACAATATTTAAATAACAATATAAAATAAATAACAATAATTAAAATGACAATAAATAAAAGTACGAGGAAAAATGAAATAAAATATATTATGCTTATTTAAGCTTCCGTAACCATGATGTTTGACGTTTTGATTATTTATTACCCTGGGTTAATTGTCCTTTGTCCTAGATTATTTGATAAGTCCATCTGGTTTTTGTCCATAACGGTCCATCAGTCATAAATATAAAGTGCGAGTGTCCTCGTCAAATTATCCTTATGTCCGAAGTCAAATATTCCAACTAATTGGGGACTTAAACTGTAACAAAATTTTAATACTTTGTTTAATAATTACACCAGGTTATCGACTGCGTGTAACCCAAGGTTTTAATACTTTGTTATCAATTATGCCAAGTGTCCTTGTACATAATTTCACCCCTGTTTTAATAATTCTAGTGACTATTAATCCATTTCCGTGTCCGATTAAATGAACTATTATTCGTACATATAAATACCCCGCCCATCGTGTCCGATCGAGTGTATATGGTTATTTATAGGGACGTCCAATTGTAAATCTTTATATTAAAATTAACAAATTATCATTTAGTTAAACAAATATAAAGCCCATTAATAGCCCATAGTCTAATTTCCACAAGTGTCGTTCTTTTGTCCAAACCCCAATTATGGTACAAAGCCCAATTACCCCGTCTTTAATATTTAGTCCAACATCATGATTACTTTGGCTCAAATAAGCATAATAATAACTTAAGTACGAGACATTAATTTAAAAAGGAGAACATAACTTACATTGAGTATTTATCGCGTAGTGCTACACGGACAGAATTTCGACTTCAAAAACCCGTAAAATAACCTTTACATAACCCGAACTAATCTAATATAAAACTACCCTATACTATATATATATATATATATATATATATATATATATATATATATATATATATATATATATATATATATATATATGTATATATATATATATTATATATTTATTTATTATTTATTACAGAGTATTATTATTATTATTTAAATTTTTTTATATATTAAAATCGAACGAATGCATGGCCTTTTATAGGCAATTTGATTTCTGACAGCTCCGCGAGTCGTGGAGTTTTATGCCTGCAAACTCCGCGAGTCGTGGAGTTTGAAAATCCAGCTCACAAACTTTTGGCTCCTAGCTTGTCGACATAATAAATATATAAATATAAAATATAAATAATTAATATAATTATTTATATATTATATTATATTCTTGTGCATAGTTGACTTGTAATTTTTGGTCCGTTGCGTCGGGCGTTGATAGTTGGCTCAGGTCCCGGTTCCGGATTTTCGAACGTCCTTGCGTACAATTTAATATCTTGTACTTTGCGTTTTGTAACTTGTACTCTTGTCATTTTTAGACGTTTTTCATCAATAAATTGAACCTTTTGAATTGTATCTTGAACATTTGAGCTTTTTGGACGTTTGTATCTTCAAATCTTCATTTTCGCCTTTTGTCTTCGCACTTATTTATTTAAACAATTACAATGAAAATATAATACAATTACATATGAAAACCTATTATTTAGGAGGGATATTGCTATGAAATATATATACCTTTTTAGCCTTATCAAATACCTGTAACTTCTGATGAAGCTATTCCTACTCCACAAAAACGACAACCTGATCAAGATAAGGAAAAAGAACCGGTAGTTGAAAAGGTTAATGAAGATAACACAGCTAAGGATAAACGTTATGTTAAACCATACCAACCACCACTTCCTTACCCAAGTAAAATGAAAAAAGAGAAACTTGAAGCCGAGCAATCCAAATTCTTGGATATGTTTAAACAGATAAATGTAAATCTTCCTTTCATTGATGTGATTTCAGGAATGCCTAGATATGCTAAATTCTTGAAAGATCTGATCACGAATAGAAAGAAAATGGAAGAACTCTCGGCTGTTACTATGAACGCTAATTGTTCAGCAGTGCTGTTGAATAAGATACCAGAAAAATTATCTGATCCAGGAAGTTTCACAATTCCATGTTTTCTAGGTAGTCTTAGTTCAATAGAAGCATTGGCAGACTTAGGTGCTAGTATAAATTTAATGCCGTATTCACTATATGCTAAACTAGACCTTGGAGAATTGAAACCAACAAGAATAAGCATACAACTAGCCGATCGATCAATAAAATATCCTAGAGGGATAATGGAGAACATGCTAGTTAAAGTTGGTACTTTAGTATTTCCAGTAGATTTTGTTGTTCTGGACATGGAAGAAGATTCTCAAGTTCCTCTCATATTAGGAAGACCATTCGTAAACACGGCTAAAGCAATGATAGACGTGTTTGGTAAGAAATTGACCCTAAGTATAGAGGACGAGAGTGTTACCTTTTCAGTTGATAGAGCAATGCAACAACCGCAATCTACAGATGATACATGCTATTATATTCAAACTATAGACTCACATGCAGAATTGTTAGAAGAATTTCCAGAATTACAAGGAACAGGAGAATGTTCTTTAGGAGAAGGTAATGAACCAATTGATGAAGCTGAAATGTTAGCTACACTAATAGCTAATGGATATGAACCAACAACAGAAGAAATTCAAATGCTAAAAGAAGAAGACATATATCGATATAAATCATCGATAGAAGAACCACCGAAATTAGAGTTAAAGCCACTTCCAAACCATTTGGAATACGCTTATTTACATGGTGAATCTGAATTACCTGTAATAATATCGTCTTCTCTTACTGAAAATGAGAAATCACAACTCATTTCTGTGTTGAAAGCTCATAAACCAGCCATTGCATGGAAGATTCATGATATTAAAGGAATAAGTCCTTCGTATTGCACACATAAAATCCTTATGGAAGAAGGTCATAAAACGTATGTGCAACGCCAATGAAGACTAAATCCAAATATGCAAGATGTAGTTAAAAAAGAAACTATTAAACTGCTAGACGCAGGTCTAATTTATCCAATCTCTGATAGTCCATGGGTAAGCCCAGTTCAATGCGTGCCTAAGAAGGGTGGCATGACTGTCATTACAAATGAGAAAAATGAGCTTATTCCTACTAGGACTGTAACAGGATGGCGTGTTTGTATTGATTATAGAAAATTAAATGACGCCACCAGAAAATATCACTTTCCCTTGCCTTTTATTGATCAAATGTTGGAAAGATTAGCCGGAAATAGTTACTAATGTTTTCTTGATGGATTTTTCGGATATTTTCAAATTCCAATAGCACCCGAAGATCAAGAGAAAACCACATTCACGTGCCCTTATGGTACTTTTGCTTACAAACGCATGCCATTTGGACTTTGAAACACCCCTGCAACCTTTCAAAGGTGCATGATGGCGATTTTTCACGACATGATAGAAGAATGCATGGAAGTTTTCATGGATGACTTTTCAGTCTTCGGTGATACATTTGAATCATGTCTAGTTAATCTGGAACGAATGCTTATTAGATGCGAACAATCAAATCTAGTACTTAATTGGGAGAAATGCCATTTCATGGTTAAAGAAGGCATCGTTTTTGGACATAAAATTTCAAAAGAAGGAATTGAAGTGGATAGAGCTAATGTAGATGTAATTGCTAAACTTCCACATCCCACCAATGTTAGAGGAGTTAGGAGTTTTCTAGGGCATGCCGGTTTTTACCGACGTTTCATAAAAGATTTTTCTAAAATTGCCACTCCTATGAATAAACTCCTAGAAAAAGATGCTCCATTCATCTTTTCAGATGAATGCATCAAATCTTTTAATATTCTTAAAGAGAAACTCACTAATGCGCCGATCATGATAACACCAAATTGGAATCTACCGTTTGAACTTATGTGCGATGCAAGTGATTTTGCAATGGGAGCCGTTTTAGGACAAAGGATTGAAAAACGATTTCAACCTATATATTATACTAGTAAGACATTACAAGGAGCACAAACGAACTATACAACTACTGAAAAAGAACTCCTTGCTATTGTCTTTGCTTTTGACAAATTTCGTTCATATCTCGTTCTAGCAAAAACGGTGGTCTATACCGACCATTCTGCTCTTAGATACCTATTTTCGAAACAAGATGCCAAACCAAGATTAATCCGTTGGATCTTACTCTTACAATAGTTCGATATTGAAATCCGAGATAAAAGAGGAGCAGAAAATCTCGCCGCTGATCATCTTTCTCGTCTTGAAAATCCCGAATTAGAAGTTCTAAATGAATCGGCCATACAAGACAACTTTCCTGATGAATATCTATTGAAGATAGATTATAATGAAATTTCATGGTTTGCAGACTATGCAAACTACTTAGTATGTGGATTCCTTGAAAAAGGATTGTCGTACCAAAAATGAAAGAAATTCTTCAATGATATAAAACACTATTTCTGGGAATTATGGGCCAGATGGAATAATACGCCGATATATATATTTATATTTTAATTTTAATTTTAATTTTAATTCTAATAATAAGGGTATGTTAGCGAATGTTGTAAGGGTGTAAGTCAAAATTCTGTCAGTGTAACGCTACGCTATTTTTAATCATTGTAAGTTATGTTCAACCTTTTTACATTAATGTCTCGTAGCTAAGTTATTATTATGCTTATTTAATTCGAAGTAATCATGATGTTGGGCTAAAAATATTAAAATTGGGTAATTGGGCTTTGTACCATAATTGGGGTTTGGACAAAAGAACGACACTTGTGGAAATTAGACTATGGGCTATTAATGGGCTTTATATTTGTTTAACTAAATGATAGTTTGTTAATTTTAATATAAAGAGTTACAATTGGACGTCCCTATAAATAACCATATACACTCAATCGGACACGATGGGCGAGGTATTTATATGTACGAATAATCGTTCATTTAATCGGACACGGGAATGGATTAATAGCCACTAGAATTATTAAAACAGGGGTGAAATTATGTACAAGGACACTTGGCATAATTGTTAAAAAAGTATTAAAACCTTGGGTTACACTCAGTCGACATCCTGGTGTAATTATTAAACAAAGTATTAAAATCTTGTTACAGTTTAAGTCCCCAATTATTTGGAATATTTGACTTCGGGTATAAGGATAATTTGACGAGGACACTCGCACTTTATATTTATGACTGATGGACTGTTATGGACAAAAACCAGACGGACATATTAAATAATCCAGGACAAAGGACAATTAACCCATGGGCATAAAACTAAAATCAACACGTCAAACATCATGATTACGGAAGTTTAAATAAGCATAATTCTTTTATTTCATATTTAATTTCCTTTATTTTATATTTAATTGCACTTCTAATTATTGCATTTTTATTTATTGTTATTGTATTTAATTGCACTTTTAATTATCGTACTTTTTAATTATCGCAAGTTTATTTTATCGCACTTTTATTATTCACAATTTCATTATCGTTATTTACTTTACGCTTTAAATTAAGTCTTTTATTTATTTAATATTTTACATTTGGTTTTAACTGCGACTAAAGTTTTAAAATCGACAAACCGGTCATTAAACGGTAAAAACCCCCCTTTATAATAATAATATTACTTATATATATATATATATATATATATATATATATATATATATATATATATATATATATATATATATATATATATATATATATATATATATATATATATATATATATATATATATATTTGTATTTTTATAAATTAAACAAATATAGCGTTAATCTTTGATTAAAAGATTTTCCCTGTGGAACGAACCGGACATACTAAAAACTACACTACTGTACGATTAGGTACACTGCCTATAAGTGTTGTAGCAAGGTTTAAGTATATCCATTCTCTAAATAAATAAATTTCTTGTGTAAAATTGTATCGTATTTAATAGTATTTCCTTGTAAAATTTAATAGTATTTTATACCCCTTAGCTTTAACTATCAGACACCACTTTGCTTTTTGGATAATGGTTGTCTAAAGCATGTACTTATGCTAGAATCCTATGTGACAATATGGATAATCCTTATCCATATGGCTAGTATGACTCACTAATTAATTTTTTTATTTATTTATTTATTATTATGGGTCACTAGTAATATTACTTAGGCTAATTAATTGGGTCACTAGCTAGAGTAGGGTGGGCTTGAGCCCGACAAGGTAGAAGGTCAAACAAGACTAATTATTGGGCTCTAGCAATTAAATAAATAAAATTAAGCATCCAAAGGCCCAAGTAATTATTATTATAAAATAATAATTAATATTTCGTTGTCCAAATATTCCGGTTCCGAAAAAAGTCAAATGTGCGCGCAGTCCGCGGTTTATTCGTAACGGCAAGTAACACTAACGGTTATAAAGCATCCGGTGGACAAGTTAAGCATTCTACATACACCAAGGCACGTTTTAATGTATATATGAATATAAAACACGTGTGCCAGGGTTCCGGAGTAATAAAGTAACACAGTACGCACAAATACGCAGTTTCGCAAAAACACAAGGCACAAAAGCAAGTCGAAAAAGCCGGGTCGTTACAGCCCAAGCTGAAGGCTTCAGTGGGAAGTTGGAGGCTTCACATGTCGGTGAATCCTTTTGTAATTTTAACGTAGTCCGCAAGTAGATAAACACATAACCGTCTTAGGTCAGGCCGGCAGCTTCAGGGTCAAGCCGGCAGCTTCACAGATCCCGCAATCTTTTTGATTTCGTTTCCATTTTTAGCTTTTTCTTGGGCTTTAAGTACACGAAACAGTTTTAAAGCCAGCGGCGTCAGTTGAAAGTCGGCTGCTTCAATGATTCTGGCATTTTCTGCAGGGATTTGGTACTTTCTGGAATTTTGTCACCAAGCCGGCGGCTTCAGGATGTGGCTTCATCTTAATTTCTGCAGTTTTTACTTTTTTTTAATCTTGTTTGATACATAACTTCAATAAAATCATTAGAATTACCTTTTCCCCCATTTTATCCATTTTAGCGTGTTTTAGGATTAAAATGACTTTAAAATACTAAGATAAATCCTTAAAATGTTATCAAAATTCTATATAATTTAGGAGTTATCATTTGGGCTTTAAATTGGAATTTTAAGAGCATTTCCAATTAAAACAACAACTAAAATAGAATGAAGTATCAATGATGCAAGAAGTTGTTTCAGTGTTTTGTACTCTACATTACATATTTGTATACAGAACACTATCATGAAAGCATCCTTTTGGTTCTTGCTTCATTAAAAATAAAATAAAATTGTATTGGCGTAATTGCATACATAATTTACCGCATTTTTGTTGCTTTTGTTTTAATTCTTGGAATCCACGTATATGAATGCATTTTCATATTTAATATCTTCAGTTTGATCCTCTATAAAATCTCAAAGATTCAAACATAATTATAGTTACCTTACAATATTGAATATGCTTACCGATCGAACATGTATTTGAATACATGTCTGTGTGATGACCCGGGAATTTCCGACCAAATTTAAACTTAATCTTTATATGATTTCGATACGATAAGCAAAGTATGTAATGTTGAGTCTAGAGAACATTGGAACGATGTTCATATATTCAATTGACCTTCGACTGCTCTCGACGATTCACGAACAATTAATTGTAAATAGATATGTGTATGTATATATAAATAATAATTCGAAATATAATTTGAAGTATTATATGTTGTTGTTATTAAAAATTAATAAAATAAAAATAGGGTATTATAATAATTATTATTTAAAATATATCCATATATATAAATAAAGTATGTTGAAAATAAATATTTAATGATTGTAATACTCGTTTGATGTCCCGATTGATATTAAGCAAGTTTAATTCAAACTTATATGATTTTAAAATAAACGGTGATCCGAAAATGAGTTATATAAGTTATAGTCTTATTAAAAGTATATTTAGGATTTAATTATTTAATTTTAACACTTTTTATATTTTACTCATAAATGAGAGAGACAGTTGATGTACTTTTTATTTATTAAATTAATGACTAAATTTTATACCATAATGACCTAATTAAATAAAGACATTTAATTTAAAAATTTGGAATTTTTCTGAAGACTTTTATCCGCCACTGATTAACAACGGGGTATGAAATATATCTACTGTCGGTAGAATCAGCCAAAATCAATGCTGCTTTACTGTTTTAAATTGCAATTCACGATTCTTAAAACAATGATTCTAACTTTATTATTAAAGTTATGTGGTCACTGTTTTTGTATTTTTAACTCCACTTGTTTAATTATTTCTTCACTTTACTGCTTTATGTTATACTGAGTTGTCTAACCTATCTACTCTATTTATTCTACCCTTCTTTCTATCTAATATATATATATGTACATAAAATAATACAGATGCAAGATAACATAATTAAAACATCATCGATCACTCTTTTCTCTATGTCAACCATCACTAATCATCATCTCCATCAAACTTATTATCACCATCGAATCCCATCATCTTCGAGTGTGTTTTTGTTTCATGTTACAACACCATCGATCAATACATTCAACAAATCACAAAAACTCTCACACACCTTCGGTTCTTACTATAAACGAATCATCACCATGAACCACTTCATCACCTCGATCACCTTTATCATAGCCACCTTGCACCATCCTTGACACCATCTCATCGAGAATCCACCATCGAAACCATCTTTCACCACTTTCACCAATTAACCTCCTTCTTCACCATGGTTATACTCGTTTGAACAAACCCACCACTATCAACACCTTTGATCACTAGTAACCCATCACAATAACACCTTTTTTTTAACTGCATTGTTTCTGTTTTACTAGCCTTCTACAATCATCAAACAAATAGCCACCATGAATTGTTGTGGTGTTACGCTGCTGCTAATACCTTGCTTTTATTTCTGTTTCTCATTGAAAACCACCAACCTCCATCACAACCGTCGTCTTAGAACCACCAAGGAAACCCACTTCTAATTTTCTTATTAAGTATCTTTCATGTATTCGATGGCCATCACAACCACAACCATTTTTTTCACTTCTCTTTCTTTGGATCACCAATACCACACCCATTTAATCACCACTACAGTCACCTGTCACCAACAACTGCTGCTACTGGCAGCTAGTTTCCTGTTTTTTTTTATTGTTTTAAAACAATAACGATGATGAAATAATAAAGTAAAAATGATGATACTGTAGTGTAAAGATGGTGATGTTAAGAGTTAGTAATTATGGTTGAATTTGTCCACAATTTAAAGCTTTGTTAAATTGAATGTACGGAAGAATCCTATGTAGAAGTTATCAAAATTCAAGACAAAATGTTGTGCTTGTGGGACACACACTACAACTCCAAGGTCGAAGTTTTTTTTTTTTTTTTTTTCCTTTTGAAGATCCCTGTACGACATTCCATATGTATCTGATATGGATCTATTCAAACAAGTCATGCTATTATTTTGTTGGGCCTGGGCTACCGAATTACTAGAAGATCAAATAAGCCCAACATCATATTTTGTGAGATATTAGGCCATTAAAAAATGGCCCATTAAGTGGCCCATTACATCACCACACATCACTAAAACGATTTCTATTACTCTGTATTCTTATTTCTGTTTTTTATTTTGTCGAGCAAGGAGATATTACAGAGTAAAGAGATATTAATAAAGATGATGGGATTAATATCGATGATGACAAAAAATTGATGAAAATGATAATTATGTGATACTAGAAAATCATGATGGTAACGATTAACGATTTAATGATGATAACGAATACGGTTTAAGGATGATGAAGATGATGATGATTAAGAGAGTATGGTGATGATTTAAGTCATAGGTTGATGATGATGAATGATGATATATGATACATGATATGAAACATAAATAATAATATTGGGTTTAAGTGACAAGGTGCTGATTAGGTTGTGATCATGATAATTATTATGATGAGGGTACATTCAAGTAGGATGACGATGATGGTATATGAATGATGATGAAACAAAAAGATGGGTTAAATATATATGGAATCTGATTTAACTTAAAAAGACTGAAACGATTCAATGGTTTGAGATGTTAGAGAGTGAGCGAGGTCGCGGGTTCAAGCCTGAGTTGTGACGTTTTTCTTTTGAAGCTTTTAAGGTAGTTTTAATAGTTAATATTATTATTATTATTATTATTATTATTATTATTATTATTATTATTATTATTATTATTATTATTATTATTATTATTATTATTATTATTTTTATTATTAATATTATTATTAGTATCATTTTTATTAAAAACTATCGTTTTTATTAAAGGTATCATCTTTATTATTATTATCAAAAGTATCATTTTCATTAAAATTAATATTTTTAATACCATTATTATTGTTTTGACATTAATACCATTATTTTTATATTATTAATAATAGTATCAATATTATTATCATAATAACTATTATTATTATTATTATTATTATTATTATTATTATTATTATTATTATTATTATTATTATTATTATTATTATTGTAAAATGAAACAACCTTTTATTTATTATTATTATCAATATTATTTTATCAAGTAATTATTAGATATATAAAACCATATTTACTACACATGACATAATTTTATTAATATTTTTATAATAAATATTAATGAATATAAGTAATTAGGTTATTAATGAAGCACCTAATTAAAATAACAATTAAATCACTAATAATATATAAATTTGTTCGATTACCATTATATGTGTTAATATATATATATATATATATATATATATATATATATATATATATATATATATATATATATATATATATATATAAATGATATAGGTTCGTGAATCCGAGGCCAACCCTACATTTTGTTCAATGACGTCATATGTATTTCTACTACGAAATACAGTATAGTGAGTTTCATTTGCTCTCTTTTTAAATGATTTTGCAATATATATTTTTGGGACTGAGAATACATGCGCTACTTTTATAAATGTTTTATGAAATAGACACAAGTAATCGAAACTACATTATATGGTTGAATGATCGAAGCCGAATACGCCCCTTTTGCTTGGTAACCTAAGAATTAGTAAACCGATCTACTAATTGACGCGAATCCTAAAGATAGATCTATTGGGCCGAACGAACCCCATCCAAAGTACCTGATTCTTAAGTACTTCGATGTTGTTTTTATCATGTCCGAAGGATTTCCCGGAATGATAGGGGATATTCTTATATGCATCTTGTTAATGTCGGTTATCAGGTGTTCACCATATGAATGATTATTTTTGTCTCTATGCATGGGACGTATGTTTATGAGAAACGGAAATATGAAATCTTGTGGTCTATTAAAATTATGAAATGATTATTTATGATAAACTATTGAACTCACCAACCTTTTGGTTGACACTTTAAAGCATGTTTATTCTCAGGTATGAAAGAAATCTTCTGCTGTGCATTTGCTCATCTTAGAGATATTACTTGGAGTCATTCATGACATATTTCAAAAGACGTTGCATTCGAGTCGTTGAGTTCATCAAGATTATTATTAAGTCAATTATAGATAGATATATTATGAAATGGTATGCATGCCGTCAACTTTCAATGTAATGAAAGATTGTCTTTTCAAAAACGAATGCAATGTTTGTAAAATGTATCATATAGAGGTCAAGTACCTCGCGATGTAATCAACTGTTGTGAATCATTTATAATCGATATGGACTTCGTCCGGATGGATTAGGACGGGTCTCTTCAGTTGGTATCAGAGCATTGGTCGTAGAGAACCAGAAATTTGCATTAGTGTGTCTTATCGAGTTTGTTAGGATACATTAGTGAGTCTGGACTTCGATCGTGTCTGCATGTCAAAAGTTTTGCTTATCATCCTTAAAGTCTAGACACGTCTTACTGCCTCTATTGCATAGACAGTGTATAGATAAATTCATATCTTAGCGTATCTGTTATTGTTACCTTTACCTGACAGCTTCCGTAGATTCCTCCGTAACTTATGGGATTTTAGTATTATATATGCATATGTAAATTATGTATTGCAGAGTACTAATCTACATCCTATAATCTATTTCTTATCAAAAATCCTTCATCTGATCGTACGAGATGTATCCCTCAACCAGTTCGAGTCCCTCAGATTTCGATAGCTATTCCAATAGTTATTCCGACAGCTATACCGACATGGATGTTCACCTAAGCTCCGGAAGCAGCGTCACCAGAATGAATCAACCAATCAGCCATCCTTAATTCATCTGATGGGTTCGTAGTCTATTTAATCATTGGAGGCAAGAAGAAGGTAATCCCTTCCACCAACTAAATTCACCTTTTGGCGAAAAACCTGATGCACTTACCGGCGAACTAGTCCGAAACACCATTTTCACCTCATTTCCCGAATATCTCACCATGATTATATAATCTCACAAATTCTAAACCTTATTCACCCACTCGTTCCAACCGACAATCATCCTGGAATAATAGAAGAAGTCAACGAGCTTCGCGCTCGAGTAATCAATTTGGAAAACATGGTGTAAAATTTACCAGCTTCAGCAACATCACCGGCACCAACAGATAATAGAAGAAATCTTCTGCTGTGCATTTGCTCATCTTAGAGATATTACTTGGAGTCATTCATGACATATTTCAAAAGACGTTGCATTCGAGTCGTTGAGTTCATCAAGATTATTATTAAGTCAATTATAGATAGATATATTGTGAAATGGTATGCATGCCGTTAACTTTCGATGTAATGAAAGATTGTCTTTTCAAAAACGAATGCAATGTTTGTAAAATGTATCATATAGAGGTCAAGTACCTCGCGATGTAATCAACTGTTGTGAATCGTTTATAATCGATATGGACTTCGTCCGGATGGATTAGGACGGGTCTCTTCAGTCTGATTGCAATGGATTAGCGTTTAAGGACTTATGTTCAAAGAACATACATGTAACTGTAAATGTAGCTTTAGATATGTTAGTATTCGAGTATTCAAAACATGATCTACAATGACGAAGATTAGGGTTTGTATTTATAATGAAACCTAAATCCTGAATATCCTAATTAAGCCTGGAATATCCATAACTACTTTTCATAATAACCAGGCATTAAAGTATGAAAGAATCTTAACTGAATAAGGAAAAGATCTTAATCGTGTGCGCAAAGCAAAGATGCATTGTACGCCTTACCACGTGCTAATATAAATTAGCACGTGACTTAGGATGCATTTGATAAAACTGAAAAATTCAGCGCTGAATGATTCATAATCTGAATGAAGTTCTTTCTGAATGACAATAACCTTTTTAATAATAATTTTGAACGAATAATTTGAATGATATAATATTAATTACCCAATTAACCTTTAACATGATGTAATTATATAATAAGGGTGCTTTTGATAAAACTGAATGATTTAACACTGAATAATTCAGAACTTTGAATGGTTCAAAGGCTCTGAATCAGTATCATTCTGAATGAAGTTTCATAGTTTGATAACAATTCTAAATCAAAACTCTGGATGACATATAATTACGGTTTTAACCTTGTGTATCATTTAGTGCTAAATATATAAAATATTTTTAATCTGTTCAAAACTAAATTATTTGAGTACACCTTTAAAATACAAACGTTAAATAAAATATAATAATGCATATATGTTACTTAAAATAAATAAGCTATAATTTTTTTATTTTTTGAGAAGTAACAATATATATTAATATAATTAGAGTATTAAACTAGCTGGAACCATGAGCCAAAACATCTTGGGATATGACACACAACCAGCAACTATCCATGCTTATCTTTTTTTGTCTATTGGAAAGCCATTGGAAACTATTCTCTAGCTCGAAACTTTTATCGAGTCGAAAGTCATTAGAAAATTTGATCGAATCGAGGTCAATACCTCTTCTATCGAGCTCGAAACATACCGGAAGTCTCTTGCGTTTAATCCTCCATATGAAAGATGTTTAATCGTCGACCTTGAACGCGCTGATTAATCCCATTCCAATTGAAATAGCCATTTGAACTTGCATTCTAGCTGAATATCTAAACATTCATAGAAGAAATTCAAATATTAAACAAATGATCATAAGTACAACTTCTTCCTCAAAATCCATTTACAACCTGTAAAACATAATTATATCACATGAGCATATATAATCCATGAACAATAGCACCCAGTAGTTAGCATATTATTATTATTATTATTATTATTATTATTATTATTATTATTATTATTATTATTATTATTATTATTATTATTATTATTATTATTATTATTATTATTATTATTATTATTATTATTATTATTATTATTATATTATTATTATTATTATTATTATTATTATTATTATTATTATTATTATTATTATTATTATTATTATTATTATTATTATTATTATTATTATTATTATTAAAATCAAAATTAAAAATAACTTAAAAAACAGAGGGTAAAACCTAACTTATATGTATCTTTAAATCAACTAACCAAATCTTTAGTATTGTACGTGGATTATAGATATGTTTACCATCATGAATGTTGGTAGAAGAAGAATAAAAATTATGTGCATAGATATAGGATGTGTGCGTGTGTATATTATATACATTATAGTAAAAGAGAATAAAAAATTAGGCCTTAAAAGTTAGAGATTGTAAGGATGAGATAAATTTATCTGGTGAAAAGGTCAATCAATTAAGAAAAGGTCAATCGATTAAGAAGAAAGAAGAAGGAAGCAGAGATGAGAGATGAGGAGCAGATACAAATGAAAAACAAAAGGGGTATGAGAGGAATCGTGTAGGTACTTAATAGTTCAAAGTGAATTTGGGAGGGGAACGATTCAGAGGTTTTTTTCTTCTCGTTCAGTACAGGCCCTCATTCAGAGACACAAATCAAACACTTTGATTCAGTAGCCCCATTCAGAAGCAAACAAACACACCCTAAGTGTTATTGATATAATTTAAAGAGAATATTACATTCACGTGTTTTAACAGGTAAGAGATAATTCCAGCTCTAAATAGTTCAGCAATAAATGCTGACCATTCAACACCATATGTCATTCAAATGTCAAAACAAACACATTGAAAGTTGAATGGTTCATCATTCAGCGATGAACCATTAAATTAAGAGGTAAACAAACGCACCCTTAGTGAGTAAGCGACTAGCATGCACAAGCACGTGATACACACAAGCGTTTAAAGCAAAAGTACGTGTATCATTACATATAGGAGATATCTCATCAACCTTTTTCTAAAATGAAACATAAATCAAATTAGTAAAGATTTTAATTAATTAGTCCACATGACATAATTTATCGAACTATTTGACACTAACAATTGAACACGACTCTAACTAATATTCTGTTAATCTTAGAATAAACACCATGCAATATTAACATTGATACAAAAGAAACCAAACTAACGTCTTCGAACTTTACAAATCTTGAACTATATCGAAAGTAATTCTCCTAACTGCATTTGATGTCGTGAACTTTTGTGACCATCTGATAGAGAATGCGAACAAGATCGGAGCAAAGAAAAACGAATAAAGTAATCTGTGTGTGACCGAAGTAGCAAGTTATCAAACAAGTTAATCATTGACCAAAGAAATCGAGTGAAGTAGTTTCGTTGACCCATATGTCCAATCATATTACAACTTTATTTATTATTCATGCTATCTTTTGGATCTCATGAATGATTGTTAATTTGTTATATGAATCAATAATGATAAATAGTTAATGTCTTTCCTGTTCTAGGAGTGGGGGTGTTGTTTTCATCTTCTGAGTGCGAACTTTAATACTTACGTTTTCTGAAACGGCAATATGTATTAAAAAAAGACCCTTAGTAAGGCACTAGGAGAGCCCGAAAACAATTACAGAGCGAACCCGAAGGCTATTACATTGGCTTTTTTAGCCAATCGATCCAAGAAACATTAGATCTACCCCTATTACGAACCCAATTAAACGAAAAATTACAAATTGAATCAAAACCAAACTCTTTTAAGTTCAAGAGGATTAAACATTGCCAAGTTACGCGTCTTCCAAATGTGCCATAGGAGGCAAGAAACGATCACGTAGACAACGTTTTTAGAACTCGAAGCAACCTGCCAATTTGAGAACCAACACCGCCACTCTCCCCAATTTTTGAAAACAGGAAGCTGCATTTGTAACCAAGAAGCAACTTTGCGCCAAATGTCTTGCGCAAAGCGACACCCGAATAAGACATGGTCTAGACTCTCGACCTGGTGATCGCATAACACACATCCGATCCTTTCTAAATCCAAACCCCTCGATGAAAGATTTGTTAGTTTTTATTTTTGATATGGTTACTTTGTGAAGGATGTTATCCCACATAGATGGGAGGAGAAAGTTGGAGGTAGGTGACTTGGTTATAAAAGAAGGGATAAGTCTTCATTCCAATTTGCACCAATCAATACACTTTAAGTATTTGATTATTTCTTTCTTTCTTACCCTTGTTTGAGAGTTGTATTAGTTAAATATTTTGGAGAGTGTAGTTGGCTTAAGAGAGTCGTCTATATCATTGTAACAATTTGTGATATAGTGTATTTCTTTCTTTGGGGGCCGGTAGTTTTTCTCCTGTTTTGGAGTTTCCACGTTAAATCTTGTGTTGTGTATTGTTCTTATTTCTTTACTGTTATTGTTGGGCTGGGTGGTGGGAATTAGTGAGACCGTAATTTCCCAACAACTGGTATCAGAGCGTCAGGTTTGACGGGGGTCTCGGTTATAGGAGTCGGAGTATGCTCTGTGGTTGCCACGGGAGTGGATCATCCACATCAGAAACGAGTTCTATTGATCGTATAGGGTATCTGGTTAGACAATATATTTTCTGATTCGGAGTAAGTGGTGTCTAGAATTTGTAGTGGACCGGGTGTTGGATTTTCCAATTTAACGGATCATGTGCGCCACTCCACTACATCTGTCGGCCAGTCGAAACGTGAGCAAAATCAGAGAAAGTGTTGTTTATAGGATACGAATACGATGTCGAAGTTCAGTCCAATGAGGTTTGATGTAGAGAAATTTGATGGGAGGATCAATTTTGGCTTATGGCAGGTTCAAGTCAATGATGTGTTGATTCAGTCCGGGTTACACAAGGCATTGAAGGGTAAACACACCCTTGTTCCTGGCAGTGATTCTAGCAGTAAGTTCGATGAAGAAGAATCGGATGATATGGATTTAAGGGCAGCAAGTGCGATTCGTTTGTGTCTTGCAAAGAACGTGCTTGCAAATGTGCACGGGTTATCAACGGCAAAGGAGCTTTGGGTTAAACTAGAGCAGTTGTACCAGGGCAAGGGCATCTCAAATCGGTTGTGTCTTAAAGAACAATTTCATACTTTGCGTATGGATGGGGGTTCAAAGATTTCAGATCATCTGAGCATTTTGAATGGTATTGTTTCGGAACTTGAAGCTATTGGAGTTAAAGTGGATGATGAAGATAAAGCTTTGAGGTTGATATTATCTTTGTCATCATCTTATGAACACATGAAACCTATTTTGATGTATGGGAAGAAAACTCTGAAGTTTGAAGACGTTACTAGCAAGCTCTTATCCGAGGAGAAAAGACTGGAAGGTAACGGGGTCTCGTCATCAGGAGATACGTTAGTGTTGTGTTCGGATAGGCGAAAGAGAAACTCTGGGAAGAATCTGGTATGCTGGAGGTACAGGAAGACTGGGCATGTAAGGGTTAATTGTCCAGGTGGAGCTAATTCGGTAAATGGCTCTAAAGGCGCTAATGAGTCTCCGTTGTTACGGAGAGTGACGAATTCCTCTGAAGTCACACCATCCTCATGGTGTGTCCGCGCCACCGTGGTAAGGGATGTTCGTTAGCGGTTCCACAATTACACATTGGCATTGGTTTGGCGTTGATGCAGGTTGTGTGGTGGAAACTGATGTTGTAGCTGATGAGACTTTTGGGAAAGCCAAACAGGGAAGTTGCACCATAAAGTTTCAGCTGGTTGTTCAACAACATGTGCCGAGGTGAAATGCTTGGAATGTGATATTCTAAGTGCTATACTCTTAATGGTGGAGTATGTTAATTCTTGTGTAACAACCCAACCCGTTAACCAACCAAAAACGCGGAATAAAAAAATAAATTAAAACTGATCTGGAGGGTGCGCGGCGCGCACCACTGCCTGTGCGCGGCGCGCACAAGGCCTGAGACAGTTCTGATCAAAATGTCCATTTTTTCGCGAAAAGATCTTCGACTTCCCGACAATTTTAGACCAAACGCTTTTCACAACAATTTATATTAGTTAAAACTAACGCGTTCCAATAATAAAATGAGTTTTACGAGACCGGGCTCACATCGGCCGTTTTACGACTTTCGTACAAAATACAAGTTTTCGACCACATGACTTTTAACACAAAATAAAGACCGAGCATGGCGATTGGGGATACGCTACCCAATCCTAATCAATCCAAAAGCAAGATCTTCTAAAGCAACTATGCAAGTCCTCTAATCCTCGCGCTTACCCGAGCCACCATCCGCATGCAATCTATAAAAAGAGTCAACAACGAGAGGGTAAGCTAACGCTTAGTGAATGATAATATACTACATACATATATATGTATAAAATGAATACGCCACACAAATATCAAATACCGCATACCGAACAACCAAGCATAAAGGCAAGCTAGTCTAGGCGTACCGTACAAACACTAAGCACGAGCTAAGATACAACAACAAAAATATAAGTTCACCAACGACGATGTGAACCACGCCAAATAGCTACACCCAGAGGGTTAGCTACAACACAACAATACATTAATATATAACAATATAAACGAACAAGGTTAACACCTTAACCCAATACCGAGAACCAAATACCACAATGAAGATTGGCCGAACTACACGAGCCTTAGTAATCCGAAACCACACGAGATTACTATTTTCACAACATCGAGGTTGGCCGAACTACACGAGCCTTAGTAATCCGAAACCACACGAGATTACTACCTCAATAAGATGACCGAACTACACGAGTCATCGTGAATCCGAATACACACGTGATTCACTTCTCAACATTAAACCCTTCGCCATTGGGGTTATATCAACCACATCACAACCACGTGTGATAATGTACACGCGAACGCGTACTTCGCCAAAGATGGTCAACCAAAACGCACAACCGTGCCAATTGGACTCATACAAAAGTCCATCAAATCCATCTATATGTGAAGTGAGCTCTATAGCCGAGAATCACTTCACCCGACCCGCACCCATCCTACACATACATATGCACATAGGATATTAACACTCACCTTGTCGCCTTGATGAATGCTTCCAAGTAAACCGCAACTCGCCAATGGAAAGTACCTATTCCATTATCACAAATTCAACAACACACTTAGATTGGATTTACAAACCAACCCAATTTGACACTTAGTGCAAATTCGACCCAAATGCACTTCCAAGTACAAACCGCGCCCAAAATTAACCAATAATCACTAACATAAGTGAGAATGGTCCTAACACGCCAATTAAACCCGAACACAAGTGTTAAACACTTACAAATCTCCAAATTGCCCATAAACCCTAATTTTGACCCATAAGGTCAAAATCTCACCATTTACAAGTTTTGACACCAAAACGCCTTTAACTCGGTTTTATACTTCAACTTAATCCATTTTAAGTTTATAAACCTCATTAAATCGCCAATTGGGTCATAATCATCACTAAACCCTAAGTTTGACCCAAAGTCAAAACTAGTCAACCAAATAACCCTAAATGGGTTTCAATACTTCCATAATCACTAACTTAAGTGATTAAACCCAATTTCAAGTCCTAATCATGGCCAATTAGTTCACCAACCCAAAATCCACCAACAATAACAACAAACCCGATTACTAGCATCACTAAACTCACTCCAAGAGTTTAAATGGGTTTCTCATCAATTTAAGTTCAAACCCTAACTTGATTATCAAAATCAAACAATGAAATTCGGAGTTAGAACTTACCACAACCACCAAAACGTAGCTAGGAACGAGGTGAACAACTTTAAAACCCGAGACTTTGATCAATTCAAGCTCCTTCTTCTCCAAAACCCCAAATCTCTCTCTAGAAATCTCCCTCTCTCTCTAGATAGTTTAGTGTGTGTTTGTGGATGTGAAAATGATCCAAAATTGGATCCAAACCAACTGATAAACTCTCAAATCTGGCCTCAAGTGAAAAGACCAAAAAGCCCCTCATTAAACTCTAATTTGAAAAAGTCAAATTTCTGTCACAGACCAGGTGCGCGGCGCGTTCACCTCAAGGTGCGCGGCGCGCACAACCCTCTGAACAGGTTCTGAGCTTCTATTCCATACCACGCTTCACCTACGATACGTACATCATTTAAAACTCTGTGTAAAATAAATATTGGGGTCTTACAACTCTCCCCCACTTATAATCGATCACGTCCTCGTGATCCTTGTGACTTAACCAAACGGACCACACGCCACGATCCTCCAACATAAGTCCTAAACCGACTTTCCCTAGGCAAGTCTTCCGAATGAATCACCATTAACAACGAAATCTTCACCCGCGATTTATCAAATGCACAATCCGAGCACTAAAACCATGCTCATTCCCTAACATCAGGAAAAATCAACCAATCTCGTACCGAGATATCAATCCCTTAGCGTACCCTTACCGAGTACAACACTAAAAGCAACCAAATCTCAACCTAAGGTCAACAACCCGAACGATGAATACCGAACCAAACGAATCCTTACGGATAACACCAATCACTAAACATCCCTTGTAGTGCGCAATACGACCCATACGCAACTATCGTAACATCATAACAAACGGTTAAAACCGATAGCGTCCAAAACGATCATGGCAACGCTAGATCCCAAGGTGTACAAAAATCGACGATCGTCACACCCGTAACAACATGTGAGCGAAACACGGCTATTGCCTCACTAAACCCACAACATGGTCCTCACGACTCCACCATCGACGTATAAAACGACCGATAGTTCCCGCAACATGGTCCTTACGACCCTACCATTGGTGTATCAAACAACCAATAGATCACACGACACGAAGGCTGGCCGAAAACACACGCGCCTTAGTGAATCCGAACTACACGCGACTCACTACCTTCACTACAACAACAATCGGGAATGGCCGAACTACACGCGCCATAGTGAATCCGAACTACACGAGAGTCACTATCCCAGAGGAATGACCGAACTATACGAGTCATTTGTGAATCCAAACTAGACGAGACTCACTCCTCAATACAATGATCGAAACCACACGAGTCATTTGTGAATCCGAACTACACGCGACTCACTTCCACAATAAGATGACCGAAACCACACGCGTCATCGTGAATCCGAAACCACACGCGATTCACTACCATGATGAAGTCAGCGGACCCGAAGATCATGCTTCACCAATCAATAATCCCATGATGAAGTCAGCGGACCCCGAAGGTCATGCTTCACCAATCTCAACATCAGATGAAGTCAGCGGACTCCGAAAGTCATGCTTCACCGATATAACACCTCGCTCATGATGAAGTCAGCGGACCCTAAAGGTCATGCTTCATCAATCACCAATACCATGATGAAGTCAGCGGACTCCGAAAGTCATGCTTCATCAATCAACGCCCTTTTGGCCTCGAACGACGAGTAGCGTAACATCGCGCTCTGCTACGCCATAGTGAATCCTAACGGATACCACTGACCATTCACCATACTTACGCGTACACAACGCCAATACAATCGAGCAAGAACCACCTATATCAAACATAGGTACCGAACAATAATTCTCCAAAAGAGAACCCGACACACACCTCCCTTAACCGAAGGATTTCACCTTGCTCACCACACACGTCAATTATCTCTCAACGAGATTTACCACATTACCACCTCGGTGGAAATTTTCAATCCAAACCATAAGTACAATTTATCCGAAATCGTACTCTACCACAAATCGACCAGAACTAGGTCTCGACAAAATTTCCGGATCTACCAAAAATATCATCCGAAATCTCACACTAAAACTTCCTCGTGCGGGAGTGTAACTCCCCCACTTGGAACCACGTTCCAATATCACAACTTATACACCCGCACAATGCTACCAAGGTAGACTTTACCAACAATTGGGTACACACGACCCATCACCACATCTTGCTCCAACCTTGAGCACACGATGGATTTCAAACCATCCTTAAACACTTCGAACGAAAAGTGTACTACGATTTCACAAACCATAACCTCACAATCATCCAATTGCTTTAGTTTGTCAAATTTCACCTAGTCACTCATGTACCTAAGGGTTTCTCCAGGTACCCTAAGTACAATGTAACCACAACCCAATCGAAGTCGAACACCACGCTAGTAGGTATAAAAGAGGCACCTAATGTCGCGTCATAAAGACTCCATTACCAACACACATCGAGATTTAAAACACTCGATCCCAAGGGTTCCAACCAACCGACGAACCTCATGATTCATCACTTCATCATAAAAGCGAACACGCGCTTAACAACCAAACACCAAAACCATTTCCGTGGCTTGGTAGAAACGTTTTCCAAATACTAAGGAATGCTTGGTTGCACCAAGTCTTACGCACTTTGCCCGTCAATCAAACATCAACATATGGTACTTCCTTTAGGAACGTCACCCACAACAATAACATGCACAACAAAAGGCATACTACACAAACTCTAACGGCACTTAATAAATAATCAAAAGACATATTTATTAAATTGAAACGTACCTTAACGTCTCCTTGCCGCACCCGTCCCCGCTAACTTGGGACATTCCGACTTACGATGTCCTTCTTTTTGGCAATTGAAGCACACCATAACATCACCCTTTGGTACCGAACATTCTCAAGACTTGTGACCCCTCACACCACAATTGTAACATCTAGCCGCACTAGAATCCAACATACCTGTTCGCGTACCACCCGTGCTCACACTCGGACCCTTAGCCCTCTTACTCGGAGCACCATAAGAAACGACCCTTCGCTCACTTGAAGGTTCACCCTTTTTCGATCGTGAATACGACTCGAAACCTCTAGCCAAGTCGAATAATTTTGAAAACAATTTCGCTTGACCCCGACTAATTTTACTTTTCAAGTCATCATTCAAGGTCCGATAGAAATCCCCCATCAACAAACGATCATTCTCCAAATACTCCGGACAAAAACGAGCCTTCGCCATAAAGGTCGTCTTGAGAGTACTCAAATCCATAGATCCTTGTCGCAAATTTCGCAACTCATTACGCAATTCCCACAAATCGGCCGAAGTCCAGAACTCCTCGAAGAATTCCTCCTTAAAGTCTTCCCACGATAAAGCCATAAACGTCTCGCCACCGACAAGATCAATCTTACCATCCAACCAATCCCTTGCCCAACCCCGCAACAAACTCGTAGCGAGTCTCGTCTTTCTCTCGGGAGGGCAATCAATAGTACCGAAACACCCTTCGACGTCCGAAATCCAAGTTGTGCTTACCAGAGGATCTGGTTTCTCGTCATACATCGGGGGTTTAGTCCTCATGAAGCTCTTAAGATAACGCTCCATTTCACTACTACCTTGAAGTTCGGAATACCTCCTTTCCATTCTTTCTTCCAACGCACCCATTTGCTCCGCAACGGCGGCCGCAACTCTAGTATTAAACTCCTCGTCATTCGTCTCTATCTCGTTTCCCGTCGCCATTCTAAAGAATGCAAAACGATTAGTCCATGAACGTATAAAACCATACGCACCACACCGCCCCATCTTGCTAAACACTCGTCGTACATCACTTGTTTGACACGATTTGCACCCGTAATAAGGTTTGCAAGTCCTTATTACGCACACACGCCGTATCAACTCGTTAGTACAACGACCGCTTCGCTCGATGATTGATGTCGTAGGGGGTGTATACAAAATAGTATTATTTTTAGTGCGAAATACTATTAAATATGCTACAAGTTTTATTAATTTACGGATGGGATATACCTAAACCTTGCTACAACACTTATAGGCAGTGTACATAATCGTACAGTAGTGTAGTTTTTAGTAAGTCCGGTTCGTTCCACAGGGAAATCTTTAAACAAAGCTTAACGCTATATTAGTTTACTTTTATAAAAATACAAATATATATATAAGTAATATTATTATTATAAAGGGGGGTTTTTACCGTTTAATGACCGGTTTGTCGATTTTAAAACTTTAGTCGCAGTTAAAACCTAATGTAAAATATTAAATAAATAAAAGACTTAATTTAAAGCGTAAAATAAATAACGATAATGAAATTGCAATAAAAGTGCGATAAAATAAAATTGCGATAATTAAAAAGTACGATAATTAAAAGTGCGATTAAATAACAATAAATAAAAGTGCGATAATTAGAAGTGCAATTAAATATAAAATAAAGGAAATTAAATATGAAATAAAAGAATTATGCTTATTTAAACTTCCGTAATCATGATGTTTGACGTGTTGATTTTAGTTTTATGCCCATGGGTTAATTGTCCTTTGTCCTGGATTATTTAATATGTCCGTCTGGTTTTTGTCCATAACAGTCCATCAGTCATAAATATAAAATGCGAGTGCCCTCGTCAAATTATCCTTATACCCGAAGTTAAATATTCCAACTAATTGGGGATTTAAACTGTAACAAGATTTTAATACTTTGTTTAATAATTACACCAGGATGTCGACTGAGTGTAACCCAAGGTTTTAATATTTTGTTATCAATTATACCAAGTGTCCTTTGTACATAATTTCACCCCTGTTTTAATTATTCTAGTGGCTATTAATCCATTCCCGTGTCCGGTTAAATAAACGATTATTCGTACATATAAATACCCCACCCATCGTGTCCGATCGAGTGTATATGGTAATTTATAGGGACGCCCAATTGTAAATCTTTATATTAACATTAACAAACTATCATTTAGTTAAACAAATATAAAGCCCATTAATAGCTCATAGTCTAATTTCCACAAGTGTCGTTCTTTTGTCCAAACCCCAATTATGGTACAAAGTCCAATTACCCAATTTTAGTAATTAGCCCAACATCATGATTACTTCGTTTTAAATAAGCATAATAATAACTTAGCTACGAGACATTAATGTAAAAAGGTTGAACATAACTTACAATGATTAAAAATAGCGTAGCGTTACACGGACAGAATTTCGACTTACACCCTTACAACATTCGCTAACATACCCTTATTATTAGAATTATAATTAAAATTAAAATTAAAATATAAATTATAAATATATATTTTACGTATATATGAGAGAAGAAGAAAAAGATGGATGAAAATGATCAGAATTCGGTTGGCTTTATAGGCAGTTTTTCATTTTGGGGCTCCGCGACTCGCGGCCTTTTTGGCCTTCAAACTCCGCGAGTCGCGGAGTTTGTTTTTACAGCTCACCCTTTTGGAGTCTTTCTCTGCCGACTGTTTTTATTTATAAATATAATATATATATAATTAATATAATTAATTATATATTATATTATATTTATATACATAGTTAACTTGTAATTTTTAGTCCGTTGCGTCGAGCGTTGAGAGTTGACTCTAGTCCCGGTTCCGGATTTTCGAACGTCCTTGCGTACAATTTTATATTTTGTACTTTGCGTTTTGAATCTTGTACTCTTGTAATTTCGAGACGTTTCTTATCAATAATTGGAACCTCTTTGATTGTCTTTTGTTCTTTTGAGCTTTTTGGTCGTTTGCGTCTTCAATTCGTCGAATCTGTCTTTTGTCTTCACCTTTTATTATTTAAACGAATATCACTTGTAAATAGAACAATTGCAACTAAAAGCTTGTCTTTCTTGAGGAATAATGCTATGAAATATATGTTCGTTTTTAGCATTATCAAATATTCCCACACTTGAGCGTTGCTTGTCCTCAAGCAATATCGTCTTGAAATACTAGAATCACTTCTTTATTCTTCACACTTTGTACATCAGTGATTTCTATACGGTGGTATGAACAATGGTAGTAACGATATGGTTTACAGTCCCATATGACTATAAAAATTTAGATCCATTAAGGAAATTGGATCTTTATGAAAACATTTGATCTTTTGAAAATCTAGTTTTTACCCTAGATAAGTTTTCCGGAATAACCCTTTACCGGTGTTTGAAAAATATTTTTGTGGGTTTGGTGGGTTTCAGAATTGAAAATTTTAGCTCAAAACTTGCTGTTTTGTGTCACCCACTTGCTAACCTTGTATTTGGAAAGCAACACGTCCAGTTTACTTGTCCCGTATATTACCTTTCGATAAACTACCGTCCGGTTGTAAAGGAAAGCGTTGAACAAGCAACTGTTAAGGCAATGTCCCCTGACATGCTTTTAATTATGGTCTATAACGTGTCGGACGCAATTACTATCCTTGGTAGGAGCAATAGTAAAGCTCACCCTTATAATTTTTCGGTATGGCACAAGGTCCTGTCTTTGACCACTATGCAACCACCGTTCTTACGGTTGACACCCGATTTAGTTCAGGTGACCTAATGAATTCCAGGTGAATTCCTAGGTTTTTACGTTCAATGGTAATGAACGCATTGAAAATAGGGTTTTCAGAAAACAAATCGGTTTGTAATTTTGATCAAAATATTTTCTCGTTCAAGCTCGAGTTTAGATATCATTGAATTCCATGAGTTTGTAATTCTCAATCTTTAAAGTCAATCTCAAGGATTGAGTAATATCAGTCTTAAAAGCTGATTTTTAATCTTTAAAAGGAGATTATCCTTTCTGGGGGTCTGATTCATTAGTCTTATCCAGCTAATTTGCATGGTGCCCCCCCATTGTACGAGATAAATCCTTCTCATGGTTAGGATAAATCTGACCACTTGGCGACCCTGTTTAATGCTGAGGTCCGTGGATTTCCTGCTGATTTTAGTGATGACTTTTCTAGATTTTTCGTCAACCTACAGCTGGTCTGGACGACAACTTCATGACCTAAATCAAGAAGCGCGTTTCTTTTTCGGAAGACTTTACTTCCTTTTAATGATGGAATTGATTCAGCGTGTAGATCCATCTCTTCTTTTCTTTCATTGGGTAAAACAGTTTAGTTTAGTCCAAAGCAGAAGTATTTTCAGTTATTTGTTACAGATATATGTGACATATGTTTAAGATAACTTGGTAAATTTTCCCACACTTGGCTTTTATTTTCCTTTTTATCGTCCTATATTCCATTTTAAATGAATTTTAACATTTTGGTTTGTTTCTCAATTTATGTCCTTTTTGAGGTAACAATAATTTCGGTGTTAAAACCTAGTTTTATCGTTCATAAATATGTATAAACATGATTTTTAGTTCATTTAATTGAAAATTTTGAAAAATTTTACTAGAATTGGGTAGTCAGTATATAAGACCAGGGCTGTTCTTTATTATCAGAGAGCACTAGATTCTAATACAACTAATGCTTTACTAGTATTTTTAATGGTAACCAAGTGTATAAAGTAAAAAATTTTTAAAATCCGAAAGAATTTAACCCCTCCCCACACTTAAGATCTTGCAATGCCCTCATTTGCAAGAAATCAGCAACAATTTAAATTATTGAGGGTGATTAGTGTGAAAATGATTAAATTTTTACCAAAGTTTCCAAATATATTGGCGTTTGTTTGCTGAATGATAAATGGTGCACATCATTTGTTCATTCCGTCTTGTTGTTATTTCACATATATTTTGCATCTTGTCGTCAAAATTAGTTGCTTTTGCTGAACTTAATGCCAGTCTTTGAAAATGCGTTGTTTTACCCTGTTGTGTACATAAGATAAACTGCAAACATATATACATATTTTTGAAGTTTGGTATATTACTCCACATTCAAAAATTATTAAAATCTAAGAATAAAAGTTAGATAATTATAAAAATGATTACAATATTAACAAAAGCATTAAACGTATCTATAATTACAAATTACAAAAAAAAAAAAAAAATTAAGTATACTAGGGATGATACTGGTACCAATAGGGGTTCCAGGCATAACCATAGGTGCTATAGAATGCTTCGGCAGGGTTATACGTAGGATACGGTGGCTGCATCTCTATAGACCAGGGAGGGAAAATGGGTTTCGGTGTAGGAATATAGTTTCTACCTATATGTTGGCAATGAGCTATGATTTGGTTATGATGAACTTGCCAATCTTCAAATGCTCTCTGTCTAGCATTTTCGCATTCCTGAGAAGCTATAAACCTTTGCATTTCTTGCATCTCATTCCCCCTCCTACATTACCTTGCTGTTAGTTTCTCTCCACCTGTGGATGTCTACCATGGTATCGTACTGCGGCGTTATTTCGCCTCTTCAAAACTTTCGCACCATGGTATACATTTAAACCTATAGTATCGCGGGGTTCTGGTTCTTCTACTAATAATCCCCCCCGACTTATATCCACACCGAGATATTCACCAATCAAAGTAATAAAAATACCACCTCCTATTATGCTATGCGGTCGCATCCCCCGAACCATAGCTGATAAATAATAACCCACACAATACGGTATACTTACAGCGCTTTGTGGGTCTCGAATACACAAATGGTAAAACAAATCCTGTTCATTTACTTTTTCCTTGTTCTTACCCCTTTGTGTAATCGAATTAGCTAAAAACCTATGTATCACTCTTAATTCGGCTCTATCTATATCCAAATAAGAGTAATTTCCCCCTTTGAAACGGTGATGGCTTGTCATTTGACTCCACACACCGTGTGTATCAAAATTTTCATCTATCTTTCTACCGTTTAGTATCAATCCTCTACAATCGACAGACACTAACTCCTCAGGCGTATATATACGTAAAGCCTGAGCCATGTCCAGTAAAGACATGTGGCGCATCGAACCGCCTAACAAAAATCTAATAAAAGAACGATCGGTTAAACTAGCTACCCGATCATTCAACTCTATACTACATAACAATTCTTCACACCATACTTTATATACAGGTCTACGCATGGTGAATAAACGTACCCAGTCATTAAAAGAAGAATTACCATACCTCTGTACAAGTAATTCCCTAATTGGCCCGGCCAATTCTACAGCTTCTAAGGGTCCCCATTCTATGACCCTCGGTACCTCAACAACCTTAGAATGAAGAGTATGCAAACCCCTTTGATATTTTGGATAATCTATCCAAAGTCTGTCAAATCTCAGGTTCGGGTGCAACTCTTCCAAGTGCATATCGGAAAAGGTCATGACTGGATGAGGTATATCCTGCTTGTAGTAGTTATCCACCTCCTGTTGTTCCAAATTCTCAGCAGGAGCATTGCGGGCTTGGGATGAAGATTCACCCCTTTCATTCTGCAAAACACATCAAACACAATTTTTGTGCATCCAAATATGCATTAGTGTCAGCAAAATCATCAATCAAAATAATTACAATGACATTATCAATTTATATCAAACTTAAGCTCATTTTCACATTTTTATCAAATCTACACTTTTTCAAATAAGCATATACGAAAATGTTCGCCAAGTTCATAAGCATTCAACTCAAATAACATGTCAAAATAATCATTACTAGCAATTAAACAAGTCTCAAATGGCATTATCTTTCAAAAATCAAGTTCATGAATTTTAGACTTGAAAAAGTCCACTTTAATTCTCAAAATCATGTTTAGGCTCAAAGTTTGGATCATTTAACTACCTAAACATGTTACACTACTTAATTTAGCAACAATTCATGACAAAAATCGGCCATAACCTGTTTATATCAAAAAGCCCCAAATTTGCTCAAGAACACAAACCCTAGATTATTCAAAATTTGAAGTTTAAGGCTTCTAATCATGTTAAACAGCATCAATCTAGGTTATACAAGCATAATACATAAACAATTTAAGCATAATTACACTAAAAAGCATCAAAATCAAATTGGGGAAAAAATTGCTCAAGAACACCAAATTTCGGATTAAATGGTGTTTAGGTGTAGAAATTTATCATTTTTCTTGAGTAATTCTTAGATAGCATCCTTCTCAACATGATTTTAGTAAAAAATTTGGTGATTAACCGTTAAAAATTGGGATTTTGGGGGTGTTTTTGGGTGTATTTTCGGAGTGTTTTTCGCAGTATTTTTGAGTTGTGGTGTGTGAAACTGAGCTGTTGCAGCTCTTTATTTTTTTTTCTGTAATCCGACTCCTCCGCGACTCGCGGCGAATTGCACTTCAAACTCTGCGACTCGCGGAGTTTGTTTTTTTTTGTTTTTTTTTTATAATCATTAACTTTTGAAACAATTAAGTACTTAATTTTAAAATTTTGTTTCCCTTGTTATTTAGGACGAGGTCGTTTCGGATCGATGTCCTAGTCCGTCCCTCGACAATATTTTAAAATTTGTCTTTTTGTAGCGATTGTTTTAAAAGCTAAGATTTTTGGGTTTTTTTTAATGTTTTTGGCAAACTTTAATTCAATAAGATTAAAAATAATGATAATAAAAGTTCTCGTCCCTCCCTCGGGTAAAGCAATTTCGGTTCAAAGACCTAGTCTTCAACTTACGACGAATTTTAAAAATCATATTTTTAACTTAATGAGATAAAGTAAATTTTTGTTTTTAAATTCACACAACTTAAATATGAAATTCAAAATTAATATTAAAAATTCACACCAAACTTAAAATTTGAAATGCATAAAATTAAAAATTCATATTTTAAAAATTAAAAGTTCACACCAATCTTAATTTAAAAATTCATATTATAAATTCATACCAAACTTATATTAATTTTTCAAATATTTACAATTTTAAATATATTGTTTTTACAAAGTTTACAATATTAATTTAAGATTTAAATATTAATTTTAAAAACATGGTAAAAATAAAATTTAAAATCTTTTTGGCTTTTTATCCCACTTTAATCAATCAAATATTATCAAAAATATGCGCCCCTCTTTTCGGTAAAGTAATTTCGGTTCCAAGACCTAATTTAACTCATGACAAATTTTTGAAATATTTTGGGTTGATTGATTAAAGATATTTATACCTTAAGAATAAACGTTAAATTTCGCAGTGATGTAATAAATTTTTGAATGATATCAATAATTTCGGTCGCCAAACCTAATTTTATTCAATACCAATTTAATACTTTTTAGCGAACAAATTAGCGTTTATTATCAAAAGGTTAAAAATAAAAATAAAAATAAAAACTGTACAGACATACCTGTGAAATAGATTTCTTAGTTATATGATCTATCCCATTCATAAGATAGTCGGTTTAATTGGTTTTCCATGGCTACATAGGCGTAACCTCGAGCATTCAGTGTCTTTTCTTCTAAACATATGAGCGGTCCGTCTCTGCATAAAGTAACAAATTCGGTATTTGAATAGGTTTGATTATTTGAACATTTACCTCCATGTGACCATTTTCCGCATTTGTGACATCTTTCTAGGTGTCGTGCTCTTCTTTTCGCTGTGGATTTTGATTTTCCTTTACCAAATTGTAACTTATTATCTTCGCATCTAGATTCTTTTCTAACTCCGTCCATTCTTTCTCTGATTACTGATACTAATTCACTCGGTAGTATGTCATTATTACGTTTAGTGATCAAAGCGTGTAGCATTAGACCATGGTTTAGTTCACAGGCAGTCTTCATTTTGTAAAAACCTAAAAAAAAAATAAAAATTCAGAATGGGGGGAGAAGACTAGTTCTTTAGGGTCTGCTAGGGAAAGACCATTCGGGTTCCATTTTCGAGAACTACACGAAAACAGAAAATCTAACTCTAACAGAAATACATATTATCCTTTAAAGACTTGATTCTCCCCACACTTAGTTAGCTGTGGTGTCGAAATTGTGATTAACTTCGTTGTCAACTTCCATCGGACCATGTATGTAATGTTTAACTCTGTGACCATTAACTTTAAATTCAATCCTATTTGAATTTATCAATTCTATCGTTCCGTATGGGAAAACTCTTTTGACTATGAATGGTCCAGACCATCTTTATTTCAATTTTCCAGGAAATAGCTTGAATCGTGAATTGAAAAGAAGAACTCTGTCTCCTTCTTTAAATTCTTTTGAACTTCTGATTCTTTTATCATGCCATTTCTTCGTTCTTTCTTTATAGATTAACTAATTTTCGTATGCTTCATGTCTTAATTCTTCTAATTCGTTTAGTTGACTTAATCGTAGACGTCCGGCTTCATGTAAATCAAGATTACATGTCTTCAAAGCCCAAAATGCTTTGTGTTCAATTTCTACTGGAAGATGACATGCTTTTCCATAAACAAGTCTAAAAGGTGTGGTTCCAATTGGAGTTTTGTAGGCTGTTCTAAAAGCCCAGAGTGCATCCTCCAATTTAATGGACCATTCCTTCGGATTTGATCCTACGGTTTTCTCTAGAATACGTTTTAAAGCTCGGTTGGTATTTTCAACTTATCCACTTGTTTGTGGATGATATGCGGTGGAGATTTTATGAGTTACTCCATATCTTTTAAGAACTTTCTCAAGTTGATTATTACAAAAATGAGTTCCCCGATCACTTATTAAAGCTTTCGGTGTTCCAAACCTTGCAAAAAGACGTTTTAAAAAGTTGACTACAACTCGTGCATCGTTAGTTGGGAGAGCTTGTGCTTCCGCCCATTTAGATACATAATCAATGGCTACGAGTATATATAGATTATTATGAGATTTTGGAAATGGACCCATAAAGTCAATACCCCAAATGTCAAATACTTCACATACTTGGATGACATTTTGTGGCATTTCATCACGTTGATTTATTTTTCCGGCCCTTTGACAAGCATCACAGGATTTGCAAAGAAAGTGTGCGTCTTTGTAAATTGTAGGCCAATAGAATCCAGCATCATAAACTTTTCTTGCTGTTAGTTGAGGCCCATAATGCCCTCCTGTTGGTCCTGTGTGACAATGGTTTAATATTTTACTAGCTTCATCTCCAAATACACATCGGCGTATTATTCCATCGGGACAACTTTTAAACAGATGTGGATCTTCCCAGAAATAGTGTTTTATATCACTGAAGAATTTCTTTCGTCTTTGGTACGATAATCCTTTTTCAAGGAATCCACAAACTAAGTAGTTTGCATAGTCTGCAAACCATGGTATTTCTTTATAATCTATCTTCAATAGATATTCATCAGAAAAGTTGTCTTTTATGGCTGATTCATTTAGAACTTCTAAATCGGGATTTTCAAGACGAGAAAGATGATCAGCGGCGAGATTTTCTGCTCCTTTTTTATCTCGAATTTCAATATCAAACTCTTGTAAGAGTAAGATCCAACGGATTAATCTTGGTTTAGCATCTTGTTTTGAAAATAAGTATCTAAGAGCAGAATGGTCGGTATAGACCACCGTTTTTGCTAGAACGAGATATGATCAAAATTTGTCAAAAGCAAAGACAATAGCAAGGAGTTCTTTTTCAGTAGTTGTATAGTTCGTTTGTGCTCCTTGTAACGTCTTACTAGCATAATATATAGGTTGAAATCGTTTTTCAATCCTTTGTCCTAAAACGGCTCCCGTTGCAAAATCACTTGCATCGCACATTAGTTCAAATGGTAGATTCCAATTTGGTGTTATCATGATCGGCGCATTAGTGAGTTTCTCTTTAAGAATATTAAAAGATTTGATACACTCATCTGAAAAGATGAATGGCGCATCCTTTTCTAGGAGTTTATTCATAGGAGTGGCAATTTTAGAAAAATCTTTTATGAAACGTCGGTAAAAACCGGCATGCCCTAGAAAACTCCTAACTCCTCTAACATTGGTGGGATGTGGAAGTTTAGCAATTACATCTACTTTAGCTCTATCCACTTCAATTACTTCTTTTGAAATTTTCTGTCCAAGAACGATGCCTTCTTTAACCATGAAATGGCATTTCTCCCAATTAAGTACTAGATTTAATTGTTCGCATCTAATTAGCATTCGTTCCAGATTAATTAGACATGATTTAAATGTATCACCGAAGACTGAAAAGTCATCCATGAATACTTCCATGCATTCTTCTATCATGTCGTGAAAAATTGCCATCATACACCTTTGAAAGGTTGCAGGGGCGTTGCAAAGTCCAAATGGCATGCGTTTGTAAGCAAAAGTACCATAAGGGCACGTGAATGTGGTTTTCTCTTGATCTTCGGGTGCTATTGGAATTTGAAAATATCCGGAAAATCCATCTAGAAAACAATAGTAACTATTTCCGGCTAATCTTTCCAACATTTGATCTATGAAAGGTAAGGGAAAGTGATCTTTTCTGGTGGCGTCATTTAATTTTCTATAATCAATACATACACGCCATCCTGTTACAGTCCTAGTAGGAATAAGCTCATTTTTTTCATTTGTAATAACAGTCATGCCACCCTTCTTAGGTACGCATTGAACTGGGCTTACCCATGGACTATCAGAAATTGGATATATCAAACCTGCATCTAGCAGTTTAATAATCTCCTTCTTAACTACATCTTGCATATTAGGATTTAGTCTTCGTTGGCGTTGCACATACGTTTTATGACCTTCTTCCATAAGGATTTTATGTGTGCAATACGAAGGACTTATTCATTTAATATCATGAATCTTCCATGCAATGGCTGGTTTATGAGCTTTCAACACAGAAATGAGTTGTGATTTCTCATTTTCAATAAGAGAAGACGATATTATTACAGGTAATTCAGATTCACCATGTAAATAAGCGTATTCCAAATGGTTTGGAAGTGGCTTTAACTCTAATTTCGGAGGTTCTTCTATCGATGATTTGTATCGATATCTGTTTTCTTCTTTTAGCATTTGAATTTCTTCTGTTGTTGGTTCATATCCATTAGCTATAAGTGTAGCTAACATTTCAGCTTCATCAATTGGTTCATTACCTTCTCCTAAAGAACATTCTCCTGTTCCTTGTAATTCTGGAAATTCTTCTAATAATTCTGCATGTGCATCTATATTTTGAATATAATAACATGTATCATCTGCAGATTGTGGTTGTTGCATTGCTCTATCAACTGAAAAGGTAACACTCTCATCCTCTATACTTAGGGTCAGTTTCTTACCGAACACGTCTATCATTGCTTTAGCCGTGTTTAAGAATGGTCTTCCTAATATGAGAGGAACTTGAGAATCTTCTTCCATGTCCAGAACAACAAAATCTACTGGAAATACTAAAGTACCAACTTTAACTAGCATGTTCTCCATTATCCCTCTAGGATATTTTATTGATCTATCGGCTAGTTGTATACTTATTCTGGTTGGTTTTAATTCTCCAAGGTCTAGTTTAGCGTATAGTGAATACGGCATTAGATTTATACTAGCACCTAAGTCTGCCAATGCTTCTATTGAACTAAGACTACCCAGAAAACATGGAATTGTGAAACTTCCTGGATCAGATAGTTTTTCTGGTATCTTATTCAACAGCACTGCTGAACAATTAGCATTCATAGTAACAGCCGAGAGTTCTTCCATTTTCTTTCTATTTGAGATTAGATCTTTCAAGAATTTAGCATATCTAGGCATTCCTGAAATCACATCAATGAAAGGAAGATTTACATTTATCTGTTTAAACATATCCAAAAATTTGGATTGCTCGGCTTCAAGTTTCTCTTTCTTCATTTTACTCGGGTAAGGAAGTGGTGGTTGATATGGTTTAACATAAGGTTTATCCTTAACTGTGTTATCTTCATTAACCTTTTCAACTACCGGTTCTTTTTCCTTATCTTGATCAGGTTGTGGTTCTTGTGGAGTAGGAATGGTTTCATCAGAAGTTACAGGTATTTCAGGTGGTTTAAGTGTTGTGCCACTTCTTGTGGTAATGGCTTTAGCTGTTTCACTCCGGGGGTTAGCATTTGTATCACTAGGTAGACTTCCCGGTTTTCTTTCACCTATTAACCTTGCTAGGTTACTTAATTCTTGTTCCAGATTTTGAATAGAAGCTTGTTGATTTCTAAATGCTTGAGCATTTTGTTCATTGGTTTGTTTTTGAGATGTGAAAAACTGCGTTTGAGTTTCAACTAGCTTCGTCATCATATCTTCTAAATTCGGCTTTTTATCATCGGTTTGTTGTGGTGGTTTGTTTTGAAAATTAGGTCTTTGCTGGTTGTAAGTATTATTGGATATTTGTTGATTGCTAGGACCTTGTTGGTTGTTGTATGGAATATTTCGGTTATAATTCTGGTTTTGATTGTAAATCGGTCTTGGCGGTTGATAATTATTCTGATAATTATTTCCAGGCCTTTGGTTTATGTATGAAATATTCTCTCTTTGTTCCATTGTTAATTCAATACTGAGACAATCTTTTGTCAAATGTGGTCCTCCACACTGCTCACAACTAATTCGTATTGAGTGAATATCTTTAGTCATCTTTTCCATTCGTCTCTCCACAGCATCTATCTTTGCGGAAATGGAATCTAAGTCATGGCTAGAATCGGCTCTAGCTGCTTTAGATGATCTAATGATATCTTTTTCTTGGTGCCACTCATGTGAGTGGGAAGCAGTGTTATCAATAATTTTGTAAGCATCAGTTTCGGTTTTCTTCATAATAGAACCACCAGCTGCTATATCTATGTCTTTCCTTGTAGTGATGTCGCATCCTTGGTAGAATATTTGTACTATTTGACAGGTGTCTAAACCATGTTGCGGACATCCTCTTAACAACTTTCCATATCTAGTCCACGCCTCATATAGAGTTTCATTTGGCTTCTGTGTGAACGTAACAATTTCTGCTTGAAGTCTTACGGCTTTAGATGCAGGAAAGAATTGTTTAAGAAATTTGTCAACTAAAACGTCCCATGTATCAATCGCCCCTTCAGGTAACGATTCCAACCAATCTTTGGCTTCTCCCTTTAAAGTCCAGGGAAATAACATGAGATATATCTGTTCATCCTCCACTTCTCGGATTTTAAATAGTGTGCAGATCCTATTAAAGGTACGTAGATGTTCATTTGGATCTTCCTTCGGCGCACCACTAAATTGGCATTGATTAGTCACCATGTGTAGAATTTGTCCTTTGATTTCATAATCTGGCGCATTAATGTCTGGATGAGTAATTGCGTGACCTTGGCCAGTGCGTTTAGCTCTCATTCGGTCTTCCATACTTAAAGGTTCCAGATTCTCCATAATTGAATTTGTTGAATCGGTATCACTAGATGATTCTGATTTAATGGTTCGTTCCTCAACAATCTCTGTTTGAATGATTGGTGGCTCCGGAGGAAAGTTTAATGGTTCAGGATCTACGAACCGTTCCTGAATATTTTTCAGATTCTCAATTGTGAGGTCGGGTTCAAAAAATGGATTATCGGAAATTTGAACTGAAGTACTTGTTCGACTGGATGACGATTCTAAAGAAAAATCAACGGCGGTTATATTTGCTAAATGTCTTGATCTAGTTACAGGTGGTGAACGTACAAAAGGTGATGAACGTCTTGCTCGGTGCATTCACTGAATATCCTATTAGTTTTAAAAAGGAAAGAAAAATTATAATAAGTTATCCAACCAATAGACTTTTCTGATTTTGCCCACGTTTTGAATAGCCAAAAGATGCAGCAGAGGGGCAGGATTCGTTTGGTCTCAATATAATTAAGGACTGTTTGGCTCCAATAACCCGGTCCACGTACAAATCCAACTATTACTAGGAACCAGAAAATTTTGATGTCTATCAATTTAACCACTCAAAATAAATTTTCGGAATTTTAAGAAATTTAGATAAGAAGTAGAATAAAAATCTTTGTCCTAAAACTAGAATAGCGAGAAATAAGAAAGAAAAAGAGTTCGTCGGAAAAAAAAAATTGAAAAAGAAAAATGGTTGAAAAAAATAAAAGGTGACGGAAAAATAAAAGAAACTTATAAAAAATAAAAATACTTGACTAACCTAACCTTATTACTACAACTAACTTAAAATTATAATCGCAAATTGATATTACTAATTGGAATGATAATTGATACATAGTAAAAGGTGTCTAAAAATATTAAAGCTTACAGGAAAAACTAAATCCCAAATGGAAATAACTTAAAAAGAAACTAAAACTTAAAAAGGCGTCGCAAAATTTAGAGTACCTAAATCTTAGTCTAAAGAAAAAGCACTTAAGGAATTCTACGGCAAAGCCTAAAAATCTAGGAGTAAAAATGACTATGGCAAAAACTAAGTTTAAAATTAAATATGAGCGAAAAATACAAATATTACGCTACAACGATTAAAAAGGGACAAAATATAAAAATATACAAAAAGTTGTAAAAATTACAATTTTTATAAAAATATTATTTTTATATTATTTATTTATTAAAACTATTAATTTTACAATTTAATAAAACTAATTAATACTAAATACATAAATTAAATAAAAAGTAAAAGTTAAAATAAAATTAATTTTAATAATAATAATAATTAGGGTTAATAATAATAATAATTATTAAATACCCCGTAATTAATGCTGAATTAGGGTTCTGTCTCGTGTCAGAGTCACTCCGCGAGTTGCGGTATTTAAAACATCAAACCCCGCAAGTCGCGGGGTTCAGAATTTCAACTGACAGGTTTAATTTCAACGCGTTTTTCTTTATTTTTTTTTTTCTGTTTTTATATAAATAAAAGATATTTAAATAAAACTTATATTTTTTATAAACTAAAATAAAAATAAAGAAACTTAATCAACTTAAATATTTAACAAAATCTTAAAAATACTTATATTTTTGTTTTTCTTTTTATATTTTCGAATATTTAAAACGTATTTTTACAAAAGCGACTTTTAATAGAAAAAATCTCTTTTTTTTTTATTAGCGTTGCGCTTCCGGCGTTTAGAAAGTTCCCCGGCAGCGGCGCCAAAAACTTGATGTCGTAGGGGGTGTATACAAAATAGTATTATTTTTAGTGCGAAATACTATTAAATATGCTACAAGTTTTATTAATTTACGGATGGGATATACCTAAACCTTGCTACAACACTTATAGGCAGTGTACCTAATCGTACAGTAGTGTAGTTTTTAGTAAGTCCGGTTCATTCCACAGGGAAATCTTTAAACAAAGCTTAACGCTATATTAGTTTACTTTTATAAAAATACAAATATATATATAAGTAATATTATTATTATAAAGGGGGTTTTTACCGTTTAATGACCGGTTTGTCGATTTTAAAACTTTAGTCGCAGTTAAAACCTAATGTAAAATATTAAATAAATAAAAGACTTAATTTAAAGCATAAAATAAATAACGATAATGAAATTGCAATAAAAGTGCGATAAAATAAAATTGCGATAATTAAAAAGTACGATAATTAAAAGTGCGATTAAATAACAATAAATAAAAGTGCGATAATTAGAAGTGCAATTAAATATAAAATAAAGGAATGACCTACGATACGTACATCGTGTGCTCAAGGTGCACGGCGCGCACAACCCTCTGAACAGGTTCTGAGCTTCTATTCCATACCACGCTTCACCTACGATACGTACATCATTTAAAACTCTGTGTAAAATAAATATTGGGGTCTTACAACTCTCCCCCACTTATAATCGATCACGTCCTCGTGATCCTTGTCACTTAACCAAACGGACCACACGCCACGGTCCTCCAACATAAGTCCTAAACCGACTTTCCCTAGGCAAGTCTTCCGAATGAATCACCATTAACAACGAAATCGTCACCCGCGATTTATCAAATCCACAATTCGAGCACTAAAACCATGCTCATTCCCTAACATCAGGAAAAATCAACCAATCTCGTACCGAGATATCAATCCCTTAGCGTACCCTTACCGAGTACAACACTAAAAGCAACCAAATCTCAACCTAAGGTCAACAACCCGAACGATGAAGACCGAACCAAACGAATCCTTACGGATAACACCAATCACTAAACATCCCTTGTAGTGCGCAATACGACCCATACGCAACTACCGTAACATCATAACAAACGGTTAAAACCGATAGCGTCCAAAACGATCATGGCAACGCTAGATCCCAAGGTGTACAAAAATCGACGATCGTCACACCCGTAACAACATGTGAGCGAAACACGGCTATTGCCTCACTAAACCCACAACATGGTCCTCACGACCCCACCATCGACGTATAAAACGACCGATAGTTCCCGCAACATGGTCCTTACGACCCTACCATTGGTGTATCAAACAACCAATAGATCACACGACACGAAGGCTGGCCGAAAACACACGCGCCTTAGTGAATCCGAACTACACGCGACTCACTACCTTCACTACAACAACAATCGGGAATGGCCGAACTACACGCGCCATAGTGAATCCGAACTACACGAGAGTCACTATCCCAGAGGAATGACCGAACTACACGAGTCATTTGTGAATCCAAACTAGACGAGACTCACTCCTCAATACAATGATCGAAACCACACGAGTCATTTGTGAATCCGAACTACACGCGACTCACTTCCACAATAAGATGACCGAAACCACACGCGTCATCGTGAATCCGAAACCACACGCGATTCACTACCATGATGAAGTCAGCAGACCCGAAGATCATGCTTCACCAATCAATAATCCCATGATGAAGTCAGCGGACCCCGAAGGTCATGCTTCACCAATCTCAACATCAGATGAAGTCAGCGGACTCCGAAAGTCATGCTTCACCGATATAACACCTCGCTCATGATGAAGTCAGCGGACCCTAAAGGTCATGCTTCATCAATCACCAATACCATGATGAAGTCAGCGGACTCCGAAAGTCATGCTTCATCAATCAACGCCCTTTTGGCCTCGAACGACGAGTAGCGTAACATCGCGCTCTGCTACGCCATAGTGAATCCTAACGGATACCACTGACCATTCACCATACTTACGCGTACACAACGCCAATACAATCGAGCAAGAACCACCTATATCAAACATAGGTACCGAACAATAATTCTCCAAAAGAGAACCCGACACACACCTCCCTTAACCGAAGGATTTCACCTTGCTCACCACACACGTCAATTATCTCTCAACGAGATTTACCACATTACCACCTCGGTGGAAATTTCCAATCCAAACCATAAGTACAATTTATCCGAAATCGTACTCTACCACAAATCGACCAGAACTAGGTCTCGACAAAATTTCCGGATCTACCAAAAATATCATCCGAAATCTCACACTAAAACTTCCTCGTGCGGGAGTGTAACTCCCCCACTTGGAACCACGTTCCAATATCACAACTTATACACCCGCACAATGCTACCAAGGTAGACTTTACCAACAATTGGGTACACACGACCCATCACCACATCTTGCTCCAACCTTGAGCACACGATGGATTTCAAACCATCCTTAAACACTTCGAACGAAAAGTGTACTACGATTTCACAAACCATAACCTCACAATCATCCAATTGCTTTAGTTTGTCAAATTTCACCTAGTCACTCATGTACCTAAGGGTTTCTCCAGGTACCCTAAGTACAATGTAACCACAACCCAATCGAAGTCGAACACCACGCTAGTAGGTATAAAAGAGGCACCTAATGTCGCGTCATAAAGACTCCATTACCAACACACATCGAGATTTAAAACACTCGATCCCAAGGGTTCCAACCAACCGACGAACCTCATGATTCATCACTTCATCATAAAAGCGAACACGCGCTTAACAACCAAACACCAAAACCATTTCCGTGGCTTGGTAGAAACGTTTTCCAAATACTAAGGAATGCTTGGTTGCACCAAGTCTTACGCACTTTGCCCGTCAATCAAACATCAACATATGGTACTTCCTTTAGGAACGTCACCCACAACAATAACATGCACAACAAAAGGCATACTACACAAACTCTAACGGCACTTAATAAATAATCAAAAGACATATTTATTAAATTGAAACGTACCTTAACGTCTCCTTGCCGCACCCGTCCCCGCTAACTTGGGACATTCCGACTTACGATGTCCTTCTTTTTGGCAATTGAAGCACACCATAACATCACCCTTTGGTACCGAACATTCCCAAGACTTGTGACCCCTCACACCACAATTGTAACATCTAGCCGCACTAGAATCCGACATACCTGTTCGCGTACCACCCGTGCTCACACTCGGACCCTTAGCCCTCTTACTCGGAGCACCATAAGAAACGACCCTTCGCTCACTTGAAGGTTCACCCTTTTTCGATCGTGAATACGACTCGAAACCTCTAGCCAAGTCGAATAATTTTGAAAACAATTTCGCTTGACCCCGACTAATTTTACTTTTCAAGTCATCATTCAAGGTCCGATAGAAATCCCCCATCAACAAACGATCATTCCCCAAATACTCCGGACAAAAACGAGCCTTCGCCATAAAGGTCGTCTTGAGAGTACTCAAATCCATAGATCCTTGTCGCAAATTTCGCAACTCATTACGCAATTCCCATAAATCAGCCGAAGTCCAGAACTCCTCGAAGAATTCCTCCTTAAAGTCTTCCCACGATAAAGCCATAAACGTCTCGCCACCGACAAGATCAATCTTACCATCCAACCAATCCCTTGCCCAACCCCGCAACAAACTCGTAGCGAGTCTCGTCTTTCTCTCGGGAGGGCAATCAATAGTACCGAAACACCCTTCGACGTCTGAAATCCAAGTTGTGCTTACCAGAGGATCTGGTTTCTCGTCATACATCAGGGGTTTAGTCCTCATGAAGCTCTTAAGATAACGCTCCATTTCACTACTACCTTGAAGTTCGGAATACCTCCTTTCCATTCTTTCTTCCAACGCACCCATTTGCTCCGCAACGGCGGCCGAAACTCTAGTATTAAACTCCTCGTCATTCGTCTCTATCTCGTTTCCCGTCGCCATTCTAAAGAATGCAAAACGATTAGTCCATGAACGTATAAAACCATACGCACCACACCGCCCCATCTTGCTAAACACTCGTCGTACATCACTTGTTTGACATGATTTGCACCCGTAATAAGGTTTGCAAGTCCTTATTACGCACACACGCCGTATCAACTCGTTAGTACAACGACCGCTTCGCTCGATGATTGATGTCGTAGGGGGGTGTATACAAAATAGTATTATTTTTAGTGCGAAATACTATTAAATATGCTACAAGTTTTATTAATTTACGGATGGGATATACCTAAACCTTGCTACAATACTTATAGGCAGTGTACATAATCGTACAGTAGTGTAGTTTTTAGTAAGTCCGGTTCGTTCCACAGGGAAATCTTTAAACAAAGCTTAACGCTATATTAGTTTACTTTTATAAAAATACAAATATATATATAAGTAATATTATTATTATAAAGGGAGGTTTTTACCGTTTAATGACCGGTTTGTCGATTTTAAAACTTTAGTCGCAGTTAAAACCTAATGTAAAATATTAAATAAATAAAAGACTTAATTTAAAGCGTAAAATAAATAACGATAATGAAATTGCAATAAAAGTGCGATAAAATAAAATTGCGATAATTAAAAAGTACGATAATTAAAAGTGCGATTAAATAACAATAAATAAAAGTGCGATAATTAGAAGTGCAATTAAATATAAAATAAAGGAAATTAAATATGAAATAAAAGAATTATGCTTATTTAAACTTCCGTAATCATGATGTTTGACGTGTTGATTTTAGTTTTATGCCCATGGGTTAATTGTCCTTTGTCCTGGATTATTTAATATGTCCGTCTGGTTTTTGTCCATAACAGTCCATCAGTCATAAATATAAAATGCGAGTGCCCTCGTCAAATTATCCTTATACCCGAAGTTAAATATTCCAACTAATTGGGGATTTAAACTGTAACAAGATTTTAATACTTTGTTTAATAATTACACCAGGATGTCGACTGAGTGTAACCCAAGGTTTTAATATTTTGTTATCAATTATACCAAGTGTCCTTTGTACATAATTTCACCCCAGTTTTAATTATTCTAGTGGCTATTAATCCATTCCCGTGTCCGGTTAAATAAACGATTATTCGTACATATAAATACCCCGCCCATCGTGTCCGATCGAGTGTATATGGTAATTTATAGGGACGCCCAATTGTAAATCTTTATATTAACATTAACAAACTATCATTTAGTTAAACAAATATAAAGCCCATTAATAGCTCATAGTCTAATTTCCACAAGTGTCGTTCTTTTGTCCAAACCCCAATTATGGTACAAAGTCCAATTACCCAATTTTAGTAATTAGCCCAACATCATGATTACTTCGTTTTAAATAAGCATAATAATAACTTAGCTACGAGACATTAATGTAAAAAGGTTGAACATAACTTACAATGATTAAAAATAGCGTAGCGTTACACGGACAGAATTTCGACTTACACCCTTACAACATTCGCTAACATACCCTTATTATTAGAATTATAATTAAAATTAAAATTAAAATATAAATTATAAATATATATTTTACGTATATATGAGAGAAGAAGAAAAAGATGGATGAAAATGATCAGAATTCGGTTGGCTTTATAGGCAGTTTTTCATTTTGGGGCTCCACGACTCGCGGCCTTTTTGGCCTTCAAACTCCGCGAGTCGCGGAGTTTGTTTTTACAGCTCACCCTTTTGGAGTCTTTCTCTGCCGACGGTTTTTATTTATAAATATAATATATATATAATTAATATAATTAATTATATATTATATTATATTTATATACATAGTTAACTTGTAATTTTTAGTCCGTTGCGTCGAGCGTTGAGAGTTGACTCTAGTCCCGGTTCCGGATTTTCGAACGTCCTTGCGTACAATTTTATATTTTGTACTTTGCGTTTTGAATCTTGTACTCTTGTAATTTCGAGACGTTTCTTATCAATAATTGGAACCTCTTTGATTATCTTTTGTTCTTTTGAGCTTTTTGGTCGTTTGCGTCTTCAATTCGTCGAATCTGTCTTTTGTCTTCACCTTTTATTATTTAAACGAATATCACTTGTAAATAGAACAATTGCAACTAAAAGCTTGTCTTTCTTGAGGAATAATGCTATGAAATATATGTTCGTTTTTAGCATTATCAATGATATAAACAAACACAAACAAAATTCTACGCGATATAAACACGCGCGAGAGTTACACCACAACACAATAATATATTAATAATATCCGCATTACTAATATAAACGTTAGTCCACCTACAACAAGGCACTAACTATAACCCATTCCGACCCGTAATCCTACAAGTCCCGCAACAAATTAAGCACACACAAAAAGTCTAAGTCTAGGCACCTATCTCAAGTCACCTAAATCCCTTAGACCATGCTCTGATACCACTTGTAACAACCCAACCCGTTAACCAACCAAAAACGCGGAATAAAAAAAAATTAAAACTGATCTGGAGGGTGCGCGGCGCGCACCACTGCCTGTGCGCGGCACGCACAAGGCCTGAGACAGTTCAGATCAAAATGTCCATTTTTTCGCGAAAAGATCTTCGACTTCCCGACACTTTTAGACCAAACGCTTTTCACAACAATTTATATTAGTTAAAACTAACGCGTTCCAATAATAAAATGAGTTTTACGAGACCGGGCCCACATCGGCCGTTTTACGACTTTCGTACAAAATACAAGTTTTCGACCACATGACTTTTTACACAAAATAAAGACCGAGCATGGCGATTGGGGATACGCTACCCAATCCTAATCAATCCAAAAGCAAGATCTTCTAAAGCAACTATGCAAGTCCTCTAATCCTCGCGCTTACCCGAGCCACCATCCGCATGCAATCTATAAAAAGAGTCAACAACGAGAGGGTAAGCTAACGCTTAGTGAATGATAATATACTACATACATATATATGTATAAAATGAATACGCCACACAAATATCAAATACCGCATACCGAACAACCAAGCATAAAGGCAAGCTAGTCTAGGCGTACCGTACAAACACTAAGCACGAGCTAAGATACAACAACAAAAATATAAGTTCACCAACGACGATGTGAACCACGCCAAATAGCTACACCCAGAGGGTTAGCTACAACACAACAATACATTAATATATAACAATATAAACGAACAAGGTTAACACCTTAACCCAATACCGAGAACCAAATACCACAATGAAGATTGGCCGAACTACACGAGTCTTAGTAATCCGAAACCACACGAGATTACTATCTTCACAACATCGAGGTTGGCCGAACTACACGAGCCTTAGTAATCCAAAACCACACGAGATTGCTACCTCAATAAGATGACCGAACTACACGAGTCATCGTGAATCCGAATACACATGCGATTCACTTCTCAACATTAAACCCTTCGCCATTGGGGTTATATCAACCACATCACAACCACGTGTGATAATGTACACGCGAACGCGTACTTCGCCAAAGATGGTCAACCAAAATGCACAACCATGCCAATTGGGCTCATACAAAAGTCCATCAAATCCATCTATATGTGAAGTGAGCTCTATAGCCGAGAATCACTTCACCCGACCCGCACCCATCCTACACATACATATGCACATAGGATATTAACACTCACCTTGTCGCCTTGATGAATGCTTCCAAGTAAACCGCAACTCGCCAATGGAAAGTACCTATTCCATTATCACAAATTCAACAACACACTTAGATTGGATTTACAAACCAACCCAATTTGACACTTAGTGCAAATTCGACCCAAATGCACTTCCAAGTACAAACCGCGCCCAAAATTAACCAATAATCACTAACACAAGTGAGAATGGTCCTAACACGCCAATTAAACCCGAACACAAGTGTTAAACACTTACAAATCTCCAAATTGCCCATAAACCCTAATTTTGACCCATAAGGTCAAAATCTCACCATTTACAAGTTTTGACACCAAAACTCCTTTAACTCGGTTTATACTTCAACTTAATCCATTTTAAGTTTATAAACCTCATTAAATCCCCAATTGGGTCATAATCATCACTAAACCCTAATTTTGACCCAAAGTCAAAACTAGTCAACCAAATAACCCTAAATGGGTTTCAATACTTCCATAATCACTAACTTAAGTGATTAAACCCAATTTCAAGTCCTAATCATGGCCAATTAGTTCACCAACCCAAAATCCACCAACAATAACAACAAACCCGATTACTAGCATCACTAAACTCACTTCAAGAGTTTAAATGGGTTTCTCATCAATTTAAGTTCAAACCCTAACTTGATTATCAAAATCAAACAATGAAATTCGGAGTTAGAACTTACCACAACCACCAAAACGTAGCTAGGAACGAGGTGAATAACTTTAAAACCTGAGACTTTGATCAATTCAAGCTCCTTCTTCTCCAAAACCCCAAATCTCTCTCTAGAAATCTCCCTCTCTCTCTAGATAGTTTAGTGTGTGTTTGTGGATGTGAAAATGATCCAAAATTGGATCCAAACCAACTGATAAACTCTCAAATCCGGCCTCAAGTGAAAAGACCAAAAAGCCCCTCATTAAACTCTAATTTGAAAAAGTCAGATTTCTGTCGCAGACCAGGTGCGCGGTGCGCTCACCTCAAGGTGCGCGGTGCGCACAACCCTCTGAACAGGTTCTGAGCTTCTATTCCATACCACGCTTCACCTACGATACGTACATCATTTAAAACTCTGTGTAAAATAAATATTGGGGTCTTACATCTTGTTAAGAGTTATGATTGTCTGTGATGACAATGATTGTCGGTTTAGACAATATTCGGTAAAGATGCAAGTTTTGTCTCTTGGGAGATAATGTCATTGGCATGAAGATGAGGATCTTGAAGTTGTCGTCGAGGAAGCATCTATATCGGTTATCCTTATAATGTTAAAGTATGGTTATCTTTTTTCTATCAAAAAGGTGGAGTATCCTTATAACGCTGTTTTCGGTATATCTGATTCAGTAACACGAACCTGATGATACCCGGATCGTAAGTATATCTTGGAAAAGAATGAAGCACCCTGTAACTGATCGAACAAATCGTCTATTCGAGGTAACGGATACTTATTCTTCACGGTTCTTTTGTTTAATTCACGATAATCAATACACATACGCATTGACCCATCTTTCTTTTTAACAAACAATACCGGAGCACCCCACGGTGAAGAAATCGGTCGGATAAACCCACGATCTAATAACTCTTGAATCTGTGATATCATTTCACGGATTTCAGGCGGCGCTAATCGGTATGGAGATTTTGAAACTGGAGTTGTTCCAGGAACCAACTCAATCTTATATTCGACTTCCCTTACCGGCGGCAGACCTGGTAACTCATCTGGGAACACTTCGGGAAATTCTAATACTATCGGAATATCGGCCACTGTTCTCTTTTCTTTCTTCACATCAATCACATACTCAAGAAACGAATCACAACCCTTTGCCATCGACTTTTTCGCTTTCATCATGGTTATCAACGAAAAATTATACACGCCCCGCTCCCCCCGAGCCACAACACGGGTTCCATCGGTCGAACGAAAGGTAAACATTTTCCTATCGCACTTAATATTAGCCCTAAGCGAGCTCAGCCAATCCATTCCTAATACTACATCAACGCAAGGAATAGGTAACACTAAATAAGTCACCGGGAAAGACTTCCCTTCGATCTCTATACAAACCCCAGACACATATGTTGTGACGGGTGTGATCTTACCATCGGCTACTTCTACACTAACCGTCTTGGGTAACACAGTAACTGGTAATTTCAACTTAGCACAGAAATCTAGGAACATAAAACATCTATTGGCACCACAATCAAACAATACACGAGCAGGTATTGAGTTGATTAGAAACATACCGGTGATCACTTTGTCGGTTGCCACGACATTCTTAACCGATATCTGAAAAGCTCTAGCCTCTGCTGTTGGAGGGTTCTTCCTCTTTTGCCCACTCGAGGCACTTGACCCTCCGGCTGATGTCGAACGCGCCCCTGACCCCGTCCCGGTACTACCACTATTCGACGGACAAATAACTGCACGATGCCCTGGTTTGTGACAAATCCAACACACACTATTCGGATACAGATGAAATGTCCCGTTCTTATTGATTAAAAACGTTCCATATTAATTGATTTCGTTGCGAGGTTTTGACCTCTATATGAGACATTTTTCAAAGACTGCATTCATTTTAAAACAAACCATAACCTTTATTTCATCAATAAAGGTTTAAAAAGCTTTACGTAGATTATCAAATAATGATAATCTAAAATATCCTGTTTACACACGACCATTACATAATGGTTTACAATACAAATATGTTACAACAAAATAAGTTTCTTGAATGCAGTTTTTACACAATATCATACAAGTATGGACTCCAAATCTCGTCCTTATTTAAGTATGCGATAGCGGAAGCTCTTAATAATCACCTGAGAATAAACATGCTTAAAACATCACCAAAAATGTTGGTGAGCTATAGGTTTAACCTATATATTATCAAATCATAATAATAGACCACAAGATTTCATATTTCAATATACATCCCATACATAGAGATAAAAATTATTCATATGGTGAACACCTGGTAATCGACATTAACAAGATGTATATATAAGAATATCCCCATCATTCCGGGACACCCTTCGGATATGATATAAATTTCGAAGTACTAAAGCATCCGGTACTTTGGATGGGGCTTGTTGGGCCCGATAGATCTATCTTTAGGATTCGCGTCAATTAGGGTGTCTGTTCCCTAATTCTTAGATTACCAGACTTAATAAAAAGGGGCATATTCGATTTCGATAATTCAACCATAGAATGTAGTTTCACGTACTTGTGTCTATTTTGTAAATCATTTATAAAACCTGCATGTATTCTCATCCCAAAAATATTAGATTTTAAAAGTGGGACTATAACTCACTTTCACAGATTTTTACTTCGTCGGGAAGTAAGACCTGGCCACTGGTTGATTCACGAACCTATAACAATATATACATATATATCAAAGTATGTTCAAAATATATTTACAACACTTTTAATATATTTTGATGTTTTAAGTTTATTAAGTCAGCTGTCCTCGTTAGTAACCTACAACTAGTTGTCCACAGTTAGATGTACAGAAATAAATTGATAAATATTATCTTGAATCAATCCACGACCCAGTGTATACGTATCTCAGTATTGATCACAACTCAAACTATATATATTTTGGAATCAACCTCAACCCTGTATAGCTAACTCCAACATTCACATATAGAGTGTCTATGGTTGTTCCGAAATATATATAGATGTGTCGACATGATAGGTCGAAACATTGTATACGTGTCTATGGTATCTCAAGATTACATAATATACAATACAAGTTGATTAAGTTATGGTTGGAATAGATTTGTTACCAATTTTCACGTAGCTAAAATGAGAAAAATTATCCAATCTTGTTTTACCCATAACTTCTTCATTTTAAATCCGTTTTGAGTGAATCAAATTGCTATGGTTTCATATTGAACTCTATTTTATGAATCTAAACAGAAAAAGTATAGGTTTATAGTCGTAAAAATAAGTTACAAGTTGTTTTTGTAAAGGTAGTCATTTCAGTCGAAAGAACGACGTCTAGATGACTATTTTAGAAAACATACTTCCACTTTGAGTTTAACCATAATTTTTGGATATAGTTTCATGTTCATAATAAAAATCATTTTCTCAGAATAACAACTTTTAAATCAAAGTTTATCATAGTTTTTAATTAACTAACCCAAAACAGCCCGCGGTGTTACTACGACGGCGTAAATCCGGTTTTACGGTGTTTTTCGTGTTTCCAGGTTTTAAATCATTAAGTTAGCATATCATATAGATATAGAACATGTGTTTAGTTGATTTTAAAAGTCAAGTTAGAAGGATTAACTTTTGTTTGCGAACAAGTTTAGAATTAACTAAACTATGTTCTAGTGATTACAAGTTTAAACCTTCGAATAAGATAGCTTTATATGTATGAATCGAATGATGTTATAAACATCATTACTACCTTAAGTTCCTTGGATAAACCTACTGGAAAATAGAAAAATGGATCTAGCTTCAACGGATCCTTGGATGGCTCGAAGTTCTTGAAGCAGAATCATGACACGAAAACAAGTTCACGTAAGATCATCACTTGAAATAAGATTGTTATAGTTATAGAAATTGAACCAAAGTTTGAATAAGATTGTTATAGTTATAGAAAACAAGTTCTTGAACCAAAGTTTGTATTAGAATGATAACCTACTGTAAGAAACAAATATTTCTTGAGGTTGGATGATCACCTTACAAGATTGGAAGTGAGCTAGCAAACTTGAAAGTATTCTTGATTTTATGTAACTAGAACTTGTAGAATATATGAAGAACACTTAGAACTTGAAGATAGAACTTGAGAGAGATCAATTAGATGAAGAAAATTGAAGAATGAAAGTGTTTGTAGGTGTTTTTGGTCGTTGGTGTATGGATTAGATATAAAGGATATGTAATTTTGTTTTCATGTAAATAAGTCATGAATGATTACTCATATTTTTGTAATTTTATGAGATATTTCATGCTAGTTGCCAAATGATGGTTCCCACATGTGTTAGGTGACTCACATGGGCTGCTAAGAGCTGATCATTGGAGTGTATATACCAATAGTACATACATCTAAAAGCTGTGTATTGTACGAGTACGAATACTGGTGCATACGAGTAGAATTGTTGATGAAACTGAACGAGGATGTAATTGTAAGCATTTTTGTTAAGTAGAAGTATTTTGATAAGTGTATTGAAGTCTTTCAAAAGTGTATAAATACATATTAAAACACTACATGTATATACATTTTAACTGAGTCGTTAAGTCATCGTTAGTCGTTACATGTAAGTGTTGTTTTGAAACCTTTAGGTTAACGATCTTGTTAAATGTTGTTAACCCAATATTTATAATATCAAATGAGATTTTAAATTATTATATTATCATGATATTATCATGTATGAATATCTCTTAATATGATATATATACATTAAATGTCTTTACAACGATAATCGTTACATATATGTCTCGTTTAAAAATCATTAAGTTAGTAGTCTTGTTTTTACATATGTAGTTCATTGTTAATATACTTAATGATATGTTTACTTATCATAATATCATGTTAACTATATATATATATATATATATATATATATATATATATATATATATATATATATATATATATATATATATATATATATATATATATATATATATATATATATATATATATATATATCCATATATATGTCATCATATAATTTTTACAAGTTTTAACGTTCGTGAATCACCGGTCAACTTGGGTGGTCAATTGTCTATATGAAACCTATTTCAATTAATCAAGTCTTAACAAGTTTGATTGCTTAACATGTTGGAAACATTTAATCATGTAAATATCAATCTCAATTAATATATATAAACATGGAAAAGTTCGGGTCACTACAGTACCTACCCGTTAAATAAATTTCGTCCCGAAATTTTAAGCTGTTGAAGGTGTTGATGAATCTTCTGGAAATAGATGCGGGTATTTCTTCTTCATCTGATCTTCACGCTCCCAGGTGAACTCGGGTCCTCTACGAGCATTCCATTGAACCTTAACAATTGGTATCTTGTTTTGCTTAAGTCTTTTAACCTCACGATCCATTATTTCGACGGGTTCTTCGATGAATTGAAGTTTTTCATTGATTTGGATTTCATCTAACGGAATAGTGAGATCTTCTTTAGCAAAACATTTCTTCAAATTCGAGACGTGGAAAGTGTTATGTACAGCCGCGAGTTGTTGAGGTAACTCAAGTCGGTAAGCTACTGGTCTCACACGATCAATAATCTTGAATGGTCCAATATACCTTGGATTTAATTTCCCTCGTTTACCAAATCGAACAACGCCTTTCCAAGGTGCAACTTTAAGCATGACCATCTCTCCAATTTCAAATTCTATATCTTTTCTTTTAATGTCAGCGTAGCTCTTTTGTCGACTTTGGGCGGTTTTCAACCGTTGTTGAATTTGGATGATCTTCTCGGTAGTTTCTTGTATTATCTCCGGACCCGTAATCTGTCTATCCCCCACTTCACTCCAACAAATCGGAGACCTGCACTTTCTACGATAAAGTGCTTCAAACGGCACCATCTCAATGCTTGAATGGTAGCTGTTGTTGTAGGAAAATTCTGCTAACGGTAGATATCGATCCCAACTGTTTCCGAAATCAATAACACATGCTCGTAGCATGTCTTCAAACGTTTGTATCGTCCTTTCGCTCTGCCCATCAGTTTGTGGATGATAGGCAGTACTCATATCTAGACGAGTTCCTAATGCTTGCTGTAATGTCTGCCAGAATCTTGAAATAAATATGCCATCCCTATCAGAGATAATAGAGATTGGTATTCCATGTCTGGAGACGACTTCCTTCAAATACAGTCGTGCTAACTTCTCCATCTTGTCATCTTCTCGTATTGGGAGGAAGTGTGCTGATTTGGTGAGATGATCAACTATTACCCAAATAGTATTAAAACCACTTGCAGTCCTTGGCAATTTAGTGATGAAATCCATGGTAATGTTTTCCCATTTCCAATCCGGAATTTCAGGTTGTTGAAGTAGACCTGATGGTTTCTGATGCTCAGCTTTGACCTTAGAACACGTCAAACATTCTCCTACGTATTTAGCAACATCGGCTTTCATACCCGGCCACCAAAACTATTTCTTGAAATCCTTGTACATCTTCCCCGTTCCAGGATGTATTGAGTATCTGGTTTTATGAGCTTCTCTAAGTACCATTTCTCTCATATCTCCAAATTTTGGTACCCAAATCCTTTCAGCCCTATACCGGGTTCTGTCTTCCCGAATATTAAGATGCTTCTCTGATCCTTTGGGTATTTCATCCTTTAAATTTCTCTCTTTTAAAACTCCTTGTTGCGCCTCCTTTATTTGAGTAGTAAGGTTATTATGAATCATTATATTCATAGATTTTACTCGAATGGGTTCTCTGTCCTTCCTGCTCAAGGCATCGGCTACCACATTTGCCTTCCCCGGGTGGTAACGAATCTCAAAGTCGTAATCATTCAATAATTCAATCCACCTACGCTGCCTCATATTCAGTTGTTTCTGATTAAATATGTGTTGAAGACTTTTGTGGTCGGTATATATAATACTTTTGACCCCATATAAGTAGTGCCTCCAAGTCTTTAATGCAAAAACAACCGCGCCTAATTCCAAATCATGCGTCGTATAATTTTGCTCGTGAATCTTCAATTGTCTAGACGCATAAGCAATCACCTTCGTTCGTTGCATTAATACACAACCGAGACCTTGCTTTGATGCGTCACAATAAATCACAAAATCATCATTCCATTCAGGCAATGACAATATAGGTGCCGTAGTTAGCTTTTTCTTCAATAACTGAAACGCTTTCTCTTGTTCATCATTCCATTCAAATTTCTTCCCTTTATGCGTTAATGCAGTCAAGGGTTTTGCTATTCTGGAAAAGTCTTGGATGAACCTTCTGTAGTAAACAGCTAGTCCTAAAAACTGGCGTGTGTGTTTCGGAGTTTTCGGGGTTTCCCACTTTTCAACAGTTTCTATCTTTGCCGGATCCACCTTAATACCTTCTTTGTTCACTATGTGACCGAGGAATTGAACTTCTTCCAACCAAAATGCACACTTTGAAAACTTAGCGTACAATTCTTCCTTCCTCAATACTTCTAACACCTTTCTCAAATGTTCACCGTGTTCTTGGTCATTCTTTGAGTAAATAAGTATGTCATCAATGAAAACAATGACAAACTTGTCAAGGTATGGTCCACACACTCGGTTCATAAGGTCCATGAACACAGCTGGTGCATTAGTTAAACCAAACGGCATGACCATAAACTCGTAATGACCGTAACGTGTTCTGAAAGCAGTCTTTGGAATATCATCTTCTTTCACCCGCATTTGATGATACCCGGAACGAAAGTCAATCTTTGAATAAACAGACGAGCCTTGTAGTTGATCAAATAAGTCATCGATTCTCGGTAGTGGGTAGCGGTTCTTGATGGTAAGTTTGTTCAACTCTCGGTAGTCGATACACAACCTGAATGTACCATCTTTCTTCTTGACAAACAAAACAGGAGCTCCCCACGGTGATGTGCTTGGTCGAATGAAACCACGCTCTAAAAGTTCTTGTAATTGGCTTTGCAGTTCTTTCATCTTGCTGGGTGCGAGTCTGTAAGGAGCACGAGCTATTGGTGCAGCTCCTGGTACAAGATCTATTTGAAATTCAACGGATCGATGTGGGGCTAATCCCGGTAATTCTTTCGGAAATACATCGGGAAATTCTTTTGCAATGGGAACATCATTGATGCTCTTTTCTTCAATTTGTACTTTCTCGACGTGTGCTAGAACAGTATAACAACCTTTTCTTATTAGTTTTTGTGCCTTCAAATTACTAATAAGATGTAGCTTCGTGTTGCCCTTTTCTCCGTACACCATTAAGGGTTTTCCTTTTTCTCGTATAATGCGAATTGCATTTTTGTAACAAACGATCTCTGCTTTCACTTCTTTCAACCAGTCCATACCGATTATCACATCAAAACTCCCTAACTCTACTGGTATCAAATCAATCTTAAATGTTTCGCTAACCAGTTTAATTTCTCGATTCCGACATATATTATCTGCTGAAATTAATTTACCATTTGCTAATTCGAGTAAAAATCTACTATCCAAAGGCATCAATGGACAACTTAATTTAGCACAAAAATCTCTACTCATATAGTTCTATCCGCACCCGAATCAAATAAAACGTAAGCAGATTTATTGTCAATAAGAAACGTACCCGTAACAAGCTCCGGGTCTTCCTGTGCCTCTGCCGCATTAATATTGAAAACTCTTCCGCGGCCTTGTCCAGGAGAACAGGGCAATTTCTAATAATGTGGCCCGGTTTTCCACATTTATAACAAACTACATTGGCATAACTTGCTCCGACACTACTTGCTCCGCCATTACTCGTTCCGACACCATTTGTTCCTTTCGTTCTATTAACCCCTGGTCCGTAGACCTCACACTTCGCTGCGCTATGACCATTTCTTTTACACTTGTTGCAAAATTTGGTGCAGAACCCCGAGTGATACTTTTCACACCTTTGGCATAGCTGCTTCTGATTGTTGTTGTTGTTGCGGTTGTTATTGTTATTGGGATGATTGTTGTAGTTGCTGTTGTTGGTGTTGTTGTTGTTGTTGTTGTTGGGCCGTTTGTTATAGTTGCGATTGATGTTGCGATTGTTGGGATAATTGTTGCGATTATTATTGTAATTGCTGTTGTTGTTGTATTGGTGATTCTTATCACCGTTTTCCTCCCACTTTCTTTTGACTTACTTCACATTGGCCTCTTCAATAGTCTGTTCTTTAATTCTTTCTTTAATCTGGTTCACTAGTTTGTGAGCCATTCTACATGCCTGTTGTATGGAGGCGGGCTCGTGTGAACTTATATCTTCTTGGATTCTTTCCGGTAATCCTTTCACAAACGCGTCGATCTTCTCTTCCTCATCTTCGAATGCTCCCGGACACAATAGGCATAATTCTGTGAATCGTCTTTCGTACGTGGTAATATCAAATCCTTGGGTTCGTAACCCTCTAAGTTCTATCTTGAGCTTATTGACCTCGGTTCTGGGACGGTACTTCTCGTTCATCAAGTGCTTGAATGCTGACCACGGTAGTGCGTACGCATCGTCTTGTCCCACTTGCTCTAGATAGGTATTCCACCATGTTAACGCAGAACCTGTGAAGGTATGCGTAGCGTACTTTACTTTGTCCTCTTCAGTATACTTACTTATGGCAAACACCGATTCGACCTTCTCGGTCCACCGTTTCAATCCGATCGGTCCTTCGGTTCCATCAAATTCCAAAGGTTTGCAGGCAGTGAATTCTTTGTAGGTGCATCCTACACGATTTACTGTACTGCTAGATCCAAGGTTATTGTTGGTATGTAGCGCAACCTGTACTGCGGCTATGTTTGAAGCTAGAAAAGTACGGAATTCCTCTTCATTCATATTCACGGTGTGTCGAGTAGTTGGTGCCATTTCCTTCAAAATAGTCAAATGGAACAAGTTAATCATACAGAATATTAAGAGTAGTTAATAGTATTTCGTAGCATAATATGAACTCATTTATAAAAGCTTTTTCTTCATATTAGCATTTTATAAGTTTAAATTCGGGTAGTACCTACCCGTTAAGTTCATACTTAGTAGCTAATATACAATTCAACTACTACAATTCTATATGAAAAACTGATTATAATAATATTTCGCGTTCAAACTTTTACACAATATTTTACAAACTTACAATACCGCTTATTTTACATATAGCATGAAATATTGCACACAATAAATTTGATACAAGATGGTTGTGAAGATAATTCTAGCTAGTACACAAGTCGTTCAGCAAAGGCAATAAAGACACGTAGTTCATACGTCCAGAAACAAGTCATGCATTCTGGTTTTACTAGGATTACTTCCCATCCTTGGTCTTGTGGAACATAACCATTATGGCCGTTGATAAGACAGCGTGTTGTAACATCGTCAAAGGGACGAGGGTTACGTAATGTCCAACAGTCCCGTAACAATCTAAAAACCTCATTTCTTACCCCAATTACCGACTCCGTCACTTGTGGGAACGTTTTGTTTAATAGTTGTAGCCCGATGTTCTTGTTCTCACTTTGGTGAGAAGCGAACATTACTAATCCGTAAGCATAACATGCTTCTTTATGTTGCATGTTAGCCGCTTTTTCTAAATCACGAAGTCCAATATTCGGATATATTGAGTCAAAATAATTTCTTAACCCATTGCGTAAAATAGCATTTGGGTTCCCCGCAATATATGCGTCAAAGTAAACACATCGTAACTTATGGATTTCCCAATGTGATATCCCCCATCTTTCGAATGAAAGCCTTTTATAAACCAAGGCATTCTTGGAACGTTCTTCGAATGTCTTACAAACTGATCTCGCCTTAAATAGTTGTGTCGAAGAATTCTGACCGACTCTAGACAAGATTTCATCAATCATGTCTCCGGGTAGGTCTCTTAAAATATTGGGTTGTCTATCCATTTTGTGTTTTTATACTGTAAAATAGACAAGAGTTAGATTCATAAAATATAAAAAAAAAATACTTATTAATACAAGCAATTTTTACATATATCATAAAGCATAAGCACACTATATTACATATATTACACCACACGAATACAACTATCTTATTCCGACTCGCTTGTTTCTTCTTCTTCGGTTTTGGTTCGTTTTGCCAAGTTTCTAGGGATATATGATGTTCCCCTAATACTAGCTTTTATTTTCCACAACGGTTTAGAAAAACCTGGTGGTTTAGAGGTTCCTGGGTCATTGTTACAACTTAAGGACTTCGGGGGCTGACGATACATATAAAGTTCATCGGGGTTGGAATTAGATTTCTCTATTTTTATGCCATTTCCCTTATTATTTTCTTTTGCCTTTTTAAATTCAGTTGGGGTAATTTCTATAACATCATCGGAATTCTCGTCGGAATCCGATTCATCGGGGAATTGGTAATCCTCCCAATATTTTGCTTCCTTGGCGGAAACACCATTGACCATAATTAACCTTGGTCGGTTGGTTGAGGATTTTCTTTTACTTAACCGTTTTATCATTTCCCCCACCGGTTCTATTTCTTCATCCGGTTCCGATTCTTCTTCCGGTTCCGATTCTTCTTCCGGTTCCGACTCTTCTTACGGTTCCTCTTCGGGAACTTGTGAATCAGTCCATGAATCATTCCAATTTATATTTGACTCTTCATTATTATTAGGTGAGTCAATGGGACTTGTTCTAGAGGTAGAAATCTATCACATAATATCAAACGCGTTAAGAGATTAATATATCACATAATATTCACATGTTAAAAATATATAGTTTCCAACAAAATTTGTTAAGCAATCATTTTTCAAGTAAACACGGTCGAAGTCCAGACTCACTAATGCATCCTAACAAACTCGATAAGACACACTAATGCAAAATTCTGGTTCTCTAAGACCAACGCTCGGATACCAACTGAAATGTCCCGTTCTTATTGATTAAAAACGTTCCATATTAATTGATTTCGTTGCGAGGTTTTGACCTCTATATGAGACATTTTTCAAAGACTGCATTCATTTTAAAACAAACCATAACCTTTATTTTATCAATAAAGGTTTAAAAAGCTTTACGTAGATTATCAAATAATGATAATCTAAAATATCCTGTTTACACACGACCATTACATAATGGTTTACAATACAAATATGTTACAACAAAATAAGTTTCTTGAATGCAGTTTTTACACAATATCATACAAGTATGGACTCCAAATCTCGTCCTTATTTAAGTATGCGACAGCGGAAGCTCTTAATAATCACCTGAGAATAAACATGCTTAAAACATCACCAAAAATGTTGGTGAGCTATAGGTTTAACCTATATATTATCAAATCATAATAATAGACCACAAGATTTCATATTTCAATATACATCCCATACATAGAGATAAAAATTATTCATATGGTGAACACCTGGTAATCGACATTAACAAGATGCATATATAAGAATATCCCCATCATTCTGGGACACCCTTCGGATATGATATAAATTTCGAAGTACTAAAGCATCCGGTACTTTGGATGGGGCTTGTTGGACCCGATAGATCTATCTTTAGGATTCGCGTCAATTAGGGTGTCTGTTCCCTAATTCTTAGATTACCAGACTTAATAAAAAGGGGCATATTCGATTTCGATAATTCAACCATAGAATGTAGTTTCACGTACTTGTGTCTATTTTGTAAATCATTTATAAAACCTGCATGTATTCTCATCCCAAAAATATTAGATTTTAAAAGTGGGACTATAACTCACTTTCACAGATTTTTACTTCGTCGGGAAGTAAGACTTGGCCACTGGTTGATTCACGAACCTATAACAATATATACATATATATCAAAGTATGTTCAAAATATATTTACAACACTTTTAATATATTTTGATGTTTTAAGTTTATTAAGTCAGCTGTCCTCGTTAGTAACCTACAACTAGTTGTCCACAGTTAGATGTACAGAAATAAATTGATAAATATTATCTTGAATCAATCCACGACCCAGTGTATACGTATCTCAGTATTGATCACAACTCAAACTATATATATTTTGGAATCAACCTCAACCCTGTATAGCTAACTCCAACATTCACATATAGAGTGTCTATGGTTGTTCCGAAATATATATAGATGTGTCGACATGATAGGTCGAAACATTGTATACGTGTCTATGGTATCTCAAGATTACATAATATACAATACAAGTTGATTAAGTTATGGTTGGAATAGATTTGTTACCAATTTTCACGTAGCTAAAATGAGAAAAATTATCCAATCTTGTTTTACCCATAACTTCTTCATTTTAAATCCGTTTTGAGTGAATCAAATTGCTATGGTTTCATATTGAACTCTATTTTATGAATCTAAATAGAAAAAGTATAGGTTTATAGTCGGAAAAATAATTTACAAGTTGTTTTTGTAAAGGTAGTCATATCAGTCGAAAGAACGACGTCTAGATGACCATTTTAGAAAACATACTTCCACTTTGAGTTTAACCATAATTTTTGGATATAGTTTCATGTTCATAATAAAAATCATTTTCTCAGAATAACAACTTTTAAATCAAAGTTTATCATAGTTTTTAATTAACTAACCCAAAACAGCCCGCGGTGTTACTACGACGGCGTAAATCCGGTTTTACGGTGTTTTTCGTGTTTCCAGGTTTTAAATCATTAAGTTAGCATATCATATAGATATAGAACATGTGTTTAGTTGATTTTAAAAGTCAAGTTAGAAGGATTAACTTTTGTTTGCGAACAAGTTTAGAATTAACTAAACTATGTTCTAGTGATTACAAGTTTAAACCTTCGAATAAGATAGCTTTATATGTATGAATCGAATGATGTTATAAACATCATTACTACCTTAAGTTCCTTGGATAAACCTACTGGAAAAGAGAAAAATAGATCTAGCTTCAACGGATCCTTGGATGGCTCGAAGTTCTTGAAGCAGAATCATGACACGAAAACAAGTTCAAGTAAGATCATCACTTGAAATAAGATTGTTATAGTTATAGAAATTGAACCAAAGTTTGAATATGATTATTACCTTGTATTAGAATGATAACCTACTGTAAGAAACAAATATTTCTTGAGGTTGGATGATCACCTTACAAGATTGGAAGTGAGCTAGCAAACTTGAAAGTATTCTTGATTTTATGTAACTAGAACTTGTAGAATATATGAAGAACACTTAGAACTTGAAGATAGAACTTGAGAGAGATCAATTAGATGAAGAAAATTGAAGAATGAAAGTATTTGTAGGTGTTTTTGGTCGTTGGTGTATGGATTAGATATAAAGGATATGTAATTTTGTTTTCATGTAAATAAGTCATGAATGATTACTCATATTTTTGTAATTTTATGAGATATTTCATGCTAGTTGCGAAATGATGGTTCCCACATGTGTTAGGTGACTCACATGGGCTGCTAAGAGCTGATCATTGGAGTGTATATACCAATAGTACATACATCTAAAAGCTGTGTATTGTACGAGTACGAATACTGGTGCATACGAGTAGAATTGTTGATGAAACTGAACGAGGATGTAATTGTAAGCATTTTTGTTAAGTAGAAGTATTTTGATAAGTGTATTGAAGTCTTTCAAAAGTGTATAAATACATATTAAAACACTACATGTATATACATTTTAACTGAGTCGTTAAGTCATCGTTAGTCGTTACATGTAAGTGTTATTTTGAAACCTTTAGGTTAACGATCTTGTTAAATGTTGTTAACCCAATATTTATAATATCAAATGAGATTTTAAATTATTATATTATCATGATATTATCATGTATGAATATCTCTTAATATGATATATATACATTAAATGTCTTTACAACGATAATCGTTACATATATGTCTCGTTTAAAAATCATTAAGTTAGTAGTCTTGTTTTTACATATGTAGTTCATTGTTAATATACTTAATGATATGTTTACTTATCATAATATCATGTTTTAACAAGTTTGATTGCTTATCATAATATCATTAAATTATTCTAATATATTATGTAATCTTGGGATACCATAGACACGTATGCAAATGTTTTGACATATCATATCGACCCATCTATATATATTATTTGGAACAACCATAGACACTCTATATGCAGTAATGTTGGAGTTAGCTATACAGGGTTGAGGTTGATTCCAAAAATATATATAGTTTGAGTTGTGATCTAGCCTGAGGCGTGTATACACTGGGTCGTGGATTGATTCAAGATAATATATATCGATTTATTTCTGTACATCTAATTATGGACAACTAGTTGTAGGTTTCTAACAAGGACAGCTGACTTAATAAACTTAAAACAGTAAAACGTATTAAAAATGTTGTAAATATATTTTGAACATACTTTGATATATATGTACATATTTGTTATAGGTTCGTGAATCGACCAGTGGCCAAGTCTTACTTCCCGACGAAGTAAAAATCTGTGAAAGTGAGTTATAGTCCCACTTTTAAAATCTAATATTTTGGGATGAGAATACATGCAGTTTTATAAATGTTTTACGAAATAGACACAAGTAAATGAAACTACATTATATGGGTGAATGATCGAAGCTGAATATGCCCCTTTTGCTTGGTAGCCTAAGAATTAGTAAACCGATCTACTAATTGACGCGAATCCTAAAGATAGATCTATTGGGCCTAACGAATCCTATCCAAAGTACCGGATGCTTTAGTACTTCGAATTCATTTTTATCATGTCCGAAGGATTTCCCAGAATGATAGGAGATATTCTTATATGCATCTTGTTAATTTCGGTTACCAGGTGTTCACCATATGAATAATTTTTATCTCTATGTATGGGATGTATATTGAAATATGAAATCTTGTGGTCTATTATTATGATTTGATAATATATAGGTTAAACCTATAACTCACCAACACTTTTGTTGACGTTTTAAGTATGTTTATTCTCAGGTGATTATTAAGAGCTTCCGCTGTTGCATACTAAAATAAGGACAAGATTTGGAGTCCATGCTTGTATGATATTATGTAAAAACTGCATTCAAGAAACTTATTTTTGATGTAATATATTCTTATTGTAAACCATTATGTAATGGTCGTGTGTAAACGATATATTTTAGATTATCATTAGTTGATAATCTACATAATGCTTTTTAAACCTTTATAGATAAAATAAAGGTTATGGTTGTTTTAAAAATGAATGCAGTCTTTGAAAAACGTCTCATATAGAGGTCAAAACCTCGCGACGAAATCAATTAATATGGAACGTTTATAATCAATATGAAAGGGACATTTCAGTTGGTATCCGAGTGTTGGTCTTAGAGAACCAGAAAATTGCATTAGTGTGTCTTACCGAGTTTGTTAGGATGCATTAGTGAGTCTGGACTTCGACCGTATTTTTCTTCAAAAACGATTGCTTAACATTTTTTTTGTTGGAAACTATATATTATTAACATGTAAATATTATGTGATATATTAATCTCTTAACGTGTTTGATATTGTGTGATAGATGTCTACCTCTAGTACAAATCCCATTGATTCACCTAATAATAATGAAGAGTCGAATATATTTTGGGAAGATTCACAAATTCCCGAAGAGGAACCGGAAGAGGAGGAACCGGAAGAGGAGGAACCGGAAGAAGAGGAACCAGAAGAGGATGAATCGGAAGAGGAGGAACCAGAAGACGAAGAGGTTCTGGAGGAAGAAATATTGATACATATAGTAAATCGATTAAATAAAAGAAAATCCTCAACTAACGGACCAAAGTTAATAATGGTCAATGGTGTTTCCGCCGAGGATGTAAAATATTGGGAAGATTACCAATTTTCCGATGAATCGGATCCCGATGAGGATTCCGATGATGTTATAGAAATTACCTCGACCCAATTTAATAAAGTGAAAGAAAATAATAAGGGAAAAGGTATAAAAATAGAGAAACCCGATTCCAACCCCGATGAACTTTATATGTATCGACAACATCCGTATTTCCTAAAATGTAACAATGACCCGGGAACCTCTAAACCACCAGGTTTTTCTAAACCATTATGGAAAACGACGGCTCGTATTAGAGGAACACCATATATTCCTAGAAAATTAGGAAAACGAACCAAGTCCGAAGAAGAAGAAACCAGTGATTCAGATTAGAAGGTTTTAATCATGTTGTGTATTATATGTATTGTAGTGTGCTTGTACTTTTATGTTCTATGTAAAAATTGCTTGTATTGTTTGTTAATTATCTTTTACGAATCTAATCCTTGTCTATTTTACAGTATAAAAACAAAATGGGCGTTAAGAGTAGACAACCGAATATTTTAGAAGACCTACCAGAGGATATGATTGAGGAAATCTTGTCTAGAGTCGGTCAGAATTCATCAGCACATTTAGTTATGGCGAAATTAACTTGTCAAACATTTGAAAGATTTTTCAGAAATGCCTTAGTTTATAAAAGGCTTTCCTTTGATGGTGGGGTATATAACATTGGGGAGACCGTAAGTTACGCCGTGTTTTCTTTAAAGCATTAAATGCAGGGAACCCAAATGCAATTTTACGCTACGGATTAAGAACCAATTTTGACTCAACATATCCCAACATAGGATTTCGTGAATTAAAAAGAGCTTCTAACATGCAACATAAAGAAGCATGTTATGCTTACGGGTTAGTGATGTTCGCTTCTTACCAAAGTGAGAAAAAGAACATCGGATTGCAACTTTTAATTAAAACCTTTCCACAAGTGACAGATTCAGTAGTTGGGGTGAGAAACAAGGTTTTTAGATTATTACGGGGCTGTTGGACATTACGAAACCCTCGTCCTTTTGACGACATTACAACATGCTGCCTAGCCAATGGTCATAACGGTTATTTTTCACAAGACCAAGGATGGGAAGTCGTCTTAGTAAAACCAGAATGCATGATTTGTTTCTGGACTTATGAATTACGTGTCTTTATTTCCTTTGCTGAACAACTTGCGTATTAACTAGATTTATCTTCAAAACTGTCATGTATCATAGTGTACTATATTTCATGTTATATATAATATAGCGATGTTGTAAGTTTGAAGAATATTTATATGTGATATATTATTATAATCAGATTTTCATATGGAATTGTAGTAGTTGAATTGTATATTAGCTACTAAGTATGAACTTAACGGGTAGGCAGTTCCCGAATTTAAACTTATAAAATGCTAATATGAAGAAAAAGCTTTTATAAATGAGTTCATATTATGCTAAATAATACTATTGACTACTCTTAATATTCTGTATGATTAACTCGATTCAGTTGGCTATTTTGAAGGAAATGACACCGACTACTCGACACACCATGAATATGAGCGAAGAGGAATTTCGTACCTTTCTTGCTGCAAACATAGCAGCAGTACAGGCTGCGCTACATACCAACAATAACTCTAAATCTAGCAATGCAGCTAACGGTGCAAGAAATCGTGTAGGATGCTCCTACAAAGAATTCACTGCCTGCAAACCTTTGGAATTTGATGGAACCGAAGGACCAATTGGATTGAAACAGTCGACCGAGAAAGTCGAATCGGTGTTTGCCATAAGTAAGTGTACTGAAGAGGACAAAGTTAAGTACGCTACGCATACCTTCACAGGTACTGCGTTAACGTGGTGGAACACCTATCTTGAACAGGTAGGACAAAATGTTGCTTACGCACTACCGTGGTCGGCATTCAAGCAATTGATGAACGAGCAGTACCGACCTAGAAACGAAGTCAATAAACTCAAGGCAGAACTTAGAGAGTTACGAACACAAGGGTTCGACGTTATCACATATGAACGACGATCCACAGAGTTGTGCCTATTGTGTTCTGGAGCATTCGAAGATGAAGAAGAGAAGATCGACGCGTTTGTAAAAGGGTTACCAGTAAGGATTCAAGAAGATGTGAGTTCACACGAACCCGCTTCTATACAGAAGGCAAGTCGAATGGCTCATAAACTCATAAATCATATTGAGGGAAGAATTAAACAGCAGGCGGCCGAAGAAGCCAACACGAAACAACTCAAGAGGAAGTGGGAGGAAAACGGTGACAAGATTCACCAGTACAACAACAACAACAATTACAACCACAATCGCAACAACTATCCCAACAACCGCAACAACAATCGCAACAATAACCGCAATCCTAACAATAACTACAACAAACATCCCAACAACAACAACTACAACAACCGTTTCAACAACAATAACAATCCTAACAACAACCTTAATAACAACAACGGCAACAAAAACCAAAAACAGCCATGTCATAGGTGTGAAGAAAATCATCAGGGGTTTTGCACGACATATTGCAACAGGTGTAAAAGAAATGGTCATAGCGCGACAAAGTGTGAGGTCTACGGACCAAAGTTTAACAGAACTAAAGGAACAAATAATGTCGGAACAAGTAATGCCGAAACGAATAGTGTCGGAGCAAGTAATACTAACGCTGTTTGTTATAAATGTGGAAAACCGGGCCACATTATTATAAATTGCCCGAATTAGGGGAATACTAATGGGCAGGGCCGTGGAAGAGTTTTCAATATTAATGCGGCAGAAGCACAGGAAGACCCGGAGCTTGTTACGGGTACGTTTCTTATTGACGATAAATCTGCTTACGTTTTATTTGATTCGGGTGCGGATAGAAGCTATATGAGTAGAGAATTTTGTGATAAATTAAGTTGCCCATTGACGCCTTTGGATAATAAATTTTTACTCGAATTAGCAAATGGTAAATTAATTTCAGCAGATAATATATGTCGGGATAGAGAAATTAAACTTGGTAATGAAACGTTTAAGATTGATTTAATACCAGTCGAGTTAGGGAGTTTTGATGTAATAATTGGCATGGACTGGTTGAAAAAGGTGAGAGCAGAGGTCATTTGTTACAAAAATGCGATTCGCATTATGCGTGAAAAAGGAAAACCTTTAATGGTGTACGGAGAAAAGAACAACGCGAAATTAAATCTTATTAGTAGTTTGAAGGCGCAAAAACTAATAAGAAAAGGTTGTTACGTCATTCTAGCACACATCGAGGAAGTTAAACCTGAAGAAAAGGACATCAGTGATGTTCCCGTCGCAAAAGAATTTTCCGATGTATTTCCGAAAGAATTACCGGGATTACCCCCACATCGATCCGTTGAATTTCAAATAGACCTTGTACCAGGAGCTGCACCAATAGCTCGTGCTCCATACAGACTCGCACCCAGCGAAATGAAGGAACTTCAGAGCCAATTACAAGAACTTTTAGAGCGTGGTTTCATTCGATCAAGCACATCACCATGGGGAGCTCCTGTTTTGTTTGTCAAGAAGAAGGATGGTACATTTAGGTTATTTATCGACTACCGAGAGTTGAACAAACTTACCATCAAGAACCGCTACCCACTACCGAGAATCGACGACTTATTTGATTAACTACAAGGCTCATCGGTTTATTCTAAGATTGATTTACGTTCTGGGTATCATCAAATGAGGGTGAAGGAGGATGATATTCCAAAGACTGCTTTTAGGATGTGTTACAGTCATTACGAGTTTATGGTTATGCCGTTTGGGTTGACTAACGCACCAGCTGTGTTCATGGACCTCATGAACCGAGTGTGTGGACCATACCTTGACAAGTTTGTCATTGTTTTCATCGATGACATACTTATTTACTCAAAGAATGACCAAGAGCACGAAGAACATTTGAGAAAAGTGCTAGAGTTGTTAAGGAAAGAAAAACTGTATGCTAAGTTTTCAAAGTGTGCATTTTAGTTGGAAGAGGTTCAATTCCTCGGTCACATAGTGAACAAAGAAGGTATTCAGGTGGATCCAGCAAAGATTGAAACCGTTGAAAAATGGGAAACCCCAAAAACTCCGAAACACATACGCCAGTTTTTAGGACTAGTTGGTTACTACAGAAGGTTCATCCAAGACTTTTCCAGAATAGCAAAACCCTTGACTGCATTAACGCATAAAGGGAAGAAATTTGAATGGAAAGATGAACAAGAGAAAGCGTTTCAATTGTTAAAGAAAAAGTTAACTACGGCACCTATATTGTCATTACCTGAAGGGAATGATGATTTTGTGATATATTGTGACGCCTCAAAGCAAGGTATCGGTTGTATATTAATGCAACGAATGAAAGTAATTACTTATGCGTCTAGACAATTGAAGATTCATGAACAGAATTATACGACGCATGATTTGGAATTAGGCGCGGTTGTTTTTGCATTAAAGACTTGGAGGCACTACTTATATGGGGTCAAAAGTATTATATATACCGACCGCAAAAGTCTTCAACACATATTTAATCAGAAACAACTGAATATGAGGCAGCGTAGGTGGATTGAATTGTTGAATGATTACGACTTTGAGATTCGTTACCACCCGGGGAAGGCAAATATGGTAGCCGACGCCTTGAGCAGAAAGGACAGAGAACCCATTCGAGTAAACGCTATGAATATAATGATTCACACTAACCTTACTACTCAAATAAAGGAGGTGCAACAAGGAGTTTTAAAAGAGGGAAATTTAAAGGATGAAATACCCAAAGGATCGGAGAAGCATCTTAATATTCGGGAAGACGGAACCCGGTATAAGGCTGAAAGAATTTGGGTAACAAAATTTGGAGATATGAGAGAAATGATACTTAGAGAAGCTCATAAAACCAGATACTCAATACATCCTGGAGCGGGGAAGATGTACAAGGATCTCAAGAAACATTTTTGGTGGCCAGGTATGAAAGCCGATGTTGCTAAATACGTAGGGGAATGTTTGACGTGTTCTAAGGTCAAAGCGGAGCATCAGAAACCATCAGGTCTACTTCAACAACCCGAAATCCTGGAATGGAAATGGGAAAACATTACCATGGATTTCATCACTAAGTTGCCAAGGACTGCAAGTGGTTTTGATACTATTTGGGTAATAGTTGATCGTCTCACCAAATCATCACACTTCCTGCCAATAAGAGAAGATGACAAGATGGAGAAGTTAGCACGATTGTATTTGAAGGAAGTCGTCTCCAGACATGGAATACCAATCTCTATTATCTCTGATAGGGATGGCAGATTTATTTCAAGATTTTGGCAGACATTACAGCAAGCATTAGGAACTCGTCTAGACATGAGTACTGCCTATCATCCACAAACTAATGGGCAGAGCGAAAGGAAGATTCAAACGCTTGAAGACATGCTACGAGCATGTGTTATTGATTTCGGAAACAGTTGGGATCGACATCTACCGTTAGCAGAATTTTCCTACAACAATAGCTACCATTCAAGCATTGAGATGGCGCCATTTGAAGCACTTTATGGTAGAAAGTGCAGGTCTCCGATTTGTTGGAGTGAAGTGGGGGATAGACAGATTACGGGTCCGGAGATAATACAAGAAACTACTGAGAAGATCATCCAAATTCAACAACGATTGAAAACCGCCCAAAGTCGACAAAAGAGCTACGCTGACATTAAAATAAAAGATATAGAATTTGAAATTGGCGAGATGGTCATGCTTAAAGTTTCACCTTGGAAAGGCGTTGTTCGATTTGGTAAACGAGGGAAACTAAATCCAAGGTATATTGGACCATTCAAGATTATTGAACGTGTCGGACCAGTAGCTTACCGACTTGAGTTACCTCAACAACTCGCGGCTGTACATAACACTTTTCACGTCTCGAATTTGAAGAAATGTTTTGCTAAAGAAGATCTCACTATTTCGTTAGACGAAATCCAAATCAACGAAAAACTTCAATTCATCGAAGAACCTGTCGAAATAATGGATCGTGAGGTTAAAAGACTTAAACAAAACAAGATACCAATTATTGAGGTTCGATGGAATGCTTATAGAGGACCTGAGTTCACCTGGGAATGAGAAGATCAGATAAAGAAGAAATACCCGCACTTATTTCTAGAAGATACGTCAACACCTCCAACTGCTTAAAATTTCGGGACGAAATTTATTTAACGGGTAGGTACTGTAGTGACCCGAACTTTTCCATGTTTATATATATTAAATGAAATTGATATTTACATGATTAAGTGTTTCCAACATGTTAAGCAATCAAACTTGTTAATACTTGATTAATTGAAATAGGTTTCATATAGACAATTGACCACCCAAGTTGACCGGTGATTCACGAACGTTAAAACTTGTAAAAACTATATGATGACATATATATGATTATATATATAGTTAACATGATATTATGATAAGTAAGTATCTCATTAGGTATTTTAACAATGAGTTATATACATAAAATTGAGTTTAGTGAATTAAGAAACTCGAAACGATATATATAACGATTATCGTTATAACGTCTTACTAAATACATATGAATCATATTAAGATATTGATACACTATGTTTAATCATGATAAATGATAAGTAAACATGTCATTAAGTGTATTAACAATGAACTACATATGTAAAAACAAGACTACTAACTTAATGATTTCGAAACGAGACATATATGTAACGATTATCGTTGTAACAACATTTAACTGTATATATATCATACTAAGATATATTAATATATCATAATATCATGATAATGTAAAAATTTAACATCTCTTTAGATATAATAAACAATGGGTTAACAACATTTAACAAGATCGTTAACCTAAAGGTTTCAAAACAACATTTACATCTAACGACTAACGATGACTTAACGACTCAGTTAAAATGTATATACATGTAGTGTTTTATTATGTATTCATACACTTTTGAAAGACTTCAAGACACTTATCAAAATACTTCTACTTAACAAAAATGCTTACAATTACATCCTCATTCAGTTTCATCAACAATTCTACTCGTATGCACCCGTATTCGTACTCGTACAATACACAGCTTTTAGATGTATGTACTATTAGTATATACACTCCAATGATTAGTTCTTAGAAGCCCATGTGAATCACCTAACACATGTGGGAACCATCATTTGGCAACTAGCATGAAATATCTCATAAAATTACAAAAATATTAGTAATCATTCATGACTTATTTACATGTAAACAAAATTACACATCCTTTATATCTAATCCATATACCAACGACCAAAAACACCTACAAACACTTTAATTCTTCAATTTTCTTCATCTAATTGATCTCTCTCAAGTTCTATCTTCAAGTTCTAAGTGTTCTTCATAAATTCTATAAGTTCTAGTTTCATAAAATCAAGAATACTTCCAAGTTGCTAGCTTACTTCCAATCTTGTAAAGTGATCATCCAACCTCAAGAAATCTTTCTTATTTACATTAAGATATCTTTCTAATACAAGGTAATACTCATATTCAAACTTTGGTTCAATTTCTATAACTATAACAATCTTATTTCTAGTGATGATCTTACTTGAACTTGTTTTCGTGTCATGATTCTGCTTCAAGAACTTTCAAGCCATCCAAGGACCCTTTGAAGCTAGATCTATTTTTCTCATTTCCAGTAGGTTTATCCACAAAACCTGAGGTAGTAATGATGTTCATAACATCATTTGATTCATATATATAAAACTACCTTATTCGAAGGTTTAAACTTGAAATCACTAGAACATAGTTTAGTTAATTCTAAACTTGTTCGCAAACAAAAGTTAATCCTTCTAACTTGACTTTTAAAATCAACTAAACACATGTTCTATATCTATATGATATGCTAACTTAATGATTTAAAATCGGAAAACACGAAAAACACCGTAAAATCGGATATACGCCGTTGTAGTAACACCGCGGGCTGTTTTGGGTTAATTAATTAAAAACTATGATAAACTTTGATTTAAAAGTTGTTCTTCTGGAAAAATGATTTTCCTTATGAACATGAAACTATATCCAAAAATCATGGTTAAACTCAAAGTGGAAGTATGTTTTCCAAAATGGTCGTCTAGACGTCGTTCTTTCGACTGAAATGACTACCTTTACAAAAAAGACTTGTAACCTGTAATTCTTACTATAAACTTATACTTTTTCTATATAGATTCATAAACTTAAGTTCAATATGAAACCATAGCAATTGGATTTACTCAAAACGGATTTAAAACGAAGAAGTTATGGGTAAAACAAGATTGGTTATTTTTGCTTGTTGTAGCTACGTGAAAATTGGTAACAAATCTATATTAATCATATCCTAGCTAACTTATATTGTATTATACATGTATTCTAATATATTATGTAATCTTGGGATACCATAGACACGTATGCAAATGTTTTGACATATCATATCGACCCATCTATATATATTATTTGGAACAACCATAGACACTCTATATGCAGTAATGTTGGAGTTAGCTATACAGGGTTGAGGTTGATTCCAAAAATATATATAGTTTGAGTTGTGATCTAGCCTGAGGCGTGTATACACTGGGTCGTGGATTGATTCAAGATAATATATATCGATTTATTTCTGTACATCTAATTATGGACAACTAGTTGTAGGTTACTAACAAGGACAGCTGACTTAATAAACTTAAAACAGTAAAACGTATTAAAAATGTTGTAAATATATTTTGAACATACTTTGATATATATGTACATATTTGTTATAGGTTCGTGAATCGACCAGTGGCCAAGTCTTACTTCCCGACGAAGTAAAAATCTGTGAAAGTGAGTTATAGTCCCACTTTTAAAATCTAATATTTTGGGATGAGAATACATGCAGTTTTATAAATGTTTTACGAAATAGACACAAGTAAATGAAACTACATTATATGGGTGAATGATCGAAGCCGAATATGCCCCTTTTGCTTGGTAGCCTAAGAATTAGTAAACCGATCTACTAATTGACGCGAATCCTAAAGATAGATCTATTGGGCCTAATGAACCCCATCCAAAGTACCGGATGCTTTAGTACTTCGAATTCGTTTTTATCATGTCCGAAGGATTTCCCGGAATGATAGGGGATATTCTTATATGCATCTTGTCAATTTCGGTTACCAGGTGTTCACCATATGAATAATTTTTATCTCTATGTATGGGATGTATATTGAAATATGAAATCTTGTGGTCTATTATTATGATTTGATAATATATAGGTTAAACCTATAACTCACCAACATTTTTGTTGACGTTTTAAGCATGTTTATTCTCAGGTGATTATTAAGAGCTTCCGCTGTTGCATACTAAAATAAGGACAAGATTTGGAGTCCATGCTTGTATGATATTATGTAAAAACTGCATTCAAGAAACTTATTTTTAATGTAATATATTCTTATTGTAAACCATTATGTAATGGTCGTGTGTAAATGGTATATTTTAGATTATCATTAGTTGATAATCTACGTAATGCTTTTTAAACCTTTATAGATAAAATAAAGGTTATGGTTGTTTTAAAAATGAATGCAGTCTTTGAAAAATGTCTCATATAGAGGTCAAAACCTCACGACGAAATCAATTAATATGGAATGTTTATAATCAATATGAACGGGACATTTCAATCGGTATGGAGCTTTTGCAACTGGAGTTGTTCCAGGAACCAACTCAATCTTATATTCGACTTCCCTTACCGGTGGCAGACCTGGTAACTCATCTGGGAACACTTCGGGAAATTCTGATACTATCGGAATATCGGCCACTGTTCTCTTTTCTTTCTTCACATCAATCACATACGCAAGAAACGAATCACAACCCTTTGCCATCGACTTTTTCGCTTTCATCATGGTTATCAACGGAAAATTATACCCGCCCCGCTCCCCCGGGCCACAACACGGGTTTCATCGGTCGAACGAAAGGTAATCATTTTCCTATCGCACTTAATATTAGCCCTAAGCGAGCTCAGCCAATCCATTCCTAATACTACATCAAAGCAAGGAATAGGTAACACTAAACAAGTCACCGGGAAAGACTTCCCTTCGATCTCTATACAAACCCCAGACACATATGTTGTGACGGGTGTGATCTTACCATCGGTTACTTCTACACTAACCGGCTTGAGTAATACACTAACTGGTAATTTCAACTTAGCACAGAAATCTAGGGACATAAAACATCTATTGGCACCACAATCAAACAATACACGAGCAGGTATTGAGTTGATTAGAAACATACCGGTGATCACTTCGTCAGTTGCCACGGCATTCTCAACCGACATCTGAAAAGCTCTAGCCTCTGCTGTTGGAGGGTTCTTCCTCTTTTGCCCACTCGAGGCACTTGACCCTCCGGCTGATGCCGAACGCGCCCCTGACCCCGCCCCGGAACTACCACTCTTCGACGGACAACTAACTGCACGATGCCCTGGTTTGTGACAACTCCAACACACACTATTCGGATACGGACATGCTGAAGACTCATGCCCAACAACACCACACTTTAAACATCTTCTTGTAGCCTCAGAACACTGACCATTATGAGAAGATCGACACGTGTGACACCAATTCCCTTTACCTGATCCAGACCCAGAACTACTCTGACCACTTTTACCCTTCGATTTAAACCCACTAGACTTCTTGGATTTAGATCCTGATTGACCAGATACTTGCCCACTTTGTTGTAGCACATTACCAAACATTCTGTTTCTAGCAGCCTGAACATCACTTTCCACCATCTTAGCCATCACAACAGCTTGAGACAACGATGTAGCTATTCTAACAAAAGTTCGGTACTCTGGCAAAATGATATTAACAAAATGCTGGATACGAGACGCTTCGTCTGGCACCCATTGTTGTACAAATCTCAGTTTATCCATATACTTCTCTACTACCTCATCGATCGTCATTTGAGGTGTCATCTTCATTTCAAGAAATTCAGTCTTGATTCGGTTCATATCAAACGGATTACAATACTGTTCACACACCTTCCCATGAAACTGCTCCCACGTGATCATACTCACTTGCTTCTTTGGTATATTGAAAATCAAAGAATCCCACCAAATCATAGCCCTACCTTTCAACATTCGACTAGCATATGTTACTTTCAGCTCGGTTTCACACTGACACGCTTCAAATACCCTTTCAATTTCTCGCAACCAATTGAGAGTTACAGTCGGATCAGTACTTCCAGAAAACTCAGAGGGTTTGCAATCACGGAAGTTCTTATAAGTACACTTTTTGGGTGGTTGCATGTAAGGTTTATAGAACCTCTGATAATGGTATGGATTCATCATCATGGGATTTTGGTAAGTAAAAGTGTTTTGCGGTGGCATATAGTATTGGTTAGGTAATTGATTCTGAAACTGGTTCTGGTGCACATTAGGTATCGTTTGGGATTGCGCGGTTGGGAATCCAGGTGGTGTATCATCATTTCCAGAATGCCTCGCCAATTCAAGCTCATTAATTTTGTCTTCAGCCTCTTTTAGCTTACTTTCTAACTGAAGGATGTAACTATTCTGATCATCATCAGACTCAATACCCTCTTCTGGTGCTCTGAATGTTCCGGGGTTGGATGGGCCAGTTGCGTTTCTATCAGCCATACCTGTGCTACAAAACAGCTCACACAAAAGCTTAGTGGATAACACTTAGTTCAATCACAACTAACACACGTATATCCTATTTTTACTTAGCCCCCACTCCCGTAGACATGTTTGACTTGCCTCAGGGTTTGGGAACAAAGTACGCGTAGGTATTTGTTGCCAAACCATGCTCTGATACCAACTTGTAACACTGGCCATTTTTTTTTTAAAAAACACACAGCGGAAGACTTTAATAATAAACACAATATAAGTCACGTCATTACATTAAACCGTATAATTAAGTTTAAGCTTACACAACAGTGTTACGTTATTACAAAACATTATTTAAAGAAAAGTCCACATCAGAGTAGGGTTGTCAAACATGTCTTCTGCATCAATACCCATCCCGACTAGCAGTACCTAAACCTGCAAAAGGGGGAAACATGTGGGGGATTAGCAAACCGCTAAGTGAATGGAATCTATCTAACATATATAGCTTAAGCCACACACAAGCTATATACTAATAACAACACTTGCTAACTACCAACTAACATACAATAAGACAATACGAGGATCGACGGCTTGTACGAGCACACGACTCTCAGCTGATCGGGCCTGAGTCTACCGATAGTCCCTGCTACTCAATTCACAGTATAGTTATCCAGATGCAGGGGATGCATCATTCACACTATACTTCACAATCAGTAGCCTATGGACCCAACCTCCTCTTGGCACGGTTGACCTCATACGGACTCTAACCTCTCCTAGGCACGGTCTTGAGTCCCCAGTCTCCCTAGGCCCGACTGGTGCCATTCACACAGTGTACACATAAATCACATACAACATCAGGCAAACGATATTATTCTATCATAGCAATTCCTACACTATGCATGGTAAAAGAGTCAACCACAGTAGCATGATATGCTACTTAAACTCTATCCGTAGATAGACCCACTCACCAATTACCAGCAACTGCTCAGTTATTATTTCTGAGCTTCCTCCTTGTCCTTATCTCCTGAGAACAGCAAAAACCAAGTGAACAGTGTTCCCATCAAGATTAGACACACTGACAGCGAATTATAGCAAATTAGTAAAAAAAAAGCATCCGCAAACAAAATTTTCATGCTTAACACTTATGCACTTTCAAAATTTGCACTTTCAAAATTTACATCTTGAACACCAAAATACAAACGGGCATCATAACGGCTAGAAAAAGGCACTTTGGTAAAACTTTCTGCCCTGGACACACAGTCGGTCGACTGTCTCCTCAATCGGTCGACTGACGTAGACAGTCGGTCGACTGTTGACACAACCGGTCGACTGACTCTCCCAATCGGTCGACTTATTTGGTATTTCCACATTCGACCGAAAGTCAAACTCAGTCGGTCGGTTCACTAGCCAGTCGGTCGGTTGAACCCTCAGTCGGTCGACTGTCGACCAACAGTCGGCCGACTGTGTTCATCTTCCTCAGAAACTGAACAAAGGCTACGGACTTCACGATGAAATCCCCAAATCTCGATCTAGAGCTCGTTTTAAACACAAAAATCGACCACAACTTGTTCACTACTTGTTATAGACTCAAAACCCACAACAATTTGACCATAACAATACTCAAATCACTTGTTTTGACACAAATTCAAGATTTTTACAAAACTCACACAAAACATGAATTTAATAATGAATTGAACACAAAAACATATGTTTCTTACCTTGATAGACTCAGTAAACGATAACAAACACGATTCTAACACCAATTTGAGATCAAGATCAATGTTTAAGGATTAGGGTTTGGTAGGTGGAAGGGATGAAGGTACGGTGTTTTAGTGAATTTTCTAGAAATGGGAAGAAAATACAGCACACTAGTTACATAATTGGGATTAATTTCCACACTGTACAACACACGGGTATTTACCAGTTATCTGATATCTTTCGCACAAGATTAGGTAACCCAAACGAGGTCCAATTGAAATAAACAAACCTGTTCTGGGACCCTTGTCATAAACTGGTCACAACACAAATATAATAAAACACTAATAAAATAATTAAAATAAAAAGCACTTAAGACTAAGCACAAACTCTAAGGGCAAAAATAGTCCACTTACAACTAGCTCGGGTTTCAGTCTGTTACAAGTTGACTTAAGAGAGTCGTCTATATCATTGTAACAATTTGTGATATAGTGTATTTCTCTCTTTGGGGGCCGGTGGTTTTTCTCCTGTTTTGGAGTTTCCACGTTAAATCTTGTGTTATGTATTGTTCTTACTTCTTTACTGTTATTGTTGGGCTGGGTGGTGGGAATTAGTGAGACCGTAATTTCCAACAAGATTTAATCTAGTCGGTAGTCTATTGTAAAACACACGCCAGATAAAAACATTTAATTTTAACTTCTTTACTTGTGATACGTATATTTTGTTAGTGTTGATGAATAATATAAATCTAGACTAGATGGATATTGGAAAATGACGGACTTCACTAAATAGCTAAACTCGATATCAACTGATTTTCAATAAGCAAGTTTTTTAGTACTTTGAATCTGAAGTTGGATTAAATGATTAAAAGCAACATTCTTACGGAGGATATTTTTTTAGATCAAATTATCCCAACAGACTGATATTAAATGAGTATGTTGTTTTTTTATGAAAACAAATTTTAAGTTTCAATACGAATTCAAAGATTAAGAAGTAATAAAACAGAGCATGTTTTTTACATAGTTTTTTTTTTTTTAGGTGAGTCTTGATAATGAATTATTTAAGGATTTGGTAAAAAGTTAAGTCAGCTTTTCAATTCCAATTTCCAACTACTCCTTTTTTCCTACTTTAAACCTTCACTTGTCATTTACTGTATCGTATTTTTTTTAATCTTTATTTATTAATTATAAATTTTTTAATATTATTAAACTATTAATTAATATTAAATTAATTGATGATTATTTATTAATTACACTAATGAATACCTCATCCCTCCCAAAAGGGAGGTGATTGCCAAACACCACTTTTTAATCGTACACGTAAATACCTATTTTACCCATAATTATACTTAAAATATAATATAAGTTCAGCTATCTAGATAAATCTATGGGCATAACTGTAAATTTATGAGTCAAAAATGTTCATAGATTAAAAAATTTGTGTGTGAGGATAAACCTCTCTCCCAAAAAGTGTATACTTTTCTATTTTGATTTTCTTCAAAAGTATTGTTCTTATTTTATTTAACAATAAAAAATTACTTAATTTTCAATTACGCTCTTTTTATAATTGGAAATGTAATATTAAATATGAAAGCTAATTTATTAATTAATCTTTATAATAACATATTATTGATACGCACAGCACAATACATGGCTTTATATATGTGCATCAACACGTGCCCTGCACATGTCCAAAGAAAAAAAGTGCATTACATTTATGCGCTACGATCCAACTTGCATATATCATCGTCGCGCCGACCATATGTTGAGCCTCCAATAAAAGCATAAAGTACCAAGTACGACGGGAAAACTGCAGGCTTGGTCGCCACGATCCCTATAGCAGACGCCCATGAAGAAAACTGACACATCGTACCAGGTACATGGTACGATTTAGAAATATTGGTGTACCCATTATCTAGTCGCCGGCCAATAGTACAAAGAGGACTAGCCACGATCTCTTTGTCCTATTACGTGGCACTAACAGACAAAAAGTACACTATAAATATGAGGCTCGAATCACGATGCATGAGGATTCGAATCATCAGAAAAGCAAATCATATTATATTGTTGCTAGTAAGCAGATCACTCTACTACGCGTGCCAGTCAGCTAACGCAGTATTCTCCCGCGCTACTGGATTCACAGTATCTGAAGCTACAATCTTACGGTTACAGGTAACGTTCGATGAACACTAACCCTACAAAACCTCCTCTAAGCCATTAATATCGGCTATCCTGATGATGGTGAGTCGACGTTTAACCACCCATGTTGAGATCCTCATCTCATAAGGGGTTATTCACAAGGAGTTAAACTCGAATGACCTTTAAATCCCCTCCTTTTGTTGTCAAGCATGGACCGAGCCCGTTTGATCCAATCTATGCTTGATCAAGTGGTGCCATCCTTGGGACATATAAGTTTAAAGGTTTTGATTGATCTTTTCTCTTTATGTTTGTTATACTTACTTGTCTTCATTTGCATACGGTTATAGATATCAAGATGACAAGCAAGCTCGAAGCACCTAAACCCATACCAGCCCGAGCTACAGATATCAAGAATTATACAATAATTCTGAGATGGAAGGAGTAAGTATTTCCTTTTCTAAAAACATGATGTCGATGGATATTTGGATGTCTAATTTTCATCTTCATGTAGCCAAATGACAAGAGTCTATATTGAAACATGTTTTTTACCTCTCCGTCCCAATCAAATAATTATCAGACGAAAAACATACAGCTTAAAAAAAGTGAATGACACATGTACATTTTTGTTTAAAAGTTCGTTTTAAATTGTAGGATGAAGTAGGAAGGAATATTCGAAAGGCAAAAGGGTAAAAGCTAGAAGACTGTAGTCTTCTTTCTAAATCTAAATAATAATAATATATAGGGATTATCACTTTAATGCCTATTTTTCCTACCTATTTTGCCTCATAACCAATATTTTGTTTTTTCACCTATTTACCCGCGCAAGGCGTAAGGTGTCATCTTGCTCTCTGGTGGAAGCAAGGATGCAAGGTACCTCTTGCGACCTTGCTTCTACCTGGGAGCAAGGAGCAAGGTGCCTCTTGCTCTTACCTGCATACCATAATTAGTATTATCTTTCGGACATTTCATCAAATACCTTACGTGCACCTTAGGTGCTTAATGACATTGTCAAACCATTTACTTAAAAATGACCCAATTTTATTTAATGTTTTGGTTTTGCACATGTTAGATCCAAAATAATATGTTAAATGGGTTGAAAGTCGTTCAAGATATATTCTCAATACAAGAGAAAATAGTGCTTGAAATGGTTGAAATAGTTCACTTAAGGTGTTTGATGAAATGTCTGAAAGAAAAATTGATTATGCTATGCAAGCAGGAGCAAGACGCACCTCGGGTTTGGGCCAGCCGACTATCTCTCTGTTGGAGATCTATTTATGCCACAGGGGTGGGATGGGTGTTTTGTTGACGAATTCACTTTTGTGGCAGCTGAAGAGGCTTGTGGAGGCCGACTTTTCTTTGTTCCCGATTTTTGGTGTTACAACGGCCTTTGGCGTTCTTACCCAGTGTCTTTCCGGGAATGCTTTTAGGTTTTTTTAGTTGTCACGATGGCGCGTGGTGTTCTCACATTCACTGCAGATGTTATGTTATTTTTTGTCTAGTGCAACGATTGTTATATTGTCGTTTTGTTTCTTTTTTAGTTTCCTAATAAATATTTTTTCACCTTGATGATGGGACTGATTGATTAAGTTATATTTGTTATGCCACTTGGTTAGCTAGTTTAGGGTGCGTTTGATAAAATTGAATGATTTAGCGCTGAATGGTTCAGAATCTGAATGATTCAAAGCCTCTGAATAATGTTTGTTCTGAATGAAAATATGTTGTTTGATAATCATTTAGAATGAATGATATAAATTGAGTAAAAGTACCTTATCAAAGTGTAACATGAATAAAATATTCAATATACTTGTTAGTTAAGTGTTCATGATAGGATTTGAGGAGAAAATTACAGAAAATTTAGGCTCTTAATGGTTAAGAAAGTGTTTCATCTCTGAATGGTTCAGCACTGAATTCTGAACCATTCAGCACCATATGTCATTCAGAGGTCAGAAACAAACGCACTGAATGTTGAATGGTTCAGCATTCAGCACTGAACCATTCCATTAAGAGGCAAACAAACGCACCCTTAAATTTCTTTAAGATTGGTTATAGGTATTGATCTTTAAATCCGTTTATATTGTTAACTTATTCGTGGGATCACTAAAGTTTGGCTTGAGAGGTATGGGTGTGGGATTCAACTTGGGGTACTGCTAAATCAGGTTCGATTCTCACTACAAGTAGGGAGTTTTCAACCTTTGATGGTACTGCCAACATCAATGCGATTTGGGAAGATCTCTGATGAATTTTTCCCAACTTTCGATAGAACTGTCAACATTATTGCGAATTGAGTTTTCTCCTAAGATTCGATTATCCCTTTCAAAAAACATTCAGGGAAAAAAAAAAAATTACTAGCACACAAATACACAGTGAAATAAAGTGAGAGAGAGGTGAGTGTTTGTTGATTTGGAGTTAATGAGTCGAGTCTTGTTGTCCTTTCTCGCAAACTCAAATTCCCACCCTCTCACCCTCCCTTATTTATCATCTCCATCTCCCACTTCCCTTCTCACCATTTTCATCTTTCACCCACTTTCTGAAATACTCATACTTTTTTTTTTTTTTGATTATATGAGCAGAAAAAAAACAGAAGCTTTTTCTTTTGAGGGGAATGTTGTTTGGCTCGAGGTCATTAGAAACATTAGACTTTCTCTTTATATCTCTTCTCTCTTTGTAGTATAATAATAGGTGTAATTTATAGATGTTTATGATGTTATATGTTAAACTCACTTAGTCAACGGATCAACATCAATGGTCTTTGTTGGTTAATTTATGAGTTTTAGATTAATCATTTGAAGAGGGTTAATTTAATAAAGAGAATCTTGATCGTTGGATCTGGTGTACTCGGACCAGGCTTCATTCCCCCCAATTGTTGCTTCATAAAACTTCTTATAATGCTTAAGACTGGATCTTTGAGGTGGGTTTACTTTTATTCTTGATATTAAATATCAATTAAACTTCTTTTTGTGTTATTTTAGGTGTAAATTTTGTTTCCTTCACAAACTAACAATTTTTCTTGCACAAAGATTGGATCTTTAAGGTGGGTTGTTGTACTTTCCTCTTAAATTCAACATTTATTTAATCTTCTTTTTGGATTTTAGGTGTAATTTTGTTTCTTTACAAACTTAACCAGCAATCTTTCTTGCAGAAAGATTGGATCTTTGAGGTGGTGATTTAACTTTCTTGATTTAACCTTTATTTAGTTTAATTTTTCATGATTTAAGGTATTAATTTATCTCCTTAAGAACTAGCAATCTTTCTTGCAGAAAGATTGGATCTTTATGGTGGGTTTAATTTTTAATTATGATTTAACCTTTATTTTCGTTTCTTTTGTGATTTTATTGTAAATTAGGTTACCTGATGATGGATAAAAGAACAAAATTGGTATGATGATGATGGGCTTTATTGACATACTTTATAAATCTGCAAACATCTAAAAAGGCAGAAATTTTCAACACCTGAATAGTTTAAAAATGGGGGCTATTTTAGCCACCCCATATTTCATTGCTAGTTTATTAGATCCAAAAAAAAAAGTAGTGGATCTAAACATATTGTGTTTGATGTCAAGATTCTGATGGTCTATCTGATACTATATTTCTGATGTTTTTTTTACCCCTATCTCCTTTTTACACCGGTGATGCAAATATTTGACTTTTACAGTCAACTCCCATCATCATTACCTTATGATTGACATCATGATGAATTAAATCTTCCAGCTTTTATTCAAAGCTAGGGTTTTTCATGCTTTAAACTTTGCTTTTTAAGAGTTTTATGTTCCTTTTTTCAGGGGATTTAAATCTAATTTAGTACGAGTATCTAATAAGTCTAACCATTCACAAATTCCATTACATCTTCATAATTTGGGCATGAGCATTCATTTTTTCATCATTTTTTTTCTTTTTCATTTTATTTTTGTGAATATAATAACTTAATTATATGCATGATGGCATAATCACATAAGCTTATCAGTCCTCTTTCCGGCCAACAGATGAATGTTTGGACCCTGATCAATATTACATCGCCCAAATGGATTTTCAAAGTAGTAACATGTAATAAACTTGAACCACTTATTTTTTGTTGTTTCTTAATTAAATAGCAAAAAAAAAAAAAAAAAAAAAAAAAAAAAAAAAAAAAATTCTCAATTCTTTGAATTAACTTTTTTAGTTGGTGTCCTGTGTTTTTTGTTTTGTTATAGTTTGTGACTTTAAAAATTGTAGCTAGTTAATTGTAGTGTTTAACATTGATATATATATATATATATATATATATATATATATATATATATATATATATATATATATATATAGTAGAGGGATCAAATGAGAACATTTTTAGGAATGAGAACTACGAGAACTAGGTATTCGAGCAAAAAAAATTACGCGGCCGAACAAAAATTAGCCATAGTCGAGCAATTTTTAAATTTCAGTTATTAGATGCATTGTTTGCTTGTTCTACATTTTATGTAGAACATGATGTAGAACATGATGTTCTACACTTGTTTTACATCAATTTTCATCAAATTAAGTTAGGGTTTAGATTTTAGGGTTTATAGTTTAGATTTTTGGGTTTAGGGTTTAGATTTAGGGTTTAGAATGAGTTTTTTACACGAACGGTTTAGGGTTTAGGGTTTAGGGTTTAGGGTTGAGGGTTTACGGAGTAAACCCGAAAATCCTAAACTCTAAATCGGGCTAAATAAAAAAAAAATGTTGATTTTTGAAAAGAACAGGTGAAAGTGTGTAGAACAAAAATGTAGAGCCAATTTTGATTTTGTGCTTGTAGAACATGGTGATATTAGAACAAAAACACTAGCGGCCGAACAAAAATACATGAATTCGAGCAATTTTTGGCTAATTCGAACATGTTCTACAATTTGTTGTTCTACAATTATTCGTTCTACAAAATTAAGATGCAGCTCAAATTTGTTCTAATACAACAAAATTGTTCGCCCTTGTTTTTTTTTTTTGTTTGACTAACCCTAATTTTTGTTCGGCCGCGTCAATTTATTGCTCGACTATGAGTTCTCAGGTTTTCATAGTACTAGAGTTCTCAGTGGATCCCTCCCCTATATATATATATATATATATATATATATATATATATATATATATATATATATATATATGTGTGTGTGTGTGTGTGTGTGTGTGTGTGTGTGTGTGTGGTGTTTAACTTGATTCAAAAAGTAGCAGTACTTGGTACTGTTGAACAGGTGGTAACTGTGTCTTGAAGAAATTAAGTGATCAAAAAGAGTTGTCATTACATTACCTAATAGATGTGAAAAATGATGCATAGTTTTCTTACAGTACTATAATTTTTTATTTTATGAACCCTAGAATAGAATTTGGCAGCAAAAAACTCTAGTCATTTGATTGATTTGATTGGGGCGATGACCCATGTATGCACCTTTGGTTTTGTCCTTCATTTTACCCTATTCATCAACAGTTTCTTGATCAAATGTATATTCTTGATTCTTGAATTTTGATTCTTTATCGATGGAAATTACATGCATATGAGCTGTAGTTATGATATCTCATGCATATTAATGGCTTCAAATTACAGAAACCTAATGATAATATATGTTCATGCATGTAATTCGGCCTGGCACTTGTTATGAATGTAAATTGTATATATAGATTCATGTTAATTTCATCCCAAATTTATCATCAAAGTGCTCCTTTATAGATCATTTCAAAACAATTACTCGTATTCCACATATAGATATATAAAAATAATGAAGTAAAATTCTTTTATACTTTTAATATTTGTTTAAATAAAAAGATGTGAAATAATTTGGGATATGTGTAAAAAGTAAATAAAAAGTTATGCGAAAAGTAAATGCCTCTTACCTTAAAGTTATGTAAAACTATGTAGTATATTTTAAACTTCGTTTAATTTTTAAATGTTGAGGTTGAGAATAACATCAAGGGCTTCAAAATGTGAACTTTAAATGTGAAGTATTCATATATGCATGCATGTTTGTATAAAACTTACTTTTATTTTATTTTTTTCGTAATAACTTAATAAGTACTGTTACTGTTATAAATTTGTTTATGGGAAACAAGTGAAAGAGAGCTGTCAAGGCTCCATCTGTGAGTCAGTTCTACAGAAGCTTGAAATGTCAATGTGTCATGAATTCTTGAAGCTAGTAGGACTGTCATCATTTTTATATCATTCAGCAGTACTACTGTCATTTAATACTCCGTAATATTAAAATGAAATTGTACAAGCTTGGATGCACAAGATACAAGTGATGTTAGCTTTTATTTTGCATTGACTCTCTTGCTCAGAGTGTAGTCAACATCTGACATCTAACAGCTATGGATTCTGAGCAGCGAGGTTTTCCAACTTTAATTGATTGAACAATCATGTTGCCACTTTTCAATAAAAATAACTGCTGCCCCGGTCTCATATTAACATAAACATATAATTTAAGAAATCATTGTAAGCAGTTTTTTATTTTTTTACTTTAGAGATTTATCATTTACTTTTTACCTGTTTACTTATGAACTCTTCACTTCATATGTTACTCGTAAAATTTTGGAAAAATCTACTAACGTATTCAAGATGCAACTACAATTAATTAGCATTCAAAGATGACGTTCAATCTTAAACTAATCAATGTAACAAACCATTTGTACATTTTAAACTACTTTTCAATTAAATTATTAATCTAAAACATGATGTTGTACGATCGCAGTCACTAATAATTGTGCTAACCGGTCGTCGCATACAATTCACACTTGCTAGTTTATCTAGTCAATAAGTCTCTACTACTTGTCAGATATCATGCATAACCTTATAGTAGCTAGTTATTGTTAAATTTCATTATTCTCCTTTATTTGATAAGCAAATTATACAAGCTATATATAGATATAACAAGAACTCAAGAGACTAGCAGTAATGGTGGGACAAGCCAAGAGACTAACATTAAATTATTGAGCATTCAAATATTCTTTAACATTCACCCGCAGTTGGAGTGTGAGATGATCAGATGGTCAAACTGGGTCATATTTTTATTCGTTGCATGAAGGTGACTGATAATCGACCACATAGTTGTGTAACGACCCCAAAACCGTTTACTAGAAAACATGATTCTTTTTTTTATTATTATTAAACAAACATAATCATTTTGGCCAGACCAAACGCGCGGTGCACATTTGGATGCGCGGCGCGCGCTAAAGCGTAGATCAAGGTCAGAACTTGTACTCGGCACTGGAAATCTGTGTTTGACCAATTGCGCGGCGCGCAACAAAAAGCACGGCGCGCTTTATAACTGGAAAAACGTATTCAGCCCATTTTTAAACATGATAAACCATTTTCGTCCAAACAGAGATTTATAAATCCCCCAACCTAATTCCAACACTTTTGAAACATTAAATAATCCGGGTTTTAATCGACAAAACTACATTACGACCCTTGGGACTCTAACGACCCATAATTACATGAAAGTGACAATTTCGACCCGTTTCGTTTAAGAACAATAAAAGACCGAGCACAGCGATTGGGGATACACTACCCAATCCTAAATCAATCTGAAAGCACGTCTTCTAAAGCAACCTACAAAAGTCCACTAGTTCCCACGCTTACCCGAGCAGCCACCTTGCGAACCTATAAAAATAATATCAACGAGAGGGTAAGCTATAAAGCTTAGTGAGGATAAACATACTATATACATACATATGCATAAAATGAATACGTATCACCAACACAAATAATAAGCACATACCGAATCCAAGTATAACTAGCAGGCTATATATTACGTACCACAATGCCAAATCGCGAGATTAACTACAACACAAAAATATATATAGATATATGCGTCTACCCAAAATCCCAAGGTTAACCCCTTAACCTCAAATACATGAAGGCCGGTCGAAACTACACGCGCCCAGTGAATCCGAAACCACAAGCGATTCACCACCTTCACCTCAACGACGATAGGGTTGGCCGAATCTACACGCGTCCCAATGAATCCGAAACTACACACTATTCACTACCCTAAGCCAATGCCAATAATGGTGTGATGACCCAGAAAATTTCGACTAATTTAAACCAATTCTCTATATGATTTAATATTATGTAAACCAGTATATATATATATATATATATATATATATATATATATATATATATATATATATATATATATATATATATATATATATATATATATATATATATATATTATAAGATGTACAAGTAAAACACTATTTGCTACAGTAAAAATGACTTTGCTACAGTAAAACACTATTTGCTACAGTAAAACACTATTTGCTACATTAAAAACGCCTTTGCTACAGTAGCTACAGTGAAAACGCAATAAGACACAAGTACATACTAAATTCTACACTGAGTTAAACCGAAAATCCCTTAGCTTTGGTAACTAGTAGCTGCCAGTACATAGGATATGGACTGGTGGGCGCGAATAATTGTATATGGATCCATAGGGCTTGACATCCCCGTCCGAGCTAGAGCGCTTGCCTTTTAACGGACGTATGTTATTTGAGTTTATGACACGTTGGTTTGCGTGTATTAAAACGAATGGGGTAATTATCATTATAACGTTAAAGTTTAGTTACCAGGCTGCTCTGTTACGTAGAATCTATTGATAAAGTTTTGATGAAATCTTGTGGTCTATCTTTATATATTTATGACTCGAGCAATTAAACCTATAACTCACCAACATTCGTGTTGACTTTTTAGCATGTTTTATTCTCAGGTCCTTAGACTGCTTCCGCTGTGATGTGTTTGTTGCCTGCATGGAGTCTCTCATGCTTTGTACAAAGTTTATTGCATTCAAAATAAAACTGCGTTGTGTAATAAATAATTGGACTGTGATGTCAACCTGTAAATTAAAGACTTATGTATTTTGGGGTTTTGCTTATACCTAAGCACTCGCCCACATGTTTATAACTTTCTATGTTTAGAAAGTCACTTATTTTAATGAATGCAATATTTTATCAAAACGTATCATATAGAGGTCAAAACCTCACTGTGGAATCAATAATTAACGTGCCGCGTCAATAGCGATTTTGACGGGTCGTTACAAATGGGAATGTCTAAAACCACACGCGACATCGTGAATCCGAAGCCACACGCAATTCACTAGTGAAGCTGAAACTACACATGAATCACTACCCATGTCACCTCAACAACAACAACGGGGTTGACCTACTTGTCAACGTGAATCCGATCGATACGCCCGAAATTCACTACCCCAAGGGTGGTAACCCAAAACGCACAAACGTGCCACATGAACTCAAAATGCATAGAGTCCATCTCTCACACATATGTAAAGTGAACCCGAACGCCAAGGATCACTCGACCCCACCGGCACCCATCCTATGCATACATACGCATATAATATATTTACACTTGTAGTGACCCGAACTTTTCCATGTTTATATATATTAATTGAGATTGATATTTACATGATTAAATGTTTCCAACATGTTAAGCAATCAAACTTGTTAAGACTTGATTAATTGAAATATGTTTCATATAGACAATTGACCACCCAAGTTGACCGGCGATTCACGAACGTTAAAACTTGTAAAAATGACATGACGATATATATGGATATACATATGGTTAACATGAGATTATGATAAGTAAGTATCTCCATAAGTATATTAACAATGAGTTATATACATATAAACAAGACTACTAACTTAAGGATTTCGAAACGAGACATATATGTAACGATTATCGTTGTAACGACATTCAAATGTATATATATCATATTAAGATATATTAATATATCATAATATCATGATAATATAATAATTTAACATCTCATTAGATATAATAAACAATGGGTTAACAACATTAATTGAGATCGTTAACTTAAAGGTTTCAAAACAACACTTACATGTAACGACTAACGATGACTTAACGACTCAGTTAAAATGTATATACATGTAGTGTATTTAGATGTATTAAAATACTTTTGGAAGACTTCAAGACATATATCAAAACACTCATACTTAACGAAAATGGTTACAGTTACTTTCCCATTCTTTTCTTTCATCAAGAATTCTAGTCGTATTCTTACCCGTATTATACACAGCTTCAAAACGTACTTACTATGGGTATATACCAATAGGAACTAGCATGGGATTCCACTCTTGATTATGTCATGTATGACTAATCAATTTTAACTTCTACCATGAGCTAGTCAACTAACTAGAACTCCTTTTAACCCCACTCACCACTCACCAATTACCACTCATCATTCACTCCATTTCACTTCCAATTCTCTTTCTAATTCTCTCTCAACACACACACACTATTATGAACGTATTTTTCCAGTATTTAATCATCATCTTCATCAAAAATCACTTCAAGAATCAAGCTATAATCATCATAGGAAGAACACTTCAAGAACACTTCAAAAATCCCTTCAAGTTTACTAATTTACTTCCAAGCTTTCTAATCCATTCCAAGTAATCATCTAAGATCAAGAAACCTTTGTTATATACAGTAGGTTATCTTTCTTATTCAAGGTAATATTCATATTCAAACTTTGATTCAATTTCTATAACTATAAACTATCTTAATTCGAGTAAAAATCTTACTTGAACTTGTTTTTGTGTCATGATCCTACTTCAAGAACTTTCAAGCCATCCAAGATCCTTTGAAGCTAGATCATTTCTTGTCACTTCCAGTAGGTTTACCTACTAAACTTGAGGTAGTAATTATGTTCATAACATCATTCGATTCATATATATAAAACTATCTTATTCGAAGGTTTAAACTCGTAATCACTATAACATAGTTTAGTTAATTCTAAACTTGTTCGCAAACAAAAGTTAATCCTTCTAACTTGACTTTTAAAATTAACTAAACACATGTTCTATATCTATATGATATGCTAACTTAATGATTTAAAACCTGGAAACACGAAAAACACCGTAAAACAGGATTTACGCCGTCGTAGTAACAGCGCGGGCTGTTTTGGGTTAGTTAATTAAAAACTATGATAAACTTTGAGTTAAAAGTTGTTATTCTAAGAAAATGATTTTTATTATGAACATGAAACTATATCCAAAAATTATGGTTAAACTCAAAGTGGAAGTATGTTTTCTAAAATGGTCATCTAGACGTCGTTCTTTCGACTGAAATGACTACCTTTACAAAAACGACTTGTAACTTATTTTTCCGACTATAAACCTATACTTTTTCTGTTTAGATTCATAAAATAGAGTTCAATATGAAACCATAGCAATTTGATTCACTCAAAACGGATTTAAAATGAAGAAGTTATGGGTAAAACAAGATTGGATAATTTTTCTCATTTTAGCTACGTGAAAATTGGTAACAAATCTATTCCAACCATAACTTAATCAACTTGTATTGTATATTATGTAATCTTGAGATACCATAGACACGTATACAATGTTTCGACCTATCATGTCGACACATCTATATATATTTCGGAACAACCATAGACACTCTATATGTGAATGTTGGAGTTAGCTATACAGGGTTGAGGTTGATTCCAAAATATGTATAGTTTGAGTTGTGATCAATACTGAGATACGTATACACTGGGTCGTGGATTGATTCAAGATAATATTTATCGATTTATTTCTGTATATCTAACTGTGGACAACTAGTTGTAGGTTACTAACGAGGACAGCTGACTTAATAAACTTAAAACATCAAAATATATTAAAAGTGTTGTAAATATATTTTGAACATACTTTGATATATATGTATATATTGTTATAGGTTCGTGAATCAACCAGTGGCCAAGTCTTACTTCCCGACGAAGTAAAAAATCTGTGAAGGTGAGTTATAGTCCCACTTTTAAAATCTAATATTTTTGGGATGAGAATACATGCAGGTTTTATAAATGATTTACAAAATAGACACGAGTACGTGAAACTACATTCTATGGTTGAATTATCGAAATCGAATATGCCCCTTTTTATTAAGTCTGGTAATCTAAGAATTAGGGAACAGACACCCTAATTGACGCGAATCCTAAAGATAGATCTATTGGGCCTAACAAACCCCATCCAAAGTACCGGATGCTTTAGTACTTCGAAATTAATATCATATCCGAAGGGTGTCCCGGAATGATGGGGATATTCTTATATATGCATCTTGTTAATGTCGGTTACCAGGTGTTCACCATATGAATGATTTTTATCTCTATGTATGGGATGTGTATTGAAATATGAAATCTTGTGGTCTATTGTTACGATTTGATATATATAGGTTAAACCTATAACTCACCAACATTTTTGTTGACGTTTTAAGCATGTTTATTCTCAGGTGATTATTAAGAGCTTCCGCTGTCGCATACTTAAATAAGGACGAGATTTGGAGTCCATGCTTGTATGATATTGTGTAAAAACTGCATTCAAGAAACTTATTTTGTTGTAACATATTTGTATTGTAAACCATTATGTAATGGTCGTGTGTAAACATGATATTTTAGATTATCATTATTTGATAATCTACGTAAAGCTTTTTAAACCTTTATTGATGAAATAAAGGTTATGGTTTATTTTAAAATGAATGCAGTCTTTGAAAAACGTCTCATATAGAGGTCAAAACCTCGCAACGAAATCAATTAATATGGAACGTTTTTAATCAATAAGAACGGGACATTTCAGTTGGTATCAGAGCGTTGGTCTTAGAGAACCAGAATTTTGCATTAGTGTGTCTTATCTAGTTTGTTAGGATGCATTAGTGAGTCTGGACTTTGACCGTGTTTACTTGAAAAATGATTGCTTAACAAATTTTGTTGGAAACTATATATTTTTAACATGTGAATATTATGTGATATATTAATCTCTTAACGCGTTTGATATTATGTGATAGATGTCTACCTCTAGAACAAGTCCCATTGACTCAACTAATAATAATGAAGAGTCAAATGTAAATTGGAATGATTCGTGGACTGATTCACAAGTTCCCGAAGAGGAACCGGAAGAAGAGTCGGAACCGGAAGAAGAATCGGAACCGGAAGAAGAATCGGAACCGGATGAAGAAATAGAACCGGTGGGGGTGATAATGCTAAAAACGAACATATATTTCATAGCATTATTCCTCAAGAAAGACAAGCTTTTAGTTGCAATTGTTCTATTTACAAGTGATATTCGTTTAAATAATAAAAGGTGAAGACAAAAGACAGATTCGACGAATTGAAGACGCAAACGACCAAAAAGCTCAAAAGTACAAAAGACAATAAAAAAGGTTCCAATTATTGATAAGAAACGTCTCGAAATTACAAGAGTACAAGATTCAAAACGCAAAGTACAAGATATTAAATTGTACGCAAGGACGTTCGAAAATCCGGAACCGGGACCAGAGTCAACTCTTAACGCTCGAGGCAACGGACTAAAAATTACAAGTTAACTATGTATATAAATATAATATAATATATAATTAATTATATTAATTATATATATATTATATTTATAAATAAAAACCGTCGGCAGAGAAAGACTCCAAGGGACTGAGCTGTAATTTCATTCTCCGCGACTCGCGGAGTTTGAAGGCCAAAATGGTCGCGAGTCGCGGAGCCCCCAGTTTTGAAACTCCCTATAAAGCAAACCGAATTCTGATCATTTTCATCCATCTTTTTCTTCTTCTCTCATATATACGTAAAATATATATTTATAATTTATATTTTAATTTTAATTATAATTCTAATAATAAGGGTATGTTAGCGAATGTTGTAAGGGTGTAAGTCGAAATTCTGTCCGTGTAACGCTACGCTATTTTTAATCATTGTAAGTTATGTTCAACCTTTTTACATTAATGTCTCGTAGCTAAGTTATTATTATGCTTATTTAAAACGAAGTAATCATGATGTTGGGCTAATTACTAAAATTGGGTAATTGGACTTTGTACCATAATTGGGGTTTGGACAAAAGAACGACACTTGTGGAAATTAGACTATGGGCTAATTAATGGGCTTTATATTTGTTTAACTAAATGATAGTTTGTTAATGTTAATATAAAGATTTACAATTGGGCGTCCCTATAAATTACCATATACACTCAATCGGACACGATGGGCGGGGTATTTATATGTACGAATAATCGTTCATTTAACCGGACACGGGAATGGATTAATAGCCACTAGAATAATTAAAACAGGGGTGAAATTATGTACAAGGATATTTGGTATAATTGATAACAAAATATTAAAACCTTGGGTTACACTCAGTCGACATCCTGGTGTAATTATTAAACAAAGTATTAAAATCTTGTTACAGTTTAAATCCCCAATTAGTTGGAATATTTAACTTCGGGTATAAGGATAATTTGACGAGGACACTCGCACTTTATATTTATGACTGATGGACTGTTATGGACAAAAACCAGACGGACATATTAAATAATCCAGGACAAAGGACAATTAACCCATGGGCATAAAACTAAAATCAACACGTCAAACATCATGATTACGGAAGTTTAAATAAGCATAATTCTTTTATTTCATATTTAATTTCCTTTATTTTATATTTAATTGCACTTCTAATTATCGCATTTTTATTGTTATTGTATTTAATTGCACTTTTAATTATCGTACTTTTTAATTATCGCAAGTTTATTTTATCGCACTTTTATTATTCGCAATTTCATTATCGTTATTTACTTTACGCTTAAAATTAAGTCTTGTATTTATTTATTATTTTACATTTGGTTTTAACTGCGACTAAAGTTTTAAAATCGACAAACCGGTCATTAAACGGTAAAAACCCCCCTTTATAATAATAATATTACTTATATATATGTATTTGTATTTTTATAAAAGTAAACTAATATAGCGTTAAGCTTTATTTAAAGATTTCCCTGTGGAACGAACCGGACTTACTAAAAACTACACTACTGTACGATTAGGTACACTGCCTATAAGTGTTGTAGCAAGGTTTAAGTATATCCATTCTCTAAATAAATAAATATCTTGTGTAAAATTGTATCGTATTTAATAGTGTTTCGTTGTAAACTTCAATAGTATTTTATACCCCTTAGCTTTGACATCAAGTATTTTTTTGGCGCCGCTGCCGGGGAACTTTCTAAACGCCGGAAGCGCAACGCTAATAAAAAAAAAAGAGATTTTTTCTATTAAAAGTCGCTTTTGTAAAAATACGTTTTAAATATTCGAAAATATAAAAAGAAAAACAAAAATATAAGTATTTTTAAGATTTTGTTAAATATTTAAGTTGATTAAGTTTCTTTATTTTTATTTTAGTTTATAAAAAATATAAGTTTTATTTAAATATCTTTTATTTATATAAAAACAGAAAAAAAAATAAATAAATAAATAAAGAAAAACGCATTGAAATTAAACCTGTCAGTTGAAATTCTGAACCCCGCGACTCGCGGGGTTTGATGTTTTAAATACCGCAACTAGCGAAGTGACTCTGACACGAGACAGAACACTAATTCAGCATTAATTACGGGGTATTTAATAATTATTATTATTATTAACCCTAATTATTATTATTATTATTATAATTAATTTTATTTTAACTTTTACTTTTTATTTAATTTATGTATTTAGTATTAATTAGTTTTATTAAATTGTAAAATTAATAGTTTTAATAAATAAATAATATAAAAATAATATTTTTATAAAAATTGTAATTTTTACAACTTTTTGTATATTTTTATATTTTGTCCCTTTTTAATCGTTGTAGCGTAATATTTGTATTTTTCGCTCATATTTAATTTTAAACTTAGTTTTTGCCATAGTCATTTTTACTCCTAGATTTTTAGGCTTTGCCGTAGAATTCCTTAAGTGCTTTTTCTTTAGACTAAGATTTAGGTACTCTAGAATTTTGCGACGCCTTTTTAAGTTTTAGTTTCTTTTTAAGTTATTTCCATTTGGGATTTAGTTTTTCCTGTAAGCTTTAATATTTTTAGACACTTTTTACTATGTATCAATTATCATTCCAATTAGTAATATCAATTTGCGATTATAATTTTAAGTTAGTTGTAGTAATAAGGTTAGGTTAGTCAAGTATTTTTAATTTTTTTATAAGTTTCTTTTATTTTTCCGTCACCTTTTATTTTTTTCAACCATTTTTCTTTTTCAATTTTTTTTTCCGACGAACTCTTTTTCTTTCTTATTTCTCGCTATTCTAGTTTTAGGACATAGATTTTTATTCTACTTCTTATCTAAATTTCTTAAAATTACGAAAATTTATTTTGAGTGGTTAAATTGATAGACATCAAAATTTTCTGGTTCGTAGTAATAGTTGGATTTGTACGTGGACCGGGTTATTGGAGCCAAACAGTCCTCAATTATATTGAGACCAAACGAATCCTGCCCCTCTGCTGCATCTTTTGGCTATTCAAAACGTGGGCAAAATCAGAAAAGTCTATTGCTTGGATAACTTATTATAATTTTTCTTTCCTTTTTAAAACTAATAGGATATTCAGTGAATGCACCGAGCAAGACGTTCATCACCTTTTGTACGTTCACCACCTGTAACTAGATCAAGACATTTAGCAAATATAACCGCCGTTGATTTTTCTTTAGAATCGTCATCCAGTCGACCAAGTACTTCAGTTCAAATTTCCGATAATCCATTTTTTGAACCCGACCTCACAATTGAGAATTCGGAAAATATTCAGGAACGGTTCGTAGATCCTGAACCACTAAACTTTCCTCCGGAACCACCAATCATTCAAACAGAGATTGTTGAGGAATGAACCATTAAATCAGAATCATCTAGTGATACCGATTCAACAAATTCAATTATGGAGAATCTGGAACCTTTAAGTATGGAAGACCGAATGAGAGCTAAACGCACTGGCCAAGGTCATGCAATTACTCATCCAGACATTAATGCACCAGATTATGAAATCAAATGACAAATTCTACACATGGTGACTAATCAATGCCAATTTAGTGGTGCGCCGAAGGAAGATCCAAATGAACATCTACGTACCTTTAATAGGATCTGCACACTATTTAAAATCCGAGAAGTGGAGGATGAACAGATATATCTCATGTTATTTCCCTGGACTTTAAAGGGAGAAGCCAAAGATTGGTTAGAATCGTTACCTGAAGGGGCGATTGATACATGGGACGTTTTAGTTGAAAAATTTCTTAAACAATTCTTTCCTGCATCTAAAGCCGTAAGACTTCAAGCAGAAATTGTTACGTTTACACAGAAACCAAATGAAACTCTATATGAGGCGTGGACTAGATATGGAAAGTTGTTAAGAGGATGTCCGCAACATGGTTTAGACACCTGTCAAATAGTACAAATATTCTACCAAGGATGCGACATCACTACAAGAAAAGACATAGATATAGTAGCTGGTGGTTCTATTATGAAGAAAACCGAAACTGATGCTTACAAAATTATTGATAATACTGCTTCCCACTCACATGAGTGGCACCAAGAAAAAGATATCGTTAGATCATCTAAAGCAGCTAGAGCCGATTCTAGCCATGACTTAGATTCCATTTCCGCAAAGATAGATGCTGTGGAGAGACGAATGGAAAAGATGACTAAAGATATTCACTCAATACGAATTAGTTGTGAGCAGTGTGGAGGACCACATTTGACAAAAGATTGTCTCAGTATTGAATTAACAATGGAACAAAGAGAGAATATTTCATACATAAACCAAAGGCCTGGAAATAATTATCAGAATAATTATCAACCGCCAAGACCGATTTACAATCAAAACCAGAATTATAACCGAAATATTCCATACAACAACCAACAAGGTCCTAGCAATCAACAAATATCCAATAATACTTACAACCAGCAAAGACCTAATTTTCAAAACAAACCACCACAACAAACCGATGATAAAAAGCCGAATTTAGAAGATATGATGACGAAGCTAGTTGAAACTCAAACGCCGTTTTTCACATCTCAAAAAAAAACCAATGAACAAAATGCTCAAGCATTTAGAAATCAACAAGCTTCTATTCAAAATCTGGAACAAGAATTGAGTAACCTAGCAAGGTTAATAGGTGAAAGAAAACCGGGAAGTCTACCTAGTGATACAAATGCTAACCCCCGGAGTGAAACAGCTAAAGCCATTACCACAAGAAGTGGCACAACACTTAAACCACCTGAAATACCTGTAACTTCTGATGAAACCATTCCTACTCCACAAAAACCACAACCTGATCAAGATAAGGAAAAAGAACCGGTAGTTGAAAAGGTTAATGAAGATAACACAGTTAAGGATAAACCTTATGTTAAACCATACCAACCACCACTTCCTTACCCGAGTAAAATGAAGAAAGAGAAACTTGAAGCCGAGCAATCCAAATTTTTGGATATGTTTAAACAGATAAATGTAAATCTTCCTTTCATTGATGTGATTTCAGGAATGCCTAGATATGCTAAATTCTTGAAAGATCTAATCTCAAATAGAAAGAAAATGGAAGAACTCTCGGCTGTTACTATGAATGCTAATTGTTCAGCAGTGCTGTTGAATAAGATATCAGAAAAACTATCTGATCCAGGAAGTTTCACAATTCCATGTTTTCTGGGTAGTCTTAGTTCAATAGAAGCATTGGCAGACTTAGGTGCTAGTATAAATCTAATGCCGTATTCACTATACGCTAAACTAGACCTTGGAGAATTAAAACCAACCAGAATAAGCATACAACTAGCCGATAGATCAATAAAATATCCTAGAGGGATAATGGAGAACATGCTAGTTAAAGTTGGTACTTTAGTATTTCCAGTAGATTTTGTTGTTCTGGACATGGAAGAAGATTCTCAAGTTCCTCTCATATTAGGAAGACCATTCTTAAACACAGCTAAAGCAATGATAGACGTGTTCGGTAAGAAACTGACCCTAAGTATAGAGGATGAGAGTGTTACCTTTTCAGTTGATAGAGCAATGCAACAACCACAATCTGCAGATGATACATGTTATTATATTCAAACTATAGATGCACATGCAGAATTATTAGAAGAATTTCCAGAATTACAAGGAACAGGAGAATGTTCTTTAGGAGAAGGTAATGAACCAATTGATGAAGCTGAAATGTTAGCTACACTTATAGCTAATGGATATGAACCAACAACAGAAGAAATTCAAATGCTAAAAGAAGAAGACAGATATCGATACAAATCATCGATAGAAGAACCTCCGAAATTAGAGTTAAAGCCACTTCCAAACCATTTGGAATACGCTTATTTACATGGTGAATCTGAATTACCTGTAATAATATCGTCTTCTCTTACTGAAAATGAGAAATCACAACTCATTTCTGTGTTGAAAGCTCATAAACCAGCCATTGCATGGAAGATTCATGATATTAAAGGAATAAGTCCTTCGTATTGCACACATAAAATCTTTATGGAAGAAGGTCATAAAACGTATGTGCAACGCCAACGAAGACTAAATCCTAATATGCAAGATGTAGTTAAGAAAGAGATTATTAAACTGCTAGATGCAGGTTTAATTTATCCAATTTCTGATAGTCCATGGGTAAGCCCAGTTCAATGTGTACCTAAGAAGGGTGGCATGACTGTCATTACAAATGAGAAAAATGAGCTTATTCCTACTAGGACTGTAACAGGATGGCGTGTATGTATTGATTATAGAAAATTAAATGACACCACCAGAAAAGATCACTTTCCCTTACCTTTCATAGATCAAATGTTGGAAAGATTAGCCGGAAATAGTTACTATTGTTTTCTAGATGGATTTTCCGGATATTTTCAAATTCCAATAGCACCCGAGGACCAAGAGAAAACCACATTCACGTGCCCTTATGGTACTTTTGCTTACAAACGCATGCCATTTGGACTTTGCAACGCCCCTGCAACCTTTCAAAGGTGTATGATGGCGATTTTTCACGACATGATAGAAGAATGCATGGAAGTATTCATGGATGACTTTTCAGTCTTCGGTGATACATTTAAATCATGTCTAATTAATCTGGAACGAATGCTAATTAGATGCGAAAAATCAAATCTAGTACTTAATTGGGAGAAATGCCATTTCATGGTTAAAGAAGGCATCGTTCTTGGACATAAAATTTCAAAAGAAGGAATTGAAGTGGATAGAGCTAAAGTAGATGTAATTGCTAAACTTCCACATCCCACCAATGTTAGAGGAGTTAGGAGTTTTCTAGGGCATGCCGGTTTTTACCGACGTTTCATAAAAGATTTTTCTAAAATTGCCACTCCTATGAATAAACTCCTAGAAAAGGATGCTCCATTCATCTTTTCAGATGAGTGTATCAAATCTTTTAATATTCTTAAAGAGAAACTCACTAATGCGCCGATCATGATAACACCAAATTGGAATCTACCATTTGAACTAATGTGCGATGCAAGTGATTTTGCAATGGGAGCCGTTTTAGGACAAAGGATTAAAAACGATTTCAACCTATATATTATGCTAGTAAGACGTTACAAGGAGCACAAATGAACTATACAACTACTGAAAAAGAACTCCTTGCTATTGTCTTTGCTTTTGACAAATTTCGATCATATCTCGTTCTAGCAAAAACGGTGGTCTATACCGACCATTCTGCTCTTAGATACCTATTTTCAAAACAAGATGCTAAACCAAGATTAATCCGTTGGATCTTACGCTTACAAGAGTTTGATATTGAAATCCGAGATAAAAGAGGAGCAGAAAATCTCGCCGCTGATCATCTTTCTCGTCTTGAAAATCCTGAGTTAGAAGTTCTAAATGAATCGGCCATACAAGACAACTTTCCTGATGAATATCTATTGAAGATAGATTATAAAGAAATACCATGGTTTGCAGACTATGCAAACTACTTAGTTTGTGGATTCCTTGAAAAAGGATTATCGTACCAAAGACGAAAGAAATTCTTCAGTGATATAAAACACTATTTTTGGGAAGATCCACATCTGTTTAAAAGTTGTCCCGATGGAATAATACGCCGATGTGTATTTGGAGATGAAGCTAGTAAAATATTAAACCATTGTCACACAGGACCAACAGGAGGGCATTATGGGCCTCAACTAACAGCAAGAAAAGTTTATGAAGCTGGATTCTATTGGCCTACAATTTACAAAGACGCACACCTTCTTTGCAAATCCTGTGATGCATGTCAAAGGGCCGGAAAAATAAGTCAACGTGATGAAATGCCACAAAATGTCATCCAAGTATGTGAAGTATTTGACATTTGGGGTATTGACTTTATGGGTCCATTTCCAAAATCTCATAATAATCTATATATACTCGTAGCCATTGATTATGTATCTAAATGGGCGAAAGCACAAGCTCTCCCAACTAACGATGCACGAGTTGTAGTTAACTTTTTAAAACATCTTTTTGCAAGGTTTGGAACACCGAAAGCTTTAATAAGTGATCCGGGTACTCATTTCTGTAATAATCAACTTGAGAAAGTTCTTAAAAGATATGGAGTAACTCATAAAATCTCCACCGCATATCATCCACAAACAAGTGGACAAGTTGAAAATACCAACCGAGCTTTAAAACGTATTTTAGAGAAAACCGTAGGATCAAATCCGAAGGAATGGTCCATTAAATTGGAGGATGCACTCTGGGCTTTTAGAACAGCCTACAAAACTCCAATTGGAACCACACCTTTTAGACTTGTTTATGGAAAAGCATGTCATCTTCCAGTAGAAATTGAACACAAAGCATTTTGGGCTTTGAAGACATGTAATCTTGATTTACATGAAGCCGGACGTCTACGATTAAGTCAACTAAACGAATTAGAAGAATTAAGACATGAAGCATACGAAAATTCGTTAATCTATAAAGAAAGAACGAAGAAATGGCATGATAAAAGAATCAGAAGTTCAAAAGAATTTAAAGAAGGAGACAGAGTTCTTCTTTTCAATTCACGATTCAAGCTATTTCCTGGAAAATTGAAATCAAGATGGTCTGGACCATTCATAGTCAAAAGAGTTTTCCCATACGGAACGATAGAATTGATAAATTCAAATGGGATTGAATTTAAAGTTAATGGTCACAGAGTTAAACATTACATACATGGTCCGATGGAAGTCGACAACGAAGTTAATCATAATTTCGACACCACAGCTAACTAAGTGTGGGGAGAATCAAGTCTTTAAAGGATAATATGTATTTCTGTTAGAGTTAGATTGTCTGTTTTCGTGTAAATCTCGAAAATGGAACCCGAATGGTCTTTCCCTAGCAGACCCTAAAGAACTAGTCTTCTCCCCCCATTCTGAATTTTTATTTTTTTTAGGTTTTTACAAAATGAAGACTGCCTGTGAGCTAAACCATGGTCTAATGCTACACGCTTTGATCACTAAACGTAATAATGACATACTACCGAGTGAAATAGTATCAGTAATCAGAGAAAGAATGGACGGAGTTAGAAAAGAATCCAGATGCGAAGATAATAAGTTACAATTTGGTAAAGGAAAATCAAAATCCGCAGCGAAAAGAAGAGCACGACACCTAGAAAGATGTCACAAATGCGGAAAATGGTCACATGAGGTAAATGTTCAAATAATCAAACCTATTCAAATACCGAATTTGTTACTTTATGCAGAGACGGACCGCTCATATGTTTAGAAGAAAAGACACTGAATGCGCGAGGTTACGCCTATGTAGCCATGGAAAACCAATTAAACCGACTATCTTATGAATGGGATAGATCATATAACTAAGAAATCTATTTCACAGGTATGTCTGTACAGTTTTTATTTTTATTTTTATTTTTAACCTTTTGATAATAAACGCTAATTTGTTCGCTAAAAAGTATTAAATTGGTATTGAATAAAATTAGGTTTGGCGACCGAAATTATTGATATCATTCAAAAATTTATTACATCACTGCGAAATTTAACGTTTATTCTTAAGGTATAAATATCTTTAATCAATCAACACAAAATATTTTAAAAATTCGTCATGAGTTAAATTAGGTCTTGGAACCGAAATTACTTTACCGAAAAGAGGGGCGCATATTTTTGATAATATTTGATTGATTAAAGTGGGATAAAAAGACAAAAAGATTTTTAATTTTATTCTTACCATGTTTTTAATATTAATATTTAAATCTTAAATTAATATTGTAAACTTTGTAAAAACAATATATTTAAAATTGTAAATATTTGAAAAATTAATATAAGTTTGGTATGAATTTATAAATTTTTAAATTAAGTTTGGTGTGAATTTTTAATTTTTAAAATATAAATTTTTAATTTTATGCATTTCAATTTTAAGTTTGGTGTGAATTTTTTTTATATTTAAGTTGTGTGAATTTAAAAACAAAAATTTACTTTATCTCATTAAGTTAAAAATATGATTTTTAAAATTCGGCGTAAGTTGAAGACTAGGTCTTTAAACCGAAATTGCTTTACCCGAGGGAGGGACGAAAACTTTTATTATCATTATTTTTAATCTTATTGAATTAAAGTATGCCAAAAACATTGAAAAAACCCAAAAATCTTAGCTTTTAAAACAATCGCTACAAAAAGACAAATTTTAAAATTTTGTCGAGGGACGGACTAGGACATCGATCCGAAACGACCTCGTCCTAAATAACAAAGGAAACAAAATTTTAAAATTAAGTACTTAATTGTTTCATAAGTTAATGATTATAAAAAAAAAAAAAATAGCAAACTCCGCGACTCGCAGAGTTTGAAGTGCAATTCGCCGCGACTCGCGGAGGAGTCGGATTACAGAAAAAAAAATAAAGAGCTGCAACAGCTCAGTTTCACTCCCCACAACAGAAAATAAACTGCGAAAACCCACGAAAATACCCGAGAAAAAACCCCCAAAATCACAATTTTTAACCGTCAATCACCAAATCTTTTGCTAAAATCATGTTGAGAAGGATGCTATCTAAGAATTACTCAAGAAAAACGGTAAATTTCTACACCTAAACACCATTTAATCCGAAATTTGGTGTTCTTGAGTCATTTTTTTCCCAATTTGATTTTGATGCTTTTTAGTGTAATTAGGCTTAAATTGTTTATGTATTATGCTTGTATAACCTAGATTGATGCTGTTTAACATGATTAGAAGCCTTAAACTTCAAATTTTGAATAATCTAGGGTTTGTGTTCTTGAGCAAATTTGGGGCTTTTTGATATAAACAGATTATGGCCGATTTTTGTCATGAATTGTTGCTAAAATAAGTAATGTAACATGTTTAGGTAGTTAAATGATCCAAACTTTGAGCCTAAATATGATTTTTGAGAATTAAAGTGGACTTTTTCAAGTCTAAAATTCATGAACTTGATTTTTGAAAGATAATGCCATTTGAGACTTGTTTAATTGCTAGTAATGATTATTTTGACATAATTTGAGTTGAATGCTTATGAACTTGGCGAACATTTTCGTATATGCTTATTTGCAAAAGTGTAGATTTGATAAAAATGTGAAAATGAGCTTAAGTTTGATATAAATTGATCATGTCATTGTAATTATTTTGATTGATGATTTTGCTGACACTAATGCATATTTGGATGCACAAAAATTGTGTTTGATGTGTTTTGCAGACTGAAAGGGGTGAATCTTCATCCCAAGCCCGCAATGCTCCTGCTGAGAATATGGAACAACAGGAGGTGGATAACTACTACAAGCAGGATATACCTCATTCAGTCATGACCTTTTCTGATATGCACTTGGAAGAGTTACACCCGAACCTGAGATTTGGCAGACTTTGGATAGATTATCCAAAATACCAAAGGGGTTTGCATACTCTTCATTCTAAGGTTGTTGAGGTACCGAGGGTCATAGAATGGGGACCCTTAGAAGCTGTAGAATTGGCCGGGCCAATTAGGGAATTACTTGTACAGAGGTATGGTAATTCTTCTTTTAATGACTGGGTACATTTATTCACCATGCGTAGACCTGTATATAAAGTATGGTGTGAAGAATTGTTATGTAGTATAGAGTTGAATGATCGGGTAGCTAGTTTAACCGATCGTTCTTTTATTAGATTTTTGTTAGGCGGTTCGATGCGCCACATGTCTTTAATGGACATGGCTCAGGCTTTACGTATATATACGCCTGAGGAGTTAGCGTCTGCCGATTGTAGAGGATTGATACTAAACGGTAGAAAGATAGATGAAAATTTTGATACACACGGTGTGTGGAGTCAAATGACAAGCCATCACCGTTTCAAAGGGGGAAATTACTCTTATTTGGATATAGATAGAGCAGAATTAAGAGTGATACATAGGTTTTTAGCTAATTCGATTACACAAAGGGGTAAGAACAAGGAAAAAGTAAATGAACAGGATTTGTTTTACCATATGTGTATTCGAGACCCACAAAGCGCTGTAAGTATACCATATTGTGTGGGTTATTATTTATCAGCTATGGTTCGGGGGATGCGACCGCATAGCATAATAGGAGGTGGTATTTTTATTACTTTGATTGGTGAATATCTCGGTGTGGATATAAGTCGGGGGAGATTATTAGTAGAAGAACCAGAACCCCGCGATACTATAGGTTTAAATGTATACCATGGTGCGAAAGTTTTGAAGAGGCGAAATAACGCCGCAGTACGATACCATGGTAGACATCCACAGGTGGAGAGAAACCAACAGCAAGGTAATGTAGGAGGGGGGAATGAGATGCAAGAAATGCAAAGGTTTATAGCTTCTCAGGAATACGAAAATGCTAGACAGAGAGCATTTGAAGATTGGCAAGTTCATCAGAACCAAATCATAGCTCATTGCCAACATATAGGTAGAAACTATATTCCTACACCGAAACCCATCTTACCTCCCTGGTCTATAGAGATGCAGCCACCGTATCCTACGTATGACCCTGCCGAAGCATTCTATAGCACCTATGGTTATGCCTGGAACCCCTATTGGTACCAGTATCATCCCTAGTATACTTATTTTTTTTTTTTTTTTTTTTGTAATTTGTAATGATTGATACGTTTAATACTTTTGTTAATATTGTAATCATTTTTATAATTGTCTAACTTTTATTCTTAGATTTTAATAATTTTTGAATGTGGGGTAATATTCCAAACTTTAAAAATATGTATATATATTTGCAGTTTATCTTATGTACACAACAGGGTAAAACAACGCATTTTCAAAGACTAGCATTAAGTTCAGCAAAAGCAACTAATTTTGACGACAAGATGCAAAATATATGTGAAATAACAACAAGACGGAATGAACAAATGATGTGCACCATTTATCATTCAGCAAACAAACGCCAATATATTTGGAAACTTTGGTAAAATTTAATCATTTTCACACAAATCACCCTCAATAATTTAAATTGTTACTGATTTCTTGCAAATGAGGGCATTGCAAGATCTTAAGTGTGGGAAGGGGTTAAATTCTTTCGGATTTTAAAAATTTTTACTTTATACACTTGGTTACCATTAAAAATACTAGTAAAGCAGTAGTTGTATTAGAATCTAGTGCTCTCTGATAATAAAGAACATCCCTGGTCTTATATACTGACTACCCAATTCTAGTAAAATTTTTCAAAATTTTCAATTAAATGAACTAAAAATCATGTTTATACATATTTATGAACGATAAAACTAGGTTTTAACACCGAAATTATTGTTACCTCAAAAAGGACATAAATTGAGAAACAAACCAAAATGTTAAAATTCATTTAAAATGGAATAGAGGACGATAAAAAGGAAAATAAAAGCCAAGTGTGGGAAAATTTACCAAGTTATCTTAAACATATGTCACATATATCTGTAACAAATAACTGAAAATACTTTTGCTTTGGACTAAACTAAACTGTTTTTACCCGATGAAAGAAAAGAAGAGATGGATCTACACCTGAACTAAATCGGGTGTCAACCGTAAGAACGGTGGTTGCATAGCATGGTCAAAGACAGGACCTTGTGCCATACCGAAAAATTATAAGGGTGAGCTTTACTATTGCTCCTACCAAGGATAGTAATTGCGTCCGACACGTTACAGACCATAATTAAAAGCATGTCAGGGGACATTGCCTTAACAGTTGCTTGTTCAACGCTTTCCTTTACAACCGGACGGTAGTTTACCGAAAGGTAATATACGGAACAAGTAAACTGGACGTGTTGCTTTCCAAATACAAGGTTAGCAAGTGGGTGATACAAAACCGCAAGTTTTGAGCTAAAATTTTCAAATCTAAAACCCACCAAACCCACAAAAATATTTTGCAAACACCGGTAAAGGGTTATTCCGGAAAACTTATCTAGGGTAAAAACTAGATTTTCAAAAGATCAAATGTTTTCATAAAGATCCAATTTCCTTAATGGATCTAAATTTTTATAGTCATATGGGACTGTAAACCATATCGTTACTACCATTGTTCATACCACCGTATAGAAATTACTGATGTACAAAGTGTGAAGAATAAAGAAGTGATTCTAGTATTTCAAGACGATATTGCTTGAGGACAAGCAACGCTCAAGTGTGGGAATATTTGATAATGCTAAAAACGAACATATATTTCATAGCATTATTCCTCAAGAAAGACAAGCTTTTAGTTGCAATTGTTCTATTTACAAGTGATATTCGTTTAAATAATAAAAGGTGAAGACAAAAGACAGATTCGACGAATTGAAGACGCAAACGACCAAAAAGCTCAAAAGTACAAAAGACAATCAAAAAGGTTCCAATTATTGATAAGAAACGTCTCGAAATTACAAGAGTACAAGATTCAAAACGCAAAGTACAAGATATTAAATTGTACGCAAGGACGTTCGAAAATCCAGAACCGGGACCAGAGTCAACTCTTAACGCTCGACGCAACGGACTAAAAATTACAAGTTAACTATGTATATAAATGTAATATAATATATAATTAATTATATTAATTATATATATTATATTTATAAATAAAAACCGTCGGCAGAGAAAGACTCCAAGGGACTGAGCTGTAATTTCATTCTCCGCGACTCGCGGAGTTTGAAGGCCAAAATGGCCGCGAGTCGCGGAGCCCCCAGTTTTGAAACTCCCTATAAAGCAAACCGAATTCTGATCATTTTCATCCATCTTTTTCTTCTTCTCTCATATATACGTAAAATATATATTTATAATTTATATTTTAATTTTAATTATAATTCTAATAATAAGGGTATGTTAGCGAATGTTGTAAGGGTGTAAGTCGAAATTCTGTCCGTGTAACGCTACGCTATTTTTAATCATTGTAAGTTATGTTCAACCTTTTTACATTAATGTCTCGTAGCTAAGTTATTATTATGCTTATTTAAAACGAAGTAATCATGATGTTGGGCTAATTACTAAAATTGGGTAATTGGACTTTGTACCATAATTGGGGTTTGGACAAAAGAACGACACTTGTGGAAATTAGACTATGGGCTAATTAATGGGCTTTATATTTGTTTAACTAAATGATAGTTTGTTAATGTTAATATAAAGATTTACAATTGGGCGTCCCTATAAATTACCATATACACTCAATCGGACACGATGGGCGGGGTATTTATATGTACGAATAATCGTTCATTTAACCGGACACGGGAATGGATTAATAGCCACTAGAATAATTAAAACAGGGGTGAAATTATGTACAAGGACATTTGGTATAATTGATAACAAAATATTAAAACCTTGGGTTACACTCAGTCGACATCCTGGTGTAATTATTAAACAAAGAATTAAAATCTTGTTACAGTTTAAATCCCCAATTAGTTGGAATATTTAACTTCGGGTATAAGGATAATTTGACGAGGACACTCGCACTTTATATTTATGACTGATGGACTGTTATGGATAAAAACCAGACGGACATATTAAATAATCCAGGACAAAGGACAATTAACCCATGGGCATAAAACTAAAATCAACACGTCAAACATCATGATTACGGAAGTTTAAATAAGCATAATTCTTTTATTTCATATTTAATTTCCTTTATTTTATATTTAATTGCACTTCTAATTATCGCATTTTTATTGTTATTGTATTTAATTGCACTTTTAATTATTGTACTTTTTAATTATCGCAAGTTTATTTTATCGCAGTTTTATTATTCGCAATTTCATTATCGTTATTTACTTTACACTTAAAATTAAGTCTTGTATTTATTTATTATTTTACATTTGGTTTTAACTGCGACTAAAGTTTTAAAATCGACAAACCGGTCATTAAACGGTAAAAACCCCCCTTTATAATAATAATATTACTTATATATATGTATTTGTATTTTTATAAAAGTAAACTAATATAGCGTTAAGCTTTGTTTAAAGATTTCCCTGTGGAACGAACCGGACTTACTAAAAACTACACTACTGTACGATTAGGTACACTGCCTATAAGTGTTGTAGCAAGGTTTAAGTATATCCATTCTCTAAATAAATAAATATCTTGTGTAATTTGTAACGTATTTTGTATTAAAAATAATAGTATATTTCGTACCCTCACGCTACATCATCAGGGGGAAATAATAAAACGGTTAAGTAAAAGAAAATCCTCAACCAACCGACCAAGGTTAATTATGGTCAATGGTGTTTCAGCCAAGGAAGCAAAATATTGGGAGGATTACCAATTCTCCGATGAATCGGATTCCGACGAGAATTCCGATGATGTTATAGAAATTACCCCAACTGAATTTAAAAAGGCAAAAGAAAATAATAAGGGAAAGGGCATAAAAATAGAGAAATCTAATTCCAACCCCGATGAACTTTATATGTATCGTCAACCCCCGAAGTCCTTAAGTTGTAACAATGACCCGGGAACCTCTAAACCACCAGGTTTTTCTAAACCAATGTGGATAACGACGGCTCGTATTAGGGGAACATCATATATCCCTAGAAACTTGGCAAAACGAACCAAAACCGAAGAAGAAGAAACAAGCGAGTCGGAATAAGATAGTTGTATTCGTGTGGTGTAATATAAGTAATATAGTGTGCTTATGCTTTATGATATATGTAAAAATTGCTTGTATTAATAAGTATTTTTTTTTATGAATCTAACTCTTGTCTATTTTACAGTACAAAAACACAAAATGGATAGACAACCCAATATTTTAAGAGACCTACCCGGAGACATGATTGATGAAATCTTGTCTAGAGTCGGTCAGAATTCTTCGGCACAACTATTTAAGGCGAGATCAGTTTGTAAGACATTCGAAGAACGTTCCAAGAATGCCTTGGTTTATAAAAGGCTTTCGTTCGAAAGATGGGGGATATCACATTGGGAAATCCATAAGTTACGATGTGTTTACTTTGACGCATATATTGCGGGGAACCCAAATGCTATTTTACGCAATGGGTTAAGAAATTATTTTGACTCAATATATCCGAATATTGGACTTCGTGATTTAGAAAAAGCGGCTAACATGCAACATAAAGAAGCATGTTATGCTTACGGATTAGTAATGTTCGCTTCTCACCAAAGTGAGAACAAGAACATCGGGCTACAACTATTAAACAAAATATTCCCACAAGTGACGGAGTCGGTAATTGGGGTAAGAAATGAGGTTTCTAGATTGTTACGGGACTGTTGGACATTACGTAACCCTCGTCCCTTTGACGACGTTACAACACGCTGTCTTATCAACGGCCATAACGGTTATGTTCCATAAGACCAAGGATGGGAAGTAATCCTAGTAAAACCAGAATGCATGACTTGTTTCTGGACGTATGAATTACGTGTCTTTATTGCCTTTGCTGAACGACTTGTGTACTAGCTAGAATTATCTTCACAACCATCTTGTATCAAATTTATTGTGTGCTGTATTTCATGCTATATGTAAAATAAGCGGTATTGTAAGTTTGTAAAATATTGTGTAAAAGTTTGAACGCGAAATATTATTATAATCAGTTTTTCATATAGAATTGTAGTAGTTGAATTGTATATTAGCTACTAAGTATGAACTTAACGGGTAGGTACTACCCGAATTTAAACTTATAAAACGCTAATATGAAGAAAAAGCTTTTATAAATGAGTTCATATTATGCTACGAAATACTATTAACTACTCTTAATATTCTGTATGATTAACTTGTTCCATTTGACTATTTTGAAGGAAATGGCACCGACTACTCGACACACCGTGAATATGAATGAAGAGGAATTCCGTACTTTTCTAGCTTCAAACATAGCCGCAGTACAGGCTGCGCTACATACCAACAATAACCTTGGATCTAGCAGTACAGGAAATCGTGTAGGATGCACCTACAAAGAATTCACTGCCTGCAAACCTTTGGAATTTGATGGAACGGAAGGACCGATCATATTTAAACGGTGGACCGAGAAGGTCGAATCGGTGTTTGCCATAAGTAAGTGTACTGAAGAGGACAAAGTGAAGTACGCTACGCATACCTTCACAGGTTCTGCGTTAACATGGTGGAATACCTATCTAGAGCAAGTGGGACAAGACGATGCGTACGCACTACCGTGGTCAGCATTCAAGCACTTGATGAACGAGAAGTACCATCCCAGAACCGAGGTCAATAAGCTCAAGACAGAACTTAGAGGGTTACGAACCCAAGGATTTGATATTACCACGTACGAAAGACGATTCACATAATTGTGCCTATTGTGTCCGGGAGCATTCGAAGATGAGGAAGAGAAGATCGACGCATTTGTGAAAGGATTACCGGAAAGAATCCAAGAAGATATAAGTTCACACGAGCCCGCCTCCATACAACAGGCATGTAGAATGGCTCACAAACTAGTGAACCAGATTGAAGAAAGAATTAAAGAACAGACTGCTGAAGAGGCCAATGTGAAGCAAGTCAAAAGAAAGTGGGAGGAAAACGGTGATAAGAATCACCAATACAACAACAACAGCAATTACAACAATAATCGCAACAATTATCCCAACAATCGCAACATCAATCGCAACTACAACAAACGGCCCAACAACAACAACAACAACAACAACAACAGCAACTACAACAATCATCCCAACAACAATAATAACCACAACAACAACAACAATCAGAAGCAGCTATGCCAGAGGTGTGAAAAGTATCACTCGGGGTTCTGCACCAAATTTTGCAACAAGTGTAAAAGAAATGGTCATAGCGCGGCGAAGTGTGAGGTCTACGGACTAGGGGTTAATAGAACGAAAGGAACAAATGGTGTCGGAACGAGTAATGGCGGAGCAAGTAGTGTCGGAGTAAGTTATGCCAATGTAGTTTGTTATAAATGTGGAAAACCGGGCCACATTATTAGAAATTGCCCGAACCAGGAGAACACGAATGGACAAGGCCGCGGAAGAGTTTTCAATATTAATGCGGCAGAGGCACAGGAAGACCCGGAGCTTGTTACGGGTACGTTTCTTATTGACAATAAATCTGCTTACGTTTTATTTGATTCGGGTGCGGATAGAAGCTATATGAGTAGAGATTTTTGTGCTAAATTAAGTTGTCCATTGACGCCTTTGGATAGTAAATTTTTACTCGAATTAGCAAATGGTAAATTAATTTCAGCAGATAATATATGTCGGAATCGAGAAATTAAACTGGTTAGCGAAACATTTAAGATTGATTTGATACCAGTAGAGTTAGGGAGTTTTGATGTGATAATCGGTATGGACTGGTTGAAAGAAGTGAAAGCAGAGATCGTTTGTTACAAAAATGCAATTCGCATTATACGAGAAAAAGGAAAACCCTTAATGGTGTACGGAGAAAAGGGCAACACGAAGCTACATCTTATTAGTAATTTGAAGGCACAAAAACTAATAAGAAAAGGTTGCTATGCTGTTCTAGCACACGTCGAGAAAGTACAAACTGAAGAAAAGAGCATCAATGATGTTCCCATTGCAAAAGAATTTCCCGATGTATTTCCGAAAGAATTACCGGGATTACCCCCACATCGATCCGTTGAATTTCAAATAGATCTTGTACCAGGAACTGCACCAATAGCTCGTGCTCCTTACAGACTCGCACCCAGCGAGATGAAAGAACTGCAAAGCTAATTACAAGAACTTTTAGAGCGTGGTTTCATTCGACCAAGCACATCACCATGGGGAGCTCCTGTTTTGTTTGTCAAGAAGAAAGATGGTACATTCAGGTTGTGTATCGACTACCGAGAGTTGAACAAACTTACCATCAAGAACCGCTACCCACTACCGAGAATCGACAACTTATTAGATCAACTACAAGGCTCGTCTGTTTATTCAAAGATTGACTTACGTTCCGGGTATCATCAAATGCGGGTGAAAGAAGATGATATTCCAAAGAATGCTTTCAGAACACGTTACGGTCATTACGAGTTTATGGTCATGCCGTTTGGTTTAACTAATGCACCAGCTGTGTTCATAGACCTTATGAACCGAGTGTGTGGACCATACCTTGACAAGTTTGTCATTGTTTTCATTGATGACATACTTATTTACTCAAAGAATGACCAAGAACACGGTGAACATTTGAGAAAGGTGTTAGAAGTATTGAGGAAGGAAGAATTGTACGCTAAGTTTTCAAAGTGTGCATTTTGGTTGGAAGAAGTTCAATTCCTCGGTCACATAGTGAACAAAGAAGGTATTAAGGTGGATCCGGCAAAGATAGAAACTGTTGAAAAGTGGGAAACCCCGAAAACTCCGAAACACATACGCCAGTTTTTAGGACTAGCTGGTTACTACAGAAGGTTCATCCAAGACTTTTCCAGAATAGCAAAACCCTTGACTGCATTAACGCATAAAAGGAAGAAATTTGAATGGAATGATGAACAAGAGAAAGCGTTTCAGTTATTGAAGAAAAAGCTAACTACGGCGCCTATATTTTCATTTCCTGAAGGGAATGATGATTTTGTGATTTATTGTGATGCATCAAAGCAAGGTCTCGGTTGTGTATTAATGCAACGAACGAAGGTGATTGCTTATGCGTCTAGACAATTGAAGATTCACGAACAAAATTATACGACGCATGATTTGGAATTAGGCGCGGTTGTTTTTGCATTAAAGACTTGGAGGCACTACTTATATGGGGTCAAAAGTATTATATATACCGACCACAAAAGTCTTCAACACATATTTAATCAGAAACAACTGAATATGAGGCAGCGTAGGTGGATTGAATTATTGAATGATTACGACTTTGAGATTCGTTACCACCCGAGGAAGGCAAATGTGGTAGCCGATGCCTTGAGCAGGAAGGACAGAGAACCCATTCGAGTAAAATCTATGAATATAATGATTCATAATAACATTACTACTCAAATAAAGGAGGCACAACAAGGAGTTTTAAAAGAGGGAAATTTAAAGGATGAAATACCCAAAGGATCGGAGAAGCATCTTAATATTCGGGAAGACGGAACCCGGTATAGGGCTGAAAGGATTTGGGTACCAAAATTTGGAGATATGAGAGAAATGGTACTTAGAGAAGCTCATAAAACCAGATACTCAATACATCCTGGAACGGGGAAGATGTACAAGGATCTCAAGAAACATTTTTGGTGGCCGGGTATGAAAGCTGATGTTGCTAAATACGTAGGAGAATGTTTGACGTGTTCTAAGGTCAAAGCTGAGCATCAGAAACCATCAGGTCTACTTCAACAACCCGAAATCCCGGAATGGAAATGGGAAAACATTACCATGGATTTCATCACTAAATTGCCAAGGACTGCAAGTGGTTTTGATACTATTTGGGTAATAGTTGATCGTCTCACCAAATCAGCACACTTCCTACCAATAAGAGAAGATGACAAGATGGAGAAGTTAGCACGACTGTATTTGAAGGAAGTCGTCTCCAGACATGGAATACCAATCTCTATTATCTCTGATAGGGATGGCAGATTTATTTCAAGATTCTGACAGACATTACAGCAAGCATTAGGAACTCGTCTAGACATGAGTACTGCCTATCATCCACAAACTGATGGGCAGAGCGAAAGGACGATACAAACGCTTGAAGACATGCTACGAGCATGTGTTATTGATTTCAAAAACAGTTGGGATCGACATCTACCGTTAGCAAAATTTTCCTACAACAACAGCTACCATTCAAGCATTGAGATGGCACCGTTTGAAGCACTTTATGGTAGAAAGTGCAGGTCTTCGATTTGTTGGAGTGAAGTGGGGGATAGACAGATTACGGGTCCGGAGATTATACAAGAAACTACCGAGAAGATCATCCAAATTCAACAACGGTTGAAAACCGCCCAAAGTCGACAAAAGAGCTACGCTGACATTAAAAGAAAAGATATAGAATTTGAAATTAGAGAGATGGTCATGCTTAAAGTTGCACCTTGGAAAGGCGTTGTTCGATTTGGTAAACGAGGGAAATTAAATCCAAGGTATATTGGACCATTCAAGATTATTGATCGTGTCGGACCAGTAGCTTACCGACTTGAGTTACCTCAACAACTCGCGGCTGTACATAACACTTTCCATGTCTCGAATTTTAAGAAATGTTTTGCTAAAGAAGATCTCACTATTCCGTTAGATGAAATCCAAATCAACGAAAAACTTCAATTCATCGAAGAACCCGTCGAAATAATGGATCGTGAGGTTAAAAGACTTAAGCAAAACAAGATACCAATTGTTAAGGTTCGATGGAATGCTCGTAGAGGACCCGAGTTCACCTGGGAGCATGAAGATCAGATGAAGAAGAAATACCCGCATCTATTTCCAGAAGATTCGTCAACACCTTCAACAGCTTAAAATTTCGGGACGAAATTTATTTAACGGGTAGGTACTGTAGTGACCCGAACTTTTCCATGTTTATATATATTAATTGAGATTGATATTTACATGATTAAATGTTTCCAACATGTTAAGAAATCAAACTTGTTAAGACTTGATTAATTGAAATATGTTTCATATAGACAATTGACCACCCAAGTTGACCGGCGATTCACGAACGTTAAAACTTGTAAAAACGACATGACGATATATATGGATATACATATGGTTAACATGAGATTATGATAAGTAAGTATCTCCATAAGTATATTAACAATGAGTTATATACATATAAACAAGACTACTAACTTAAGGATTTCGAAACGAGATATATATGTAACGATTATCGTTGTAACGACATTTAAATGTATATATATCATATTAAGATATATTAATATATCATAATATCATGATAATATAATAATTTAACATCTCATTAGATATAATAAACAATGGGTTAACAACATTAATTGAGATCGTTAACTTAAAGGTTTCAAAACAACACTTACATGTAACGACTAACGATGACTTAACGACTCAGTTAAAATGTATATACATGTAGTGTATTTAGATGTATTAAAATACTTTTGGAAGACTTCAAGGCATATATCAAAACACTCATACTTAACGAAAATGGTTATAGTTACTTTCCCATTCTTTTCTTTCATCAAGAATTCTAGTCGTATTCTTACCCGTATTATACACAGCTTCAAAACGTACTTACTATGGGTATATACCAATAGGAACTAGAATGGGATTCCACTCTTGATTATGTCATGTATGACTAATCAATTTTAACTTCTACCATGAGCTAGTCAACTAACTAGAACTCCTTTTAACCCCACTCACCACTCACCAATTACCACTCATCATTCACTCCATTTCACTTCCAATTCTCTTTCTAATTCTCTCTCAACACATACACACTATTATGAACGTATTTTTCCAGTAGTTAATCATCATCTTCATCAAAAATCACTTCAAGAATCAAGCTATAATCATCATAGGAAGAACACTTCAAAAATCCCTTCAAGTTTACTAATTTACTTCCAAGCTTTCTAATCCATTCCAAGTAATCATCTAAGATCAAGAAACCTTTGTTATATACAGTAGGTTATCTTTCTTATTCAAGGTAATATTCATATTCAAACTTTGATTCAATTTCTATAACTATAAACTATCTTAATTCGAGTAAAAATCTTACTTGAACTTGTTTTTGTGTCACGATCCTACTTCAAGAACTTTCAAGCCATCCAAGATCCTTTGAAGCTAGATCATTTCTTGTCACTTCCAGTAGGTTTACCTACTAAACTTGAGGTAGTAATGATGTTCATAACATCATTCGATTCATATATATAAAACTATCTTATTCGAAGGTTTAAACTCGTAATCACTAGAACATAGTTTAGTTAATTCTAAACTTGTTCGCAAACAAAAGTTAATCCTTCTAACTTGACTTTTAAAATTAACTAAACACATGTTCTATATCTATATGATATGCTAACTTAATGATTTAAAACCTGGAAACACGAAAAACACCGTAAAACCGGATTTACGCCGTCGTAGTAACACCGCGGGCTGTTTTGGGTTAGTTAATTAAAAACTATGATAAACTTTGAGTTAAAAGTTGTTATTCTGAGAAAATGATTTTTATTATGAACATGAAACTATATCCAAAAATTATGGTTAAACTCAAAGTGGAAGTATGTTTTCTAAAATGGTCATCTAGACGTCGTTCTTTCGACTGAAATGACTACCTTTACAAAAACGACTTGTAACTTATTTTTCCGACTATAAACCTATACTTTTTCTGTATAGCTTCATAAAATAGAGTTCAATATGAAACCATAGCAATTTGATTCACTCAAAACGGATTTAAAATGAAGAAGTTATGGGTAAAACAAGATTGGATAATTTTTCTCATTTTAGCTACGTGAAAATTGGTAACAAATCTATTCCAACCATAACTTAATCAACTTGTATTGTATATTATGTAATCTTGAGATACCATAGACACGTATACAATGTTTCGACCTATCATGTCGACACATCTATATATATTTCGGAACAACCATAGACACTATATATGTGAATGTTGGAGTTAGCTATACAGGGTTGAGGTTGATTCCAAAATATGTATAGTTTGAGTTGTGATCAATACTGAGATACGTATACACTGGGTCGTGGATTGATTCAAGATAATATTTATCGATTTATTTCTGTATATCTAACTGTGGACAACTAGTTGTAGGTTACTAACGAGGACAGCTGACTTAATAAACTTAAAACATCAAAATATATTAAAAGTGTTGTAAATATATTTTGAACATACTTTGATATATATGTATATATTGTTATAGGTTCGTGAATCAACTAGTGGCCAAGTCTTACTTCCCGACGAAGTAAAAAATCTGTGAAAGTGAGTTATAGTCCCACTTTTAAAATCTAATATTTTTGGGATGAGAATACATGCAGGTTTTATAAATGATTTACAAAATAGACACAAGTACGTGAAACTACATTCTATGGTTGAATTATCGAAATCAAATATGCCCCTTTTTATTAAGTCTGGTAATCTAAGAATTAGGGAACAGACACCATAATTGACGCGAATCCTAAAGATAGATCTATTGGGCCTAACAAACCCCATCCAAAGTACCGGATGCTTTAGTACTTCGAAATTTATATCATATCCGAAGGGTGTCCCGAAATGATGGGGATATTCTTATATATGCATCTTGTTAATGTCGGTTACCAGGTGTTCACCATATGAATGATTTTTATCTCTATGTATGGGATGTGTATTGAAATATGAAATCTTGTGGTCTATTGTTACGATTTGATATATATAGGTTAAACCTATAACTCACCAACATTTTTGTTGACGTTTTAAGCATGTTTATTCTCAGGTGATTATTAAGAGCTTCCGCTATCGCATACTTAAATAAGGACGAGATTTAGAGTCCATGCTTGTATGATATTGTGTAAAAACTGCATTCAAGAAACTTATTTTGTTGTAACATATTTGTATTGTAAACCATTATGTAATGGTCGTGTGTAAACAGGATATTTTAGATTATCATTATTTGATAATCTACGTAAAGTTTTTTAAACCTTTATTGATGAAATAAAGGTTATGGTTTGTTTTAAAATGAATGCAGTCTTTGAAAAACGTCTCATATAGAGGTCAAAACCTCGCAACGAAATCAATTAATATGGAACGTTTTTAATCAATAAGAACGGGACATTTCAACACTCACCTTAGCGCCTTGATGAATGCAACCGAATAATCCGAAACACGTCAATGGAAAGTACCTATTCCATTTATCACATAACAAACAACACAATTATGGTTGATTACAAACCAACCCAAATTGACACTTAGTGCAATTTTGACCCAAATGCACTTCCAAGCACAAACCGTGCCCAAATTAACCAATAATCACTAACACTAGTGAAAATGGTCCTAATACGCCAATTAAATCAAATCATAAGTGTTAAAAAATTGTCTTCCCCACTTTGGCTCATAAACCCTAATTTTGACCCATTTCAAAATTAGTCTTTAAAACACACCAAAAAGGGTTCCAATACTTCTATAATCACTAAACCTAGTGATTAAACCCAATTACAAGTCTTAAACATGGTTAAATCATCAACCAAACCAAAATCCACCAACAAGGGTCAACAACACTAATTACTAGCTCCAAACTTCCATTAAAAACCTAACTGGGTTTTCTCAAGAACTTACAAGTTCAAACCCGAAATTGAACAGTAATCATAAGTAATGAAACTTGGATTCAAGACTTACCACTATCACCAAAACGTAGCTAAGAACGAGATGAGCAACTTTAACTCTCGAGCTTTGTAAGAACCTAGCTTCTTCCTCCTAGATCGAAGCTTTCTCACACTAAAATCACCCTCCCTATAGAATATGTTGGGAGTGTTTTGTGTGAAATGAGGTCCAAGACTGAGTTTGGATCATTTTTAGTTGCTCAAAACCGACCCTCAAGTGAAAAGACTGCCAGCACGTTTTGCGCGGCGCGCGGCCCTTTGCGTTGCACACGTTTCTACTGAAACAAAATCCGGGTCTTACAACTCTCCCCCACTTAAATTGGATCGCGTCCTCGCGATCTTAACCTCATCGCGACAAGGAGACTACGCCTTCTTCAACTTTTTGAGTTCTCACATAACTCTATACCCCTTGATGCCACCATTACATCCTATCGATCACACATTCTCGCCACGCAACATTCCATCCACACAACAATCATTCACAATTACTTGGCAACTCTAACTTACGACTTAGAGTTCTACCGCCAACTGACAATCCAATCGGGTCATCCGCACCACGCACACGGCGATGGAATTTCCCCCCAGCTTTTCGATAACTCCAACCGACAAGCAATCTTACACAACTCACAACTCGTCCACCATTACCCTGTGAACGTGGTTTCGATCATCCATTAAGGATGATCTTGTCACTTCCAGCGCATACAAGTTCTCAACAATCTTGAGAATTCGCTCTCGAACTCGCTTGACACCCACATACCTCTTCAGGAGACAGTTAAAATCAATACCCCACGTCTCTAGTTCGCTCAACAAAGGGGCGACTTTCGACAAATCACTCGGACACACCTACCACAACGAGGCAACACCGTACCCTTCGGGTACATACTCCCCCACTTAGGGTCTTAACTTCATACCATTACCGCCAAGATGATAACAACCCGAGGAATTTCAGCATTCCACAATACAGATGACCGGTCTCAACGTTGGTCATACACAACAATTCTTCGTGGACTTACAACAAGGTACTTGAACCTCGACCTTTCAAATTAGTCAAATCATTAACGCCCGCTAAACACCACAACAAATCTCCGATGTAACTTCGGGTTTCTCACCGATACCCAAGTACAAAGTAATCGCACCATCGGAGTCGAACATTTCACTAGCAGGTATAAGGAGGCACCTGACGCAGTGTTATGCAACTCCCATTACGACCACCGAGACTTAACACTTGACCCTTACGGGGTCTACTCTCTGATGTGTCAAAAGTGTTTGCAATAATATGTGCCTTTTTTACCTACTTTTAAATTTATGATGTCTTAATTTACGATTTACTTTTAACAACCTAACGAGCAACAAAACCCGATCAGATGTAGTTTAGTGTTTAGTAAGTTAAGGTTCGTCCCAAGAGAACGAGTGGATTTTAGAATATAAATTTAAATTATAAGATTTAAATAATAATTAAACAAAAGAACGAATAAATTGCAAGTAAATAAATAGAAAAGATAAACAATAATAAAAAGAACACATGCTTGAATCTTTCACACTTTATTCACAATTGACTTTTTGAATTAAGATCAAACTCAGACTCGTTATTGACCTAAAAATATCTAATCCAAGATTAATTGAGCAGGTTAATCCTAAAATAGATGGCTAGATTTCTTATTTGCCTTATAAGACCTGATAATGGATCTATCGTGATTAACCAAACCCTAATTATAGTTACTAGCTATAATTCTCATAACTAAATTAATCCGATTATGTTTAAATTTATTAAGTTTCAAACCTATTGATGTTCTAGTTAAAACCTAATAATAATTGATTAATATAAATCAGATTAATCTAATGGTGGTGCTTTAATCAGACATAAAACATAACAGGAATTCCAGGGATTCTGTCAAAATATAATTTCTATTTTTATCACATAAAAGCCGGCGGCTTTGTCAACGAAGCCGTTGTTGAATTTGTTAAATAATTCCGTCGAATACTTTTTAATTTGATCTGAGTATAAATAACATACGAATACTAAAATTATCAGATAAAGCCTATGACTTTGGTTCATGAAGCCGGCGGCTTCATGTCCCATATCCAGGTTTCTATTTTCTTCCATACAGTTTAATTATTTAGGCAATTGATCATAAAGTATTACATGATTCAAGCATATGCAAGGATGTTAGCCCATAACTAAAGTAAAAATAAATAAAGGATAAGAATTAAGATAAAAGATCATACCGACATAGAGGAGATTGAAAAATAAATTATTGATTAATGAACTTGAATGTTGAAAATAAATAAAAACCTAACTAATTCGTGTTTTTGCTCTGAATGAAGAGTAAACTGATCTGAATGATAAAAAAACTCTGGCCTGAGGCCTTTATTTATACTATTTCAAAACGGTGCCCAAGCCAGCGGCTTCAGGGTGAAGCCGGTGGCTTCCTTGAGGCGGTGAACTCTTCTCCAAGTAAAACTTGATCCGCAAGCACAAAACGCGTAACCGTCATAATTTAGCCGGCGGCTTTGGTAGAAGGCCGGCGGCTTCTAGGATCCGGTAATCTTTTTGATTTGGTTTTCATTTTTACTTGAACTTGGTCTGCAAGTCGAGAAACCGTGTCACTAAGGTCGGCGACTTCAGTGTGAAGCCGGCGGCTTTACTTTATTTTTTTTTTCTTTGGCTCCAGTTTATCACATTTTACGATCAAATCTGGAACATTTTGGATATCTTCAGGGAAGCCGGCGGCTTTAGTGCCTTAGGCCGACGGCTTCATCTCATCTTCTTCGTTTTTTACTATTTTTGTTCCTATTTTGCACATAACTTAAACAAAATATTAAAAATATCTATTTCCCCTTTTTTACCCATTTTAGTAAGATAACTCCTTAAAATGTTATTAAAATATTGTATAATTTAGGAGTTATCAAATACCTCACACTTGAACTTTTACTTGTCCTCAAGTAAACTTATCATATTACATCAAATAGGTATATATTTTAAATGGGTATAGAAAGTTGGAGCAAAATGCAAAGTTAAACAGATGTCTAATTATAAGTTAGCTTTTATTATTAAAAGAACTAGTATGAACCAGACCAAGGAATACAAGCAGCCCTAATATTTATTTGGTCAAATTTATACATTTTGGTCATCATTGGACTCTTTTGTGTTCTAAAGAATTTTATAAGTGTGTGGATCTCATTGGAACTCTTTTCTTTTGTTGGCCATCATTGGGCTCTTTTACATTTTATAGCAATTGCTTTTCATTTAGCAATTTTTTAAGTTGACCCGTATTTGGGACTCTTTTGCTGCCTCAGTGGTCCAGGCTTATTATGCCATATGGTAGTGGCTATAAGTTTGCAATTGTTTCACAATTTTTTGCTTTTGAATTCTTATCTTTAAACAAGTAATCCGATCTCGAAATTGAGAATAGTTCTTTATTAGCTTCAAGATTAAGTTAGATAAAAAGACATAAGTTTGACTAAGAATTTATAATTCAAAAATTTTAATTTGTACCCAATTTTCAATTACTTTAGCTTTAACTCAATCATTTAATCATCTCCCACCCCACACTTAGAAAGTTGCAACGTCCTCATTGCAGAAAATAAATAAAATGATGATAAGTGCAAGTGAGAAAAAGTAATTCTCCCCTTTTTCGAGCTTTAAACGTAGACAAGAAGCATCTTTAATTGCTTCAGTACCTGTTCATCCTTCAAGTATCATCGCATACATATACATGATAATAAACCAAGTAAACATATATAATAATCATAAAAGGTTTCATGCATACGATAATTAAACATAATTAAAGTTATTACAGACCAAAGTGCAAATCATCAGAAATAATAATAGTAATGTTTCAAACATAACATAACCAATAAAATCATCGCAGGGGTCTCAACATCCCCTACTCCTCATCATCCTCATTAATGTCAGCAGCAGGCTGGATCTGGGCTAAGGCATAGGCACGATCATAATGTGCTTGTGGGTAAGCAACATTTGGAGTATAATACGGTGGCGGCTCATAGTAGGTGGGCTCAAAAGGGTCAGAACTCGGATAATGGCTATAGAACCTCTCATCGGTATGAACTCCCCACTGAACCGAGTAATCAATACGCCCCAACTCATAGGTAGACTCCCTCCTAAATGCATCAAACACAGACATGTCCTCCATCATAGCGGACATATTACCCTGATTAGCGTTTAGGGCAGTCATCATCTCAATCACCCTCGACAGATCATCTGAACCACCATGACCACCTCTCCCACTACCCCTAGATCGGATATTTTATGCCTCAGTGTGAGGTGCCTCATGCTGCTGCTCAACATCCATCAACTGACCAACTATCGGGTCATATGGAAGAAAACTCTCACATGCTCCTCTCTTAACATCCTTAGCACTCAACCGAATCCTAGCATTCACCTTACCAATCTCAGACATAAGCGACTGCAAACCAACAGTTGGAACCCCCAAAGATCTAGCAATCAAGGTCACGAAATGACCACCACACACTGTACTCCCCTGAGTTCTACCTCTCACTGAGTTACTCAAATAATCGGCTACACAAAAAGGAATGTTAACTGGATGATGATTAAACAACTGAGACAAGTACCAACAATCAGGCTGAGTTAGCTTCTCGGTTTTCTCGTTCCTCAAGGATATAGTGTGAGAAATCAGAACATGAAAACAATGCATGTACGGAAAGACAATATGCTTCCTCCTCACCTCGTTATTAAGAAAACTCATAGTATGATCACCAAACTCACTCCAAGCAGCATCATAGTCAAAACCTTGATTAGGACCTGATCGGCCCTGTCTAGTATAACGACCCAACCCGTTATCCAACCGATTACGCAAAATATTTTTTTTATAACAGAAGGGTGCACGGCGCGCGACCCTTGCTGTGTGCGGCGCGCACAAGGCCTGGCAGCCCGCTGTCCAAAATTTCCATTTTTATTTTAAAGATCTCACACTTCCCGACACTTTTAGACGAAATGACTTTCACAACACATTATAATATGTAAAACTAACACGTTTCAATAATAAAACAAGTTTTATGACACCGGACCCACATCGGCCGTTTTACGACTTTCGTACAAAATACAAGTTTTCGACTACATGAGTTTAAGTTCCAAACAAAACTACGAGCATGATGTTTGAGGATAAACTACCCAATCCTAAGTCGAAATCAAAAGTAATCCAAGCAAGCATCAAAAGGAGAAATCATCTAATCCCGAGCATACACTTGCCACGTCCGCCTCCGAACCTAAAAAAAAATGTAAACAACGAGAGGGTAAGCTAATGCTTAGTGAATGCAATACTTATACGCATACATACATAATTCAATCACTTGCATACACCTACACAAACAACGCAATATCATTAGCAAACCGCAATAGTCGAATAATCATACGTACAACGCTATTAAAACTCACACAACCCAAAGTACAAAATGTCGACATTCGACTCGATGGTGGTCGACGAAGAGCGGTAGGTCAAATACGTTGACCACTCACCACCCATCGCAATGCGTACGTGGCCGACGAAGAGCGGTCGGTCAAAATCATTAACTGCTCACCAATACGCACCATGAGGCCGACGAAAAGTGCAACCGAAATGTTAACACTTACCTCAATCACAAGGATGGCTGACGAAAAGCGAAACCGCTTACCATCCAACGATAAATGGCCAACGAAGAGCGAATCCCCAAACAGATAACACTCACCAATTACCCCAACACACACACATGTGGCCGACGAAGAGCGATAGGTCAAATATTAATCACTTGCCACATAACCAAACACACACATGTGACCGACGAAGAGTGATAGGTCAAACATTAACCACTCGTCACATAACCAAACTCACACATGTGACCGACGAAGAGTGATAGGTCAAACATTAACCACTCGTCACATAACCAAACTCACACATGTGACCGACGAAAAGTGATAGGTCAAACATTAATCACTCGTCACATGCCTCACTTCCAATCGTGGTCGACAAAGAGTCATTCCTTCCGGATATCACTCACCACATAACGCAAACCAAATATAGCCAACGAAGAGCTATCCATACGGATATCACTCACTATATTTTTTCCAACCCAAATGTGGCCCACGAAAAGCGTATCCTACCAGATAACACTTGCCACGTTGCACGCAAGCAACCAAATTATATACATACGCGTATAAATATTCCACTTACCTCGATTACTTGAAAAGAAATCCCGCTTGAGCTCCTAAACGTCCAAATGAAAATCACCTAAGTAATTCACAAACAAATAAGCTAAACACTCTAGCTTATGCCCAAAACACCATAAGTGCAATTTCGACCCATCAGCACTTACTTCCACTTTGACTAAGTCAAATCTCACCCGAAAACCCCTATAATCACAATCGACTTGTGATTATGTTCCAACAACTAATTTTACACAAGGTTTCATCATCAAAACACATTACTTGCATCAATTTACACAAAATCCATTTTGACCTAATCTCAAGTCAAAACACCCATTTGCAAGCTTACACAATTAATCACGTATAACCTAAGTTAACTAGTGATATTAACACCCGAACATGATTATCAACTAATCAATTTCATCATCCAACCCGAAACTCACCAACAATGGTTATCAACACCATTTACTAGCTCAATCACCCATTTATCAACAAGTGGGTTTACTCAAGAACACCCAAATCAAAACCCCAATTAGGAACACTAATCAAACTATGAAAACTCAGAGTTAGAACTTACCAATACCACCACAACGTAGCTAGGAGCAAGATGAACAATTTAACACTCGAGCTTTTGATCGATTCAAGCTCCTTCTTCCACAAATCTCCAAATCTCTCTCTAGAAATCTCTCTCTCTCTAGATGAAATGGGAGTGTTTGTGGATGTGAAATATGATCCAAAATTGGATCCCAAACTGATAATATGGCTACACATCTGGCCTCAAGTGAAAAGACCAAAATTCCCTTCATTTAACTCAAAATAGAAACAAGCAGAATTCTGTCGCAGGTTAGGTAAGCGGCGCGCACCACTGCCTGTGCGCGGCGCGCACAAGCTCAAACCCAGCCTGTTAGTTTCTGTTTAATTCAGTTTGATTATGCAACGTTTAAGTACACCTGTACACTTGGGTTTAGGGTCTTACATCTAGCAGCACTCGCAATATAACCCTCAAACCAAGTCTCGTCAATAGGCTCCCCATAAATACCCAAAGCTCGAGAAATATCAACCATGCTCATGGACTGTTCACGTCCACCCAAACAAAATCTGAAAAATGAAGTATCCGTCACACTCTGAATGTGACGAGAGCAGATAGCAGAAGACAACAGCTCATAAACCATACTAGGATAGATGGTCTCCCGAATGTTAAACAAGTTGAACCAATCCTCAAACACTACACTCATCCCCCCTCCATTAGCTAGGAGCACCAAATAGTTAGTCTGTAGCATCTCCTTATAAGTAACATATAAACCAGTAGAGTTAAGTGCAGACGAATCAATCTCGTAAGGAGCCAACATCTCCTGATGCAACATTCTTTTAAGCCTACATGCCATGGTTTGAATCCTAGGGTCATTCTGAGGAAACCTCAGCCATTCATGTAAAGCAGCCCAGTTGATTCTGATTTGAACATCCTCAGGCTCTTCCCTATTCCTAACTCTCTGTTTAACACAATTCAAACAAACATTAGCAATAAAAATTAAAAGTTCAACGAAGCCGGCGGCTTCATTAGCCCATGCCGGCGGCTTCATAACATGCATAAGAAATTTTAGAATTTTTCCAAAAACCTGTTCAAACGGCATATTTTTCAAATCGGATATAATTATCAGGATGCCGGCGGCTTCCTTATCATGCCGACGGCTTTATATGTGTTTCTAGTAATTTTTAGGTTTTTCAGAATTTATCATTTAAGTCTATTACATCAATTAAATAAATCTAACAGCAAGCAATTCATAGCAATTCCTAACCCAGCAATTATCTAACATAAATTTATCAAAGAATCAGAGGTATGAAGCCGGCGGCTTCAATTTGATGCCGGCGGCTTCATGGTTTTACAGAGCAAGCATAGCAGTTTTTTTTTTTTTGCAGAAAATAAAAGGATTTTGACAATGCAAAATTAAAAATCGAAACTTACTCTTTCAGCCATGAGTGATTAGAAGTTGGATTAAGAAAACAACAAATTTTGTTCTTGAGAGCGTTTTTGAATAATTGTGGGTGTAAAAATGAAGAAATTGGGCGGTTTTAGGGTTAAAACTGTTTGTAGTGCAAAGCCGGCGGCTTTAAAGCCAAGCCGGCGACTTCGTTGGTCAAAAAACATTTATGGAATGACAGGGTGCAGCTTTTACTTCTTTCACTAGGTCGGCGGCTTTAAAAGTCCAAGTCGGTGGCTTCCTTTTAATTATTCAAATTTTTTATTCTTTCGAAATTTAAAAAGAAAATACAAGTATTTTACAAACTCTACATCAATTAAGTTATGAATTTTAAGCTTTAATGGTGGTGAGGGAGATTATTTCCCCTCCTGGTAATGCATCTTTTTCAAAGTAAATTTTTAATCGATGACTATTTATTTTAAAGGTTTCTCCTTTTTATTATATAACTCAACATATCCAGTAGGAAAAGATTGCTTAACAATAAAAGACCCATCCATCTAGATTTTAACTTTCCAGGAGAAAATTTATATTTTGATTGAAAAATTAGGAATTTATCCTCTGGTTGAAATCTTTTAATGTTTTTAATTCGAGCATCATGCCATCTTTTCATTTTCTCTTTATAAATCAACGAATTTTCATAAGCAGAAAGCCTAATTTCATCAAGTTGCTTTAGTTGAAGTAATCTATGTTTTTCTATTTTTTTTAGGATCTAAGTTACATTGCTTTAAAGCCCAATATGCTCGATGTTCAATTTAAACGGTAAATGATAAGCTTTTCCATAAACCAACCTAAAAGGAGTAGTTCCTATAGGTGTTTTGTAGGCAGTTCAGAAAGCCCATAATGCTTTAGGAAAACCAAATCGACAAAATAATTTCTTTAAAAAATCAACTACCACTCGCGAGTCATTAGTAGGAAGAGCTTTTACTTCAGCCCATTTAGAAACGTAGTCAACAGCTACAAGAATGTACTGATTTCTTTCAGAAGATGGGAATGGTCCCATGAAATCAATACCCCACACATCAAATATTTCACATACTTGAATATTTTGACGGGGCATTTCATCACGTTTTGAGAGATTTCCTCCTCGTTGGCATGCATCACATGACCGAAGTAATTTATGTGCGTCTTGGAATATGGTAGGCCAATAAAATCCTGTATCTAAAACTTTGCGAGCCTTGTAATTTAGACCAAAATGTCCTCCTGGTGCACCACTATGGCATTGTAATAGGATTTCATTTACTTCTTTACCATGAACGCAACGACGAATAATTTGGTCGGGTCTTACTTTAAATAAGTAAGGACTTTCCCAAAAGTAATGTTTTAAATCGGCGAAGAATTTTTTTTCTTTGTTGATATGTTAAATCTTTTCTTAATTCTTTTGCAGCTAAATAGTTTGCAAAGTCAGCAAACCATGGGTATGACTCATCAGAGATCGTCATGAGATATTCATTGGGGAATGTGTCTCTAATTTCGGTTGAATTATCTAGATTAGGATTCTCTAAACGTGAAAGATGATCTGCTGCCAGATTTTCAGCTCCTTTTTTATCAATAACTTGCATATCAAATTCTTGTAGGAGTAAAACCCATCGTAATAGTCGAGCTTTATAGTCAGGTTTATTAAGCAGATATTTAAGCTCAAAGTGATCGGTGTAAACTGTTACTTTATTCATTATTAAGTATGGACGAAATTTATCGAGCGCGAAGACTATAGCTATTAATTCTTTTTCAGTGGTTGTATAATTTAATTGAGCTCCTACTAATGTTTTTCTAGCATAGTAGATTGGATGAAAATGTTTTTCTTTTCGTGTCCCAAGACAGCTCCTATAGCGTAATCACTAGCGTTGCACATAAGTTCGAAAGGTTTGGACCAGTCAGGTGATATTATAATAGGTGCGTTAGTGAGTTTTTCTTTTAAAATGGAGAAAGCTTTTTTACAATCTTCATTAAATTCAAAAGGTGCGTCTTTTTCTAAGAGTTTTGTTAACGGACGAGCAATTTTGGAAAAATCTTAAATGAAACGCCTATAAAATCCAGCATGTCCTAGAAAACTTCTAATTAATTTAACATTAGTGGGTTCATGAAGGTTGGAAATAACATTGAGTTTTGCTTTATCAACCTCAATTCCTTTATTAGAAATTTTATGGCCAAGGACAATGCCTTCTTTTACCATAAAATGGCATTTTTTCCAATTAAGAACAAGATTCGTTTTTTCACAACGAGCAAGCATTTTATCGAGATTAGATAGACAAGAGTCAAAGGATGTTCCAAAGATGGAAAAATCATCCATATAAACTTCCATAAAATCCTCCACCATGTCGTGAAAGATAGTTGTCATACATCTTTGGAAGGTGCCAGGGGCATTGCATAACCCAAACGGCATTCTTCGATAAGCAAAAGTTCCAAAAGGACAAGTGAAAGTGGTTTTCTCTTGATCCTTAGGATCTATCGGAATTTGGAAATATCCAGAGAAACCATCTAAGAAACAATAAAATTCTTTTCCGACTAATCTTTCAATCATTTGATCAATAAATGGAAGCGGGAAATGATCTTTTCGAGTAGCTTCGTTTAATTTACGGTAATCTATACAAACTCGCCAACCGGTAACGGTTCGAGTGGGAATTAATTCATTATTTTCATTTTGGACAACAGTGGTTCCTCCCTGTTTAGGGACACACTGTACCGAACTAACCCATTGGCTATCGGATTTTGGATAAATCATTCATGCGTCTAATAATTTTATAACTTCCTTTTTTACGACTTCAGCCAAGTTAGGGTTTAAACGTCTTTGTCTTTGAATTACAGGTTTTGCATTTTCTTCTAATAGAATCTTATAAGTACAGAAGGTGGGATCAATTCCCGGAATATCAGAGGTTTTCCAAGCAAAAGCCTTTTTATGTTTCTTTAGGACTTCCAAGAGTTGCTCTTTTTGTTTTTTAGATAATTCGGAGGAAATGATTACGGGAAGTTCGGAATTATCTTTTAGAAAAACATACTCTAAGTGAGAAGGTAATTCTTTAAGTTCTAGTTTTGGTGGTGCTTCAAGAGAGTGCTTTATTCTCAACTCATTAGTTATAGGTTCGTGTTCTTCTTCTGTTACGAAATCATTCAGTTCATCTTTCATTAATTCTTCAAACTCATCATCAAGATTTTCTTCTTTTATTTCACACACAAATTCATCTATATCCATTGATAAAAATTCACTGAATTCCTCTTCAATACATGTTTCTACATATTTTATCGTTGGACAAGTAAGATCTAGTTCAAGATTATTATTTAAAGTAATTCTATCGTCTCCTATCTCGAAACTATATGTCTAAGTCTGCATTTGAAATTTGAACACAGCAGTTCTTAGAAATGGTCTTCCTAATATTACTGGAATCTTATCATTTTCTTTCATCTCTAAGACAACAAAGTTGGCGGGAAAAGTGAATTTATCAATTTTTACCGGTATGTTTTCGGCTATTCCCATTGGGTAATTAAAAGAACTATCGGCCAAGCTAATAGACATTCTAGTGGGAGTTAATTCTCCTAGACCTAGTCTTTTATATAATGAATATGACATTAAATTTATACTATGTAGCGACCCGTCCTAATCCATATGGATGAATACAATAACATATAGTTACATCGCGAGGTACTTGACATCTATATGTTACATTTTACAAACATTGTATTCGTTTTTAAAAGATAAACTTTCATTTCATTGAAAGTTGACAGGCATGCATACCCTTTCATAATATATCCAATTTATAAATGACTTAATCTGTTATCTTCTTAATAATAATCTTTATTGAACTCAATGACTTGAATGCAACGTCTTTTGAAATATGCCATGAATGACTCCAAATAATGTCTCTAAAATGAGCAAATGCACAGCGAAAGATTTCTTTCAAACCTGAGAATAAACATGCTTTCAAGTGTCAACCAAAAGGTTGGTAAGTTCATTAGTTTATCGTAATCAATCATTTCCATTATTTTAATAGACCACAAGATCCTCACTTTTCATAAATATCATTACACTTGTAAGTGTATAAAAATCCATTCGTATGATGAACACCTGGTAACCGACATTAACATAATGCATATAGATTATCCCCCGCATACTAGCAAGTATGCCATAATATTGGCAATCGCAATCACCATTTAAATTGAAGTACTAAAGCATTCCAAATTCCAGAATGGGGTTTGTTAGGCCCATAGATCTATCTTTAGGATTCGCGTCAATTAGGGGCCATTTCCCTAATTTTTAGGCTACCAGACTTGAAGGGGCAATATTCGGTTTAATAATCCAACCATAGAATGTAGTTTTAAGTACTTGTGTCTATTTCGTCAAATATTTATAAAAATAGTGCATGTATTCTCAGTCCCAAAAATATATATTGCAAAAGCATTTAAAAAGGGAACAAATGAAACTCACAATATTGTGTTTCGTAGTAATTAAGCATATGGTGGCATTGAACAAGTGCAAGGTTGACCTCGGATTCACGAACCTATATTAATTATATATATTTATATGTTGGTCAATATTTGTCTAACAATTTAGGTTAAACCGTAGTGTATCACAATCCTAATGCTCGAGACTAATATGCAAAAGTCAACAAAAGTCAACTTGATCCAAAATGACTTCCAAAATCTATACATGATTATTATATAACTTAAATATAGTCATTTTATATATATTTAAATATATTTATCAGATTTTATAAATAATAAAAGTTATTTGTTAATAAAAATTTATATTTAAAATTCATATATGATAAAAATATACTTTTTATATATTTTAGATAATAAAATTTATAAAGTTCACTTAATATCATAAAAATATAGTGGTATGTAACTTTAATGTAATTATATTACGTGTGGTAAAAATATCTTTGTATCACATATTTATTTGATAAAATAATATCGATAATAATAATAGTAAGTAAAAGTTGTATTATTTTGTAATAATAATTATTATTATTCTACTAATAATAATAATATTTATATTTACAAAAAATGATATTATGATAAAATGATAATTCTTATTACTAATAATAATGAAATTTTATATTAACAATGATATTCCTATTAAAATCATAATTTTTGTAAAAATGATAGTTTTAATATTAACAATACTTTTAATAATAGTAATGATAAAAAAAATAAAAACGATATTCTTATCTAAATCAATACCTTTAAATTTTATTCTCATTATGATACATATACTCATTATTTCCTAATCAATTTGTTAATAGCTTTTAGTCGTCTTTTTATGTCGCGTTCATATTAATGATAATAATAGTAATCATAATAATTAGGTGTTATTAATATTAGTTTTAATTATAATAATACTAATAATAATAAATATTATGATAATATTAATGATAATACTAATAACTATTTTAATGATAATAATAATAATACTAATTATAACTTTAACAATAATAACGATAGTAATAATAATAAAAATAAATTTTTTTTAATGATAATACCTTTTATTGATAATGATGATGATGATGATAATAATAATAATAATAATAATAATAATAATAATAATAATAATAATAATAATAATAATAATAATAATAATAATAATAATAATAATAAGATAAAAACTATAACGACGATAATAACGACGATAATAATAATCATTTTTAATAATAATACAAAAATTCAATTGACTATAACTTCTAATCCGTTCATCGAAACCATTCGATATCTAAATGAAAAGTTCTTAATTTTTCGCTAGCTTTCTAACGACATGCATATCTTATACCTTATCTCAACCGCATATGTAACTAATTTAGGATTCAACATAACCTATCTAACGACAATATCAAAAATACAAGCATGCATAATCCTATATACTCGAGCACTAGTCAGGGATACACTATTAATATATAAAAGTTAAGTTATGAGTGCTGACGTATCAATATTGAGATTCAATATTGCAGAAAAGGTACGTAGATGCAACGGAGATGATAAACACTAGTTTGACCTCGCTAGCATACCCCTGAACCATACGCATAACCTCCATAGCTATAACCCATAATTTCCTTAGCTCTATCCCGCTCATAAAAATCCATTTTTGAAATAATGCACTCATGACCTCGTCGTAGTATTTTATGTATAAACTAATAATAATATTAATACTACTAATAATAATATTAATCTTAATAATAAAAGTTTAATAATAATAATAATAATATAAATAATAAATATTTACGGAGTAGATAGATAGAGAGATGAGTGAATTATGAACTACATCGAACCAGAATTTGATATTTAAAGAGATGTATCCCACCTAACCACACCATGAGATCGCATGGGTTTGGATAGTTACGACCATTGATCGCATGGTAAGTATATCCAGCGCAAAATGGTCAATCATGTTGTTATGACTCACATTTTTATTATAAATAATATTTAATTCTTATAATTATTTAAATATTATATTTTATACTCGTGCATAGTTGGTTTGTAATTTTAGTACCGATGAATTGTACGTTGACACTCGACTTCCGTGCCGGGTCTGATTTTTCGAACGTCCTTTCGTACGCTTAGAAAACTTTTACTTTACGTTTCGCGACACGTACCTTTATCAATAATTAGACTTACTTCACAAATAATTATACTCCATGAAATGTAACTTATACATTTGAATGTTTTGGTCATTTGCTTCTATAAATCGACATCTCGTTATATGTACATAGGGTAATTTAAATCAAATCATTTTGTATCTAGTTATTATTATGTTTAATCACTTTGTAATATATATATATATATATATATATATATATATATATATATATATATATATATATATATATATATATATATATATATATATATATATATATATATATTCTCAAAGAAAAATATAATTTTGTACATATTATATAGGATTGAGATATTTATTTAACAATATTATATTTTAGTTTTTCGAAAGTAATTATATTTCAAAGTTCGTTTATAATTATTTAAATAATAGTAAAATATTACGTCGTATCACGTTTACATTTTTGAAACACTATATATATTTTTGTAATTTATAATATAAACTTTAATTAAATTCTTCAAAACTCATAAACAAGTTATCTTAAAATGTTTTATTAATAAAGTTCTTTTTAAACCGAAAACGTTTTAGTACGTTTGAAATCAAATCAAATAAACATTATAATTTGTTTTTCAAAGTTAAATATATTTAGGAATCATTTTGTTTAAAGGTTAAACTAATGGAAATTGTTATATCATAAAATGTTTTAGAAAAGTAAAATCGTATATAATTCATAACAGATTTTCAAGTTTTTAAATTACTATTTGCTGGTGAAGCGTAAGATATAGTCCAAAGGTTAGATAAACGTATGAAATTACTTTAATGAAAAAAATGTCACTTTTCTTAACTTGTCGATATCCATTTTCTAAGTTATCTATATTCCCTTTATTTCTCTTTCACCCTAAATAATATGACAGTTAACTAGTTAACACCTATATAAGAAATCGAATAGGAAACTCCACTAACCCTTGTCTAGTTCCTTCTTGTAAATCACTTTACCAATTATTCCGAATACCGTTAAAAAGGAAAGATTTCTTAAATCATAGTGGACCTCTCAACGGAGACCCATAATCATAACACAATGTATCAGATAACTCAATCCTTTGATATTATCTTTTAATCTCGTCAATAAATATATTAAACTTATGTCGAAACAAATGCGTTCATGTAAAGTATTATACATTTAATACTTTGTTAACTTTTCAAGTTATACTATATATCCACATATACATATATAATCATATCCATTTATATATTGGTTCGTGAATCGTCGAAACTAGGTCGAGCTTAAATGAATGTATGAACAAAGTTTAACATTTTTGAAATTTAACTTAACAAACTTTGCTTATCGTGTCAAAATAATATAAAGATAAAGTTTAAATTTGGTCGAAAATTTTCGAGTTGTCACAGTACCTACCCGTTAAAGAAATTTCGTCCCCAAAATTTGATAGAGGTCGTCATGGCTAATAGTAAGAATGTTATTATGACAAATATGAGTTGATAAAGAGAGTTTTATCATCATTGGGTAATATGGATAAAACTATTTGATTTTGTGAAGAGTACGAATGAAGCTATCACAAGAGAGTGAAATGAGTAGGTGTAGATTCGTCATAATTGTTGATGTACATAGGATTGATTTTCAAGTTCAAGAGATTTTGGAGAAAATCTTCGTAATAAGATTTGATTCTTCGATAATCAAGAGAATTAGGATCCGCTTTAAATGAGATCATCCGTTTTGATTGCTCTGTCGGATATTTTACTATAAATCCACCCCCTTCGTTTCCTTACAACTCACACCTTCTATTCTTTCTCCTCAATTCATACTTTAAAGCATTCGTCATTATGCTCCATCCAGTTCTGATTCTTGATATACTCCTAACCTTCATATCTGTCATTCTTCTCTTTCATCTGCCACCGGAAGAATCTATTTACTTATACTATACTCTTGGTTTTATAGTGTTTTTAGTTCTCCCGTGTCTTTATATTGCTATATGCATCGATATATACGGCATATAGTTTCTGAGTTGTTGTTGAGTTTTATATCTTCCCTTATATTTCGATGTCCTTGCTTATGTCTCATATAATCATAGTCATCCACAGTTAATGCTCTCCTTTATTTGCTGCGATTTATACCCCAATTTCTATTTCAGAGCTTTGTCCTTTCATTTCTTCTTCTTGCGATTAAGCACCGCTTGTAATGGTCCAGAATTCGCAGATATGAATTTTGGAATGAACGTTGTTAATGTTCTAAGAAGGAAATTGTAATGGCATGATCTTGACTTGTCAAATTACTAGAATACCTCAGAAAAGGCCGAATCATCAAGAAATATTTTCTTGATCTTTTTGAGGTTAAATAGAATACAAGAATCGTGTAACATGGCACATGATGACGTTATGATCTGTGAATCATCACATTCCATTTAGAAACTCAGCATGAATTACTGTAATATAATCACGTTGATCAAGTGTCATTATATTATACTAACTCATGCTTCAGTTCCCAACACTTCTTCAAAACATTCATAATTTAAACTCGAAAGTTTCAGAATTTAGAAACTAAAATAGTTTCTTTTATGATATAACACAGATAGCACGAAAAGGTAAATGATTTCAAATAAGAATAATTATGGAAATATCTTCAGAAATATGGAGGATATTTATAATGAAAGATATGATGCTATCTTATAATATCTAAGATCAGAGGATGATGAAGAATATTGTCCGCAAGGGTTTAGAGTCAGAAACAAGCTATTCGTTAATGACTTCAGCAGATACTAAATCATTTGGATTCTTTGAAGGTAGATTTCGTCTTTGTGATTTGTTCACAGCCTCCTTCATGATTTGCTCAATCCGTTTTCGAGTTCCAACCCTTCTCTTTTTCTGAGCTTTTCCAACACCTTATTCTTTATCATCAAACTTTTTACTGTTAATGTCGTTTACAGTTTTTGCTGCTTCATCAGTATTTTTTCAATTTTGGAGAACTAGTTCGTAATCTGGGATGTTTTTTAGAAACTTCACATTCAAAGTATGTAAGTCTAGGAGATGGACGTTATATGTATATATATAACTGTTGATGTAGACATGCTGCGAGATTTCAAAATACTAATTACTGATTCTTGATAATTGGTATAGCAATTTACAAGGTGCGGATGGTACAGAATAGGGTTTTAATGAATACATATGGTGATTTTACGGAGCGACTTACCTCAAAGAGTCACGAAGTTGCTGGTACATCTGTTGATAATATGGTGGAATATAAAAGGTTCTCCGGTAACAAAAAGGTAATCATATATATCAGGATTATGATAAGGCTACTCAGGATGAAAAATCGAAGTTGACTTGCTGGAGCCGTGATAGAATTTGCTACTTCGAAAAAGAATTGCAAAGTTATTTTTGCTAATAAATGCCAACGGGTCTGACACGGATACGTGTTAAATTTATGACTCTGGTTTCAAGAGTTCTTCAGATACATAACTGTGGGTAACATGTGGTTGGATCATCATTTCGATTGTTCATTCTTTGAAGTGTCTTCAAGAATTTCGGAGAGTTTGAACATAGATTGTAATCGTTAATATACATATGATGTTCTAACATAGTTTTGAAGTCAAAGTATAGCTTTGAAAGATGTAGGAATCTAAAAATGATAATACCGGTTATATCTCGAATTGGATTTTGATTTGTCAAAAATCAGAATTCGTAATCAATTTTGGATGAGAATGGTTGTTTTGATTTCTATAAAAGAGGGTATATTGTTGATAAAATAGTGAGTATAGTTGATGATTTGCTTAATCAGATTTGAAGAATGTAACATATTAATTGTGAATTTATATATCTCTCGGGTATTACCTACCCGTTAAAAAAAATCACAATTAATATTTTGTACAAACGAATTTTTATTACAGTCTTTAGGAAAATATATATGTGTATATTTCCTTTAGATGTAACATAGATTTAATGAGTTAATATTAAATTAAACTCATTGATTTACGGTTGAAACTAGAATTGAGTAATCCCTAAAACTTTAGAAATTACATGAGTATTTCTTCAATGATATTGGAATTATGAATCAATACTTCGTTATTTGTTGATGCATGATGTTGGTTTTCGTGAAATTCTTGTGAACTTCGCAAGGTACGAATGATTTTATTTAAAAAGTTTCGAGTACATCGATGATGAAAGTGTAAAATCAAATATATATTTGAATAATACACTTGATTTATTATGATTTGGAATTTATTGAATTGAGATAGAGATTGCAGTTAACGATGGTTAAGTTACGAAAGAAGGACGTACATTATTGCATATTTGTAATATGAATTAACCGAGTAGTTAAGATCCATACATAATAGCTTAGTACGGAAAGATTTATTTCGATCTCAAAATTTATATATATATATATATATATATATATATATACATATATATATATATACATATATATATACATATATATATATATACATATATATATACATATACATATATATATACATATATATATACATATACATATAATTTCTTCAGAGGGAATGAGTTAATACTTCATAACTCGTTGATACAATATACGCGTTATTGATTCGTAATGATGTCCACGGTGATTCTTGAACTGGCGGAGTGATGTGCGTAGAGGTGTATACAAAATAGTTATATATTTACTACGAAAAACTATTAAATACGATACAATGTTACACAAGATATTTATTTATTTATAGAATGGATATACCTAAACCTTGCTACAACACTTATAGGCAGTGTACCTAATCGTACAGTAGTGTAGTTTTTAGTAAGTCCGGTTCGTCCACAGGGAACTCGCCAAGTTTAACACTATATTTTTAAAACTATATTTGTAGATATATAAATATATATAAGTAGTATTATTATTATAAAAGGGGGTTTTTACCGTTTAATGACCGGTTTGTCAATTTTAAAATTTAAGTCGCAGTTAAAACCTAAGGTAAAATATTAAATATATAAAAGACTTAATTTAAAGCGTAAAGTAAATAACAATAATGAAATTGCGATAAATAAAAGTGCGGTAAATAAAATTGTGATAATTAAAAAGTACGATAATTAAAAGTGCAATTAAATAAAATGACAGTAAATAAAAGTGCGATAATTAAAAGTGCAATTAAATATGAAATAAAGGAATTATGCTTATTTAAACTTCTATAATCATGATGTTCGACGTGTTGTTTTTAGTTTAGTACCATGGGTTAATTGTCCTTTGTCCTGGATTATTTGATATGTCCATACGGTTTTGTCTATAATAGTCCATCAGTCATAAATATAAAGTGCCAGAGTCTTCGTCAAATTATCCTTATACCCGAAGTCAAATATTCCAACTAATTGGGGATTCGAATTGTAACAAGGTCTTAATACTTTGTTTAATGAATACACCAGGTTATCGACTGCGTGTAATCCAAGGTTTTATTACTTTGTTAACAATTACACCAATTACCCTTGAATGTAATCCACCCCTGTTTCAACTAGTCCATTAACTATTAATCCAGTTCTGTATCCGGTAAAATGAACAATTATTGGTATTTATAGATATCCCGCCCACCGTACCCAGTTAAGCGTATGTGGTTATAAATAAATACGTCAAATTATAAGTCTATATATTAAATTAACGAGGTATCAATTAGTTAATATAAAGCCCATTAATAGCCCATAGTCTAATTTCCACAAGTGTCGTTCTTTTGTCCAAACCCCAATTATGGCACAAAGCTCAATTACCCAATTTTAATATTTAGCCTAACATCATGATTACTTCGGCTTAAATAAGCATAATAATAACTTAGCTACGAGACATTAATTTAAAAAGGTTGAACATAACTTACAATGATTAAAAATAGCGTAGCGTTACACGGACAGAATTTCGACTTACACCCTTACAACATTCGCTAACATACCCTTATTATTAAAATTAAAATTAAAATTAAAATTAAAATTATAATATATATATATATATATATATATATATATATATATATATATATATATATATATATATATATATATATATATATAATACGAGTGAGAGATAAGAAGAGAAAAAGATGTTGTTTGTTCGATCACCAAACTGCGAATTTATAGGGGTGTGGCCAGAAAAGTGACCCATGCGATCGCATGAAAATTGCACTTCCAGGCCATGCGATCGCATGGCCTGCTTTTTCAGCTCACATGATTTTGTTTACTTCTTGCCGACGGTTTTGATAGTGCTCCAAATGAACATATATTTAGTAGCAATATCCTCCCAATATGTAAATTATTTAGTTGTAATTGTTCCATATTCAAGTAATATTCGTTTATATTTAATAAGTGCGAAGACAAAAGGCGAAAACGAAGAATTGAAGACGGAAAGGTCCAAAATGCTCAAATGTACAAAGATACAATTAAAGTGGTTCAAATTATTGATGAAGAACGTCTAAAAATGACAAGAGTACAAGTTGCGGAACGCAAAGTACACGATATAAAATAATACGCGAAGACGTCCGAAAATCCGGAACCGGGACCCGAGCCAAGAAGAAACGCCCGACGCAATGGACCAAAAATATCTAGTCTACTATGCACATAAATATAATATAATATATAAATAATTATTAAAATTATTTATATTTTATATATATTTAATAAATATGTCGACGAACAAGAAGACAAAAGATATGTGAGCTGTCCAGCGTGGCCATGCGAGTCGCATGGCAAATAGGCATAAACCCATGCGAGTCGCATGAGGATCAGAATCAGCTCACATTCTATAAATTGCCAGTTTTTCGTTCGTTTTTAACACCACACACACAAATACATAATAATACTCCCTAGTATAATATAAATAAATATATATATGTATATATAGTATAGATTAGTGTTATATTAGATTAGTTTGGGTTATGTAAAAGTTATTTTTACGGGTTTTTAAAGTCGGAGCTCTGTCCGTGTAACACTACGCGATAAATAATCAATGTAAGCTATGTTCTCCTTTTTAAATTAATGTCTCGTACTTAAGTTATTATTATGCTTATTTGAGCCAAAGTAATCATGATGTTTGACTAAATATTAAATACGGAGTAATTGGGTTTTGTACCATAATTGGGGTTTGGACAAAAGAACGACACTTGTGGAAATTAGACTATGGGCTATTAATGGGCTTTATATTTGTTTAACTAAATGAAAGTTTGTTAATGTTAATATAAAGATTTACAATTGGGCGTCCCTATAAATTACCATATACACTCGATCGGACACGATGGGCGGGGTATTTATATGTACGAATAATCGTTCATTTAACCGGACACGGGAATGGATTAATAGCCACTAGAATAATTAAAACAGGGGTGAAATTACATTCAAGGGTAATTGGTGTAATTGTTAACAAAGTAGTAAAACCTTGGTTTACACGCAGTCGATAACCTGGTGTATTCATTAAACAAAGTATTAAAACCTTGTTACAATTCGAATCCCCAATTAGTTGGAATATTTGACTTCGGGTATAAGGATAATTTGACGAGGACACTCGCACTTTATATTTATGACTGATGGACTGTTATGGACAAAAACCAGACGGACATATTAAATAATCCAGGACAAAGGACAATTAACCCATGGGCATAAAAGTAAAATTAATACGCCGAACATCATGGTTACGGAAGTTTAAATAAGCATAATCCCTTTTATTTCATATTTAATTGCACTTTTAATTTTCGCACTTTAATTTCTGTCATTTTAATTATCGTCATTTACTTTACTCTTTATATTAAGTTTTTAGTTATTTTTAATATTTTGCATTAGCTTTTAATTGTGACTTTAAAATATAAAATCGACAAACCGGTCATTAAACGGTAAAACCCCCCTTTTTATATTTATATTTATATATTGTTATATAAAAATAAAGTGTTTCATAAGCCCGTCTCCCTGTGGAACGAACCAGACTTACTAAAAACTATACTACTTCGCGACTAGGTACACTGCCTATTGTGTTGTAGCAAGGTTTTGGTATATCCATTTTGTAAATATTTAATTAAAACTTGTTAAATTTTGTAGCATTCCGTATTAAAAATATACACTATTTCGTAACCCCGTGCTACCACAGCAAGTTTTTGGCGCCGCTGCCGGGGAAGTCGGCAAAACTCTATATTTTTATTTTATAAATATATTTATATTTTATTTTTAGAAAAACAATATAAAATCCTAAAAATTAAAAAACTTAAAAAAAAAAAAAAAAAAAAAAAAAAATTTAAATTTTAAAAACCGAAAAAAAAAATATTTTTAAATCTATTTTTAAGTTTTTTTTATATATTTATAAAATTATAAAGTATTTTCTTTTTATTTTAGTTTTAAAAATATTAAGTTTTTATTTAAATTATATATATTTTATGTTATATATATTAAAACAGAAAATATAAAATAAAACGAATTGAACCTTTATTTGAACTGTCATCTGAACTGGCCAAACAGGTCATGCGACTCGCATGACCCCCTGCCTAAACCCATGCGAGTCGCATGAGGTCAACTGACAGGCCAGGTTTTACCCTATTTTCGCATTTAATACGGTGTATTATATTATTATTATTTATAAACCCTAGTTTATTATTATTATTATATTTAAGTTTTAAGTTTATTTAATTTATATTTACTTATATTTAGTTTTATTATATATAAAACTTAATACTTTAATATAATATAATATAAAAATAATATTTTTATAAAAATTATATTTTTATCAATTTTAAACTTATTTCTATTTTTGTACCTTTTAATCGTTTTTAGCGTAATTTTCGTATTTTTATCGTTCGTACTTAGTTTTTAGTCATAGTTTTTGCTGTTGTTATTTTTATTTTTAGATTTTTAGGCTTTGCCGTAAAATCTCTTAAGTGCTTTTTCTTTAGATTAAGATTTAGTTGCTTTAGAATTTTGCGACGCCGTTTTTCGCTTTAGTTTTAAATAGATTTTAGTGCCTAAATAACGTAATTGCCGTTTTTCCTTTAGAATTGCATTTACCTTTAGACTTTTAGGCGCAACTTTTTAGATTTAGTTTTTAGACTTTTAAGTTTCGACGTTTTTCTTTCTTATTTTTATTTTTCGACGTTTTTCGACGCGCAATCTATTTCTTTCTTATTTCTCGACGCTCTAGTTTTTAGGACCTAGAATTTTCTCTACTTCTTATCTAATTCTCAAAACGGAAAGAAAAATTATTTAAGCGGTTAAATTAATGGACGTTGACATTTTTCTGGTTCGTAGTAATAGTTGGATTTGTTAGTGGCTAGTTGTGGGCTTCCGATTTAAAGGGTCCTGGCTACCTGCTGCATCTTTTGGCTATTCGAAACGTGGGCAAAATCAGAAAAGTCTATTAATTGGACAACTTATATAAGTTTTTTTTATTTTTATAACTAATAAGATAATTCGTGAATGCATCACATTGTAGCTAAAATTTGGCCATCGCAATAAAATGGAAAATTTTGAAAACAAGGCCTTGGAAACTCTTTTTGAACTCCAAAATCAATTAAATCAATACTCTCAAACGGGTGTTGATGACAATTCAGTCAGTCAATCTTGGATCGCGAACGACGAAACAATAACTGGTTGTGAAATTTGTGGAGATTATCACTCAACATGGGAATGTTACTATTACGTTCCTATGGAAAATTACGCACCCACGGAACCTGAATGGAACGATTATGAAGAACGCAATTCAAACTGGGATTATTCCCAAGAATATATCCAAACTCAACAACCAGAAGACGAGGAAAATTACGTGTCCGAAAATTCTTTAGACAATATGAAAATCAAACTCGAAGAACTTGATGCTCAAAAGGAACAAATGAGAGAGTTTGTAAATCGGCAAGCTGAAACTCTATCAGATTACACACCTGTTGATCTGAGGAGTCGTGTGCAAGAAAATCTCAAATCATCGAATTTTGATGAATTCGGGAGCTCCGAAATCACCAACTATCCCGATGATACTTTTTATTCAGTCTTACCAAATTCACAACATATCGACACATTAGCCTCTACCGACGAAATAATCAATCCATCAATGGAGGATGAAGAAGAAGAAAGGGTGACAAATTGGTACTCTTGGGAAAACGATAACGTTGAAAATTTTACCCCCGAGGCCAAACCGAACTTTACCATCCACAACTTTCCAACCCAATATTCTCAATAGACGAGTCATCTACTGAAGATGAACTACGAGCTGTAATAGATAATGACACCTCGGATTTCACCCAATTGGGTAATAGAGGTGAAAACTTTAATCCCGAGAATAAACGGAAGGACACTTTTGGAATTGACCACCCTATAGATATAAGTATGTCGGTGTATATCGATCCATTTGACCAAGAACCAGAAAAGAGACATATCCATTTACTAAAAGCTACACTTAAAAAAGAATTAAGTAGTGACGATCGGGTGAGTCTAAACTTTAAACCCATTAATATATTTTATACCACCCGAGATGTAAATAACTGGCTCACTATTTTAATTCGTGGAACTTATTCTACCGACTTCACATGTCGTCAGCTAAGTGTGGGGAAGTTTAACCCCACTTAACGTTAAATTAGGGGTTCGGGTTAGTGCATAACTCGTTAATAAACATGCATAATAAATTAGGGTAAAAGACGCATTTTTAAAGATTAGCAAACAGTTCAGAAAAGCAACCGTTTTTGAAGAAAAATATGTGTGATAAAACAAGAAGGAATGAACGATGAGCCGCGCCATCTATCATTCGACGAGCTTTATAATAACAAACTGGGTATTTTCAATCACTTTTCTACACTAATCACCCTCATGAATTTATAATTAGAGTCTGATTTCATGCAAATGAGGGCATTGCATGATCTTAAGTGTGGGAAAAGGTTATAAATTCTCTCGGATCTATTCTTGGCTTATTTTCTAAATTTTGTGAAAAAAAAAATAAAAAATTCAACTAAATGAATTCAAAATCATGTTTATACATATTTATGAACGGTGAAAACTAGGTGTTAATACCGAAATTATCGTTACCTCGGAAAGGACATAAATTGAGAAACACCCTAAAACGATTGAATTCATTTAAAATGGAATAAAGGAGAATAAAAAGGCAAAGAAAGAAACTAAGTGTGGGGAGAATGTACCAAGTTATTCAATTAAAAACTATCTAGCACATGTTTTCGTAAATTTATTGCAGGTGCTTTTGTTTTGGACTAAATTAACTATTTTACCCGATGAAAAAAAAAAAGATGGATCTACACGATGAATCAATTCCATCATTAAAAGGAAGTAAAGTCTTCCGAAAAAGACACGCGCTTCTTGATTTAGGTCATGAAGTTGTCGTCCAGACCAGCTGTAGGTTGACGAAAAATCTAGAAAAGTCATCACTAAAATCGGCTGGAAATCCACGGACCTCAGCATCAAACAGGGTCGCCAAGTGGTCAGATTTATCCTAACCATGAGAAGGATTTATCTCGTACAATGGGGAGGCACCGTGCAAATTAGCTTGATAAGACTAATGAATCAGATCCCCAGAAAGGATAATCTCCTTAAAAGATTAAAAATCAGCTTTTAAGCCTGATATTACTCAATCCTTGAGATTGACCTTAAAGATTGAGAATTACAAACTCATGGAATTCGATGATATCTAAACTCGAGCTTGAACGAGAAAATATTTTGATCAAAAATACAAACCGATTTGTTTTCTGAAAACCCATTTTCAATGCGTTCATTACCATTGAACGTAAAATCCTAGGAATTCACCTAGAATTCATTAGGTCACCTGAACCAAATCGGGTGTCAACCGTAAGAACGGTGGTTGCATAGCATGGTCGGAGACAGGACCTTGTGCCAGACCGAAAAATCATAGGATGATCTTTACTATTGCTCCTACCAAGGATAGTTCTAGCATCCGACACGTTTTTAGACCATGAACAAATGCATGTCATTAGACATTGCCTTAACAGTTTCTTGTTCATCGCTTTCCTTTACAACCGGACGGTAGTTTACCGAAAGGTAATATACGGAACAAGTAAACTGGATGTGTGCTTTCCGATACCAGGATAGCAGTGGATTACACGAACCTAAAAGTTTTAAGCCAAAATATTGATCCACAAATATATTTTGCAACACCAAAGAATGGATTAAATCAGAAAACTTGTCTAGGGTAAAATCTAGCTTGAATTTTCAAAAGATCAAATGTTTTCATAAAGATCCAATTTCCTTAAGGATCTACATTTTTATAGTCATGTGGGACTGTAAACCGCCTTTCAAATGTGCACTTTGCTTTGGAAACCGAAAGTAAATCGGCTATTTGATTGTAAGTGTCGTTGACCTAAACCCAAGGCAACTGTGGATGACACACCCACCTTTAACCATGGTTCTATCGTTACTATCATTATTTATACCGCCATATCAAAATCACTGATGTACAAAGTGTGAAGAATAAAGAAGTGATTCGTGTGATGTATTATAATTTCAAGTTATGTATTGCTTGAGGACAAGCAACGTTCAAGTGTGGGGATATTTGATAGTGCTCCAAATGAACATATATTTAGTAGCAATATCCTCCCAATATGTAAATTATTTAGTTGTAATTGTTCCATATTCAAGTAATATTCGTTTATATTTAATAAGTGCGAAGACAAAAGGCGAAAACGAAGAATTGAAGACGGAAAGGTCCAAAATGCTCAAATGTACAAAGATACAATTAAAGTGGTTCAAATTATTGATGAAGAACGTCTAAAAATGACAAGAGTACAAGTTGCGGAACGCAAAGTACACGATATAAAATAATACGCGAAGACGTCCGAAAATCCGGAACCGGGACCCGAGCCAAGAAGAAACGCCCGACGCAATGGACCAAAAATATCTAGTCTACTATGCACATAAATATAATATAATATATAAATAATTATTAAAATTATTTATATTTTATATATATTTAATAAATATGTCGACGAACAAGAAGACAAAAGATATGTGAGCTGTCCAGCGTGGCCATGCGAGTCGCATGGCAAATAGGCATAAACCCATGCGAGTCGCATGAGGATCAGAATCAGCTCACATTCTATAAATTGCCAGTTTTTCGTTCGTTTTTAACACCACACACACAAATACATAATAATACTCCCTAGTATAATATAAATAAATATATATATGTATATATAGTATAGATTAGTGTTATATTAGATTAGTTTGGGTTATGTAAAAGTTATTTTTACGGGTTTTTAAAGTCGGAGCTCTGTCCGTGTAACACTACGCGATAAATAATCAATGTAAGCTATGTTCTCCTTTTTAAATTAATGTCTCGTACTTAAGTTATTATTATGCTTATTTGAGCCAAAGTAATCATGATGTTTGACTAAATATTAAATACGGAGTAATTGGGTTTTGTACCATAATTGGGGTTTGGACAAAAGAACGACACTTGTGGAAATTAGACTATGGGCTATTAATGGGCTTTATATTTGTTTAACTAAATGAAAGTTTGTTAATGTTAATATAAAGATTTACAATTGGGCGTCCCTATAAATTACCATATACACTCGATCGGACACGATGGGCGGGGTATTTATATGTACGAATAATCGTTCATTTAACCGGACACGGGAATGGATTAATAGCCACTAGAATAATTAAAACAGGGGTGAAATTACATTCAAGGGTAATTGGTGTAATTGTTAACAAAGTAGTAAAACCTTGGTTTACACGCAGTCGATAACCTGGTGTATTCATTAAACAAAGTATTAAAACCTTGTTACAATTCGAATCCCCAATTAGTTGGAATATTTGACTTCGGGTATAAGGATAATTTGACGAGAACACTCGCACTTTATATTTATGACTGATGGACTGTTATGGACAAAAACCAGACGGACATATTAAATAATCCAGGACAAAGGACAATTAACCCATGGGCATAAAAGTAAAATTAATACGCCGAACATCATGGTTACGGAAGTTTAAATAAGCATAATCCATTTTATTTCATATTTAATTGCACTTTTAATTTTCGCACTTTAATTTCTGTCATTTTAATTATCGTCATTTACTTTACTCTTTATATTAAGTTTTTAGTTATTTTTAATATTTTGCATTAGCTTTTAATTGTGACTTTAAAATATAAAATCGACAAACCGGTCATTAAACGGTAAAACCCCCCTTTTTATATTTATATTTATATATTGTTATATAAAAATAAAGTGTTTCATAAGCCCGTCTCCCTGTGGAACGAACCGGACTTACTAAAAACTATACTACTTCGCGACTAGGTACACTGCCTATTGTGTTGTAGCAAGGTTTTGGTATATCCATTTTGTAAATATTTAATTAAAACTTGTTAAATTTTGTAGCATTCCGTATTAAAAATATACACTATTTCGTAACCCCGTGCTACCACATCAGGTTTAATAAATAAATATAATATATAAATAATTTTAAGAATTATTTAAATATTATATTATATTTATGTGCATAGTTAACTTTTAATTTTCAGTCCGTTGCGTCGAGCGTTGAGAGTTGACTCTGGTCCCGGTTCTGGATTTTTGAACGTCCTTGCGTACAATTTAATATCTTGTACTTTGCGTTTTGCGTCTTGTACTCTTGTAATTTTGAGACGTTTCTCACCAATAATTTGAATCACTTTGATTGTATTTTGTACTTTTGAGCTTTTTGGTCGTTTGCGTCTTCAAATCGTCGAATCTGTCTTTTGTCTTCACCTTTTATTATTTAAACGAATATCACTTGTAAATAGAACAATTGCAACTAAAAGCTTGTCTTTCTTGAGGGATAATGCTATGAAATATATGTTCGTTTTTAGCATTACCAAATATTCCCACACTTGAGCGTTGCTTGTCCTCAAGCAATATAGTCTTAAAATAAAAATACTAGAATCACTTCTTTATTCTTCACACTTTGTACATCAGTGATTTCTATACGGCGGTATGAACAATGGTAGTAACGATGTGGTTTACATTCCCATATGACTATGAAAAATTAGATCCTTTAGGAAATTGGATCTTTATTAAAACATTTGATCTTTTTGAAAATTCAATCTAGCTTTTACCCTAGATAAGTTTTTCGAAATAACCCTTCACCGGTGTTTGCAAAATATTTTTGTGGGTTTGGTGGGTTTCAGATTTGAAAATTTTAGCTCAAAACTTGCAGTTTTGTGTCACCCACTTGCTAACCTTGTATTAGGAAAGCAACATGTCCAGTATACTTGCTCCGTATATTACCTTTCGGTAAACTACCGTCCGGTTGTAAAGGAAAGCGTTGAACAAGCAACTGTTAAGGCAATGTCCCCTGACATGCTTTTAATTATGGTCTATGTCGTGTCGGATGCAATTACTATCCTTTGTAGGAGCAATAGTAAAGCTCACCCTATGTTTTTTTCGGTCTGGCACAAAGTCCTGTCTTTGACCATGTTATGCAACCACCGTTCTTACGGTTGACACCCGATTTGGTTCAGGTGACCTAATGAATTCCAGGTGAATTCCTAGGATTTTACGTTCAATGGTAATGAACGCATTAAAAATGGGTTTTCAGAAAACAAATCGGTTTGTAGTTTGATCAAAATATTTTCTCGTTCAAGCTCGAGTTTAGATATCATCGAATTCCATGAGTTTGAATTCTCAATCTTTAAAAGTCAATCTCAAGGATTGAGTAATATCAGTCTTAAAAGCTGATTCTTGATCTTTTAAGGAGATTATCCTTTCTGGGGGTCTAATTCATTAGTCTTATCAAGCTAATTTGCACGGCGCCCTCCCCATTTTACGAGACAGATCCTCTCATGGGTAGGATAAGTCTGACCACTTGGCGACCCTGTTTGATGCTGAGGTCCGTGGAGTTCCAGCTGATTTTCGAGAAAACTTTTCAAGGTTTTTTGTAGACTCTACAACTGGTCTGGACGACAACTTCCTGACCTAAATCAAGAAGCGCGTGTCTTTTTTGGAAGACTTTACTTCCTTTTAATGATGAAATTGATTCATCGTGTAGATCCATCTTTCTTTCAAATATATTACAGTAAATCGGGTAAAACTGATTAGTTTAGTCCAAAGCAAAAGTATTTTCAATTATTTGTATAAAAATATGTGATATATGTTTTAAATAACTTGGTAAATTTTTCCCACACTTGGCTTTTATTTTCCTTTCTTTGCCTTTTTATTGTCCTCTATTCCATTTTAAATGAATTCTAACATTTTGGGTTGTTTCTCAATTTATGTCTTTTCCGAGGTAACAATAAGTTCGGTGTTAACACCTAGTTTTATCGTTCATAAATATGTATAAACATGATTTTGAATTCATTTAATTGAAAATTTTGAAAATTTTACTATAATTGGGTAGTCGGTATATAAGACTAGGGCTGTTCTTTATTATCAGATAGCACTAGATTCTAATATAACTACTGCGTTACTAGTATTTTTAATGGTAACCAAGTATTAAAAATCTGAAAGAATTTAACCCCTTCCCACACTTAAGATTTTGCAATGCCCTCATTTGCAAGAAATCAGTAACAATTTAAATTATTGAGGGTGATTAGCGTAGAAAAATGATTAAATTTTACCAAAGTTTCCAAACATATTGGCTTTTGTTTGCTGAATAAATGGTGCACATCATTTGTTCATTCCGTCTTGTTGTTACATCACATTTGTTTTTTGTTTTGTCGTCAAAATTAGTAGCTTTTGCTGAACTTAATGTCAGTCTTTGAAAATGCGCTATTTTACCCTGTTGTATACAATTGACACTATACATACATACAAATATAAACATGCATGGTAATTTGAAATGGGACTTAACATCCCACTTTCAAATCAAATATGAAATATTAGTACAAAATAATAAAAATATTAAACATTACAATAAAAGTATCACAATATTATATGTTTAAACATAAATAAATAGAAATAATAAATAATAAAAATCATAGAAATCACCAACGGGAACTATATCAATCTGGATAGGGGTTCCAGTTCATGTCGTCGGTCGGGTTCCATGGTTGGTGATAAGTGTACTGGTAGGCCTGGTTAGGGTCGTAGAGAGTATATGGTGGTCTCATCTCGGGCTGGTGTGGAGGATAGTAAGCGGGTCGGGTCAGTACATAGTGATCCTGAGGTGATAGCCGACTCATGATCTGACACTGATGATAGTCCCATCTATCATGCTGTCGTTGCCTAGAATGCTCGTTCTCATTCCGGGCTTGCCACTGCTCGTACCGTCTATGTCTCTCCTCGTTTGTCATTTCTACCTCATCTACACGCTGGTAGATGTCAGTCATAGCCTCCCTAATGACATCCCTAATGTCATCTGCTTCCTCCATTTCCTCATCTGAACCTCTCTCTACATGAGGATGATTACCAACATATGGTATTGCCTGATTGCGTCTGCTCTTTAATACCTTAGCACCCTGATAGACCTTCAATCCTAAAGTATCATCCTGTTCCCTACAAACCAAGAGTGGTGAAATGTCCCGTTCTTATTGATTAAAAACGTTCCATATTAATTGATTTCGTTGCGAGGTTTTGACCTCTATATGAGACGTTTTTCAAAGACTGCATTCATTTTTAAAACAAACCATAACCTTTATTTCATAAATAAAGGTTTAAAAAGCTTTACGTAGATTATCAAATAATGATAATCTAAAATATCCTGTTTACACACGACCATTACATAATGGTTTACAATACAAATATGTTACATCGAAATCAGTTTCTTGAATGCAGTTTTTACACAATATCATACAAACATGGACTCCAAATCTTGTCCTTATTTTAGTATGCAACAACGGAAGCTCTTAATATTCACCTGAGAATAAACATGCTTTAAACGTCAACAAAAATGTTGGTGAGTTATAGGTTTAACCTATATATATCAAATCATAACAATAGACCACAAGATTTCATATTTCAATACACATCCCATACATAGAGATAAAAATCATTCATATGGTGAACACCTGGTAACCGACATTAACAAGATGCATATATAAGAATATCCCCATCATTCCGGGACACCCTTCGGATATGATATAAATTTCGAAGTACTAAAGCATCCGGTACTTTGGATGGGGTTTGTTAGGCCCAATAGATCTATCTTTAGGATTCGCGTCAATTAGGGTGTCTGTTCCCTAATTCTTAGATTACCAGACTTAATAAAAAGGGGCATATTCGATTTCGATAATTCAACCATAGAATGTAGTTTCACGTACTTGTGTCTATTTTGTAAATCATTTATAAAACCTGCATGTATTCTCATCCCAAAAATATTAGATTTTAAAAGTGGGACTATAACTCACTTTCACAGATTTTTACTTCGTCGGGAAGTAAGACTTGGCCACTGGTTGATTCACGAACCTATAACAATATATACATATATATCAAAGTATGTTCAAAATATATTTACAACACTTTTAATATATTTTGATGTTTTAAGTTTATTAAGTCAGCTGTCCTCGTTAGTAACCTACAACTAGTTGTCCACAGTTAGATGTACAGAAATAAATCGATAAATATTATCTTGAATCAATCCACGACCCAGTGTATACGTATCTCAGTATTGATCACAACTCAAACTATATATATTTTGGAATCAACCTCAACCCTGTATAGCTAACTCCAACATTCACATATAGAGTGTCTATGGTTGTTCCGAAATATATATAGATGTGTCGACATGATAGGTCGAAACATTGTATACGTGTCTATGGTATCTCAAGATTACATAATATACAATACAAGTTGATTAAGTTATGGTTGGAATAGATTTGTTACCAATTTTCACGTAGCTAAAATGAGAAAAATTATCCAATCTTGTTTTACCCATAACTTCTTCATTTTAAATCCGTTTTGAGTGAATCAAATTGCTATGGTTTCATATTGAACTCTATTTTATGAATCTAAACAGAAAAGTATAGGTTTATAGTCGGAAAAATAAGTTACAAGTCGTTTTTGTAAAGGTAGTCATTTCAGTCGAAAGAACGACGTCTAGATGACCATTTTAGAAAACATACTTCCACTTTGAGTTTAATCATAATTTTTGGATATAGTTTCATGTTCATAATAAAAATCATTTTCTCAGAATAACAACTTTAAAATCAAAGTTTATCATAGTTTTTAATTAACTAACCCAAAACAGCCCGCGGTGTTACTACGACGGCGTAAATCCGGTTTTACGGTGTTTTTCGTGTTTCCAGGTTTTAAATCATTAAGTTAGCATATCATATAGATATAGAACATGTGTTTAGTTGATTTTAAATGTCAAGTTATAAGGATTAACTTTTGTTTGTGAACAAGTTTAGAATTAACTAAACTATGTTCTAGTGATTACAAGTTTAAACCTTCGAATAAGATAGCTTTATATGTATGAATCGAATGATGTTATGAACATCATTACTACCTTAAGTTCCTTGGATAAACCTACTGGAAAAGAGAAAAATGGATCTAGCTTCAATGGATCCTTGGATGGCTTGAAGTTCTTGAAGCAAAATCATGACACGAAAACAAGTTCAAGTAAGATCATCACTTGAAATAAGATTGTTATAGTTATAGAAATTGAACCAAAGTTTGAATATGATTATTACCTTGTATTAGAATGATAACCTACTATAAGAAACAAAGATTTCTTGAGGTTGGATGATCACCTTACAAGATTGGAAGTGAGCTAGCAAACTTGAAAGTATTCTTGATTTTATGAAACTAGAACTTTTGGAATTTATGAAGAACACTTAGAACTTGAAGATAGAACTTGAGAGAGATCAATTAGATGAATAAAATTGAAGAATGAAAGTGTTTGTAGGTGTTTTTGGTCGTTGGTGTATGGATTAGATATAAAGGATATGTAATTTTGTTTTCATGTAAATAAGTCATGAATGATTACTCATATTTTTGTAATTTTATGAGATATTTCATGCTAGTTGCCAAATGATGGTTCCCACATGTGTTAGGTGACTCACATGGGCTGCTAAGAGCTGATCATTGGAGTGTATATACCAATAGTACATACATCTAAAAGCTGTGTATTGTACGAGTACGAATACGGGTGCATACGAGTAGAATTGTTGATGAAACTGAACGAGGATGTAATTGTAAGCATTTTTGTTAAGTAGAAGTATTTTGATAAGTGTATTGAAGTCTTTCAAAAGTGTATAAATACATATTAAAACACTACATGTATATACATTTTAACTGAGTCGTTAAGTCATCGTTAGTCGTTACATGTAAGTGTTGTTTTGAAACCTTTAGGTTAACGATCTTGTTAAATGTTGTTAACCCAATGTTTATAATATCAAATGAGATTTTAAATTATTATATTATCATGATATTATCATGTATGAATATCTCTTAATATGATATATATACATTAAATGTCTTTACAACGATAATCGTTACATATATGTCTCGTTTAAAAATCATTAAGTTAGTAGTCTTGTTTTTACATATGTAGTTCATTGTTAATATACTTAATGATATGTTTACTTATCATAGTATCATGTTAACTATATATATATCTATTATATGTCATCATATAGTTTTTACAAGTTTTAACGTTCGTGAATCACCGGTCAACTTGGGTGGTCAATTGTCTATATGAAACATATTTCAATTAATCAAGTCTTAACAAGTTTGATTGCTTAACATGTTGGAAACATTTAATCATGTAAATATAAATCTCAATTAATATATATAAACATGGAAAAGTTCGGGTCACTACAGTACCTACCCGTTAAATAAATTTCGTCCCGAAATTTTAAGCTGTTGAAGGTGTTGACGAATCTTCTGGAAATAGATGCGGGTATTTCTTCTTCATCTGATCTTCACGCTCCCAGGTGAACTCGGGTCCTCTACGAGCATTCCATCGAACCTTAACAATTGGTATCTTGTTTTGCTTAAGTCTTTTAACCTCACGATCCATTATTTCGACGGGTTCTTCGATGAATTGAAGTTTTTCGTTGATTTGGATTTCATCTAACGGAATAGTGAGATCTTCTTTAGCAAAACATTTCTTTAAATTCGAGACGTGGAAAGTGTTATGTACAGCCGCGAGTTGTTGAGGTAACTCTAGTCGGTAAGCTACTGGTCCGACACGATCAATAATCTTGAATGGTCCAATATACCTTGGATTTAATTTCCCTCGTTTACCAAATCGAACAACGCCTTTCCAAGGTGCAACTTTAAGCATGACCATCTCTCCAATTTCAAATTCTATATCTTTTCTTTTAATGTCCGCGTAGCTCTTTTGTCGACTTTGGGCGGTTTTCAACCGTTGTTGAATTTGGATGATCTTCTCGGTAGTTTCTTGTATAATCTCCGGACCCGTAATCTGTCTATCCCCCACTTCACTCCAACAAATCGGAGACCTGCACTTTCTACCATAAAGTGCTTCAAACGGCGCCATCTCAATGCTTGAATGGTAGCTGTTGTTGTAGGAAAATTCTGCTAACGGTAGATGTCGATCCCAACTGTTTCCGAAATCAATAACACATGCTCGTAGCATGTCTTCAAGCGTTTGTATCGTCCTTTCGCTCTGCCCATCAGTTTGTGGATGATAGGCAGTACTCATGTCTAGACGAGTTCCTAATGCTTGCTGTAATGTCTGCCAGAATCTTGAAATAAATCTGCCATCCCTATCAGAGATAATAGAGATTGGTATTCCATGTCTGGAGATGACTTCCTTCAAATACAGTCGTGCTAACTTCTCCATCTTGTCATCTTCTCTTATTGGCAAGAAGTGTGCTGATTTGGTGAGACGGTCAACTATTACCCAAATAGTATCAAAACCACTTGCAGTCCTTGGCAATTTAGTGATGAAATCCATGGTAATGTTTTCCCATTTTCATTCCGGGATTTCGGGTTGTTGAAGTAGACCTGATGGTTTCTGATGCTCAGCTTTGACCTTAGAACACGTCAAACATTCTCCTACGTATTTAACAACATCGGCTTTCATACCCGGCCACCAAAAATGTTTCTTGAGATCCTTGTACATCTTCCCCGTTCCAGGATGTATTGAGTATCTGGTTTTATGAGCTTCTCTAAGTACCATTTCTCTCATATCTCCAAATTTTGGTACCCAAATCCTTTCAGCCCTATACCGGGTTCCGTCTTCCCGAATATTAAGATGCTTCTCCGATCCTTTGGGTATTTCATCCTTTAAATTTCCCTCCTTTAAAACTCCTTGTTGCGCCTCCTTTATTTGAGTAGTAATGTTATTATGAATCATTATATTCATAGATTTTACTCGAATGGGTTCTCTGTCCTTCCTGCTCAAGGCATCGGCTACCACATTTGCCTTCCCCGGGTGGTAACGAATCTCAAAGTCGTAATCATTCAATAATTCAATCCACCTACGCTGCCTCATATTCAGTTGTTTCTGATTAAATATGTGTTGAAGACTTTTGTGGTCGGTATATATAATACTTTTGACCCCATATAAGTAGTGCCTCCAAGTCTTTAATGCAAAAACAACCGCGCCTAATTCCAAATCATGCGTCGTATAATTTTGTTCGTGAATCTTCAATTGTCTAGACGCATAAGCAATCACCTTCGTTCGTTGCATTAATACACAACCGAGACCTTGCTTTGATGCATCACAATAAATCACAAAATCATCATTCCCTTCAGGCAATGACAATATAGGTGCCGTAGTTAGCTTTTTCTTCAATAACTGAAACGCTTTCTCTTGTTCATCATTCCATTCAAATTTCTTCCCTTTATGCGTTAATGCAGTCAAGGGTTTTGCTATTCTGGAAAAGTCTTGGATGAACCTTCTGTAGTAACCTGCTAGTCCTAAAAACTGGCGTATGTGTTTCGGAGTTTTCGGGGTTTCCCACTTTTCAACAGTTTCTATCTTTGCCGGATCCACCTTAATACCTTCTTTGTTCACTATGTGACCGAGGAATTGAACTTCTTCCAACCAAAATGCACACTTTGAAAACTTAGCGTACAATTCTTCCTTCCTCAATACTTCTAACACCTTTCTCAAATGTTCACCGTGTTCTTGGTCATTCTTTGAGTAAATAAGTATGTCATCAATGAAAACAATGACAAACTTGTCAAGGTATGGTCCACACACTCGGTTCATAAGGTCCATGAATACAGCTGGTGCATTAGTTAAACCAAACGGCATGACCATAAACTCGTAATGACCGTAACGTGTTCTGAAAGCAGTCTTTAGAATATCATCTTCTTTCACCCGCATTTGATGATACCCGGAACGTAAGTCAATCTTTGAATAAACAGACGAGCCTTGTAGTTGATCAAATAAGTCATCGATTCTTGGTAGTGGGTAGCGGTTCTTGATGGTAAGTTTGTTCAACTCTCGGTAGTCGATACACAACCTGAATGTACCATCTTTCTTCTTGACAAACAAAACAGGAGCTCCCCACGGTGATGTGCTTGGTCGAATGAAACCACGCTCTAAAAGTTCTTGTAATTGGCTTTGTGTTCTTTCATCTCGCTGGGTGCGAGTCTGTAAGGAGCACGAGCTATTGGTGCAGCTCCTGGTACAAGATCTATTTGAAATTCAACGGATCGATGTGGGGGTAATCCCGGTAATTCTTTCAGAAATACATCAGGAAATTCTTTTGCGACGGGAACATCATTGATGCTCTTTTCTTCAGTTTGTACTTTCTCGACGTGTGCTAGAACAGCATAGCAACCTTTTCTTATTAGTTTTTGTGCCTTCAAATTACTAATAAGATGTAGTTTCGTGTTGCCCTTTTCTCCGTACACCATTAAGGGTTTTCCTTTTTCTCGTATAATGCGAATTGCATTTTTGTAACAAACGATCTCCGCTTTCACTTCTTTCAACCAGTCCATACCGATTATCACATCAAAACTCCCTAACTCTACTGGTATCAAATCAATCTTAAATGTTTCGCTAACCAGTTTAATTTCTCGATTCCGACATATATTATCTGCTGAAATTAATTTACCATTTGCTAATTCGAGTAAAAATTTACTATCCAAAGGCGTCAATGGACAACTTAATTTAGCACAAAAATCTCTACTCATATAGCTTCTATCCGCACCCGAATCAAATAAAACGTAAGCAGATTTATTGTCAATAAGAAACGTACCCGTAACAAGCTCCGGGTCTTCCTGTGCCTCTGCCGCATTAATATTGAAAACTCTTCCACGGCCTTGTCCATTCGTGTTCTCCTGGTTCGGGCAATTTCTAATAATGTGGCCTGGTTTTCCACATTTATAACAAACTACATTGGTATAACTTGCTCCGACACTACTTGCTCCGCCATTACTCGTTCCGACACCATTTGTTCCTTTCGTTCTATTAACCCCTGGTCCGTAGACCTCACACTTCGCCGCGCTATGACCATTTCTTTTACACTTGTTGCAAAATTTGGTGCAGAACCCCGAGTGATTCTTTTCACACCTTTGGCATAGCTGCTTCTGATTGTTGTTGTTGTTGCGGTTATTATTGTTGTTGGGATGATTGTTGTAGTTGCTGTTGTTGTTGTTGTTGTTGTTGTTGTTGGGCCGTTTGTTGTAGTTGCGATTGATGTTGCGATTGTTGGGATAATTGTTGCGATTATTGTTGTAATTGTTGTTGTTGTTGTATTGGTGATTCTTATCACCGTTTTCCTCCCACTTTCTTTTGACTTGCTTCACATTGGCCTCTTCAGCAGTCTGTTCTTTAATTCTTTCTTCAATTTAGTTCACTAGTTTGTGAGCCAATCTACATGCCTGTTGTATGGAGGCGGTCTCGTGTGAACTTATATCTTCTTGGATTCTTTCCGGTAATCCTTTCACAAACGCGTCGATCTTCTCTTCCTCATCTTCGAATGCTCCCGGACACAATAGGCACAATTCTGTGAATCGTCTTTCGTACGTGGTAATATCAAATCCTTGGGTTCGTAACCCTCTAAGTTCTGTCTTGAGCTTATTGACCTCGGTTCTGGGACGGTACTTCTCGTTCATCAAGTGCTTGAATGCTGACCACGGTAGTGCGTACGCATCATCTTGTCCCACTTGCTCTAGATAGGTATTCCACCATGTTAACGCAGAACCTGTGAAGGTATGCGTAGCGTACTTCACTTTGTCCTCTTCAGTACACTTACTTATGGTAAACACCGATTCAACCTTCTCGGTCCACCGTTTCAATCCGATCGGTCCTTCGGTTCCATCAAATTCCAAAGGTTTGCAGGCAGTGAATTCTTTGTAGGTGCATCCTACACGATTTCCTGTACTGCTAGATCCAAGGTTATTGTTGGTATGTAGCGCAGCCTGTACTGCGGCTATGTTTGAAGCTAGAAAAGTACGGAATTCCTCTTCATTCATATTCACGGTGTGTCGAGTAGTCGGTGCCATTTCCTTCAAAATAGTTAAATGGAACAAGTTAATCATACAGAATATTAAGAGTAGTTAATAGTATTTCGTAGCATAATATGAACTCATTTATAAAAGCTTTTTCTTCATATTAGCGTTTTATAAGTTTAAATTCGGGTAGTACCTACCCGTTAAGTTCATACTTAGTAGCTAATATACAATTCAACTACTACAATTCTATATGAAAAACTGATTGTAATAATATTTCGCGTTCAAACTTTTATACAATATTTTACAAACTTACAATACCGCTTATTTTACATAAAGCATGAAATATAGCACACAATAACTTTGATACAAGATAGTTGTGAATACAATTCTAGCTAGTACACAAGTCGTTCAGCAAAGGCAATAAAGACACGTAATTCATACGTCCAGAAACAAGTCATGCATTCTGGTTTTACTAGGACTACTTCCCATCCTTGGTCTTGTGCAACATAACCGTTATGGCCGTTGATAAGACAGCGTGTTGTAACGTCATCAAAGGGACGAGGGTTACGTAATGTCCAACAGTCCCGTAATAATCTAAAAACCTCATTTCTTACCCCAATTACCGACTCCGTCACTTGTGGAAACGTTTTGTTTAATAGTTGTAGCCCGATGTTCTTGTTCTCACTTTGGTGAGAAGCGAACATTACTAATCCGTAAGCATAACATGCTTCTTTATGTTGCATGTTAGCCGCTTTTTCTAAATCACGAAGTCCAATATTCGGATATATTGAGTCAAAATAATTTCTTAACCCGTTGCGTAAAATAGCATTTGGGTTCCCCGCAATATATGCGTCAAAGTAAACACATCGTAAATTATGGGTTTCCCAATGTGATATCCCCCATCTTTCAAACGAAAGTCTCTTATAAACCAAGACATTCTTGGAACGTTCTTCGAATGTCTTACAAACTGATCTCGCCTTAAATAGTTGTGCCGAGGAATTCTGACCGACTCTAGACAAGATTTCATCAATCATGTCTCCGGGTAGGTCTCTTAAAATATTGGGTTGTCTATCCATTTTGTGTTTTTATACTGTAAAATAGACAAGAGTTAGATTCATAAAAAAAAAATACTTATTAATACAAGCAATTTTTACATATATCATAAAGCATAAGCACACTATATTACATATATTACAACACACGAATATAACTATCTTATTCCGACTCGCTCGTTTCTTCTTGTTCGGTTTTGGTTCGTTTTGCCAAGTTTCTAGGGATATATGATGTTCCCCTAATACGAGCCGTCGTTGTCCACATTGGTTTAGAAAAACCTGGTGGTTTAGAGGTTCCCGGGTCATTGTTACAACTTAAGGACTTCGGGCGTTGACGATACATATAAAGTTCATCGGGGTTGGAATTAGATTTCTCTATTTTTATGCCCTTTCCCTTATTATTTTCTTTTGCCTTTTTAAATTCAGTTGGGGTAATTTCTATAACATCATCGGAATTCTCGTCGGAATCCGATTCATCGGAGAATTGGTAATCCTCCCAATATTTTGCTTCCTTGGCGGAAACACCATTGACCATAATTAACCTTGGTCGGTTGGTTGAGGATTTTCTTTTACTTAACCGTTTTATTATTTCCCCCACCGGTTCTTTTTCTTCATCCGGTTCCGATTCTTCTTCCGGTTCCGATTCTTCTTCCGGTTCCGACTCTTCTTCCGGTTCCTCTTCGGGAACTTGTGAATCAGTCCACGAATCATTCCAATTTACATTTGACTCTTCATTATTATTAGGTGAGTCAATGGGACTTGTTCTAGAGGTAGACATCTATCACATAATATCAAACGCGTTAAGAGATTAATATATCACATAATATTCACATGTTAAAAATATATAGTTTCCAACAAAATTTGTTAAGCAATCATTTTTCAAGTAAACACGGTCGAAGTCCAGACTCACTAATGCATCCTAACAAACTCGATAAGACACACTAATGCAAAATTCTGGTTCTCTAAGACCAACGCTCGGATACCAACTGAAATGTCCCGTTCTTATTGATTAAAAACGTTCCATATTAATTGATTTCGTTGCGAGGTTTTGACCTCTATATGAGACGTTTTTCAAAGACTGCATTCATTTTTAAAACAAACCATAACCTTTATTTCATAAATAAAGGTTTAAAAAGCTTTACGTAGATTATCAAATAATGATAATCTAAAATATCCTGTTTACACACGACCATTACATAATGGTTTACAATACAAATATGTTACATCGAAATCAGTTTCTTGAATGCAGTTTTTACACAATATCATACAAACATGGACTCCAAATCTTGTCCTTATTTTAGTATGCAACAGCGGAAGCTCTTAATATTCACCTGAGAATAAACATGCTTTAAACGTCAACAAAAATGTTGGTGAGTTATAGGTTTAACCTATATATATCAAATCGTAACAATAGACCACAAGATTTCATATTTCAATACACATCCCATACATAGAGATAAAAATCATTCATATGGTGAACACCTGGTAACCGACATTAACAAGATGCATATATAAGAATATCCCCATCATTCCGGGACACCCTTCGGATATGATATAAATTTCGAAGTACTAAAGCATCCGGTACTTTGGATGGGGTTTGTTAGGCCCAATAGATCTATCTTTAGGATTCGCGTCAATTAGGGTGTCTGTTCCCTAATTCTTAGATTACCAGACTTAATAAAAAGGGGCATATTCGATTTCGATAATTCAACCATAGAATGTAGTTTCACGTACTTGTGTCTATTTTGTAAATCATTTATAAAACCTGCATGTATTCTCATCCCAAAAATATTAGATTTTAAAAGTGGGACTATAACTCACTTTCACAGATTTTTACTTCGTCGGGAAGTAAGACTTGGCCACTGGTTGATTCACGAACCTATAACAATATATACATATATATCAAAGTATGTTCAAAATATATTTACAACACTTTTAATATATTTTGATGTTTTAAGTTTATTAAGTCAGCTGTCCTCGTTAGTAACCTACAACTAGTTGTCCACAGTTAGATGTACAGAAATAAATCGATAAATATTATCTTGAATCAATCCACGACCCAGTGTATACGTATCTCAGTATTGATCACAACTCAAACTATATATATTTTGGAATCAACCTCAACCCTGTATAGCTAACTCCAACATTCACATATAGAGTGTCTATGGTTGTTCCGAAATATATATAGATGTGTCGACATGATAGGTCGAAACATTGTATACGTGTCTATGGTATCTCAAGATTACATAATATACAATACAAGTTGATTAAGTTATGGTTGGAATAGATTTGTTACCAATTTTCACGTAGCTAAAATGAGAAAAATTATCCAATCTTGTTTTACCCATAACTTCTTCATTTTAAATCCGTTTTGAGTGAATCAAATTGCTATGGTTTCATATTGAACTCTATTTTATGAATCTAAACAGAAAAGTATAGGTTTATAGTCGGAAAAATAAGTTACAAGTCGTTTTTGTAAAGGTAGTCATTTCAGTCGAAAGAACGACGTCTAGATGACCATTTTAGAAAACATACTTCCACTTTGAGTTTAATCATAATTTTTGGATATAGTTTCATGTTCATAATAAAAATCATTTTCTCAGAATAACAACTTTAAAATCAAAGTTTATCATAGTTTTTAATTAACTAACCCAAAACAGCCCGCGGTGTTACTACGACGGCGTAAATCCGGTTTTACGGTGTTTTTCGTGTTTCCAGGTTTTAAATCATTAAGTTAGCATATCATATAGATATAGAACATGTGTTTAGTTGATTTTAAAAGTCAAGTTAGAAGGATTAACTTTTGTTTGCGAACAAGTTTAGAATTAACTAAACTATGTTCTAGTGATTACAAGTTTAAACCTTCAAATAAGATAGCTTTATATGTATGAATCGAATGATGTTATGAACATCATTACTACCTTAAGTTCCTTGGATAAACCTACTGGAAAAGAGAAAAATGGATCTAGCTTCAATGGATCCTTGGATGGCTTGAAGTTCTTGAAGCAAAATCATGACACGAAAACAAGTTCAAGTAAGATCATCACTTGAAATAAGATTGTTATAGTTATAGAAATTGAACCAAAGTTTGAATATGATTATTACCTTGTATTAGATTGATAACCTACTATAAGAAACAAAGATTTCTTGAGGTTGGATGATCACCTTACAAGATTGGAAGTGAGCTAGCAAACTTGAAAGTATTCTTGATTTTATGAAACTAGAACTTTTGGAATTTATGAAGAACACTTAGAACTTGAAGATAGAACTTGAGAGAGATCAATTAGATGAAGAAAATTGAAGAATGAAAGTGTTTGTAGGTGTTTTTGGTCGTTGGTGTATGGATTAGATATAAAGGATATGTAATTTTGTTTTCATGTAAATAAGTCATGAATGATTACTCATATTTTTGTAATTTTATGAGATATTTCATGCTAGTTGCCAAATGATGGTTCCCACATGTGTTAGGTGACTCACATGGGCTGCTAAGAGCTGATCATTGGAGTGTATATACCAATAGTACATACATCTAAAAGCTGTGTATTGTACGAGTACGAATACGGGTGCATACGAGTAGAATTGTTGATGAAACTGAACGAGGATGTAATTGTAAGCATTTTTGTTAAGTAGAAGTATTTTGATAAGTGTATTGAAGTCTTTCAAAAGTGTATAAATACATATTAAAACACTACATGTATATACATTTTAACTGAGTCGTTAAGTCATCGTTAGTCGTTACATGTAAGTGTTGTTTTGAAACCTTTAGGTTAACGATCTTGTTAAATGTTGTTAACCCAATGTTTATAATATCAAATGAGATTTTAAATTATTATATTATCATGATATTATCATGTATGAATATCTCTTAATATGATATATATACATTAAATGTCTTTACAACGATAATCGTTACATATATGTCTCGTTTAAAAATCATTAAGTTAGTAGTCTTATTTTTACATATGTAGTTCATTGTTAATATACTTAATGATATGTTTACTTATCATAGTATCATGTTAACTATATATATATCCATTATATGTCATCATATAGTTTTTACAAGTTTTAACGTTCGTGAATCACCGGTCAACTTGGGTGGTCAATTGTCTATATGAAACATATTTCAATTAATCAAGTCTTAACAAGTTTGATTGCTTAACATGTTGGAAACATTTAATCATGTAAATATCAATCTCAATTAATATATATAAACATGGAAAAGTTCGGGTCACTACAAGTGGACCCCCTTGATCCCTATCTACACGCAAATACTCTTCAATGAGAGTAACAAAAATACCTCCTCCTATTATTCCCCCCTTCCTGTATTCCTTCCACTATCTTAGACAAATAAAAACCAACACAGTAGGGGATATTAACAAAGCCTCTTGGGTCTCGAATACACTTAAGGTAGAATAAATCATGTAAGGTCATTTTCTCCTTGTTGTGACCTCTCTGTGTAATCGAGTTAGCCAGAAATCTATGAATTATACGAAGCTCGGCTCTGTGAATATGTAAGTAGGTGTGTGTTCCTGCCCGCCCAAAAACATTATAATATGACATACGCCTTCAGACGGCGTTAGCATCAAAATTCCTATCTACCCTTTCACCATGATAAATCAAATTCATACAATCGGATAGTAGTAATTCAGCGGGCGTATATATCTGTAAAGCTATGGCCATGTCCAGCATGGACATCCTGTACATCCTACGGCCAAGTATAAATCTAAGAAAACTTCTATCATCTAATCTAAACACATCCGCATTAAGTGAAATAGTACTCATCAGCTCAACGCACCATTCCTTATATACAGGCCTACGAATGGTGAATAAACGTTCCCAATCGGGAAAAGAAGAGCTGCCATACAATTGGATCAGATGCTGTCTAACTGAGTTAGCAAGTTGGACCCTTTCCAAAGGCTCCCAATCGATTACCCTTGGCACTTCTACATTTTTCGGTACCAGTTTGAATTTGTTACTTTGATATGATGGGTAATCTCTCCAACTCCGATCAAATCTCAGATTAGGATGCAACTGTTCTTCATGAATCGTTGGGTGTTGTACTATTGGATGCATCGGAAATACTATGAAGGCATCAACATATTCTTGTTGCGGATCATAATAAGGTACGTGTTGATCAGGTTGTTGTTGTTGTTGTTCCTGTTGTTGCTCCTGTTCAGGCTCATATTGCATTTCTGGTTCAGGTTCTGGAGCAGGTTGTCTAGATGATGATGATGCACCATCAGTATCGGTATTTTTCTGCAAAACACATTAAACACAAAATTTGTGCATCCAAATATGCATTAGTGTTAGCAAAATAACAACTTGAAACAATTACAATAACATGTTCACTCAAAATTAAACTTATACACATTTTTACAATTTTTACAATTCTACACTTTTTCAAATAAGCATATATGAAAATGTTTACAAAGTTCATAAGCATTTAACTCAAATAACATGTTAAAACAACCATTACTAGCAATTAAACAAGTTTCAAATGGCATTTATATCAATTTAATCAAGTTTATGAATTTTATACCTAAAAAGTCCACTTTAATTCTCAAAAATCATGTTTAGGATCAAAGTTTGGATCATTTAGCTACCTAAACATGTTACACTACTTAATTTAGCAATAATTCATGACAAAAATCGGCCATAACCTGTTTATATTAAAAAGCCCCAAATTGCTTAAGAACACAAACCCTAGATTCCTAAAATTTTTGAAGTTTTTAGCTTCAAATCATGTTAAATAGCATCAATCTAGGTTATACATGCATAAAATACTAACAATTTAACTCTAATTACACTAGAAATTAACAAAATCAAATTAGGTAAAATATAGCTCAAGAATACTAAAAATCAAATTTAAAGAGGTTTAGGGGTGAAATTGTTACCCTTCTTGATAAACTTTTTATCAAATTCATGTTTAAAGCGGATTATAGCGAGAAATTTGGTGAATTTTGGTGAAAAATTGTTGAAATTTGAGAGGGTTTATGTGTGTGTTCGTATGTGTTTATGTGTGTGAAGTAAGACAGAAGCAGCAGCTCGATGGTATTTGTTCCTGATCAGTTTTCTCTCTCCATACGATCGCATGGATTTGAAGGGGAAACCCCATGCGATCGCATGGGGTCTGTTGTTTTTTTTATATAAAAACCTTATACTTTTGAAACATAAATTAATAAAATTTTAAAATTTTGTTTCTTTTTAGGAGTGAGGGCGTTTCGGATCGTTGTCCTAGTCCGTCTCTCAATAAAGTTTTAAAATTTGTTACTTTTTAAGCGTCGTTTTAAAAGTAAAGATTTTTGGGTTTTTTAATGTTTTTGGCATACTTTAATTTAATAAGGTTTAAATATAATGATAATGAAAATTCTCGTCCCTCCCTTGGGTAAAGCAATTTCGGTTCAACGACCTAGTTTTCAACTCACGACGAATTTTTAAAAATCAAATTTTTAACTTAGTGAAATAAAGTAAATATTTGTTTTTAAATTCACACCAAACTTAAATTTAAAATGCATAAAATTAAAATTCATATTATTAAAATTAAAAATTCACACCAAATTTATATTATATTTTTGTTTTTATACATACAAACTTATATTAAAAATATTAATTTTTCAAATATTTATAAACTTAAATATATTGGTTTTAAAAAGTTTACAATAATAATTTAATTTTATATATTAAATTTAAAAACATGGTAAAAAAAAATTAAAAATCTTTTTGGTCTTTTATCCCACTTTAATCAATCAAATATTATCAAAAATATACGCCCCTCTTTTCAGTAAAGTAATTTCGGTTCAACGACCTAGTTTTACTCCTGACGAATTTCTGAAATATTTTGGGTTGATTGATTATAAAGATATTTATACCTTAAGAATAAACGGCAAATTTCGCAGTGATGTAATAAATTTTTGTATGATATCAATAATTTCGGTTACGCATACCTAATTTTATTGAATACCAATTTAATACTTTATAGCGAATGATTCAGCGTTTATTATCAAAAGGTTAAAAGCAATAAAAATAAAAACTGTACATACTTACCTGTGAGAAAGAATTCTCAGAGACCTGCTTTAGCCGACTCATAGGAGAGTCGTGTGATTTGATTTTCCATAGCTACGTAAGCATAACCTCGAATCTTTAATATCTTTTCTTCTAAACATATAAACGGCCCTTCTCTGCATAGAGTAACAAATTCGGTATTTGAATATGTTTGATTGTTTGAACATTTACCTTCGTGTGACCATTTTCCGCATTTATAACATCTTTCAAGGTGTCGTGCTCTTCTTTTTGTTGCGGATTTTGATTTTCCTTTACCAAAATGTATCTTATGATGATTTTTTCTGAGTTCTTTTCTTACTTCGTCCATTTTGCCTCTTATGAATAATACCAGTTCACTCGGAATTGTGTCATTATTACGTTTAGTAATCATAGCATGTAGCATTAGACCATGGTTCAGATCAAAGGAATTCTTCATCTCGTAAAACCTAAAAAAAATAAAAATTCGGAATGGGGGGGAGAAGACTAGTTCTTTAGGGTCTGCTAGGGAAAGACCATTCGGATTCCATTCTCGAGAACTACACGAAAACAGAAAGTCTAACTCTAACATAAATATATATTACCCTAAAAAGATTCGATTCTCCCCACACTTAGTTAGCTGTGGTATCGAATTTGTGATTAACTTCATTGTTAATTGGTTCATCAACAACTTGTATATCTCTGACTTTTGCTTCAATCCATTTGTTGATTTCCTCTGTAACTTTCACAAATTCAACTAACATCGCCTTTTCTTTTGGCGATAAATTGGATACTAATCGGTTACATAACTTAAAGTTTTCCTTAATCCTAGCATCGTGAACCCGTTTATAAAGTTTCTTCGTTGAACTGTTAAAAATGGGTTCATCTAATTTCGTATCATCAACGGGGTTCTTTGTTATCAGATTATCATTAAGTGTTTCTTCATCTTCCCCACACTTATGCATTTTTATTGGTTTAACAGTTTTGGTTGGTGGAGATCTAGACTTTTGGTTCACAATGGTGACCGATTTATCACCATCCCTAAGTGTCATTCTACCTTCTCTTACATCAATGAATGTTTCAGTGGTTGCTAAAAATGGGCGACCTAAAATTAGAGGAATATCAAGGTTTTCCTCCATATTAATAACTATGAAGTTTGCAACAAAGGTCAAACTTCCCACTTTAACAAGTAAATTATTTGCTATTCCAACCGGGTGTTTAATGGTTAGGTCAAATAATTGAACACCTATTTTGGTTGGTTTTAATTTACCCGTACCTAATCTTTTGTATAAGGAAAGAGGCATAATATTTGCACTTGCTCCTAAATCTGCGAGTCCATTATATATAGCACCATCATTAAGCAAGCAAGAAATGATAAATTCACCCGGGTCTCCTTCTTTAGTAAGTCGAGTTGGTTTGTTAACCTTTTTCGGGTGTTCTTTTCTTGATTCTTTCACTTCTATTTGAACTTCTTTTTCTCCATTTCTTGGAATGGGAGGTTTGTATAGAAATTCTTCTTCATCACTCCAATTTGAATCCTCCCCATTTTTCAATTTTGATTTTTCATATGTTGTTGATAACATATTTATGTTTTCATTTTGAAGCTTTTCTTGGGTAGTGAAATTATGATTGACTTCATTGTCAACTTCCATCGGACCATGTATGTAATGTTTAACTCTGTGACCATTAACCTTAAATTCAATCCCATTTGAATTTATTAACTCTATTGTTCCGTATGGGAAAACTCTTTTGACTATGAATGGTCCAGGCCATTTTGATTTCAATTTTCCAGAAAATAGCTTGAATCGTGAATTAAAAAGAAGAACTCTGTCTCCTTCTTTAAATTCTTTTGAACTTCTGATTCTTTTATCATGCCATTTCTTCGTTCTTTCTTTATAGATTAACGAATTTTCATATGCTTCATGTCTTAATTCTTCTAATTCATTTAGTTGACTTAATCGTAGACGTCCAGCTTCATGTAAATCAAGATTACATGTCTTCAAAGCCCAAAATGCTTTGTCTTCAATTTCTACTGGAAGGTGACATGCTTTTTCGTAAACGAGTCTAAAAGGTGTGGTTCCAATTGGAGTTTTGTAGGCTGTTCTAAAAGCCCAGAGTGCATCCTCTAATTTCATGAACCATTCCTTCGGATTTGATCCTACGATTTTCTCTAGAATACGTTTTAATGCTCGGTTGGTATTTTCAACTTGTCCACTTGTTTGTGGATGATAAGTAGTAGAGATTTTATGAGTTACTCCATATCTTTTAAGAACTTTCTCAAGTTGATTATTACAAAAATGAGTACCCCGATCACTTATTAAAGCTTTCGGTGTTCTAAACCTAGCAAAAAGACGTTTTAAAAAGTTGACTAGAACTCGTGCATCGTTAGTTGGGAGAGCTTCTATTTAGATACATAATCAATGGCAACGAGAATGTAGAGATTATTATGAGATTTTGAAAATGGACCCATAAAGTCAATACCACAAATGTCAAATACTTCACAAACATGAATGACATTTTGTGGCATTTCATCACGTTGACTTATTTTTCCGGCACTTTGACAAGCATCACAGGATTTGCAAAGAAGGTGTGCATCTTTGAAAATTGTAGGCCAATAGAATCCAGCATCGTAAACTTTTCTTGCTGTAAGCTGAGGCCCATAATGCCCTCCTGTTGGTCCTGTGTGACAATGGTTTAAGATTTGACTAGCTACATCTCCGAATACACATCGACATATTATTCCATCGGGACAACTTTTAAACAAATGTGGATCTTCTCAGAAATAGTGTTTTATATCACTAAAGAATTTCTTTTATTTTTGGTACGACAACCATGGAATTTCATTATAATCTATCTTCAATAGATATTCATCAGGAAAGTTATCTTTTATGGCCGATTCATTTAGAACTTCTAATTCAGGATTTTCAAGACGAGAAAGATGATCAGCGGCGAGATTTTCTGCTCCCTTTTTATCTCGGATTTCAATATCGAACTCTTGTAAGAGTAAGATCCAACGGATTAATCTTGGTTTCACATCTTGTTTCGAAAATAGGTATCTAAGAGCAGAATGGTCAGTATAGACCACCGTTTTTGCTAGAACAAGATATGAACGAAATTTGTCAAAAGCAAAGACAATAGCAAGGAGTTCTTTTTCAGTAGTTGTGTAATTCGTTTGTGCTCCTTGTAATGTCTTACTAGCATAATAAATAGGTTGAAATCGTTTTTCAATCCTTTGTCCTAAAACGGCTCCCATTGCAAAATCGCTTGCATCGCACATAAGTTCAAACGGTAGATTCCAATTTGGAGTTATCATAATCGGCGCATTAGTAAGTTTTTCTTTAAGAATATTAAAAGATTTGATGCATTCATCTGAAAAGATGAATGTAGCATCCTTTTCTAGGAGTTTATTCATAGGAGTGGAAATTTTAGAAAAATCTTTTATGAAACGTCGGTAAAAACCGGCATGTCCTAGAAAACTCCTAACTCCTCTAACATTGGTGGGATGTGGAAGTTTAGCAATTTCATCTACTTTAGCTCTATCCACTTCAATTCCTTCCTTTGAAATTTTATGACCAAGAACGATGCCTTCTTTAACCATGAAATGGCATTTCTCCCAATTAAGTACTAGATTTGATTGTTCGCATCTAATAAGCATTCGTTCAAGATTAACTAGACATGTTTCAAATGTATCACCGAAGACTGAAAAGTCATCCATGAAAACTTTCATGCATTCTTCTATCATGTCGTGAAAAATCGCCATCATGCACCTTTGAAAGGTTGCAGGGGCGTTGCAAAGTCTAAATGGCATGCGTTTGTAAGCAAAAGTACCATAAGGGCACGTGAACGTAGTTTTCTCTTGATCCTCGGGTGCTATTAGAATTTGAAAGTATCCGGAAAAACCGTCAAGAAAACAATAGTAACTATTTCCGGCTAATCTTTCCAACATTTGATCAATGAAAGGTAAGGGAAAGTGATCTTTTCTCGTGGCGTCATTTAATTTTCTATAATCAATACAAACACGCCATCCTGTTATAGTCCTAGTAGGAATAAGCTCATTTTTCTCATTTGTGATGATAGTCATGCCACCCTTCTTAGGTACGCATTGAACTGGGCTTACCCATGGACTATCAGAAATTGGATAAATTAAACCTGCATCTAGCAGTTTAATAATTTCTTTCTTACAACATCTTGCATATTAGGATTTAGTCTTCGTTGGCGTTGCACATACGTTTTATGACCTTCTTCCATAAGGATTTTATATGTGCAATACGAAGGACTTATGCCTTTAATATCATAAATCTTCCATGCAATAGCTGGTTTATGAGCTTTTAGCACAGTAATGAGTTGAGATTTTTCATTTTCAGTAAGAGAAGATGATATTATTACAGGTAATTCAGATTCACCATGTAAATAAGCATATTCCAAATGGTTTGAAAGTGGCTTTAACTCTAATGTCGGTGGTTCTTCTATCGATGATTTATATCGATATCTGTCTTCTTCTTTTAGCATTTGAATTTCTTCTGTTGTTGGTTCATATCCATTAGCCATAAGTGTAGCTAACATTTCAGTTTCATCAATTGGTTCAGTTCCTTCTCCTAACGAACATTCTCTTGTTCCTTGTAATTCTGGAAATTCTTCTAACAATTCTGCATGTGAATCTATAGTTTGAATATAATAACATGTATCATCTGCAGATTGCGGTTATTGCATTGCTCTATCAACTGAAAAGGTAACACTCTCGTCCTCTATACTTAGTGTCAGTTTCTTACCGAACACGTCTATTATTGCTTTATCCGTGTTTAAGAATGGTCTTCCTAATATGAGAGGAACTAGAGAATCTTCTTCCATGTCCAGAATAACAAAATCTACTGGAAATACTAAAGTTCCAACTTTAACTAGCATGTTCTCCATTATCCCTCTAGGATATTTTACTGATCGATCGGCTAGTTGTATGCTTATTCGTGTTGGTTTCAATTCTCTAAGGTCTAGTTTAGTGTATAGTGAATACGGTATTAGATTTATACTAGCACCTAAGTCTGCCAATGCTTCTATTGAACTAAGACTACCCAGAAAACATGGAATAGTGAAACTTCCTGGATCTGATAGTTTTTCTGGTATCTTATTCAAAAGCACTGCAGAACAATTAGCATTCATAGTAACAGCCGAGAGTTCTTCCATTTTCTTTCTATTTGTGATTAGATCTTTCAAGAATTTGGCATATCTTGGCATTCCTGAAATCACATCAATGAAAGGAAGATTGACATTTATTTGTTTAAACATATCCAAGAGTTTGGATTGCTCGACTTCAAGTCTTTCTTTTCTCATTTTACTCGGGTAAGGAAGTGGTAGTTGGTATGGTTTAACATAAGGTTTAGCCTTAATTGTGTTATCTTCATTAACCTTTTCAACTACCGGTTCTGTTTCCTTATCATGTTCAGGCTGTGGTTCTTGTAGAGTAGGAATAGCTTCATTAGAGATTATAGGCATTTCAGGTGGTTTAAGTGTAATACCACTTTTTGTGGTAATGGCTTTAGCTGTTTCATTCCGGGGGTTAGCGTTTTTATCGCTAGCTAGACTTCCCGATTTTCTTTCACCTATTAACCTTGCTAGGTTGCTTACTTCTTGTTCTAGATTTTGAATAGAAGCTTGTTGATTTCTAAATGCTTGAGCATTTTGTTCATTTGTTTGTTTCTGAGATGTGAAAAATTGAGTTTGAGATTCAACTAGCTTCGACATCATATCTTCTAAATTTGGCTTTTTATCATCGGTTTGTGGTGGTTTATTTTGAAAAATAGGTCTTTGCTGATTGTAAGTATTATTGGATACTTGTTGATTGCTAGGACCTTGTTGGTTATTGTATGGAACATTTCGGTTATAATTCTGATTTTGATTGTAGATCGGTCTTGGCGGTTGATAATTATTTCCAGGCCTTTGGTTCATGTATGAAATATTCTCTCTTTGTTCCATTGTTGGTTCAATACTGAGACAATCTTTTTTCAAATGTGGTCCTCCAAACTGCTCACAACTAATTCGTATTGAGTGGATATCTTTAGTCATCTTTTCCATTCGTCTCTCGACAGCATCTATCTTTACGGAAATGGAATCTAAGTCATGGCTAGAATCGGCTCTAGCTGCTTTAGATGATCTAACGATATCTTTTTCTTGATGCCACTCATGTGAGTGGAAAGCAGTGTTATCAATAATTTTGTAAGCGTCAGTTGCGGTTTTCTTCATAATGGAACCACCAGCTGCTATATCGATGTCTTTTCTTGTAGTGATGTCGCATCATTGGTAGAATATTTGTACTATTTGACAAGTGTCTAAACCATGTTGCGGACATCCTCTTAATAACTTTCCAAATCTTGTCCACGCTTCATATAGAGTTTCATTTGGTTTTTGCGTGAACGTAACAATTTCTCCTTGAAGTCTCACGGCTTTAGATGCCGGAAAGAATTGTTTAACAAATTTTTCAACTAAAACGTCCCATGTATCAATCGCCCCTTCAGGTAATGATTCTAACCAATCTTTGGCTTCTCCCTTTAAAGTCCAGGGAAATAACATGAGATATATCTGTTCATCCTCCACTTCTCGGATTTTAAATAGAGTACAGATCCTATTAAAAGTACGAAGATGTTCATTTGGATCTTCCTTCGGCGCACCACTAAATTGGCATTGATTAGTTACCATGTGTAGGATTTGTCCATTGATTTCATAATCTGGCGCATTAATGTCAGGTTGAGTAATTGCGTGACCTTGCCCAGTGCGTTTAGCTCGCATTCGGTCTTCCATACTTAGAGGTTCCAGATTCTCCATGATTGAATTTGTTGAATCTGAATCACTAGAGGATTCTGATTTAATGGGTTGTTCTTCGACAATCTCCGTTTGAATGATTGGTGGTTCCGGAGGAAAGATTAGTGGTTCAGGATCTCTGAATTGTCCCTGAATATCCTCCGGATTCTCAATTGTGAGGTCGGGTTTAAAAAATGGATTATCGGAAATTTGAATTGGAGTACTTGGTCGACTGGATGACGATTCTAATGAAAAATCAACGGCGACAATATTAGCTAAATGTCTTGATCGAGTTACAGGTGGTGAATGTATAAAAGTGGTGAACGTTTTGCTCGGTGCATTCACTGAATTTCCTATTAGTTTTAAAAATAAAAATTATATAAGTTATCAAATTAATAGACTTTTCTGATTTTGCCCACGTTTTGAATAGCCAATAGATGCAGCAGATAGCCAGGACCCTTTAAATCGGAAGCCCACAACTCGCCACTAACAAATCCAACTATTACTACGAACCAGAAAATTTTGGATGTCTATTAATTTAACCACTTAAAATTATTCTTCGTCGAAGTTTAAAGAAATTTTAGAGAAGAAATAGAAAAAATTCTAAGTCTTTAGAGCGTTGAGAAATAAGAAAGAAAAAGAGCGCGTCGAAAAACGTCAAAAAAAATAAAAGGTCGAAAAATAATAAAAAGAACGTAGCGCGTTGAAACTTAAAAGTCTAAAAACTAAGAATTAAAAGTTGCGTCTAAAGGTATTAAAGCTTAAAAGGAATACTATATCCAAAATGGTAATAACTTAAAAAGTACTAAAATCTAAAAACGGCGTCGCAAAATTCTAAAGCACCTAAATCTTAGTCTAAAGGAAAAGCACATAAGGGATTTTACGGCAAAGCCTAAAAATCTAGAAATAAAAATAACTATGGCAAAAACTATGACTTAAAACTAAATACGAAGGAAAAATACAAATATTACGCTAAAACAAATAAAAAGATACAAAATATAAAAATAAACTTAAAGTTGTAAAAATTACAATTTTTATAAAAATATTATTTTTATATTATTTATTTTATAAAAGTATTAATTTTATAATTTATTAAAACTAATTAAAACTTAAAATACAAATTAAATCTAAAAACTAAATTAATATTAGAAATTAATTAACTAATAAACCCTAATTAGGGTTTTAATAATAATAATAATAATTAACCCGTAATTAATGTAGTACTAGGATCAAATGTGGCGTGTCAGAGCACTTCATGCGGTCGCATGAAATTTTGCCTTCGGTTCCATGCGATCGCATGGACTAGAAAACTGGGCCAGATATTGGGCTGCTACAGTGTAGTGGCACGTATACTTTCTTATTTTTTTTCTGTTTTTATAATTATATAAAGTATAATAAATAAAAACTTATATTTTTAAAAACTAAAATAAACATAAAGAAACTTTATAATTTTAAATATATATTTAACAAACTATTAAAAATATATAATTTTTGTTTTTGTTTTTATATTTTTGTATTTTTAATAATTAAAACGTATTTTTACAAAAGCGTATTTTTATAAAAGTAAACTAAGAATTTTTTTTTATAAATAAATAGCATTTCGCTTTCAGCGTTTAAGCAGTCCCCGGCAGCGGCGCCAAAAATACTTGATGTGCGTAGAGGTGTATACAAAATAGTTATATATTTACTACGAAAAACTATTAAATACGATACAATGTTACACAAGATATTTATTTATTTATAGAATGGATATACCTAAACCTTGCTACAACACTTATAGGCAGTGTACCTAACCGTACAGTAGTGTAGTTTTTAGTAAGTCCGGTTCGTCCACAGGGAACTCGCCAAGTTTAACGCTATAACTTTAAAACTATATTTGTAGATATATAAATATATATAAGTAGTATTATTATTATAGAAGGGGGTTTTTACCGTTTAATGACCGGTTTGTCGATTTTAAAACTTAAGTCGCAGTTAAAACCTAATGTAAAATATTAAATATATAAAAGACTTAATTTAAAGCATAAAGTAAATAACGATAATGAAATTGAGATAAATAAAAGTGCGATAAATAAAATTACGATAATTAAAAAGTACGATAATTAAAAGTGCAATTAAATAAAATGACAGTAAATAAAAGTGCGATAATTAAAAGTGCAATTAAATATGAAATAAAGGAATTATGCTTATTTAAACTTCCGTAATCATGATGTTCGGCGTGTTATTTTTAGTTTTGTACCATGGGTTAATTGTCCTTTGTCCTGGATTATTTGATATGTCCATACGGTTTTGTCCATAATAGTCCATCAGTCATAAATATAAAGTGCGAGAGTCTTCGTCAAATTATCCTTATACCCGAAGTCAAATATTCCAACTAATTAGGGATCCGAATTGTAACAAGGTCTTAATACTTTGTTTAATGAATACACCAGGTTATCGACTGCGTGTAATCCAAGGTTTTATTACTTTGTTAACAATTACACCAATTACCCTTGAATGTAATCCACCCCTGTTTCAACTAGTCCATTAACTATTAATTCAGTTCCGTGTCCGGTAAAATGAACAATTATTGGTATTTATAGATATCCCGCCCACCGTACCCAGTCAAGCGTATGTGGTTATATATAAATACGTCAAATTATAAGTCTATATATTAAATTAACGAGGTATCATTTAGTTAATATAAAGCCCATTAATAGCTCATAGTCTAATTTCCACAAGTGTCGTTCTTTTGTCCAAACCCCAATTATGGTACAAAGCCCAATTACCCAATTTTAATATTTAGCCCAACATCATGATTACTTCGGCTTAAATAAGCATAATAATAACTTTGCTACGAGACATTAATTTAAAAAGGTTGAACATAACTTACAATGATTAAAAATAGCGTAGCATTACACGGACAGGATTTTGACTTACACCCTTACAACATTCGCTAACATACCCTTATTATTAAAATTAAAATTAAAATTAAAATTAAAATTATAATATATATATATATATATATATACATATATATATATACATATATATATACATATATATATATACATATATATATATATACATATATATATATATATATATACATATATATATATATATATATATATATATATATATATATATATATATATATATATATATATATAATACGAGTGAGAGATAAGAAGAGAAAAAGATGTTGTTTGTTCGATCACCAAACTGTGAATTTATAGGGGTGTGGCCAGAAAAAGTGACCCATGCGATCGCATGGAAATTGCACTTCCAGGCCATGCGATCGCATGGCCTGCTTTTTCAGCTCACATGATTTTGTTTACTTCTTGCCGACGGTTTAATAAATAAATATAATATATAAATAATTTTAAGAATTATTTAAATATTATATTATATTTATGTGCATAGTTGACTTGTAATTTTCAGTCCGTTGCGTCGAGCGTTGAGAGTTGACTCTGGTCCCGGTTCTGGATTTTCGAACGTCCTTGCGTACAATTTAATATCTTGTACTTTGCGTTTTGCGTCTTGTACTCTTGTAATTTTGAGACGTTTCTCACCAATAATTTGAACCACTTTGATTGTATTTTGTACTTTTGAGCTTTTTGGTCGTTTGCGTCTTCAAATCGTTGAATCTGTCTTTTGTCTTCACCTTTTATTATTTAAACTAATATCACTTGTAAATAGAACAATTACAACTAAAAGCTTGCCTTTCTTGAGGGATAATGCTATGAAATATATGTTCGTTTTTAGCATTATCACGGAGCTTGTGATGTTATAGGTGCTGCTGATTCTGACGATGCTGATGGCACTGACTGTGATGGTGATGTTAACGATACTGTTGATGCTGTTGGTAAAATAAGTCTAGCTTGTGAATCACGCATCATTCTTGTCAGGGTTTCTACTCTTTCTTCTATCATTTTGGTTCGCTCATCTGATTTCTGGTTAGGGTTAGAATAGATAATCTCTAAGACTTTAGAGATTACATAATCGTCGCAGAACATTTCTCTAATGAAGTTATGAATCAATACTTCATCGGTTATTGTTGTTGGTACTCCTTGGTATCTATGATAAGTATGATGTTGATGCTCGTGGAACATTTTAAGATATTGAAGCATGGGATGTGGATGTTGTTGGTGGTGGTAATGGTTCTGTTAGCGTTGCTGATGGTGGTACTGGTTAGGCTGCTGGTGCTGCTGCTGGTGTTTGTAACCTTTGCACCAAAACTTTTGACATGCAGACACGGTCGAAGTCCAGACTCACTAATGCATCCTAACGACTATCAGTTAGACACACTAATGCAAGACCTGGTTCGCTAAGACCATCGCTCTGATACTACCTGTAGCGACCCGTCCTAATCTATAAGGACGAATACAATAACATATGGTTACATCGTGAGGTACTTGACATCTATATGTTACATTTTACAAACATTGCATTCGTTTTTAAAAGAAAAACTTTCATTTCATTGAAAGTTGATAGGCATGCATACCCTTTCATAATTTATCCAATCTATAAATGACTTAATCTGTTATCTTCTTAATAATAATCTTTATTGAACTCAATGACTTGAATGCAACATCTTTTGAAATATGCCATGAATGACTCCAAGTAATGTCTCTAAAATGAGCAAATGCACAGCGGAAGATTTCTTTCAAACCTGAGAATAAAAATGCTTTCAAGTGTTAACCAAAAGGTTGGTGAGTTCATTAGTTTATCGTAATCAATCATTTCCATCATTTTAATAGACCACAAGATCCTCACTTTTCATAAATATCATTACACTCGCAAGTGTATAAAAATCCATTCGTATGATGAACACCTGGTAACCGACATTAACATAATGCATATAGAATATCCCCCGCATACTCGCAAGTATGCCATAATATTGGCAATCGCAATCACCATTTAAATCGAAGTACTAAAGCATTCCAAATTCCAGAATGGGGTTTGTTAGGCCCATAGATCTATCTTTAGGATTCGCGTCAATTAGGGGTCATTTCCCTAATTCTTAGGCTACTAGACTTGAAGGGGCAATATTCGGTTTAATAATCCAACCATAGAATGTAGTTTTAAGTACTTGTGTCTATTTCGTCAAACATTTATAAAATTAGTGAATGTATTCTCAGTCCCAAAAATATATATATTGCAAAAGCATTTAAAAAGAGAACAAATGAAACTCACAATATTGTGTTTCGTAGAAATTAAGCATATGGTGGCATTGAACAAGTGCAAGGTTGGCCTCGAATTCATGAAACTATATTAATTATATATATTTATATGTTGGTCAATATTTGTCTAACAATTTAGGTTAAACCGTATTGTATCACAATCCTAATGCTCGAGACTAATATGCAAAAGTCAACAAAAGTCAACTTAATCCAAAATGACTTCCAAAATCTATATATGATTATTATATAACTTAAATATAGTCGGTTTATATATATTTAAATATATTTATCAGATTTTATAAATAATAAAAGTTATTTGTTAATTAAAATTTATATTTAAAATTCATATATGATAAAAATATACTTTTTATATATTTTAGATAATAAAATTTATAAAGTTCACTTAATATCATAAAAATATAGTGGTATGTAACTTTAATGTAATTATATTACGTGTGGTAAAAATATCTTTGTATCACATATTTATTTGATAAAATAATATCGATAATAATAATAGTAAGTAAAAGTTGTATTATTTTGAAATAATAATTATTATTATTCTACTAATAATAATAATAATAATAATAATATTTATATTTACAAAAAATGATATTATGATAAAATGATAATTCTTATTAATAATAATAATGAAATTTTATATTAACAATGATATTCCTATTAAAATCATAATTTTTGTAAAAATGATAGTTTTAATATTAAGAATACTTTTAATAATAATAATGATAAAAAAACGATATTCTTATCTAAATCAATACCTTTAAATTTTATTCTCATTATGATACATATACTCATTATTTCCTAATCAATTTGTTAATAGCTTTTATTCGTCTTTTATGTCGCGTTCATATTAATGATAAAAATAGTAATCATAATAATTAGGTGTTACTAATATTAGTTTTAATTATAATAATACTAATAATAATAAATATTATGATAATATTAATGATAATACTAATAACTATTTTAATAATAATAATAATAATAATAATAATAATACTAATTATAACTTTAACGATAATAACGATAGTAATAATAATAAAAATAACAATTTTTAATGATAATACCTTTTATTGATAATGATAATAATAATAATAATAATAATAATAATAATAATAATAATAATAATAATAATAATAATAATAATAATAATAATAATAATAATAATAATAATAATAATAATAATAATAATAATGATAATAGACCTCTCAACGGAGACCCGTAATCATAACACAATGTATCAGATAACTCAATCCTTTGATATTGTCTTTTAATCTTGTCGATAAATATATTAAACTTATGTCGAAACAAATGCGTTCATGTAAAGTATTATACATTTAATACTTTGTTAACTTTTCAAGTTATACTATATATCCACATATACATATATAATCATATCCATTTATATATTGGTTCGTGAATCATCGAAACTTGGTCGAGGTTAAATGAATGTATGAACAAAGTTTAACATTTTTGAAATTTAACTTAACAAACTTTGCTTATCGTGTCGAAATAATATAAAGATAAAGTTTAAATTTGGTCGAAAATTTCCGGGTTGTCACATACTAGCACCGGTATCGGCCAATGCTTGATATATTCTAGAATCATTAAATGAGCACGGGACAGTAATACTTCCTGCATCTCCTAGCTTTTTGGGTATATCAAATTTTTGAAAAATAACTTTACATTCTTTCATAATAAACCTAGAGGAATTTTCAACGTCTTTGCCTTTATTAGATAACAAGGTTTTTAAACATTTTCCATAATGTGGATTCTCTTTTAATAAATCTATCAAATGAATATTAACGTTTATCTTATTAAACATATTAGATCCTCTAAACGTTTTTGTTTTTTAGCTTTCCTTAGTTGTTGAGGGTATGGAACGGTTTCTAAGGGCTTGTCAATTTTAGAGGGTGAATCTGTTTTTAAGGGAGTTTCATTATTACCTTTTTCAGTATTAGTTTCATTAAGTGGTTCTTGATCTTCCTCTTGACTAGGTGCGACAGGGTCTTGTGTTGTTTTACCACTCCTAGTAATTATAGCTTATATTTCTAGACTTCCCCTTGGATTCTCTAACGTATTAGATGGTAGTGTTCCAGCTTCCCTAATAGCTAATTATTTAGATAAGGTTCCTAGATCCTTTTCTAAATTAAGTATCAAATTATGATGATTATGATATAGCTCAGAGATTTTATATAAGATAACATTATTTAATTCAGTTTGATTGTAAATATATCCTCGCATCATGTCTGCTAATCCCTTACTTATAGTTTCTTCTTGTGATATTCACGAGACATTTTCTATAACAGGTTTTTCTTTCAATTCTCTTAATTCTTTTTCTAAAATTTCTATTATATCCTGTAGAGTAGTTATCTCATTTTTAACTTCAATTTTAATTTCTTGTTAATTTTTATTCAATTGATAACAATCATGTGACTGAATGGTTCAATCGGAAATTAACTGTTGTAAGTCCTCGGGAGTTTTAGATAAGGCAGCACCACCAGCGGCGGTGTCGATTTCTTTTCTAGTAGCGACTGCAATATTTTTATAGAATTGCATTAATCTTTGAACATCATTTAATCCATGTTGAGGGCATGACTTTATTAAATTTTCATATCTAGTCCAGGTATCATATAAACTTTCTTGAGGTTCTTGTTTAAATTGACTTATTTCATTCTGTAACTTTATCATTTTAGAAGGTGGGAAGAATCTTTTTAAGAATTTTTCAACCATTTGATCCCATATAGAGATTTTCCTCTCAGTAAGTTGATTAAACCAGTATTTAGCTTCTCCCTTGAGTGTCCAAGGAAAAAGGATAAGATAAATATATTCATCTTCTATTTGATTATATTTAAAAACTGTGCACATACTAGTAAAGTTACAAAGATGTTGATAAGCATCTTCTTCAATAGTTCCGTTAAAATAACAATCTTCTTTAATTAGGTCTAGTATTTGTTTTTCAATAGTGAAATTAGTTTTAATAGTTTGTGGAATTATAGCGGTTCCATGAATTTGTCTTAAAGTTCTTAAGTGATCTTCCATAGAGAGTTTTAAATCATTCATTGTGTATTTCTAAGTGTTTCAAGTGCTTTAAGTATTTTAAGTTATTCACCAACAAATGGTCATCAACGTCTAGGTTTTGGCAGAGCCCTTTAAATCGGAAGCCCAGTAACCTTTCCCTAAAAGAAGACAGTCACCACTTGTATTTAGGTGTTTTAGTTTATATTCTTTTGATTCCACTGCGATCCCCGGCAGCAGCGCCAAAAAGTTGATATGTCAAAAGTGTGTGCAATAATGCATGCCTTTTTAATCTACTTTTAAATTTATGATATCTTAATTTACGATTTACTTTTAACACCCTAACGAGCAACAAAACCCGATCAGATGTAGTTTAGTATTTAGTAAGTTAAGGTTCGTCCCAAGAGAACGAGTGGATTTTACAATATAAATTTGGGTTTTAAGATTTAAATAATAATTAAACAAAAGAACGGATAAATTGCAAGTAAATAAATAGAAAAGATAAACAATAATAAAGAGAATACATGCTTGAATCTTTCACACTTTATTCACAATTGCCTTTTTGAATTAAGATCAAACTCAGACTCGTTATTGACCTAAGAATATCTAATCCAAGATTAATTGATCAGGTTAATCCTAAAATAGATTGCTAGATTTCTTGTTTGCATTAAGATATGATAATGGATCTAGTGTGATTAACCAAACCCCAATTATAGTTACTAGCTATAATTCTCACAACTAAATTAATCTGATTATGTTTAAATTTATTAAGTTTCAAACCTAGTGATGTTCTAGTTAAAACCTAATAATAATTGATTAATGTAAATCAGATTAATCTAACGGTGGTGCTTTAATCAGACATAAAACATAACAGGAATCCAGAGATTCTGTCAAATATAATTTCTGTTTTTATCACATAAAGCCGACGGCTTTGTCAACGAAGCAGGCGGCTTCGTTGAATTTGTTAAATAATTCTGCCGAATACTTTTTAATTTGATCTGAGTATAAATAGCATACGAATACTAAAATTATCAGATAAAGCCGGCAGCTTTGGTTCATGAAGTCGGAGGCTTCATGTCCCAAATCCGGGTTTCTGTTTTCTTCCATACAGTTTAATTATTTAGGCAATTGAACATAAAGTATTACATGATTCAAGCATATGCAAGGCTGTTAGCCCATAACTAAAGTAAAAAAAAGGATAAGAATTAAGATAAATGATCATACCGACATAGAGGAGATTGAAAAACAAATGATTGATTAATGAAATTGAATGTTGAAAATAAATAAAAACCTAACTAATTCGTGTTTATGCTCTGAATGCAGAGTAAACTGATCTGAATGATAAAAAACTCTGGCCTAAGGCCTTTATTTAAACTGTTTCAAAACAGTGCCCAAGCCGGCGGGTTCAGGGTGAAGTCGACGGCTTCCTTGAGGCAGTGAACTCTTCTCCAAGTAAAACTTGATCCGCAAGCACAAAACGCGTAACCGTCATAAATAAGCCGGTGGCTTTGGTAGCAGGTTGGCGGCTTCTAGGATCCGGTAATCTTTTTGATTTGGTTTCCATTTTCACTTGAACTTGGTCAGCAAGTCGACAAACCGTGTCACTAAGGCCGGCGGCTTCAGTGTGAAGTCAGCAGCTTTACTCTATTTTTTTCTTTGGCTCCAAGTTTATCACTTTTTACGATCAAATCTGGAACATTTTGGATATCTTCAGGGAAGCCGGCGGCTTTAGTACCCTTAGGCCGGCAGCTTCATCTCATCTTCTTCGTTTTTACTGTTTTTGTTCCTGTTTTGCACATAACTTAAAAAAAATATTAAAAATACCTATTTTCCCTTTTTTACCCATTTTAGTATGTTTTAGCATTGAAATGACTTTAAAATACCAAGATAACTCCTTAAAATGTTATCAAAATACTGTATAATTTATGAGTTATCACTCTCGGTGTCACACGTCACCTGACTACTCGAAGTCACACAAATCCAATGAACCTTACAGCTCAACTCTGACAACTCTCTAGCGACATCCGCTAGTCACCATCCACCTAGGCCGCACAGCTAGCCTATTTACCTTTCAACTCATCACCAAGGAGATGCTTGGAAACACTAAGACTTATACCCTTCCAACTTCGTCATAACCATTAACACGGTTACTTTCCACATAAAATCTAGTCAACATCCTTGACTTTATCCGCATACGCACGTGGTCGACAAAAGCGCCTCCCGAAAATGGCACTACTACGCATGCACACACGAAAAGTAGTCGATAAAGAGTGAATAACACTTACCACATAACTCACACGCAAAAGTGGCCGACGAAGAGTGAACGGCACTCGCCACACACATCAAACCGCAATTGTGGTCAACGAAGAGTGAAATATCACAAAATCACTCACCACAATACATCAAGTGGCCAACTAAGAACGAATCCTTAAGCCAGGATGTCACTCGCCACCTCACTCACAACGAGCATCAAGACACAACACTCTAGATAAGACGATAACACATCACGTACCCTCACATGGAGATGAAACACCCGGTACACACTAACCCAATAACACGCACACACAAGGTAACGGTACTCGTACAATGACCGCTGGTACTCGCACAATGACCGAAAGTGTACATACGCCTTGTAACACTAACCCCTTAAGTGGTCGTCCGCACCTTCCGCAAAGTAACCGATAACTCGATCACACCCACCTATCACACACACACCATATGGTTAACCATACTCATGGCATGGTGCTACCGGCTCCGTGGTTCACACCATACGCATTTGTCATGATGCTACAGGATCCGTGGTTCACATCACAACTTAAGTCATACTCACGCTAAGGCGCTACCGGCTCCGTGGTTCAAACCTTAACAACTTGTGCTATAGTGCTACCGGCTCCGTGGTTCACACTACAACACACGTACCATGATGCTACCGGCTCCGTGGTTCACATCATAGCACATTCGCACATGCTATGGCACTACCGGCTCTGTGGTTCACACCATAGCATACATATAAATACACCATATACATACATGTATAATTATTCCACTCACTAGGATATTATCACATCCAATGCCCTACGGGTCTCACTCAAGCGAGTTTAACGACCCAATACCAACCAAATGCCTAAGCAATAAAAGACTCGCACAATAGAGTCAAGGCACACCACACCATTTATACACTCTATCGAGTGCAACCCGAAATCGAAAACGTAAGCCGATCGCTCGCCACGAATTATCTCCAACGGAGAATAAATTTTAGCTAAGGTTTACATATACAATGCATGTTATAACAAAATGTACAACACACACATACCACACTAAAAGTACCTGAACGTCTTTTCGCGACACCCCCCACAACTAGCTCGAGACACTCCGCCTTGCGATGTCCTCCTTTACGGTAGTTGAAACACATAATGTCATTACCTCTCGATACCGGGAACTCCCAGCACTTGTGCCCTCTTTCTCCACAATTGAAACATCTAGAGGCACTAGTATCCGACACTCCTTTCCTTTCACTACTCGTGCTATTGGTAGCACTTCTAGCCTTCTTGCTCGGAGCGTTATACGATTTAACCCTTCTCTCACCCGACATATCACCAACCATCGTAGGAGTAAACCCTTAGCCACGGCAAATCACTTAGCAAAAGAGTCCACTTGTCCAATGCTAATCTTCCCACGCAAATCATCATTCAAAGTATTACGAAAATCCTCCATCAACAACCTATCGTTATCATTATACTCGGGGAAAAATCGAGCCTTAGACAAAAAGATAGCCTTAAGAGTATTTAGGTCCATAGACCCTTGTCGCAAACTTCGCAACTCATCACGCATCCGCATCAAATCGGCTTGCGTCCGGAACTCCTCAAAGAATTCCTTCTTAAAATTGTCCCACGACAACCTCATGAATGGTTCTTCACCAACGATATCAATCTTACCATCCAACCAATTCTTCACATTACCCCGCAACAAACTCGTAACGAGTCTCGTTTTCTTTTCCGGAGGACATTCACTTGTACGAAAACACCCTTCAACATCCGAGATCCAACTGGTACTCACTAACATATCGGGATCTCCATAGTACATGGGAGGTTTAGTCACTCTAAAGTTCTTGTAACTAAACTCCTTTTCACCATCACCTCGAGGTTTGAGAAACCCCCTTTCGAACTCTTCTCGGAGCGCACTCATCCACTCCTTAACCGCGGCTTTAATCCTAGCCGTCATCTCATCATCGTCATTTCGTTCTCCATTCGAAGTCCCGCTTCTCATCGTCATTCTATAGAATATAAATCGATCAAATAAGGAAACGCAAATAAACCACACACAACACCGCCCCATCTTGCTTAACACCCGTCGTACATCAATAGTTAGACACAATCTGCACTCGTAATAATGGTAGCTAGTCATTATTACGTGTACACGCCATCTCAACTCATTAGTACAACGACTATCTTGCTCAATGATATATGCAAACACAAACACAAACTCTACGCAATATAAATGCACGCAAGAATAATATCACGATACAAGCCACAATCCTAGTTAGGTCACCTACACACTAAGGTACTAACCGAATCCCCGTTCGACCCGTACTCCTACAAGTCCCGCAACAATTAAGCACACACAAAAGTCTAAGTCTAGGCACCTATCTCAAGTCACCTAAATCCCTTAGACCATGCTCTGATACCACTTGTAATACCCCAAAACCGTTTACTCGAAAACACGATTCTTTTTTTTAATTAAACAAACATAATCATTTTGGCCAGACCAAACTCGCGGTGCGCATTTGTATGCGCGGCGCGTGCTAAAGCGTAGATCAAGGTCAGAACTTGTACTCGGCACTGGATACCTGTGATTGACCAATTGGCACGCAACAGAAAGCGCGGCGTGCTTTATAACTGGAAAACGTATTCAGCCCATTTTTAAACATGATAAACCATTTTTGCCCAAACCGAGATTTATAAATCCCACAACCCAATTCCAATCCTTTTGAAACATTAAATAATCCGGGTTTTAATCGAAAAAAGAACATTACGACCCTTGGGACTCCAACGACCCATAATTACATGGAAGTGACAATTTTGACTCGTTTCGTTTAAGAACAATAAAAGACCGAGCACGGTGATTGGGGACACACTACCCAATCCTAAATCAATTCGAAAGCACGCCTTCTAAAACAACCTACAAAAGTCCACTAGTTCCCACGATTACCCGAGCCGCCACCATGCGAACCTATAAAAATAATATCAACGAGAGGGTAAGCTATAAAGCTTAAAAAGGATAAACATACTATATACATACATATACATAAAATGAATATGTATCACCAACACAAATAATAAACACATACCGAATCTAAGTATAACTAGCAGGCTATACATTACGTACCACAATGCCAAATCCACGAGATTAGCTACAACACAACAATATATATAGAAATATGCGTCTACTCAAAATCCCAATGTTAACCCCTTAACCTCAAACACATAAAGGCCGGCCGAAACTACACGCGCCCAGTGAATCCGAAACAACAAGCGATTCACCACCTTCACCACAACGACGATAAGGTTGGTCGAATCTACACGCGCCCCAGTGAATCCGAAACTACACGCGATTCACTACCCTAAGTCATCGCCAATAATGGGAATGTCCGAAACCACACGCGACATCGTGAATCTAAAACCACACGCGAGTCACTAGTGAAGCCGAAACTACACGCGAATCACTACCCATATCACCTCAACAACACAACGGGGTTGACCTACATGTCGACGTGAATCCAATATGTCTGAGATTCACTACTCCAAGGGTGGTAACCCAAAACGCACAAACGTACCACATGAACTCAAAACGCATAGAGTCCATCTCTCACACATATGTAAAGTGAACCCGAACGCCAAGGATCACTCTACCCCACCCGCACCCATCCTTTGCATACATACGCATATAATATATTTACACTCACCATAGCGCCTTGATGAATGCGACCGAATAATCCAGAACACGTCAATGGAAAGTACCTATTTCATTTATCACATAACAAACAACACAATTAGGGTGGATTACAAACCAACCCGAATTGACACTTAGTGCAATTTTGACCCAAATGCACTTTCAAGTACAAATCATGCCCAAATTAACCAATATTCACTAACACTAGTGAAAATGGTCCTAATACGCCAATTAAACCAAATCATAAGTGTTAAACACTTGTCTTCCCCAATTTGACTCATAAATCCTAATTTTGACCCATTTCAAAATTAGTCTTTCAAACACACAAAAAAGGGTACCAATACTTCCATAATCACTAAACCTAGTGATTAAACCGAGCTTCTTCATCCTAGATCGGAGCTTTCTCACAATAAAATCACCCTCACTCTAGAATATGTTGGGAGTGTTTTTTGTGGGTGAAATGAGGTCCAAGACTGAGTTTGGATCACTTTTAGTGGCTCAAAACCGACCCTTAAATAAAAAGACCCAAATGCCCCTCTAAATTATTAGAAATAACGATCCTGTCTGCTAGCACGTTTTACGCGGCGCGCGGCCCTTTGCCCGAAGCGCGTTTCTGCTGAAACAAAATCCGGGTCTTACAAGTTGCGTATTGTTCTGACTTTCTCGTTTTTCATAACGAGGTCGTGGCTTAGATTGCCTAAGGACTGAGCACTTTTCCTTTTCTGTAACATCGTCGTGGCTTGCTTTGCCGAAGAATTGAGTAGTACTTTTATACACAACAGTGTTGACAATACCAATTTTCTTCAACGCAACAAAAAGAGAGTTTTGATTTATATTCTCTTATTTTTATTCTGGGTTTGAAACCTAGTCAAGCTAGGTAGCTCATCCCCACGCTGATTACTTTTATTATTCAAAATAAGAGAAAAGAAAAAAAAGTAGAAAAACATAGTCATGCAAGTAATATATGGCTAGGTGATTTCCATTGAGAGAGGCAGTTCAACCTAGGTCGTATTGCTCTGATACCATGTTAAATTTCATTATTTTCCTTTTTTTGATAAGCAAATTATACAAGCTATATATAGGATATAACAAGAAGAACTCAAGAGACTAGCAATAATTGTAGGACAAGCCAAGAGACTGACATTAAATATTGGTCATTCAAATACCCTTTAACAGGTATAAATCATTAAACATATTCTATGAGTTGTCAATTCAATCAACAAGTTTAACAATTTGACATCATTGTTAAATAATGTTGAATAAGAATGGATCTTTACTAAATAAAAAGTTATCATACAATCAATGCAATCATCATTAAAAATATATTTGTCATTGTTAAATAATATTGAATAAGAATTGAACTTTACTAAACAATAAGTTATCATACAATCAATGCAATCATCATTAAAAATATATTTGTCCCAACATAATTCGTATTTGACCTAAGTAACATAACAAACTTAGCCATAATCATCATAAAATATGCTAAACACATGTTCAAAGTGAATTCATCATAAAAAGAATAAGAACTAACCTAACACAAAAAGTGTTTTAGGAATTATACGGTGTTATTCAAAACCCTTCAAAAATTGCCTATTAATGAGCCTGGTACGGAAACCTCTCAAAAATAGTGCATGCAACTCCAAAAGCCTAAAGTTCGTATTTATAATTTTCGAAAACTGACAGAGGCAAGCACCGATTTCATAGCCCAAGCGGCTCTTCATTAGCTCTTGCCATAAAAAATGCGTCGCTTTCTTCAGAAAGCGGCGCTTTCCTTCTCAG